>NC_080800.1:29387105-30587105 GCF_028018385.1 Neofelis nebulosa | reverse complement strand
TAAGTGATACACTAAAAAGAAATAATATACGCATAATTGGTATCCCAGAGGAGGAAGAGAGAGGGAAAGGTGCTGAAGGGGTACTTGAAGAAATAATAGCTGAGAACTTCCCTGAACTGGGGAAGGAAAAAGGCATTGAAATTCAAGAGGCACAGAGACCTCCCTTCAGACGTAACTTGAATCGATCTTCTGCACAACATATCATAGGGAAACTGGCAAAATACAAGGATAAAGAGAAAATTCTGAGAGCAGCGAGGTATAAACACGCTCTAATATATAAAGGGAGACCTATAAGACTCGTGATGATCTCTCTACTGAAACTTGGCAGGCCAGAAAGGAATGGCAGGAGATCTTCAATGTGGTGAAGAGAAAAAAAAATATGTAGCCGAGAATCCTTTATCCAGCAAGTCTGTCATTTAGAATAGAAGGAGAGATAAAGGTCTTCCCAAACAAACAAAAACTGAAGGAATTCATCACCACTAAACCAGCCCTACAAGAGATCCTAAGGGGAATCCTGTGAGACAAAGTACCAGAGACATCGCTACAAGCATAAAACCTACAGACATCACAATGACTCTAAACCCGTATCTTTCTGTAATAACACTGAATGTAAATGGACTAAATGCGCCAACCAAAAGACACAGAGTATCAGAATGGATAAAAAAACAAGACCCATCTATTTTCTGTCTACAAGAGGCTCATTTTACACCTGAGGATACCTTTAGATTGAGAGTGAGGGGATGGAGAACTATTTATCATGCCACTTGAAGTCAAAACAAAGCTGGAGTAGCCATACTTATATCAGACAAACTAGACTTTCAATTAAAGGCTGGAACAAGAGATGAAGAAGGGCATTATATAATAATCACAGGGTCTATCCATCAGGAAGAGCTAACAATTATAAATGTCTATGCGCCGAATACAGGAGCCCCCAAATATATAAAACAATTCATCACAAACATAAGCAACCTTATTGATAAGAATGTGGTAATTGCAGGGGACTTTAACACTCCACTTACAGAAATGGATAGATCATCTAGACACATGGTCAATAAAGAAACAAGGGCCCTGAATGATACATTGGATCAGATGGACTTGACAGATACATTTAGAACTCTGCATCCCAAAGCAACACAATATACTTTCTTCTCAAGTGCACATGGAACATTCTCCAAGATAGATCATATACTGGGTCACAAAACAGCCCTTCATAAGTTTACAAGAATTGAAATTATACCATGCATACTTTCAGACCACAATGCTATGAAGCTTGAAATCAACCACAGGAAAAAGACTGGAAAACCTCCAAAAGCATGGAGGTTAAAGAACACCCTACTAACGAATGAGTGGGTCAACCAGGCAATTAGAGAAGAAATTTAAAAATATATGGAAACAAACGAAAATGAAAATACAACAATCCAAACGCTTTGGGACGCAGTGAAGGCAGTCCTGAGAGGAAAATACATTGCAATCCAGGCCTATCTCAAGAAACAAGAAAAATCCCAAATACAAAATCTAACAGCACCCCTAAAGGAAATAGAAGCAGAACAGCAAAGGCAGCCTAAACCCAGCAGAAGAAGAGAAATAATAGAGATCAGAGCAGAAATAAACAATATAGAATCTAAAAAAACTGTAGAGCAGATCAACGAAACCAAGAGTTGGTTTTTTGAAAAAATAAACAAAATTGACAAACCTCTAGCCAGGCTTCTCAAAAAGAAAAGGGAGATGACCCAAATAGATAAAATCATGAATGAAAATGGAATTATTACAACCAATCCCTCAGAGATACAAACAATTATCAGGAAATACTATGAAAAATTATATGCCAACAAATTGGACAACCTGGAAGAAATGGACAAATTCCTAAACACCCACACACTTCCAAAACTCAATCAGGAGGAAATAGAAAGCTTGAACAGACCCATACCCAGCGAAGAAATGGAATCAGTCATCAAAAATCTCCCAACAAATAAGAGTCCAGGACCAGATGGCTTTCCAAGGGAGTTCTACCAGACGTTTAAAGCAGAGATAATACCTATCCTTCTCAAGCTATTCCAAAACAAAGAATGGGAAGGAAAACTTCCAGACTCATTCTATGAAGCCAGTATTACTTTGATTCTTAAACCAGACAGAGACCCAGTAAAAAAAGAGAACTACAGGCCAATATCCCTGATGAATATGGATGCAAAAATTCTCAATAAGATACTAGCAAATCAAATTCAACAGCATATAAAAAGAATTATTCACCATGATCAAGTGGGATTCATTCCTGGGATGCAGGGCTGGTTCAACATTCGCAAATCAATCAACGTGATACATCACTTTAATAAAAAAAAAAGAGAAGAACCATATGATCCTGTCAATCGATGCAGAAAAGGCCTTTGACAAAATCCAGCACCCTTTCTTAATAAAAACCCTTGAGAAAGTCGGGATAGAAGGAACATACTTAAAGATGATAAAAGCCATTTATGAAAAGCCCACAGATAACATCATCCTCAATGGGGAAAAACTGAGAGCTTTTTCCCTGAGATCAGGAACACGACAGGGATGCCCACTCTCACCGCTGTTGTTTAACATAGTGCTGGAAGTTCTAGCATCAGCAATCAGACAACAAAAGGAAATCAAAGGCATCAAAATTGGCAAAGATGAAGTCAAGCTTTCACTTTTTGCAGATGACATGATATTATACATGGAAAATCCGATAGACTCCACCAAAAGTCTGCTAGAACTGATACATGAATTCAGCAAAGTTGCAGGATACAAAATCAATGTACGGAAATCAGTTGCATTCTTATACACTAACAATGAAGCAACAGAAAGACAAATAAAGAAACTGATCCCATTCACAATTGCACCAAGAAGCATAAAATACCTACGAATAAATCTAACCAAAGATGTAAAAGATCTGTATGCTGAAAACTATAGAAAGCTTATGAAAGTAATTGAAAAAGATATAAAGAAATGGAAAGACATTCCCTGCTCATGGATTGGAAGAATAAATATTGTCAAAATGTCAATACTACCCAAAGCCATCTACACATTCAATGCAATCCCAATCAAAATTGCACGAGTATTCTTCTCGAAACTAGAACAAGCAATCCTAAAATTCATATGGAACCACAAAAGGCCCCGAATAGCCAAAGTAATTTTGAGGAAGAAGACCAAAGCAGGAGGCATCACAATCCCAGACTTTAGCCTCTACTACAAAGCTGTCATCATCAAGACAGCATGGTATTGGCACCAAAACAGACACATAGACCAATGGAATCGAATAGAAACCCCAGAACTAGACCCACAAACGTATGGCCAACTCATCTTTGACAAAGCAGGAAAGAACATCCAATGGAAAAAAGACAGTCTCTTTAACAAATGGTGCTGGGAGAACTGGACAGCAACATGCAGAAGGTTGAAACTAGACCACTTTCTCACACCATTCACAAAAATAAACTCAAAATGGATAAAGGACCTGAATGTGAGACAGGAAACCATCAAAACCTTAGAGGAGAAAGCAGGAAAAGACCTCTCTGACCTCAGCCGTAGCAATCTCTTACTCGACACATCCCCAAAGGCAAGGGAATTAAAAGCAAAAGTGAATTACTGGGACCTTATGAAGATAAATAGCTTCTGCACAGCAAAGGAAACAACCAACAAAACTAAAAGGCAACCAATGGAATGGGAAAAGATATTTGCAAATGACATATCAGACAAAGGGCTAGTCTCCAAAATCTATCAAGAGCTCACCAAACTCCACACCCAAAAAACAAATAACCCAGTGAAGAGATGGGCAGAAAACATGAATAGACACTTCTCTAAAGAAGACATCCGGACAGCCAACAGGCACATGAAAAGATGTTCAACGTCGCTCCTTATCAGGGAAATACAAATCAGAACCACACTCAGATATCACCTCACGCCAGTCAGAGTGGCCAAAATGAACAAATCAGGAGACTATAGATGCTGGAGAGGATGTGGAGAAACGGGAACCCTCTTGCACTGTTGGTGGGAATGCAAATTGGTGCAGCCGCTCTGGAAAGCAGTGTGGAGGTTCCTCAGAAAATTAAAAATAGACCTACCCTATGACCCAGCAATAGCACTGCTAGGAATTTACCCAAGGGATACAGGAGTACTGATGCATAGGGGCACTTGTACCCCAATGTTTATAGCAGCACTCTCAACAATAGCCAAATTATGGAAAGAGCCTAAATGTCCATCAACTGATGAATGGATAAAGAAATGGTGGTTTATATACACAATGGAGTACTACGTGGCAATGAGAAAGAACGAAATATGGCCCTTTGTAGCAACGTGGATGGAACTGGAGAGTGTGATGCTAAGTGAAATAAGCCATACAGAGAAAGACAGATACCATATGTTTTCACTCTTAGGTGGATCCTGAGAAACTTAACAGAAACCCATGGGGGAGGGGAAGGAAAAAAAAGATGTTAGAGTGGAAGAGAGCCAAAGCATAGGAGACTGTTAAAAACTGAGAACAAATGAGGGTTGATAGGGGATGGGAGGGAGGGGAGGGTGGGTGATGGGTATTGAGGAGGGCACCTGTTGGGATGATCACTGGGTGTTGTATGGAAACCAATTTGACAATAAATTTCATATATTGAAAAAAAAAAAGAAATTGTGGTTTATATACACAATGGAGTACTACATGGCAATGAGAAAGAACGAAATATGGCCCTTTGTAGCAACGTGGATGGAACTGGAGAGTGTTATGCTAAGTGAAATAAGCCATACAGAGAAAGACAGATACCATATGTTTTCCCCCCTCAGTGGATCCTGAGAAACTTAACAGAAATCCATGGGGGAGGGGAAGGAAAAAAAAAAAGAGGTTAGAGAGGGAGAGAGCCAAAGCATAAGAGACTCTTAAAAACTGAGAATAAACTGAGGGTTGATGGGGGGTGGGAGGGAGGGGAGGGTAGGTGATGGGTATTGAGGAGGGCACCTGTTGGGATGAGCACTGGGTGTTGTATGGAAACCAATTTGACAATAAATTTCATATATTGAAAGAAAAAGAAGAATGATTATTTATATACATATATATATATATATATATATATATATATACAGTTATATATACATACCTACACATCTATATGTGTGTGTGTGTGTGTATATATATATATATATACACATATATATATATATATAATGGGATATTACTCAGCCATTAAAAAAGAATGAAATTTTGCTATTTGCAATGATGTAGATGGAGATAGAGAGTATTATGCTAAGTGAGTAAGTCAGAGAAAGACAAATACCATATGATTTCATTTAAATGTGGAATTCAAGAAGCAAAACAGATGAACACAGGGTAGGGGGAGGGGAAGAGAGGCAAACCAGGAAACAGACTCTTCACTATAGAGAACAAACAAGGTTACTGGAGGGTGGTGGGTGGGGAGGGGAAGGGTTTTGAAATAGGTGATGGGTGCTAAGGGGACACTTTTTGTGATGAGCACTGGGTGTTGTATGTAAGTGATGAGTCACTAAATTCTATTCCTGTAACTAATATTACACTGTATATTAACTAAATGGAATTTAAATAAAAACTTGGAAAAAATGATTCCAGTCTTTGTTACTGTCCAACCACATGAAAGACTAGAAGAAGGAGCTGCCTACCTGAGTACAGTCAACACCTAAAATGATGAAAAGGTAAGAATAATAAATGACTAGTGTTGTTTTACTCCATTAAGTATGTGACAATTTTTATACAGTAATAGAAAACTGAAATAAGGATATTTGCAAGGATAATGATCCTAAGAGTAGCTTGTTCAGACATTCCTTTTAAGGTTAGCATGCTTATTTTCTCCAAGGATTAAGGCAATGCTCAAGTCTTTATCAGAGACACTGAAATACAATTCATGTAAGACAACATGTGATTGCAGGTAATGGTGACATGCTTTGTATAATATTTCCTTAATATGAAGTGATTTGTATATAATCTATGAAATGTGGAGCTAAAGAGTAAGAATTATCCTGTTGGTGTCCAGCACTAAGAGAAAGTGTAATCTGACCATCTTCCATAAGTTTTCCAGACAATTTGGCAGGTATATTCTTGCGCTGGAGACAGGGGATATCCACATACAATCATCTGATGGAACTATGTAATCATTCTTATTTAAGTTATATACATATGCCCCAAAATTATTTCTAAAAAGATTTGAGGAAGTTTAATAGAATATATCCTTTGGAGAGGCAGCATAAATTTTACATGTGGCACAAATTTGGCTCTAATTACTTTAAGATCCAAAATAAAATATGAAACAGGCAATTACATAGTTCACAGGGTTCATAACATTGAACAAAACAATTACCCAGGAGTACAACTATTCCTAGCATAAAAAGTGAAATAGAATTATTTTTCTTTCAGGGCAAAGTTATACAAAGAGGTTATTATATATTGTAAGTGAACATCTTTTCAGTTACGACACAGGGAAGTTCTGGAATATTTCTTTTTCTTTCTAGCTTACAGTTTAAATTGAATAAGTAAATTTTTTTTACTAAAAATCAGCAAATGGTAGGAAGAAACATTAATTAAAAGATAAAAAATACCCCCTTTATTTTTACCCCATCCCTGTCACCCAGTTTGAAATGTCGATTTAATTAAACAAGAAATTTTGGACTCTATTTAAAATAATTTCATAGATTTGTTTATTCCTGTGACAACACCACACAGTTTTAACAAGGTTGTTTTTAGACTGTCCTGAATTCAATAAGGCTGGTAGTGAAAACATTTCTGCATGTTTGAGTATCAGGAAGGGAGGCAATATAAGAGCCACATATCAGATCTTCTGCTATGTCAATCTAATAATTCATTTAAAACTATCTGGAAAAGCATATGTACCACATATCCAAACAACACTTATTAAATAGTTAAAATCTTTTTTAATGTTTATTTATTTTTGAGAGAGAGACAGAGAGACAGAGAAAGACAGAGCACGAGTGGGGTAGGGGCAGAGAGAAAGAGAGACAGACACAGAATTCAAAGCAGGTTCCAGGCTCTGAGCTGTCATCACAGAGCCTGATGCAGGGCTCGAACTCGTGAACCATGAGTTCATGACCTGAGCCTAAGTCAGACACTCAACCAACTGAGCCACCCAGGTGCCCCTGAAATATTTTTTTTTCAATTGAACCTATAACAAATAATGAATGGTAGTGAGCATAAAATTGTTTTATCTAGTAACTGTCTAGAATATAGCTATTAGGTATTCAACATTAGTTCAGGTCATAGGTTCTATTAATAACAATGTAAGGGTAAAGGTTATAGGTCGAACATTATTTTGTGAAACTTACTGTGGATCCATCTGGAATAAAGAGATACTCTCTGAGAAGAGTTGAATCAGGCTGGGGCATACCTACTTGAAGGGTCAGGCTCTGTTCAATAACTTTCTTAAACTGACTTCAATTTATAGAGGATTGGGTGACTCAGGCCCTAGGGTTCTGCCTCATAGCTCCAGCCACTTGGTGATTAGCATTACCCTCGTTTGATTTTGCTCAATTAGTATGTGTCAGAAATTACTTTCCTACAGAGAAGGAAGAGACATATCCTTTGGTATGGGTTTTCATGTTTGTTGGCAGTCTTATTTCTCAGTACAAATTAATTCACTGACATTTTACTTATCAAACATTTTTCCACGTTTTCAAGGAATGTTTTGTTCACCTAGTACCTAATTACACTTGGTCAAGTGAACAAAATCAAGTGATAAAAACATGTACTGTGAATGAGTTCATCCCTACCTGTAATAAATATTAACTATGCTTGGCATTACTGTTGATATGCTAACTGAGGTTAGAATGTTGTTCAAGACAGGCCAAGTTCTTTTGCTCTTCTGGAGTTTATATTCTATTTGGGAAGACAAACAATATATACTTAAATATGGTGATTCCAGGTATGTTGAGCATTATCATGCTTTAAAACTGGGTTTTGACTTTGGAAAATGGTCTTTTGACTAGAAAATATAAAACTACACCCAAGAGGAACTGAATATAAACACTGTAGTCTACTTTTAGTAAAGTTGTTTCTCATGGGAGTGCAAATTAACAATTCTCAAGTTGCTACACCTGTATGCTTGGACTGGACAAACAAGTAAATGGATGGCAGATGATGGGAGTCAGGTTTCTCACTGTTGGAAAAGGAGGTTACAGATAAGCAAGGAAGTAGAATAAACCTTGTGATACTGGACTAGAGTTGCAGACATCCGTATAAACTCATCTTCTGCTTAATACAGATGGATACAGAAAAAAAAACAGGTAGGCGTGTATAAGTGGTTTAATATGTATGTGTACATACACTGTCTAGTTCTGTTCACTAAGGGGGTTTCAAAGTAACTATACCTCTATAGCAACAAGCACATTCCATGCCTAGATCATGATTTCTAATACCATTCTCGAATTAAAGGAACTAGAGCTTCTTGGAGAAATGCTGGGTCACTGAATATATGAAATGAGCCTGGAGCATCTTTTATTACCAGAAAGTAAGAAAGTACTCAAAAAACAAAAGAAAAAGATTAAAGTATATCAAAGGGATATAGGAGTGAATCTGAAAGAGTTCCCATTGGCTAAAACTGGGACAATTTGAGCAATAAAAAAAATGAGAGTAATGGATTATAGCCAAAGTATTTAAAATATCCATGAGTCTATACAAAAATACAGACTCAATGGTGTCCTAGTAAATGTTTAATATAAATAAATGATTGAATAAATAAATGGGGGAGAGGGGTCAAATCTCTGGTACAGAAGAATAATTTATATAGATCCTCCCCCTCATGAAAATGGAGCTTAACTCCCACCCCAACTGTAGACTGTGGTTAATGGCATTATTCCAAAGAAAGCAGTGATGGAAATGTGTGGAGAAAACTGACAAACCTTCTCTGCCTGCTGTTCAAGGTTAGTATTTTTAGTGATAATTCATGTTGATAACATGTACCTTTGATATAATCTAGTGAGAATGGCATTTCACTCATGTGGTCTTCCTCCCAAAAACGTATAACCTCAGTCTAATCATAAGAAAACCTTCCGAGAAACCTCAATTGTGGGACATTTTACAAAATTCCTCACAAGTACTTCTCAAATTTGTCAAGGTCACTGAAAATAAGGGAAATCTGAAAAACTATTAAAGATGAGAGGAAGCTACAGAAACATGATAACTGAACATAATGTGGCATCCTGGTTGTGATCATGGAACAGAAAAGAGCATAAGGTAAAAACTAGTGAAATCCAAATAAAATGTGGAATTTAGTTAATAGTAATATACTAATGTTGGTTTTTCTGTTTAAAGAAATACATCACAGTAATGTATGGTGTTAACAATATGGAAAACTGGATGTGGGATATAATAGGAACTATGAACTATCTTTGGAAATTTTCTGTAATTCTAAAACTATTCTAAAGTTAACAGTATATTTAAATTTAAAACCTGGGTTTTGTGAAAATACAGTTACTGAGAGGCAGAGCATGTTGGTGACTTTAGATCAGAGGTAGTTGGGGAAAGCTTTTCTGAAGAAGTGATACTTGAATCTAGATAGAGCCAAAAATGCAGAATTCTGAAGAACGATATTCCTTGGTAGACGGAACAGCAGATGCAAAAACCTGAGGCAAGGATGAGTTTGTGGTGTCTATTTACTATTCTGCTTTGGAATAGCAAAAAGACGTGTGGGGAAGAATATAGCATATGAATAGAGAAAATGGTACAAGATGAGAGCAAAGAAGAAATCAAGGGAGTAGAATATGAAGGGCTTTGTTGGCCGTATGTCTTTCTCTCATACTAGACAAGGAGCTACCTAAGCATAAGGCATATGACATTCTTTTCTCTGCTAACTCTAGTACACTGACTCATAAATGCATTTTTTTTTTACTGACTTAATTCAAAACTAAGGGGAAAAATAGGTCTAATGGTGTACTGGTAAATGTTTAATTGATTCCCTAGAGGAAAATAAAGCCCCAGTTTGTACCGGTGACCAATTTTCTTAGTATGAATAGTTCCACCATGGCCAATTTCAAGCTACCAATGTAATAGCACTGACTGAGACATTAGGAAGAGATGTGTACAATAACCTCTCAAGAGCTAGCATGGCTCCAGCACATCACTGCACAGAGGCCACTTAGGATCATTCTGAACAATACTCATTTGGTACAATACTCATTTGGCTGTGATTCCACTTGTTCAATCAGAAACACATATTTTTCCCAGCTTTTTCAGATGGACATTATGAAAGACATTATTAATTATAAAGTCAAATAAAGTTGCTCAGAAAAAGAAAGTTCAATTGGTCATTCCTTAAACTTGTTCTTGGTAAACTCATTTTGGCTCCCTCAAAACCACAAATTCCCGGTACCAGTACCTGTAATTCAACTCTGCCTGAATAATTTTCTAAAGTTTTCTGGGTATTGATAACTTGTCCACCAGTCTTTTCTTGGACTGATTATAATCTTCACATTTCTTAAGATCAGAACATCTACTTCTTTCAAATACCACCACTTTTCTATCAATGGCTGCTCAATGATTACTGGCAGTAATTTGGTAACTTATGACAATGAATCCCCTTTCAGTTTAAGTAGCTGGTTGGAATCACCATGCTGAGGTCCTGGAATTTGGCCCGCATGCTAATATTGGAGCTCTTCCTGGAATTGAAGATCTGTTCCTTGGATGCAGCTGACCACGAGAGCCAGCAACATAATGAAGCAGCTGGTCTGTGGCCTGCTGAGTTAAGAAAATGAACTGGGCTAGGGCTGAAGGAATGGCATAAGGACATATAGAAAGGCAACAACTCCAAGAAGCCATTCCAGCCAAGGCATATAAGAAGTGATAGCTCTTTGTGAGAACTCTCATATGATGGCATGGGCTTACGGTCGCCCCTAAATTTTGCAGAGTGTGGAGGTTTTATGTGTATATGCAACAAAAATTACTGCAGACCATATTTCAATGTTTCAAATGCCCAAACATAAAGACCGGCATTTACTAGTACTGTGGTTTCCAAAGGAGATGAAAGAACAGCTCACATTACAGTTTTCAAGTGGGATCACTTGTAAAAGCTAATTTAACCCTAAAAATATAGCCTTCTGATAATAATATGATCCCATTTAAAACATAGAAAACAATGCTCAGAAAGTTAAACCATTAAGCTGAACCATATAAAATCGCCATTTTTGTGGGTCATACACACAAATACCCAGAATTTCATTTTTAGTCTTTGCTGGCCAAAAGTCATAGTGTTATTAACAAACCAAAGACCCCACTTAAACTGAAGTCTTCTAAAATCAGATCCTGTTCTCTTTCCATTTCACTACATTGCATTTTCAGGGTGGCAATCTTTCACTTTATAAACTTCTGGAAAGTAAGGTTTCTGACTTTTAATATGTGGTTTGAAAACAATAAATGGTCCAAAAATTATTAGAAAATCAATCATATTGCTCACTTCACAAGAGTTGTTAGTCCTACTGCTTATCAGCATTGTCTGGAGAGATTAATAAAATGGATATTTCTAGGTCACATACCGGGTGATTTTGACTCACAAGGTTTCCAACAAGGTAAGTTATGTATTTTTAATAACCATCTAACATGGTTCTGATGCCCCTAGTTCTGGAGAGGTATTGGGGAATCATTGAAAAGAGAAAATTGTGATGAAATGGATTTTTCTCTTTGTAAAAAGTGTTTTGGCACCATGCGGATATACTCTGAGTCTTAAATTTAAATGATACCAATAGGCAATTCATAATAATTAAGCATGGATGGGCTGATGTGCAGTGTACATTCACACACAATTGGCTATGGCTGCATCTTCAGTTCAGTCTGTACCATGAAGACTTGTGAAGAATTTGACTAAACTAGAAAGAGTCACTTCCTTCCTTTCTTCCTTCTCAAACTCTCAGCTCCTTCTTCTCCAATATCAACAGCCCCCATTTTCTATTCTCCTTGCCACTTCCCAAAGCCAACAGCTGCCATTAAGTAAGTGTGACCAATCAGACTTCTGGTGGGAGAAACATCCCAGAGATAAACCATTTTGCAGACAAAGTTTAAAGAAAACTATTCTTGCTAACCTTGCTTGCTAACTGAAGAAAATCAATATCTCAAGAGACAACATATAGAGAGTAAACAGCAAAGAAAACAAATTAAAGTAAGGTAATTATCTTTCCTTCCGTCAGATTTATATCCTATTTTCTTCAGCCATTAGTAAATTGGCCTTTTATTTGTGTAACTCACCAAGTTTAGCTTATATGCTTTCAAAAATAGCATATGATTATATTTTCTCTATGTTAGCCATTTGTCAATGTCATAGGGATCTACAGTGTTTTCTACCTAAATATCTTCTCTCCCCATACACACACACACACACACACACACACACACACACAAAACCAATCCTGTTTTTCTCTATGTTTTTATCCCCCAATTTTAGGGAACTAGGGAGTAACTGGAATAAGAACTAAAAATTTTCCCTTCTTTAGCTTTAACTAACAAATAATTAGGTACTACTATTTGCATGTTCTACATAGCTAGATGAGATTTTAAAACAGCCACTAATTTATTTATTTCTGTACATTTTCTGAGGGCATATCACAGAACAGATGCTGTGCTAAGCCACTGGGATAGATCCCTTCAAAAAAGCCAGACATTAATCATGACTTCTTGAACTTATATTCTAGAAGGGAAGACAGACATTGAACATTTCATTGAAACCAGGATGATTGTTATGAAATACAGAATACCACCAAGGGAGAATGTAATGGGTAGATGTAACCTAATCTGAGATTCAAAGAAGGCCCCCACGATGACATGCTCAGCATACTGATGAGAGCAGAAGAAGCAAAGAGAATAGCAAGAAATTAGGTGAGGATCAGAGGTCAGGTATGGGAAAGTTAAGCAGCATTTAAAGTCTTTGATGACTCACTGAAAGGTTTAATGTAGAAGAGCAACATGAACTGGTTTTATTCCATGGTTAGTTCACCATCTTCAAATGAGTGGAAATTCTCTTCCCAACACACTAACATGTATATAGGGTCTATTTTCAAACCCATTTTTGCAAGTGGCTAAAGTTGCCTAAGTGTTTAAATATACTATTTGTAAAACTGGCTTCATTCTCTCCTTACAATGACTATGTTTCCCAGGTGTTTGTGTAACAATAATAATGCAGTGAGTTAAAGAATGTGCTGATGGATCATTTTACTCCAAGCAGATATTGAATCTTGGGTGAGAATTCCTAGAATCCACTGATTCCAGGAGATCAATACACTATATGTAAGAAGCATTTTTTTGTAGTTTATTGATGATTTCGTGTAGTTCAGAAACCAGTCCTATGTAAATCATGATATATTTAACTTCTGTAGAATCTTTCAGTCCGTTTATACATCTCATCTTATACCTATATTAATGTTGCTACTTACAACCATTACTTTAACACAGGAAGGAAATTTAGAGATAATTGAGTCCAGGCCACTTCCATTCAATGATACCAAGGGGTTCAATGATCAGCCCCAGACCACACTGTGAGTTAGGACAGAGCAAGGCTGTACATGCTTATCTCCTGATTTAGTTTCAAGGTTTACAGACCAATCTCAAACAATGGAGATTAAAAATGTTGGACTCAGAACTCCTTAAAGTAATTACTATGTCATTAAATTTAATGTAGATTATATACTTTTATTCCAGCTTGTTAGGTCTAAGAACTATATTCAGAAACCAAAACCAAAATAACCCTTTCCCAAAGCAAACCCCAAACTTTAGTCCCCTTCTTGGAAAAGACATGATTTGCTTGGACCTTAACTACAAGAGGTATATTCAGTAATTACCAAGGTTCAAACATTGGCATTTATTTCTACTAACTTTTTTTGCTTTTCTGAAAAAGCAAACTGTTTACTAAAACATTTCAAAGGGTTTTACAGAACAAGAAACAGCTTTTATACACCTATAAGTTGATCATATAATATGAAATCAACTTAAATTGAATGCACACAATTCCCTTTAAAGATAATCTAATTTCTAAAAAGTCAAGGAACAGTGCTTAACAAAATCTTTCGATTTTATTACTCCTAACATATACTTTTAAAAAGTGAAAAAAACTTGAATTTGCTCATCCTTAAAGAGGAGCCTGTTGCTTGTACTCATTTTGATAACAGTCATTTAGCTTGGTTTTTGTTATTTACTCTGATACACTCTGTGGGTTATGTACTTCCTGCATGCTCAATAAATGGTTGCTATTGGACTGACAGATGTGTTTGATCTCTTAAGCACTAGTGTACAGAACACAGATACTGAAAGGGAGAAGCTTACAGATTTAGGAAGTGAGACAGGGAAGGGGAGGAAGTTAGGGCTCATCAAAGAGCTGAGTCCCATGTGTCTTTTGGAATTAATGTCAATTATTTAGAAGGATATATAGGGACTTAGTGAACCTTAGTGTTATAGATATTGTTATTATTAGATGAACAAAATAGGGTTCTATCTTGGCCTTTTGTTTTACTCCCACATATTCTTGTAAAGTTCAAGAGGCACACATAACTTACTAGTAGTGCAGCATAGGCCCTGGAATACCCCAAATATCAATAATCACTTCCCATGGGCCAGGCTTTGTGCTCTGGCTATGCATGTAATGACAGATAAGACAGTTTCTCCCGAAGAGCTCACAAATCAATCATACAGGTGAGGTGTCTCTCTCACTATGGGCACCAACCTGTGTTAAACATGACTTTGGTTTTTTATATTCTCCTGCTTTTTATATTCTCATCTTGGGGCCTTACTGGAGGAAATGACCCTTCCATAGTTAGCTAATTCCTAGAGATAGCAAGCAACTTACCTGGGAAACATGCCTTTCGTATCCAAACCAACCAATCCAGAGCCCATACCCCCAACTATCCCTTTTTATCAGACTCTTACCTTTGGATCACTATCCTCCTGCCCTAATCACCCCAGAGCCAGGTACGAGACAACTAGGGACAGCCACTATGGCCCCAGAACCCACTGAAATTATTCAAACTACCCAAATCCTAAGCCTGCTTACCCTGTCTCACCTATTCCTTCCCACGGAAACCACAATATAGGCTCCTGACCATGTTTTCCTCTTGCTCCATCAGCCTCCTGACTGACCCTGGTGCTTCCCCCATGTGGCACAGTGTAACAATGCTGTGCCTCTTGTTTCTAGGTATCCATGAGTAGGACACACTTCTTCCTTCATGACAGTCACATCCATATCTGTGTGTCTTACCATTTCCAATTAAAACAAACCTTGGCTACCCTTAGAACACAGCTCCACCAAATCATCCTTTGCTTTCAGCTAAGGGCTCTGAGATAATTTAGGATTGGTAGGAGACATGAGTGTAGATGGCCAAGGCAGCAAGCATCTATAACGTACAGCTAAATAAATTATGAACTCTTTATAGGTACAGGATGGAAAAGGCCATGAAATAAATTCAAAAGAACTAGATCTTATATATGTCCAGTGTATTAAAGGCAATAACTTTAAAGCACTTATTAAAAATGAAACTGAGTGCCAACTTCCAAGCAAATTTCAAGGAATGAGATAGTTTCTCTACATGGGTAAGACTGTATTTATCATTTTTATTTAATATTTTTTCGGAAATCATTCTTTGGAGAGCATGGGTAAAAATATCTGTGGTCATGAAGTACCAATGGTGGTAGTTGAAAGTACTTGTACTTTGAAAGATTAGATTGAGCCCAAGGATTGAATAATTGTTATAGAGTTATGAAAATAATGGCCCATGTTAAGGAATTAAAGGTTTGCAGGTATATATACTCCAGGAGCCAAAAATCAGTATTAATTAACATTGTTAAATGTTAACTATGTTAAGTGTTAGATGTCTCAGTGTGCTCAATATTTTAAAGTTATTTTTTCTACTCTTTAGAAATATATATGACTTTGAAAGGATTGAATTAAATATGATATTTTTTTTGTACAGAAAGAGCAGTGGTAAAGAGAGATGATGATTTTTATTCTGTTTTCAGAATGAGTGATAGAATTCCCCCTTCTTGCCACATAGAAAAAAATGCCCATAGTTTCCATGACTCATCTGCACTAAGACCATTTATAATGCAATTATATGCTTAACAGAAGCCATGATGTAGGCCTTCTTACACCTGGTCCTACCAGATCACTTTTCAACCCTTGGCTTTACCTATCTTTCTACCATGCACATGATTCATGGAAGTTATTGAATACAGAAGGCAAATACCCTGCACTTTTTGTTGTTTTTCTCATGCTGATTAGGTCTATGACATAGTTTCAGGCATTATTCAGTTAATCAAGCCAATAAAGAAAGCCAAAGAAAAGGTAGCCTAGAGAACTATATTATGAAAATTCTCACTGAGATATGTTACCATTCAGCATGGAGGTTCACACCACTATGTTTATTCTGAGAACATGTCCCTTTAAAGTGCTGCAGCTGTGGAACCTAATGAAAATCCAGAGCATCTATACCGTGACAGAAATTCATTGCCAAGGCCCTGGTGTCAGCCTCCTGGTGGGTGTGGAGAATGTCGACCAGTGTCTTCAAGAACATTCTTCAGACATTTCAGAATCATAATGACTGGCCCATGGAAAGACACATTTATCAAGGCATTGAAACAGATTGATTTTTTTCCCCCTGCAGTTGCTGTCCAATAGAATTGAATGACATTCATTCTAAAGTCAGAGGTATAGTTGTCTAAGAAAGGAATATACATAACAAAACTCTATTGCTAATACTGAGATGGAATTCTGACTGGTCTACTGTACAGCAAGCTATCAAATGTGGGAAATTAGAAAATAAACTCTCACAGGCCTACAAGGAATCATATAGCCTACCTTTACATTATATACTTAGGGAAAAAGTGAGGAGCTTTACATTTATTAAGTGATTAAATTGCTCCATGTTCTGTGCTAATGGCTTTACCTATGTGATCACCATTCTAATCACCACGAAAGCCCTAAGGATAATCATGATACCAGAAATAATAGTATTAATAACAAACATTATTGAGCACTTGCTATGTCCCAGATACTAAGAGTTTTGCATGTATTAACCTGGTAATAAATTTTCTCAACAAAACTGAGTGGTAGGACCTATTATGGTCCCAATTTTAGAGTCAAAGAGACTGAGGCACAGAGATATAAGTAACATTCCCAATAGCTAGAAAGTCAAAGAGATCCAATACACATCATGTAAGAAATAGTTGGAGGATTTATTAAGGAAAAGGAAGGATGCAAAAAGGAATCAGGTTGATGGCCACCTTCTAATGTACAGATGATTGTCATCCAAAGGGCACATTATATTGGATCTCTGTGGCTCCAAAATATCTTGCCATCAACAATGAGTGGAGGAGACAGGGGGACATTCTGGATTAAAACTAGGCAACCACCAGGTAGAGTAAAATGAGGCAGACTCCAACCTTTCAAATCCCAATGATCTGGAATTGAATCTTCACCACTTTCTGTGTGACCCTGGGAAAACTACTTAAGCACTGTACATTCCTCATCAATACAAGTGGAAGAAAAAAAGGTACCAGGTTCACAGGCAATAATGGTTGCCACACGATAAGCTCAATACACTCTGCAACACGTGGCAAACATGACAGGATCGTTTTGACAACAGTTTATATTTAGCACGTTTCTAAGGTGTCAAGTTGTAGCTACATGCAAAAATATATATACCTGATAGGGTTTTTCTCTTGCCTTTATCTTTTTGGCTTTTATGTAGATTTCATTATTGACAGTTCCATGAGAATTTTACGTCTAAGGATAGCTCAAAGAGACCAATGGTAAATATATTTAGGAGATTCTGGCTTATGATTTCTGTTTCCATGAGAAAGAATTCTAAAAATTTACTTAATCTTATGGTGGTTGCAGTGGGTATGAGGGGCCTTCTAAATATTGAGGGGGTGATGCCTAACTTTTAACTTATTCATTCTGCAGTTTTCCTACTAGTGTGATTCATATGCAGAAAATCTTTTTTGTGGATCTGTCCTTTTCTTACATTTGTCTGTTGTGACATATTTTCCCTAAAATACAGCTGCCAGTTTGATCTACATGCTGCGTCAGCTGGAAGGGTATGAAATGCCTCTCTCCCAGATTCAGCTGGTCCAATGGAGTGGCTTTGATTTTCTTTCCCAGCTGTTGTGTAAATTGGCTGCTCCTTCAGTGTATTAGAACTAGTTTATGTTTCATAGCATTTAATAGCTTTAGAATTACCAGAAATAGCTATCATAATAAACATGAAAATGATAGCACTCATTCATTCTTCTTCTTGAGGATAAGAGACACAAACTTTCTTTCATGCATTTTATCCCCTACTCTAACAGGGAAAGTCAACTATTGCACAGCAACTATGATTCCAAATTTGCAACGAAGTGTTCAGAAAGGTTCTGGAAATCTTCCTTCTTTAATTCTCCCTGCTATAATTTTAGTTGTTTCTTTTTCTTTATTTTTTTAAAAATTTCTTAATGTTTATTTATTTTTGAGAAAGAAAGAGACAGAGTGCGAGCAGGGGAGGGGCAGAGAGAAGGAGATACAGAATCCAAAGCAGACTCCAGGCTCTGAGCTGTCAGCACAGAGCCTGATGCAGGGGTCGAATTCAAGCCATGAGATCATGACCTGAGCTAAAGTCAGCCGCTTAACCGACTGAGCCACACACATGCCCCTCTTTTTCTTTATTTTAATTTTCCTTTCTCCACACACTATTTATCTTTATGAAAATAACCCTTCACCTCCTCAATTTCACACAGAGAAACAATATTAGATGCACACGACACCTACTTTCTGTGCTAAATATGGTCTACTGCTAGGGAGAGGGGAATAAGAAAATGGGGAATGGAGAAACAAGGATGTAGATATGTGAGATATATAGTGGGTTCCCAATGATTCCACCTACTTACCTGTCAGCAACTCCAAGCCACCCAGGCCATTTACTCTCCCTTCCAATCCCCTGCAATTCAGTAAGGTTGCTCTGAGCTTCAAAGTGAGCTTTCTTTAATGGACCCTAGAAATCTAGTTATTTTTTTTTAACCAAACATAAAGCCTTTCATTGTCTAGGGATGAACCAAAAGCCCTAAATAGAAATAGCCTATGTAAAATGTAACACATGGAATTAAAATTACACAGAAAATAGTTCTATCTAAAATACCCATCACTGAAGTGGAGATTATATACTAAGTCACTGAAGAGTCTGAAAATGAAGAGGACACCTCTGTAAACAAACTAATGACAAAGTTTCTCCCAAATTTACTAGAAATTGTCCTGTCATTAATCATAATTCCTTCTCCAGTCTGGCCTTCAGGTTATCAATAAGGGCATCCTTTTTTTTAAGTTTATTTATTTATTTTGAGAGACAGCACACTAGTGGGGGGAAGGGTAGAGAGATTAGGGAGAGCAAGAGAATCCCAAGCAGGCTCTGTGTTGTCAGCACAAGTCCTGCACGGGGTTCAATCTCACAAACCGTGAGATCACGACCTGAGCTGAAATCAAGAGTCCCACACTTAACCAGCTGAGCCACCCACATGCCCCTGAGGGCATCCTTTTGTATTAATTCACATTCCCTATGTTGACCTCATTTATTTGGCCCCCAAACATCCTAGTGAGGGGCACCTGGGTGACTCAGTTGGTTAAGCATCTGACTCTTTATTTTGGCTCAGGTCATGATCTCAGGGTCATGAGATCAGGCTCTGGGCTGGGCATGGAGCCTGCTTAAGATTCTCTCTCTCTCCCTCTGCCCCACCCTTGCTCATGAGTGCATTCTCTCTCCCTCCCTCCCTCTCTCTCCTCTCTAAAAAAACAACAAAACAAAACATCCCAGTGAATCTAGCTTCCTGGATTCCTCCCCTATTCTCAAACTTGAATCATAAAAAAACATTTAAAATAAATACTAGTTCTGCTTACCCATAATTAGACACAAGACATACTTCCTTCTTCCCTAGAAGTTAGCAGTCCACTTGATGTTTTATGAACTTAAGAAGACAAGTGGGGAGTCATAGATTATTTCAATTTAGTATCTGGGCGACCATGTAGCCTTTGGAAAAGAATGGTGATCTACTGATATCATGAAAATTATCAAAAGAAAATACCAGTCATTTTGGTGTTGCATTTCCCTACCAACTAAAATTCCAACTTGGATCTAGAACAATGGCTGCCACCAGGCCTTGAAGGATGTGCACACCCAAAGGACACTAGTTTTCCCCATTCGCCCTTGGGTTTGTTTTTTTTTTTTTTTCATTTGTTTACTAAGGACTTATCTACTTCTGCCCTGCCTTGGCTTGCTACAAAGAAATGTAAAGAGAAGCAGTCACCTTTTTGGCATTTATAATCCCAAATGGAAAATATTTTCGACCTCTACTGAGGTTCTTTTAACTATGTCTTTTATGACATGGATACTTTTTTCTCTTTCTCCTTTAGTTCTGTTTATTTTACACTCAAAGTATTCATTTGATCATGGTCAGCTCAAGATGATTCTTTTAATGGTGCCAGGTGGTGTGGCTGAGTGTTTGACCTCCCTTTCAGTAAAAAAAGTTTTATTAGCACTGAGCCAGCAAGCTTTCTATTCCAGACCCAAATGAAGAGCTGAATAGGCACAGGACATTTGGCCTGTTTGTAACCATCTGGTTCAAGTGACTTTAGACTGCACCAAATCTGTCCCCACCTGTGAATTCACCCTTGAAACTGAGCTAAGGGAGCAAGAGTCATGAGGGAAGCCAGGTCTTCCTTGAGTCACTGCCAAGTTTAGGTTTCACATCTGACAATAAGGATGTTTTCAGCCAAGTGACATCCCTGTTATAGCAGATGCAAAGTTGTTTAAGTAATTTTAAATAAATACTTTATTTTATAATTTTAATTTTTTAATGTTTATTTTATTTTTGAGAGAGAGAGAGAGAGAGAGAGAGAGAGAGAGAGAGAGACTGACGGAGCATGAGTGAGGGAGGGGCAGAGAGAGAGGGTGACAAAATCTTAAGCAGGCTCCAGGCTCTGAGCTGTCAGCACAGAGCCTAATGTGGGGCTCAAACCCACAAACCATGAGATCCTGACCTGAGCCTAACTGGGACACTTAACTGACTGACCCACCCAGGCACCCCGAAAAAACTTTGTTTAAAACTTGATATATTCACACAGGACAAGTTAGGGTTTGATAGTCTAGTTAAGTGCTGCATTGTTAGAAGAAACAGAAAACACAACTAGCTTTCATTCTTTGGGATATAGTTGTTATCTCAGTGAAATCATATACCCCGTGGGAAGACACAATTAGATCTGTGTTCTCTTTGGGTATTTTCATTTCCTGTCTATACTGTAATAAATCCTTTACACGTGCTACGAGACAACAGCAGTGGTAGATATGAAGATTTGAGGTTGTTAATGACACATGTTCACTGGTGGCTGGAGGATCCTGCCTTTTCACTACAACACGAGCAATTTCAGTACTTACTTTTACATGTCACCATAGTTTCATTGTCTCCCTCTCATGTTTATTCATATTTTTTGAAAATGTTTATTTTATGGTCCCAAGAATAGCAGCACTGTTTATTCTTGGCTCATGCATGGTTGCCTCAATATTTATAAGACTATATGCACTGTTTTGCATTTAATCAGTTTGTAACTTTAGGACTCTGGGCTAAATCTTAGATTACCAAGACTGAGGGTGAAGAATGCCAAAGTATCCATATTTGAGGGGATTTTTTTTTCAATTTTCATCTCTCAAACTGATACTCTATATTGAAATTAAAAACAAAGCAATTAAAAATTACAAGGAATAAGCAAAAGACACAATCAGTTAAAATATTCAAGGTGGACAAGTTTCAGGATAATGAGGTCTTTAATACTACTTTATAAAATGAATGTTCCTCTGGTTATATTTTATATCAGTCTCTGCTCGTTTATTTTCTAACATTCACCAGTTTGTTATTAGTAATTCAGCTTTCTGTCTTCCACTTAAGTAGATTAAGCATCATGAGGGCTCAGGCCTCAATTCTAATGCTGACAATTAAAAGAGTTTCTTCAACATCACATATTCTCAGCAATTATGTGCTGAGTGAATGAATGAATGAATGAATGAATGAATGTATGAAATGCAATCAGGCAGCTGTCAAAAGCAGTGAAATAAACTTAGAACCTTTGTTCATGTTATTCTTTTCAGGAATCTATTACAAGAATGGTACTATTTATAAACAGGTCATTCAGTATAACATTTTTAGTATTCCAAAACTAAAAGAGCCAACAGAGTATCTTGACAGATCAGATATGGAATATGAGCAAAAGAGAGGAATAAACAAAGTTTTGGCCTGAGAAGTTAGAAGAAAGGTGTTTCCATTAACCATGATGAGGAGACTACAGCAGTTGTTATTTACTAGGGAGAATTATCAGGAGCTCGGTTCAGGACACACTAAGTTTAGACACATAAGCAACATGGATATACCAATTTGGAGTTCAAGGCAGAAATACTAACTAGAGGCATAAGCATAGTAGTCATTAGTCATGAAATTTCATGCAATCATCTAAAAATTAAACACAGAAAAGAAAAGAGATCCAAGGACAAGGCTTTGGGGCATTCTAACATTTAGATGTCTTGGGAACAAGAGGAGAACCAGTGAAAGGAAACAAAAGCGGTAGTTAGCCAAGTAAGAAGGAATTCATAAAAGTATACTGTCCTGCAGTCCAAGAGGCAGGCCACGAGATACTAACAGATCAGGTGTATCACAAAAACAGTGGTATTAGGCAAAATTGTAAGGATGACAAGGATATCCCAACTCACTGAAGCTGGGCTACTAATTAAAGATTCTTCTTCACATATATAAGAGGATACTCTGCTTTATCTTGATTATCTCTTAATCAAGTTATAGTTGCTTGACAACTATAAAATGAGTTTGGGTTCAATTCATGCATTCATTCAATCAACAAATATTTATAGAGCACTTACTGTGAACCAGTCATTGTTCCAGATGCTGCATGGAGCTGTGTATAAAGCAGACATACTTCCTGGAGCTTACATGTTTGTGGTAGAAAACAAAAAACACAGAAAACATATACCTTTGTTATACTAGATGGAGTTAAGTGCCTAGAGAACAGTTAGGCGAGGAAGGGGGCTAAAGAATGAAGGAAGCGGTATGATTCAATTTTAAAGAATGTAGGCAGGGAGAAAAGGCTACCTTTAAATAGAGCCCTAAAGTCCATGAATGCATAAGCCCCAGGGACATACCTGAAGCAAAAGCAATGAATGCAGAGGAAAGCTTATGTAAAGTCCATGGAGAAGGAGTGTGCCTGGTGTTTGCTACAGGAACTATAAGAAGATTGGTTTGGCAGGTGCGGGGAAAGGGTAGCAGGAAAATAGGGCAAGGATTGAAAGGAGAGTGGACAGTTAAGGATGTGTGTATAAAGCTTTGCACATATACAAAGGGCTATGGATTTTACCCTTATGGAAATGGCATGCCCTATTTGTGTCTGCAGGTCCCCTTACCCCCCTTCTCCTTTCTGCCTTGAGAGGATACACCACCCTGGATCCTTTGCCCTGTGGCCTTCATTTGGGTCTGACCAACTGGAAGGATGCACTGACAGGAGAGTGGAGAAATAAGAACCTTTGTTCTGGTCATAGATGGATGAAGCTCCCTTTGGGCAACCTTGTTCCATGGCTCTAACTCTCAAGGTGTCCTCATAAAACTGTTACTTCCATTCTCCTTATTCAGACCTGGGCAAGGAAAGACTTCCTGCTGTTGCTGGCCCCTGCTTGTTTCAGTGCTCTTTGTTTTTCCTTAATTTCATAAATTCTTATAGCCTCTTCATTAAATTCTATTCAGTTAAATACTTTGAATATGCAATCTCTTCTACTCTACCAAAATTTGTACAGAATCAAACAGAAGGGCATTGGAGGGTTTTGAGCAGAGGAGTAACAAAATCTAACTTATGTTTTAAAACGATAATGTTGGGGCACCTGGGGAGGCTCAGTCGGTTAAGCATCCAACTCTTGATTTCAGCTCAGGTCATGATCTCATAGTTGTGGAACTGAGCCCCACATTGGGCTCCATGTTGAGCATGGAGTCTGCTTGAGATTCTTTCTCCCTCTTTCTCTGCCCCTCTCCCCCTCTCAAGCTCTCTCTCTCTCCAAAATAAATAAATAAACATTTTTTTAAAAAGAAAGTTTTAAAAGGATAATGTTAGCTGCTATTGTGAAAACTGACTCTAAGGAGATAAGCATACAAGCAGAGAGATAAGATCATTTAATATACTAACAATCCAGGCAAGAGATAATGATGGCAGGGACCAGAATGGTAGAAGTGGAAGAGATGTTTAGAATGGATATATTCTGAAGGTATATCCAACTGAAGTTGCTGACAGATCAAATGTAGGTGTGAGAAAGATAAAAGAGCCAAGAATGACTTCTATGGCTTTTACTTCATCTCAGATTTTATTCCTTTTGGTGCTGATCTACACACACAATCAGTTCATGTTATGGTCTGCAATGCATCAACATGTTTGCCATTCTGTTTACTATAAAAAAGTGCCACTTAAAGTAAAAAGGGTTTCCACAGGCCCTGTACCTTTCTCAATCACAAGCAACCTCTTAGTGCTAGTTGTAATTACAGGAACTGATTGAGATTATTTCTTAAATATTATAGAACATATGGATCCAAAGACTTTTGTTCCCTTCCAAATACTGATTTTTGAAGTCAATACATTCTAATGATTCAGGAAAAACATTTTTTGAACTTTTAATAATGCTCTTTAAGACCATGTTCTGTACATAAAAGCAATAAAATGTGGTTACAAAAGAATGTTAAAAACATAGAAATATATGATATTTTCTTAGTAAAAAATGTTACAAAACAGTAGGCAAAGTTTGTCCCTGTTTTGGGGAAACAAATATATGCATGTTGCATATATGTGATAGACTGATGGCAGCTCACACCTCCAGATACTGTAGTCCACTGATAATGTCCTCCTACACTGACTGTGGCCTTACTCTGGACAGCAGAAAAGAAGCAAATATAATTCAAGCAAGGACTTTGAAAAGTTCTTATGTATTGGGACTTGCTCTTCTTGGGGCACTCCAAAAATCATGTGAATAAAACTGAGTTAGCATGTTAGATGATGAGAGACAACATAGGGAGAGACTAGTGTCATCCTAGCCTTCCCAGATGAGGCCATCATACACTAGTCAACACCAGTCACCACCAGCTGACCACAGACAAATGAAACCAGCCAGGCCTGGCTCAGACCAGAAGAACTGCATAGCTTCACCCAATTCAAATATACAACCTGCAAAATCATGATCTGTTATGGACCAAATGTTTGTGACCCTATCCCCCCAATTCCTATGTTGAAGCTCTAAGCCCCAATATGACTATACTTGGTCATAGGACCTTTACCAGAGTAATTAAGGTTAAATGAGGTCATAAGTGTGTGACTCTAATTCAAAAGAAAGACATAAGAGAGCTTATAAAAAGAGACACCAAAGAGATCACTCCTGTTCTGTCTTGCTGTGTATGTGTGTGTGCGCACATACACACATAACTCGCAATTTCTATTTCCAGAGAAATACTATTAAGAATGGCTATAAAGATTTCAAAAGACTGTGCCTTATGTCCATATCTGATCCTGGCCCAGGACACAGAAATCCACAAGCCAATTGCCCCTAGGGAAGAGAGTCAAGCCCCTCCATCTTCCCCATCTCAGCATCCTCAGTGCCCAAAAGCCTCAGTGTGTCTTCTTAGACACAGAACCAAGCCAAGGAAGAGAAGTAGGACAGAAACACATGTATTCTATTACATGTGGGGTTTTTTTTGTTTTGTTTTGTTTTTTTTGTTTTTTGCTGGGATAGCTTTTCTTCAAATGAAAGTTAATCAGAAGCAATTAATGTCATACACCACATCAAATAAAGGATAAAAATCATATGGTTGTCTCAAAACATGCAGAAAAAGCATATAAGAAGATTCAATATCTGCTCAGATAAGGGTGCAACTTCAGGTCATGATCTCATTGTTCCTGAGTTAAAGCCCTGCGTCCAGCTCTGTGCTGACAGCTCAGAGTCTGGAGCCTACTTCAGATTTTGTGTCTCCCTCTATCTGTGCACCTCCTCTGCTTGTGCTTTGTCTATCTCTCAAAAACAAATAAACATTAAAAAAATTAAAAACAAAACAAAACAAATAAAACGGGCACCTGGGTGGCTCAGATGGTTAAGCATCTGACTAAAGCTCAGTTCATGAAAACACTATTTTAAAAAGATATAGACAGACCTGGGGTGGGGGGAGATGGAGGCATAGGAGGATGCTGAGCTCACCGCGTCCTGCTGATCACTTAGATTCCACATACACCTGCCTAAATAACCCAGAAAACTGCCAGAAGAAGAACAGAATGGATTCTCTGGAGCCAAGCGCAGAGAGGCCCATGTAAGAGGGTAGGAAGGGCGGAGAGGCGGTGCAGGCTACAAGGACTCGCAGGAGGGAGTCGGAGTGGAGAGGCAGCCTGCTGGCCAAGCAGAGCCCCCAAGTCTGTCTGGCAAAAGCGGAGGGGCCAGATGGAGTGTGTTCTGACAGCAAGCGGGACTTAACATCTGGAAGGTTATAAGTTAATAGCTCTGCTCGGAGAGCGGGAGGGCTGGAGGACAACGGGAAGGAGAGCTGTTGAGCCCCGGACGACAGAGCTCAGCTTGGCAGGCAACAAAGGTGTTCGCCAGCGCCATCCCCCTCGCCCATCCCCCAGCCAAAATCCCAAAGGGAACCAGTTCCTCTCAGGGAACAAACACCCAACGCTGTGCTTCTGCGGATCCATCCCTCCCGCGGGTCTGACCGCCTCCCGGTGCCGCAGGGCCCCTCCCGAGGCAGATCTCTGAAGGAAAAGGGAGCTGAGCCTGCCCCTCCCACCCCTGTGCACCTTGCTGATCCACCCCAGCTAATACGCCAGATCCCCAGCACCACAAGCCTGGCAGTGTGCAAGTAGCCAAGACGGGCAACGCCACCCCACAGTGAATCCCGCTCTTAGGAGAGGGGAAGAGAAGGTACACACCAGTCTGGCTGTGGCCCCAGCGGTGGGCTGGGGTCAGACATCAGGTCTGACTGCGGCCCCGCCCACCAATGCAAGTTATTCAAGACAGCACAGGGGAAGTGCCCTGCAGTCCCCCACCACTCCACAGACTATCCAAATTGACGAAACAGAAGAATTCCTCAAAAGAAACTCCAGGAAGTAACAACAGCTAACAAACTGATCAAAACGGATTTAAACAATATAACAGAAAATGAATTTAGAATAATAGTCATATAATTAATCACTGTGTGTGAAACAGTACAGAGGACAGCAGAGAATCTATTCCTACAGAGATCAAGGGACTAAGGAACAGTCAGGAGGAGCTAAAAAATGCTGTAAACGAGCTGCAAAATAAAATGGAAACAACCATGGCTCGGACTAAAGAGGCAGAGGAGAGAATAGGTGAACTAGAAGATAAAATTATGGAAAAAGAGGAAGCTGAGAAAAAGAGAGATAAAAAAAATCCAGGAGTATGAGGGGGAAATTAGAGAACTAAGTGATGCACTAAAGAGAAATAATATACACTTAATTGGTATTCCAGAGGAGGAAGAGAGAGGGAAAGGTGCTGAAGGTGTACTTGAAGAAATAATAGCTGAGAACTTCCCTGATCTGGGGAAGGAAAAAGGCATTGAAATCCAAGAGACACAGAGAACTCCCTTCAGACATAACTTGAATCGATCTTCTGCATGACATATCATAGTGAAACTGGCAAAATACAAGGATAAAGAGAAAATTCTGAAAGCAGCTAGGGATCAACGTGCTCTAACATATAAAGGGAGACATATAAGACTCGTGGCCGATCTCTCTACTGAAAATTGGCAGGCAAGAAAGGAATGGCAGGAAATCTTCAATGTGATGAACAGAAAAAATATGCAGCTGAGAATCCTTTATCCAGGAAGTCTGTCATTTAGAATAGAAGGAGAGATAAAGGTCTTCCCAAACAAACACAACCTGAATGAATTCGTAACCACTAAACCAGCCCTACAAGAGATTCTAAGGGGGATCCTGTGAGACAAAGTACCAGAGACATCACTACAAGCATAAAACCTACAGACATCACAGTGACTCTAAACCCGTATCTTTCTATAATAACACTGAATGTAAATGGACTAAATGCACCAACCAAAAGACATAGGATATCACAATGGATAAAAAACAAGACCCATCTATTTGCTGCCTACAAGAGACTCATTTTAGACCTGAGGACACCATCAGATTGAAAGTGAGGGGATGGAGAACTATTTATCATGCTACTGGAAGTCAAAAGAAAGCTGGAGTAGCCATACTTATATCAGACAAACTAGACTTTCCATTAAAGGCTGTAACAAGAGATGAAGAAGGGCATTATATAATAATTACAGGGTCTATCCATCAGGAAGAGCTAACAATTATAAATGTCTATGTGCCAATATGGGAGCCCCCAAAATGTAAAACAATTCATCACAAACATAAGCAACCTTATTGATAAGAATGTGGTAATTGCAGGGGACTTTAATACCCCACTTACAACATTGGATAGATCATCTAGACACATGGTCAATAAAGAAACAAGGGCCCTGAATGATACATTGGATCAGATGGACTTGACACATATATTTAGAACTCTGCATCCCAAAGCAACAGAATATACTTTCCTCTCGAGTGCACATGGAAGATTCGCCAAGATAGATCACATACTGGGTCACAAAACAGCCCTTCATAAGTATAAGAGAATTGAGATCATACCATGCATACTTTCAGACCACAATGAGATGAAGCTTGAAATCAACCACAGGAAAATATCTGGAAAACCTCCAAAAGCATGGAGGTTAAAGAACACCCTACTAAAGAATGAATGGGTCAACCACGCAATTAGAGAAGAAATTTAAAAATATATGGAAACAAATGAAAATGAAAATACAACAATCCAAACGCTTTGGGACGCAGCGAAGGCAGTCCTGAGAGGAAAATACATTGCAATCCAGGCCTATCTCAACAAACAAGAAAAATCCCAAATACAGAATCTAACAGCACACCTAAAAGAAATAGAAGCAGAACAGCAAAGTCAGCCTAAACCCAGCAGAAAAAGAGAAACAATAAAGATCTGAGCAGAAATAATATAAAATCTAAAAAACTGTAGAGCAGATCAATGAAACCAAGAGTTGTTTTTTTCAAAAAATAAACAAAATTAATAAACCTCTACCAGGCTTCTCAAAAAGAAAGGGGAGATGACCCAAATAGATAAAATCATGAATGAAAATTATTGCAACCAATCCCTCAGAGATACAAACAATTATCAGGGAATACTATGAAAAATTATATGCCAACAAACTGGACAACCTGGAAGAAATGGACAAATTCCTAAACACCCACACACTTCCAAAACTCAATCAGGAGGAAATGGAAAGCTTGAACAGACCCATAACCAGCGAAAAAATGGAATCAGTCATCAAAAATCTCCCAACAAATAAGAGTCCAGGACCAGATGGCTTCCCAGGGGAGTTCTACCAGACATTTAAAGCAGAGATAATACCTATCCTTCTCAAACTATTCCAAAACATAGAAAGGGAAGGAAAACTTCCAGACTCATTCTATGAAGCCAGTATTACTTTGATTCCTAAACCAGAGACCCAGTAAAAAAAGTGAACGACAGGCCAATATCCCTGATGAATATGAATGCAAAAATTCTTAATAAGATACTAGAAAATTGAATTCAACAGCATATAAAAGGAATTATTCACCACGATCAATCTGGATTCTTTCCTGGGATGCAGGGCTGGTTCAACATTCGCAAATCAATCAACGTGATACATCACTTTAATAAAAGAAAAGATAAGAACCAATGATCCTGTCAATCGATGCAGAAAAAGCTTTTGACACAATCCAGCGTCCTTTCTTAATAAAAACCCTGGAGAAAGTCGGGATAGAAGTAACATACTTAAACATCATCAAAGCCTTTTATGAAAAGCCCACAGCTAACATCATCCTCAATGGGGAAAAACTGAGAGCTTTTTCCCTGAGATCAGAAACACAACAGTGATGTCCACTCTCACCGCTGTTGTTTAACATAGTGTTAGAAGTTCTAGCATCAGCAATCAGACAACAAAAGGAAATCAAAGGCATCAAAATTGGCAAAGATGAAGGTAAGCTTTCACTTTTTGCAGATGACATGATATTATACATGGAAAATCCGATAGACTCCACCAAAAGTCTGCTAGAACTGATACATGAATTCAGCAAAGTTGCAGGATACAAAATCAATGTACAGAAATCAGTTGCATTCTTATACACTAACAATGAAGCAATAGAAAGACAAATGAAGAAACTGATCCCATTCACAATTGCACCAAGAAGCATAAAATACCTAGGAATAAACCTAACCAAAGATGTAAAAGATCTGCATGCTGAAAACTATAGAAAGCTTATGAAGGAAATTGAAGAAGATATAAAGAAATAGAAAAACATTCCCTGCTCATGGATTAGAAGAATAAATATTGTCAAAATGTCAATACTACCCAAAGGAATCTACACATTCAATGCAATCCCAATCAAAATTGCACCAGCATTCTTCTCGAAGCTAGAACAAGCAATCCTAAAATTCATATGGAACCACAAAAGGCCCCGAATAGCCAATGTAATTTTCAAGAAGAAGACCAAAGCAGGAGGCATCACAATCCCAGACTTTAGCCTCTACTACAAAGCTGTCATCATCAAGACAGCATGGTATTGGCACAAAAACAGACACATAAACCAATGGAATAGAATAGAAACCCCAGAACTAGACCCACAAACGTATGGCCAACTCATCTTTGACAAAGCAGGAAAGAATATCCAATGGAAAAAAAGACAATCTCTTTAACAAATGGTGCTGGGAGAACTGGACAGCAACATACAGAAGGTTGAAACTAGACCACTTTCTCACACCATTCACAAAAATAAACTCAAAATGGTTAAAGGACCTGAATGTGAGACAGGAAATCATCAAAACCCTAGAGGAGAAAGCAGGGAAAGACCTCTCTAACCTCAGCCGCAGCAATTTCTTACTTGACACATCCCCAAAGGCAAGGGAATTAAAAGCAAAAATGAACTACTGGGACTCATGAAGATAAAAAGCTTCTGCACAGCAAAGGACACGACCAACAAAACTAAAAGGCAACCAACAGAATGGGAAAAGATATTTGCAAACGACATATCAGACAAAGGGCTAGTATCCAAAATCTATAAAGAGCTCACCAAACTCCACTCCCGAAAAACAAATAATACAGGGAAGAAATGGGCAGAAAACATGAATAGGCACTTCTCTAAAGAAGACATCTGGATGGCCAACAGGCACATGAAAAGATGCTCAACGTCCCTCCTCATCAGGGAAATACAAATCAAAACCACACTCAGATATCACCTCATGCCAGTCAGAGTGGCCAAAATGAACAAATCAGAGAGTATAGATGCTGGCGAGGATGTGGAGAAACGGGAACCCTCTTGCACTGTTGGTGGGAATGCAAACTGGTGCAGCCGCTCTGGAAAACAGTGTGGAGGTTCCTCACAAAATTAAAAATAGACCTACCCTATGACCCAGCAATAGCACTGCTAGGAATTTACCCAAGGGATACAGGAGTACTGATGCATAGGGGCACTTGTACCCCAATGTTTAGAGCAGCACTCTCAACAATAGCCAAATTATGGAAAGAGCCTAAATGTCCATCAACTGATGAATGGATAAAGAAATGGTGGTTTATATACACAATGGAATACTACGTGGCAATGAGAAAGAATGAAATATGGCCCTTTGTAGCACTGTGAATGGAACTGGAGAGTGTGATGCTAAGTGAAATAAGTCATACAGAGAAAGACAGATACCATATGTTTTCACTGTTTTGTGGGTCCTGAGAAACTTAACAGAAGACCATGGGGGAGGGGAAGAAAATAAAAAGAGGTTAGAGAGGGAGGGAGCCAAAGCATCAGAGACTCTTAAAAACTGAGAACAAATGAGGGTTGATAGGGGATGGGAGGGAGGGGAGGGTGGGTGATGGTTATTGAGGAGGGCACCTGTTGGGATGATCACTGGGTGTTGTATGGAAACTAATTTGACAACAAATTTCATATTAAAAAAAATAAAAATAAATAGGCTTGGAGAACTATAAGGATGTCGTCCAATGGCTAGGCAAAGAATCTTGCTTTGCTCATGTTTATCACTCTCCTCAAGAGAAAATTGGATTTGGGGTGCCTGGGTGGCTCAGTCAGTTAAGGGTCCAACTTCGGCCCTGGTCATGATCTCACAGTCTGTGAGTTTGAGCCCTGTATCAGGCTCTGCGCTGACAGCTCAGAGCCTGGAGCCTGCTTGAGCTTCTGTGTCTCCCTGTCTCTCTACCCACCCCCACCCACACTCTGTCTCTCAAAAATAAGTAAATGTTAAAAAAATTTAAAAAAGAGAAAAGTATTTTTCTCTATCTCCAATGTGAAATAAATAGTGATAGGTTTGTAACAATTCCAAGGGAAAGATGCAAACCTTTAATGCACAAAAATGCTTTCTGATACATCTAAATAAGTTTATGTCATTCTCTTTGACCTGATATGGACTTCAGAACTTAAGTAATGGTTCTGCTCTCTATGCCAAGCCCCAGCATCATCCTAGAGGGCTTCCATGTCCATTCAGATCTTCTATCCAATTTCCTACTCACCACGATTCTTGGTTTCCTGAATACTCAACCACTAGTCTATTATGGACACAAATTAGACCCTGCCATACATAAAACTTTAATAACCCTCAGGTCTTTTTTTTTTTTAGCAACCATTTATTTTTATTATTATTTCTCTTTAGTAATCTCCATACCCAACCTGGGGCTTGAACTCAAGACCCTGATATCAAAAGTCACATGCCCTAGTGACTGAGCCAGCCAGGCACCCCAACCCTCAAGTCTTAAACACCACTTGAAACCTTCTCAAAAACGGTATGTCTTCATTTTCTTCCTACTTGTCTGATCATGTCTTTGCAGTTCCTTGTGCAGGCCTCACTAGCTCAGTCTACACCCAAAGTGTCATTTGCCAAATTATTATGTCCTTGGCTCTATTTGTCACTATACACATGTTCCCTGTACAATCTCAACCATGCTCATGGTTTTCCCACCATATATATTGATGACCCTCAAGTATCTATTGTTACCCTGGACCTGTCTCAGGAGCTCCATCCTAGTACATAAGCTGCCTAATTAACATTCCTTCCTAGATATCCTAGAGGGGCCTCATATTCACTATCTGAAAGAGAGCTTTCTTTCAGAATTTTCTTTCAGAAAATCTTTTCCCCATTTTTGTGTTCTTCAACCTAATAATGGCACCACAACCATGAAAATGAAAGACATCATTTATTCCTGTGTTCCCTTAACTAGCCCTCCACATCAAGGACTATGCCCTGCCACTTCTATCATCTTTTTTTGTTGCTGGTGTATAGTATATTGTTAAAATTTTCTCCAGCCTTATTAAGGTAGAAATGACAAATAAAAATGGTATATTTAATGTACACAGTGTGATGTTTTGATATACATATTCATTGGGAAATAATAACCACAACCAAGCAATTAACATATCCATCAGCTCACAAAGTGTGTGCGTGTGTTTGTGTGTGTGTACATGTGATGAGAACAGTTAAGATCTCCTCTCTTGTATGGTAGTGATTACCAGTTGCTAAGAGGTGGGGAATATGGGGAGATGTGGATCAAAGGATATAAACTTTCAGTTATAAGATGACTAATTTCTGGGTATCTAATGTACAGCATAGTGATTATAGCTCATAATACTATATTATATACTTGAAAATTACTCAGTGAATAGATCTGAAATGTTTTTACTGCAAAAAAGAAATAGTAATTATATGACAAGATGAAGGTATTAGCTAACACTATGGTGGTAGTCATTTTATAATATACGAGCATATCAAATCAGTATGTTGTACACCTTAAATTTTCACAAAGGTATATGTCAATTATATCTCAATAAAACTGGAAAAAACTACTCTCTTAGCAAATTTCAAGTATACAATATAGTATGATTAACCAGAGTTACCTTGCTTTAACTTAGATCTCCAGATCTCTTATTTGTCCTGCATAACTCAAACTTTGTACCCTTTGACGAACTTCTCTCCTTTTCCCCCAACCCTCAACCTCTGATCACCACTACCCTGCTCTATGCTTTTATGAGTTTGACTTTTTTATATTCCACATATAAGCAAGATTATGCAGCATTTGTCATTCTGTGTCTGGCTTATTTCACTTACGAGAATGTCCATTTGTAACATCTTCACCTTTTCTACACCTGTTCATTCTCCCTGCAAAACTCCACTCCCTAAATTTCTTACCTTGAAACTTGGGGAGTAGAAGGATGTGTGTGTGTGTGTGTGTGTGTGTACACACAGAGTGTCATGATACTCATCTAGTAACATAGGCATTCTCATCCTTGAATGCACATTAGAATTACCTAAGGAATTCACATAATTCTGATTGAATTGATTTTAAATGGGATCCTGGTATAGTATGGAAAGATTCAATGTGCAGCCCAAGATGACAGTCATTGGTCATCTATTCAATGATCCTCTATCTTCTGCACAATAAATTAGGTGCACATAGAAGACACCTAATACAGATTTTAAAATAAGACAATAATAAGAACTATGTTTAAGAGTTATTGTTAGGAAGAGATCATGTAATTGTGTTAGCTCTTAGAAGAGGACTCATCATATAAGATAGTTAATAAATGGCAACTCTCATATTATCTTCAGCTCAATTGTTCATTTCACCCATACAGTCAAATGATATATTCACCTATCCCCAAATACATCCTAACTTGCTACGACTCTCTGTCTTTTGGGCCTGGGCCCTCCAGTATGCTGTATTACACGTGATACAGTACTCAGTAGAGCACAATGCACAGGTGGTGCAAAATTTTAGATGTTTACATTAAACAAAGAAGAAACAGGTTCAAATGGTCACAGACTTAATGCCTATACTGAAAGATGGAAAAATTTTTTTGAAAAAAATTTAAAAAAACATTTTAAATAAAGTTTTATGCCAAAAGAAAAAGTTGATGTCCCTGGCTATCATCAAATCATTTGTCACAGAACTTAGTGTTGAAAAATTTTCAGTTTGAATCATTGCAGGAGTGATGTTAGAGGTGTCCTGCATTTTCTATTTCTGGTTATTTTTAAGATGTTGTGACGGGGCGCCTGAGTGGCTCAGTCGGTTAAGCGTCTGACTTCCGCTCAGGTCACGATCTCACGGTCCGTGAGTTCGAGCCCCGCGTCGGGCTTTGGGCTGATGGCCCAGAGCCTGGAGCCTGCTTCCGATTCTGTGTCTCCCTCTCTCTCTGCTCCTCCCCCGTTCATGCTCTGTCTCTCTCTGTCTCAAAAATAAATAAACGTTAAAAAAAATTTTTTTTTAAATATGTTGTGACAGAGTATGAGTATTTTGCTTATTTAATGCAGTCAAATGTTAAGGTAAAAAGCTTTACTAAGGTACTTAGTAAACCAGTCTTTGGGGGAAATCAAGGACTTCAGAAAGATCCAATTTGTTGAACCCCCTGTGGCTTATAAGATTTTTCTTTCTTGCTGATATAAGATAGTGGGACACAATGAACTTTTAAAACTTCAAGTTTTAAAGAATATGCAGGAATAAAAGAGAGAATGCTTATTTATTCACAGAAGTGCAAGTATATAGATGCAAATTGGACATGTGGATGGAGATGACATCTGGAGACTACGTTTATTTCCCATTATCAAACTGCCTTGAGATCAAAGAAATCACCTATTCTAAAGAATCCTAGAACTATCTTGTGGGAATTATGTTAGAATTTTTGAAGATATTGAAGGATTTATGAGTATGAATCATGTTGTATCTGTGACTGTCTTTGAATTCAAGCCTCAGGATATGCTAAGCTACCAAACCCCTTAACCCTTGATGTGATATAATTTTAAGAGGATGTGCCTGAACTGAAAGCAACATGTATTCACTCAAAGACATCCTTAGAAGACTGACATTGAGTATACAAATGCCAGGATCAATCTGAATTTCTGATGATCTAATATAATTCTGGAAATATCTAGGTCCACTCTCTGTCACAAAAATACTAAAAAGAAATTTGAGAACCTTCATCAGTGATATGACCTCAAGAGAGAATTGATATGAAACTTGAATAAAAAGACCCTATTGTTCTCAGCAATGGTTTTATTTTATTTCCAATTAATTCTCTTTTTACTTTAATTCCAGTGTAGTTAACATACAGTGTTATATTAGTTTCAGGTGTATCAGATTAATTCCCTTTGAATTAGTAATGATTGTTCAATCAGGCCCATATTATGTGGCTTAGTATAACTAATATTTTAAAATTTTTTGGCACCCCCACAGAATGGTATTACTACTACTACTACTACTACTACTACTACTAGTTTTAGTTAATGGCTTGTAATAGGTACCGCTCCATATATTTTCACCTACACTATCTCATTAATCTCCACAAGAGGACTCAGAGATGGGTAAAATACCTCAGTTTTTCAAACAATAGTATTGAGGCTCAGAGGGTTTAATGGATGCTCTGAGCGGCACAAAGCAGAGACAGGAAAAATCAATTCATATCTACTCACATGCTGTGTTTCCTCATTTAGAATGGATGGACGATGGATGGATGGATCTAAAGTAGTGGTGTTTTTGCCATGTGATGGTGTAGTAGGCAAAATAATGGTCACCCAAGGATGTCCACGTCCTAATTCCAGAAACCTGTGAATATGTTGTCTTACTTATATAGCAAAAGGGACTTACAGATATGATTAAGGATCTTGAGATGGGGAGATTATCTTGGGTTATCTGGGTGGGCCCAATGCAATCACAAGGGTCCTTGTAAGAGAAAGAAGGAGGCAAGAGAGTCGGTCAGAAAAGAAAATGTGATGAAGGAAGCAGAGGTCAGAGTATGATTGCTGAAGGATTCAGAAAACCTCTAGAGTCTGGAAAAGACAAGAAAATAAATTATCTCCTGCCTTCCAGAAGGAACACAACTCTACCAACACCTTAATTATAGCTTTGTGAGAATCATTTTGAACTTCTAACCTTCAGAAGTGAATGATTATAGATTGTGTTACAATACCAGGGTTCATGGTAATTTGCTAGAGTGGTAATATGTAACTAATAAAAATAAAATGGAATGAGTTTAATTAGATGTATAACACAACAACCATTTAAAAAAATCTCTCAATCTTAAATCTACAGAAAAAATATCTGATTTATAAAATTTTTACTGACATCACCCACACTGTCTCCTCTCTCATGCCCATGATCTCTCTCTCATGTTCATGTTCTTAGCTTTTCCTCCGACTAAACCCTTACAATCACAGTGGTCAAGCATTTTCTGCCTAAACCACCTTTGATTATCCACCTATGGGCCTTTGCACATGAGAATCCCACCACTGGCAATGCCTCTCACATCCTTTCTGCTTAAATTCTACTATGATTTCAAGGACCAACGTTGAATCTGAGTCCCACTTTGTCCACTGTATCTTTGCTGAACACCAGAATAGTTCTTTGTGAATTCCTATTTCTCTCAAATACAGTATAAAGACTGTACGCCAGATGATGTGTCAAGCACTGTCAATAAAATGTTCACTTTGACATAGATAATTTCTTATTTTGAATATCTGTCTCTTCTCTGCAATACATCTATAGATTCTTTGAGGAAGGTGAGGGGTACTCATATCACACTAAAAGTGATTCCTGCTTCTCAACTTGTGACTCTGTAAACTTCATTTTTCTCAGTTGTCAAAATTAGGAACTGTATACAGGCCCCCATGGGTTTCTGTGAGGAATAATAGATATGGTATATATAGAATGTCTTAGGAAAGGCCCAGCAGAGATACTCCATAAATATTAGATTTTTACTTCCTCCCTGTTTATAACAAGTGATTTCAGAATATTTGCTGACTTGTAATCATAATCTGTTCATCATTCTTAGTAGGGTCCATCCAGATTTTTTAGAATAACATGTACCACAATTATTATTAAAGCCATTTCAGATCCTAATAAATAAAAATTTAAAAAATATGACCACAATCCTGCAGGAAAATATGTACCTAGAAAAAAATCTGAAGGTAAATTTTGAACTGTCCTTGGGAGGATTCTGAATATGTTTTACCTTTCTGTTCTACTCCTGAGATGGCAGTTCACTAGTTTTATAGCTCTGGTTTCAAAGAACATACAGGATGCACAGAGGACATGATATTTGACTCTTCAATTTCCAGTTTGGCGCATGTCATAGTATCCTTTAAAGAACTTCCTGGCCTTGAAATTATATTTGCAAAACAGTCTAAAGCCACTATTACTTCAGTTCCAAATTTTTTTTATAATTCCCTCCTCTTGACTCCTTACTTTTTATTTGAAGGTGCTCAAGTTGGAGCATGACTGTAACATCAAATGTCAAGCAAATCTATCAATGGCGATAGATTTTGTCTGTTTTGTCTCCAGGGCCCACCCACACTCTTCATGAAATAAAACTGCTGCTTTAGGGACCAGGAGAGAGTTTTGAAATAATTTATCCAACTCTTTTCCCCCCTTGGAAATGTGAATGTGTCTCAAAAGTGAGACATAATGTTTATCATCTTGTCTTACATTGGAATTTGCATGACCTATACTGAATTATTACTGAAAAGTTTTGTGGGCTTCTTAAAAATCAGAATGCTTTTATTATTAAATTGGCTGCAAAAAGATAATAAATTTGTGGGGTTTTTGGCAGTATCCTTAACCTGGGAACCTCATATTTTATATCATCCAGGGTTCTGGTAGAGATTAGAGAACCTGTTCTCCATTTGTCTCATCATCTATACACATCTAGTTTAGATAATTAAAGGCATTACCTTTTTTTTTTCTCCTTGAAATGCTCAATACAAAATGCAAATATTATGTTTCCTGGGGTCAGTATATAACCTCTTTGCCCTATCAGTCACACTTGTTCTCTCAGCATTGCCAAGAATTCTAGGGATTTTTGAAACGAATATTAATATGGATTTAATTGATCAGTAACATAATTAAACCATTAAATTCCAGCACAAGCTTGGGGCGCCTGGGTGGCTCAGTTGGTTAAGCGACCGACTTTGGCTCAGGTCATGATCTCACAGTTCATGAGTTCGAGCCCCGTGTCCGGCTCTGTGCTGACAGCTCAGAGCCTGGAGCCTATTTCAGATTCTCTGTCTCCCCCTCTCTCTACCCCTCCCCTGCTCAGGCTTTGTGTCTCTCTGTCTCTGAATAATAAATAAACGTTTAAAAAAAATTCCAGCACAAGCGTGAGGAATAGACAAACAAACTTTAATAATGAGCTTTCAATAGGATTTAAGAAAAATGCTCTCGTGTGTTTTCTAAGTTCTCCTTTCAGTACAAAGAAGTGCTATAGACAAAAGACACTCTGAACACTGCCCATGGAATAATTGGACCACATAGCTTAATGCTGATGAGTTTAAATTAAAAGCTTAAATATGATAATAATAATAAAGTTAAAGAGTCATGTTGATGTCAATTTGTTAGCCAGTCAGGTTTTTCTGATCCTTCTGTAAATTACTGTTGAGAGTATTTTGGGACAGATGTTAAATCTGCTCTGTAGACAGTTTGGGGGAAAAAAGGTCAATTGCTAAAAAATATTCCAATCCCTCCCCCAAACCAAATTTAGGCACCATCACCATCTTCAATTATCTACAATAGCCACATAATTGACTTATTCACTTCCTTGATGTACATATGTTGAATGAAATATATCTGCTTATGTATTTCAAATAGTCTGCACTTAACTCACAAAGGGCAATGTTACACACGCACACACAGATTTCGATGTAGGCCAGACTGAGGAGGTTCATGACTAAATAAGAATTGTAGAAGATGTTAGTCAATATTTTCTCAATACTTTAACTCCATATTATTTCTTTCCTTTTGGTATCAATGAGTTTTGCTGACTGGCTTGTACCAACATAGTGCTGGATTACAAAACACAAATGCCCAATTCTACTCCTTCTTGGTAAATATGTAATGATGTTATGTAATAATCGCCATTATTCTGCTCAGGTGGAAAAATCCTCTCTGTTAGCAGCTGTAAAACTTCTTATATCATTACTCTGTTCAGAGAGCACAAAGCACTAGGTTGAAGTGAATGCGATTTCAGTGGAGAGAGAGAGAGTGAACCCCACCAGTGTACAATTGGGCAGAATCTGAGGTAAGCAGGAAAGGCTCAGCATTATCTGAGATCTATGATAATTTTAACAGTAGTTCATAGTAACAGCACTTATTGAATATTTACCAGACCCTGTTTTAAGTATCATCTTAGGCTATACTCCCTCAGAAACACACTGAGGCAGAAGTTGTACGCGGTAGTTTTACCAGAGCATCTCTTGTTACCAACTCCTGTGAGAGGCTGAGGGAAACAGGACTGAGCAACAAGAGAATTTGAGCATAGCAGCTACACAAAGGCCACAGCCAATGCCACAGGGAGCTTGGAAGGTGGACAGCCCTTAAGAGTTGTCCTGGTTCAAGGCAAGAGGAGCAGACAAAACTGAACAATGTTTGGCCTTGTGCTGGCCCTCAATATGGGGCACAACCTTGTTCAATGCAGTCCCTTCATGTGAGGGCAAGTCCCAAAGAAGGTCTCATCTGTGAGCCATTGGCAGCCAACTCCCAGCAGCTTTAAAAATGAGTGCCTCAGTCCTAAAGCGGTTATGTGTATGGTAACCCTCAGCAGCCTCCTTCTGTGTCTTGTATGTACTATCTCCCCTAATCCTCACCACCATCCCACAAAGCAGGCACTACTTTCTCCACTTTACAGATGAGGAAACTGAGACTCAATCATTAGTAACTTAGGGAGCCAGTACCTTAGCCCAATTCAAGCCTTCAGTCCACACCCGCTGAAGGCATGGTGTAGCATTCTACTACTCTCAATTAATGTTTGATGAACTTACTTGGGAAGACAAGTGGAGAAGTAACAGATTATTTCAACTTTATAACTTGGGTAAAATATCTAGCTTTGGGAAAGGAATTGAAATCCACTGGTATTGTAACATTTATTTTAAAAATCACAAATCATCACTTGGTGCTTCAATTTCCCTCCCAAGCAAAACTCCAACGTGAGATAAAGCTGGGTGTGGGTATGAAGAGGTTCATAATATAATACTTCGTACTTTAGTAAAAGTTTAAATATTTTCAAATGACCATTTTTTTAAAAAAAAAGTCACAAGAACCAGAGTGGTTCACAGGTGATTTCTATATGGTATTAAGGGGGTAAAAGTTAATTTTAATGTGATCCCAAGTATTCCAGGTGAATAGAAAAAGATGAAAAACTCTCTAATGCATTTTATGAAGCCAACAAGATGTTAATGCTAGACCTGATAACAACAGTTAATAGCATAGCCCAATGTCACTTATGAATAGAGATGAAGCATTCAAAATAAAATATTAGGAAATAAAGGCAGAAGAATAACACATTATGTCCAGTTAGGGCTTATTCTAAATGTAAGGATGGGGAAATTATCATCAAAGATACTAACAGAATCCATTCCATTAAAAGTAAGGTAGGAAAACCTCATGATAATATCAATAAGTGGTAATCATTTGATAAAACTCATAGCCTTATTAATAAAAGTACCACATAAAACAGGAATAAAAGAAAACTACTTATGGTAGGCTTCTTACCAAAAACCAACAAAATACACTAAATGACAGTCACTGAAACAACGGCCATTATAAATTAGGAAATAGAAACACCTGTCTTTAGGGAAACTACTCTTGAAAGATGTGTTAGTTTCCTAGGTTTGCTATAATAAAGTCCTACAAACAATATAAACAGACTTAAAACAAGAGAAATGTATTGTCTCACCGTTCTGGAGGCTCCAAGTCTGAAATCAAGGTATCTACAGGGCCTCATAAGACCTCCTCGCTTCAAGTGGTTGCTGGCAAACCCTGATGTTCCTTGGCTTGTTGGTGGGTCACTCCAATTTCTTCCTCCGTCTTCACACGGCCTCCTCTCTGTGTCTGTATAAATGTTCCTCTTCTTATAAGGATAGAAGTCATTGCAAGAGGGCCCACCACTAATCCACTATGACTTCATCTTATTTTGATTACATCTGCAAAGACAGGTTATGAATTCAGCGTATTTTTTAGAGGACACAATTCAACCCATACAGTATATTAAAAGTTAAAATTCCACTAATTTTGGCCGGCTTCTGGAAAACTTTCCCATAGAAATTAAAGAGAGAAAGAGAGAGAGAGAGAGAGGGGGCGAGCATGCGCTAATATATGCTAAGGTGAGTGTGGATAAAAATAATGGATTCAAAGTTATTAATATGGATTACTTTCTGGGAGAATACATGAAGGTAAGAAAGGAAAGGAAAGGAAAAGCAAACAAAAATCAAAAGAAAAAAGTGCATCAAAAATCCTTTTAAGAAGGGTGCTGGGTGGTTCAGTTGGTTGAGTGTTTGACTCTTGATTTTGGCTCAGGTCATGATCCCAGGGTCATGGGATTTAACCTCGTGTAAGGCTCTGAGCTGAGCATGGAGCCTGCTTAAGATTCTCTCTCTCGCTCCCTCTGCCCCTCTCCCCTGCTTGTGCTCTCTCTCTAAAATAAAAACAAAAACAAAACAAAACAAAACCTTTTTTAAAAGTCCTTGTAAGAACAGATATCGTTCACATTCATGTAAAGTTGTATAGTTTGGTGTGTGTATACGTTTGTGTATATAACTTCACTCTGCAGGGATAAATAAACATTGAGTTAAAAAACTGTACATAAAGATTCCTAAAATGAGATTTGGATGACTAGTAGATGGGGCAATTCAAGTAATTATACTCCCTCATAAAGTGTGGTTGAAATGTGCAACATACTACAAAGATAGGTGGAAAATGGAAAAAAAAAATAATAATGAATGTATATCAATGGCAAAACTTTGGAAAAATAAAAATTTTTTCAAATATATACAGTAACACTTTTTACCATGTGCTATGTATGGAAAGTTGCCGGGAATGGGGAGTAAACCCTGTGCCAGTGGATGAAAGATTACTCAACACTTGGCTAAGAAAGAGAGGAGAGGGCATGGGGGACAACATTCGCAGAAGACCCTCACTGGTACTCTCATTTATTGGAGTGTCAGGCCAATCATAAATCTCAGTTGGCTTGTTGTGTACAGAGGGTGTATAACAGTTCAGGCATGCAAAAACAAAGGGTGCATGACTTAAAGGTCAACAATCACAAGAGACTAATCAAATCAGAGATATACAGCAAGAGTCCTGTGTCCTATTGTTTTACTAAACTTTGTATACAATGTATAGATAAGGGAGTTCCCAAGGACTGGAGAAACACCTGGGAGGGCAGGCCCCAGGGAATTAATTCCACACTCAGGGCAGTTATGCTTTCCTGGGCATTCCAAGAGACCCACACGGCTCCCAAGCTTAACTTCAGCCCACCAGAATTTTCCATGTTACATTTTAGCTAGCCAAGCATTTTGTATAGTCTCGTCATCATCAGTAATAATCCCAACACAACAAAGTAATATTTTAAGAAAGTGAGATTATTTCAATTCCTATAATGGAATTTAGTAGAAGAATATGCCATGCTGTTCTGCAGATAGCACTGTGATTTCCAGGTGCTCTTCCCCACTGAATCAGTATGAAAACTTCAGTTCTACAATAGCCCACTCCGTATAGGTAAAGTGCAAAGTTAAAAGTGGTCACATATTTTGGGGGAGAAGGAGAGTAAAAGATTAATTAAGACTACTTAGTCACTGTATTTTATCAGATGAGAGCAGATAAGGGAAGGTATAGTCTGAGCTGGAAAAAGAAAAACAAAATCTTAAAGCAGAAGAAAGAACCCAACCAGAGTTCTTTGAATATATGCTTTGGTGAATTTACCCTAATTCCCTTAAGTCTTTGGGCTGGGTATGCAGGAAACAGGACTTTTAAGATTTCTATACTTTTTTTTCTCTACTGCATCCGAATTTACCCAAGCAGAAATTAACTGGAGCATTTAAGGCTGAAAGGGTCTTGCAATGTTGGAAACATCTTTTTGAGAATTAGAACCTAATAAAATCTACTAAATATAATACAAACAATACATTTTCCCCCAAAGCCGCAGCACTAGCAAATACTCATGCTGATAAGCCTTTTTTATTAAGCCCTAGAAACAAAGATGAATATGACATGATATACCTTTTAAAGTGTTTCCAGTCCTAGAAAATGACTGTGCACAATTAACCACAATTCAAAATAGAGACAACAAACATAGTAGCAAAGCAAATACTGTAAGAACAAAAAAGGAAATGTAATTATGTCCAAACTGTGAAACAAAAAAGCTTAGCACACATAGTTAATTCCAATAAATATTCACCTATTACTCCAAGATAGTCCAATAATATTAAATATTATAAAATATGTTCCCTCTTGTTCCTGTTGCGTTTCCCAATGCAGTCTTTAAAAGTAACAGCATATGAAAGGTGCAATTGATCAATGGACCACAATTTTGAGCACTCATTTTGTACAGGAGGTTGCTCTGGGAAGCACACTCTGTGAAGCCAAGAGGCAGGTGTGCATTCTTTTGTACTAAGAATAGTGCAGGCAGTTATATCAGATTGTCAGCATCATGCTAAAGGCAGCTGGTTTCTCAAGTGGAAAAGAGCCTGTATGCAGGTTAAAACTGTAAGAACTGAGTTTTAGTCCTGATGTTTTCCTCTGTTTCAGCCCCCTGTGTTTGGACAAAACATTTACCTTCTGTAAACTCCAGTAGGAATTCAAACCTCACTGAAAATAATCATTCCATACAACTGGATTATAAAAATAAAAAAAAAAACTATAACATATAGAAAAGTGTTTTTATCTGAAGACATCATTATTAAAATGATTACTATGTACAACAGAAGGCTAATAAAGCAGTTAAAGATAAATATGTTTAGAATGACAACTTCTGAGAATAAATGTGATGGCAGGTAATGTGTTTTTTTATCATCCATACAGTAAAGAAACCAGGCAGTGAGACCCTCACCTATGTCATGTACTCTGAAAGACCTTTAGTGGGTGATACAGCCAAATCAATTTGAAAATCTCTAACATGAAAGGGATGGGGAAAATAATCTAACATGAAAGGGATGAGGAAATAATCTCTAAATCCATCTGAATTCTCAAATAATAATAACTAATTTGATGATAGGTAAATATTTAATGGATGTTCTATACTGGGGATTGGAATAATGAATGTTTGAATCTTAGAAGATAGTAGAATCTGAATTAGGAGACAAGTAATCATGGATTAATAATTTAAAAATAAGATGCCATCATTTATTAAAACTTCATTGCAAAACTTTGGTTTCAACTCAGACATATGAAGAGCTTAGAAGTCATAATTCCCATCCTTACAATAAGAAAAAGCTGGACAAGCTATCAACAACTTTTCTTCAACACATCAGAAAACTGAGATTGCAGACCAAACTACCTTCCCCAAATCTAAAGAGATGGGCTCCTCCAGGGAAGCAACTCAGGCATATAATTATCTGGAGCAGAGGCCAGTGGACAGAAAGATACAATAAACTAGAAATTTTGATGAACTCCTGGAGACTGAGCATAGACCATCATGAGAGTGAGAAGCTCACGAAAGCCCAAGTCATGGGGAGGGACCCACACGTTTATAGGTTTTTCTTCCAGAAGCCAACCAGGCTCTCAAGATAATCAAGATTCCTGAGAAAACTCCCCTCCACCACATGACTCTAGCCGGCGTAGAAAAAGAGTAGCCATTGTGAAATCCACCCAGACCCTTCTCTCTTAGGGAACAAAAGGTTTCATCTCCAAGAGGTCTGACATTGACAGCTGGCATCAGGGAAAGTCAATTAAAGATGGGTGAAGGGAGCTGTGCTTTACCACAGCCTCCCTGTGTCACATAAAGAAAAAATTCAAACATTAAATGTATAGGGGACAGGATGTCAATTACAGAGACTGGGGATACTGAAGGACAAGAAGTGTCCTGGAGTAGGCAAAGGATTAGAGGGCATGGGATGAAAAGTTCTATGTCTAAAGAAGAGACAGCAACACTTGTGAAAGCCACGTGCCCTAGGTATCAACCCATAGCACATGCCCAAACTAGAATTTAATCAGATGATTAGACGAAGCTTCTCCTTGCCTACACCCCACCAATACCATAATAAGGTCTCCAGGAACAGTAATAGTGGATTATGCCTGGGACAACAGAGACAGACTCTCTCTGAAGAGCAGTACAAAGGGAAACCCTTAAGGCAAAAGGGGAGCTGGACAGAGAGGATGCTGGAGGAATTTGAAACCTCTGGTACCCATAACTACAACAAACACCAAACAGAACCCAACTACTGGCCGGATTAAAATAAATCCTCCCACTGAAGGTCTATTTAACTCAGTATTTAACACACTATACCACATATCTGGCTTCCAGCAAAATATCATAAGACATGACAAAGGCAAAAACAAACAAAAAACAGTCTGAAGACACAAAGCAATCGGCAGAACCACATTCAGATATGACACTAATGGTGGAATTATCAGAAAATTTAAAATAACCATGATTAATACGTTAAGGCTCTAATGAAAGGGTAGATATCAGGCAAAACCAGATATCTACAGAAAGACAGTAACCATGAGAAAGTACCAAAAGTAAATTATAGAAACAAAAACACCATAGTAACAGAAAAGAAAAATTCCTTCTAGGAATTTCTCAGGTTAAACTTTGACAAGGCTGAGGATGGAATCAGTGATCTTGAAGATAGGTCAATAAATTTTTTTCTAAACTGAAATAAAAAGAGAAAAAAATATGAGAAAAGAACAGGCACCTAAGAATTGTAGGACTAGGCTTCTCAAAAAGAAAAGGGAGATGACCCAAATAGATAAAATCATGAATGAAAATGGAATTATTACAACCAATCCCTCAGAGATACAAACAATTATCAGGGAATACTATGAAAAATTATATGCCAACAAACTGGACAACCTGGAAGAAATGGACAAATTCCTAAACACCCACACTCTTCCAAAACTCAATCAGGAGGAAATAGAAAGCTTGAACAGACCCATAACCAGTGAAGAAATTGAATCGGTTATCAAAAATCTCCAAACAAATAAGAGTCCAGGACCAGATGGCTTCCCAGGGGAGTTCTACCAGACGTTTAAAGCAGAGATAATACCTATCCTTCTCAAGCTATTCCAAGAAATAGAAAGGGAAGGAAAACTTCCAGACTCATTCTATGAAGCCAGTATTACTTTGATTCCTAAACCAGACAGAGACCCAGTAAAAAAAGAGAACTACAGGCCAATATCTCTGATGAATATGGATGCAAAAATTCTCAATAAGATACTAGCAAATCGAATTCAACAGCATATAAAAAGAATTATTCACCATGATCAAGTGGGATTCATTCCTGGGATGCAGGGCTGGTTCAACATTCGCAAATCGATCAACATGATACATCACATTAACAAAAAAAAAGAGAAGAACCATATGATCCTGTCAATCGATGCAGAAAAGGCCTTTGACAAAATCCAGCACCCTTTCTTAATAAAAACCCTGGAGAAAGTCGGGATAGAAGGAACATACTTAAAGATGATAAAAGCCATTTATGAAAAGCCCACAGCTAACATCATCCTCAACGGGGAAAAACTGAGAGCTTTTTCCCTGAGATCAGGAACACGACAGGGATGCCCACTCTCACCGCTGTTGTTTAACATAGTGCTGGAAGTTCTAGCATCAGCAATCAGACAACAAAAGGAAATCAAAGGCATCAAAACTGGCAAAGATGAAGTCAAGCTTTCGCTTTTTGCAGATGACATGATATTATACATGGAAAATCCGATAGACTCCACCAAAAGTCTGCTAGAACTGATACTTGAATTCAGCAAAGTTGCAGCATACAAAATCAACGTACAGAAATCAGTTGTATTCATATACAATACTAATACTTATTAGTATTAGTATTACTTATTGTAAGTATTAGTATTAGTATAGTATTAGTATAAGTATTAGTATAGTATTACTTATTATAAGTATTAGTAATACTTATTTTAATACATTAAAATACTAATAATGAAACAACAGAAAGACAAATAAAGAAACTGATCCCATTCACAATTGCACCAAGAAGCATAAAATACCTAGGAATAAACCTAACCAAAGATGTAAAAGATCTATATGCTGAAAACTATAGAAAGGTTATGAAGGAAATTGAAGAAGATATAAAGAAATGGAAAAACATTCCGTGCTCATGGATTGGAAGAATATTGTTAAAATGTCAATACTACCCAAAGGTATCTACACATTCAATGCAATCCCAATCAAAATTGCACCAGCATTCTTATCAAAGCTAGAACCAGCAATCCTAAAATTTGTTTGGAACCACAAAAGGCCCCAAGTAGCCAAAGTAATTTTGAAGAAGACCAAAGCAGGAGGCATCACAATCCCAGACTTTAGCCTCTACTACAAAGCTGTCATCATCAAGACAGCATGGTATTGGCACAAAAACAGACACATAGACCAATGGAATAGAATAGAAACCCCAGAATTAGACACACAAACGTATGGCCAACTAATCTTCGACAAAGCAGGAAAGAATATCCAATGGAAAAAAGACAGTCTCTTTAACAAATGGTGCTGGGAGAATTGGACAGCAACATGCAGAAGGATGAAACTAGGCCACTTTCTTACACCATTCACAAAAATAAACTCAAAATGAAGGACCTGAATGCGTGACAGGAAACCATCAAAATCCTAGAGGAGAAAGCAGGAAAAAAAACCTCTCTGACCTCATCCACAGCAATTTCTTACTTGACACATCCCCAAAGGCAAGGGAATGAAAAGCAAAAATGAACTATTGGGACCTCATGAAGACAAAAAGCGTCTGTACTGCAAAGGAAACAATCAACAAAACTAAAAGGTAACCAATGGAATGGGAAAAGATATTTGCAAATGACATATCGGACAAAGGACTAGTATCCAAAATCTATAAAGAGCTCACCAAACTCCACACCCAAAAAACAAATAATCCAGTGAAGAAGAATGGGCAGAAAACATGAATAGGCACTTCTCTAAAGAAGACATCCAGATGGCCAACAGGCACATGAAAAGATGCTCAATGTCGCTCCTCATCAGGGAAATACAAATCAAAACCACACTCAGATATCACCTCATGCTAGTTAGAGTGGCTAAAATGAACAAATCAGGAGACTATAGATGCTGGAGAGGATGTGGAGAAACGGGAACCCTCTTGCACTTTTGGTGGGAATGCAAATTGGTGCAACCACTCTGGAAAACAGTGTGGAGGTTCCTTAAAAAATTATAAATAGATCTACCCTATGACCCAGCAATAGCACTGCTAGGAATTTACTCAAGGGATACAGGAGTGCCGATGCATAGGGGCACTTGTACCCCAATGTTTAGAGAAGCACTTTCAACAATAGCCAAATCATGGAAAGAGCCTAAATGTCCATCAACTGATGAAAGGATAAAGAAATTGTGGTTTACATACACAATGGAATACTACGTGGCAATGAGAAAGAATGAAATATGGCCTCTTGTAGCAACGTGGATGGAACTGAAGAGTGTTATGTTAAGTGAAATAAGTCATACAGAGAAAGACAGATACTGTATGCTTTCACTCTTATGTGGATCCTGAGAAACTTAACAGAAGCCCATGGGGGAGGGGAAGGAAAAAAAAAAAAAAGAGGTTAGAGTGGGAGAGAGCCAAAGCATAAGAGACTCTTAAAAACTAAGAACTGAGGGTTGATGGGGGGTGGGAGGGAGGGAAGGGTGGGTGATGGGTAATGAGGAGGGCACCTGTTGGGATGAGCACTGGGTGTTGTATGGAAACCAATTTGGCAATACATTTCATATTTAAAATTAAAAAAAGAAATATTCTAATTACAGAATGATGGCTTATTGAAAAGTGCATAAATTACTTTCCTTTTTTTAATGAAAAGGAATACATTTCTTTAGAATCATATTGATGTATCCCTAGGAACTCCAAAGGTTTCCAAAGACATGAATGAGTTTCACATTACCGTCAGTATTTTTCTTAAAACATCTATTAGTTATTCAAAGTATGCTAACGGATATTTCAGAGTCACAACAAAATGTTTTAGTAGATACTTCCAAATATCTTGTATGGTTCTTTAATATTTATTATGTGTTCTCACCTTTATAAAATGCAATGACCCTAGATATCTTCTATGGAACATCACTTTCCTCACAATAAATAAATGGATTGAAAAGCTGGACTAACTAGCTTAAGTTTTACACCATCCAATTTATCTTTCATAAGATTAATGTCTTAAAGCAATGTATAGAATAGAGAAAAGGCTAAATCCATCTAGTATTAACAAAAATAGGACCTTATGTTTTCAAGGCTTTGTAAATTATAAACTGCTTTTTCATAAATTAACTTGTTTGAGCCTTACAACTCTGAGACATAAGTAAAATAGTTGTCTTATCTCCATTTCGTAGATGGGGCAACTGAAAGTGAGACATGTCATAACTTCCCTGAAGTACATACGTTAAAAAAGAGAAAAGGAATAACAAAAAAACTAGTATTAGATATTTAATCCAATGATCAATATCAGGCTATAGAACTTTGAATGGAATTACCTGTACTAATATGAAAATTGTATCATTCTGTTTTCTTCTTTCCCAGAAAAGGAAACTGTAACAGAATTTAAGGGAATGTTGTAATCATGTATCTCCAATCTACCTATTAGAAATTACTTGCAAGTACACTCACTTTTTTCACATCACTGTTAAAGAAAAAAAAAAATAAAAGACCAAGGGAATTGACTGTGATATTACTTTAAAGGATAGACAACTGTCTCCCCAAATTAATGTGTCCAGAAGAAACTGTACCCATCTCCTAGATATTCACCTTTTAAGCCCACAGATGCCCAACAGATGCTCTAAATTTAATATTCCTGGAAATTCTGGTGTAATGTGTGTATGCTAAGGGGGTGACTTACCCTTACAAACCCTCTAATGGTGGGGATTAAAGACGAGAGAGGAGGGTGAGGCTCTCACAGTGGCCCCATTTTCCAGGTAGGGTGACTATAAGGATAATAGAAATAGAGGATAATAAAAGGAAGATCAAGATTATTACAATGCAGTCTTTCAATTACACCTTTTCATCAACTTTCATCCTTCACTACTCAAATTTACCCCAGCTGTCTCTCCAAGCTTGAGTAGAAAGTAAGCTACACCCTACCTCTTGTACATTCAATACAAATGCTTCCTAATATTTAGGTTAGCCCAAATAGCTCACTATCTAGTTACAAAGGCCTAACTTGAAACAAATGACTAAGTGAACATGAAATATCTTGCCACGAGCTCTAAGCACTTCTGACATAAAGTGACAGATCGTTATTGCTCATGTATTATGTACAAAATACTGCCCTTCACACAATTATCATCACTGTTGGTTTTCAATAATGTTAATTAACAATAGAAACAATGTAAATTCCTGATTATTACATCAAAGTTCATAATCAGCTAAACTAGGATAAAATTAAGTCTTATCTTCTAACCTTGGAATCTGCTGAATCTTGATTTTTCCCATGATGTGGCTTTAATTTGTAGCTGTGAGGCAGGGCAAGTTTTTACTTGTTTTCAGCAAATAACTGCAGGTTATAGTGAAAAAAGAAAACAGTTACCCTAAGTAGTTTGGGGTGATCATTGCAAATTCTGTACTCCAATACATGAACTAGTGGGAATTTATTTCATTATCCCTGTTTAGAATTCCATTAAAGAAGATAGTGGTGGAAGAATCCATTCTATGAATTTTTCATGTTAAACTCCCAATGCATCTTTTTAAAATTGAGAAATAAATGTCTGATCTAAGAAGGTATATATCCCTTCCTGAAGTTAAATTAAAGGGTATAATATTTCTTAGTAACAGGTATGCTAAAGATAGATTTTAGTGGCATCAATAATATTGATTGTCCTTGTAGAAAAAAAAAGTCTGTCTCCACTTACTAGGGAATATTACTCAGAGCTCTTCTCTGTCCATAAATCTGAAAAATTCTGTCAATTTTATACAGATTGATTCATTAAGCTATCTTAACCTTTCTTTACTATTTTTCACCCTTTCAGTATTACCTTTAACAAGACCATCAAGGTTTACCATCTGAATACTACATATAACTTCCTCACTGCTTTGTCAGTTCCCTAAGCATTTTCCAAATATACTCATTCCTCAGCATTCCCTTGATAACAGATATTCCCCTCCATGTACCACCCAATTTCTCCTTTCCTCATTCGGATAAAAATTGGACTTTGTGAACAGACACTAAGACACTTATGGAACTGGAGGGTATTATGCTAAGTGAAATTAGTCAGTCACATCTGTTATTTTTTATGTATCTCTCAACAGTAGTCAGTATCGTTGACTACTCCCTCCGTCTTGAAATATTTTCCTTCCCTGTCTCATTACACTTAATTCTGCTCTGTGGGCCATTCCAACTCACTCTACTTTGCTGGCTTCTCTGTAGGCCTCCAAGACTCAATTGGTTATCCTCTAGTTTTCTGTATCATACAGTCACTTTTTTTTGGCTTTTAATACCACTTATGTACTTATGACTCCCAAAATTACATGCCTGTGCCTGACACATGCCTGGTACACCAGAGTCATTTATGCATCTACAAATGTGATATATCAACTTAGATATTTCATGTGTCAAATTAGATATCTGGTTGTGGACACACTTCACAAAACATTCCAGAAGAGAACTCTTGATTTCACCATCTACCATAACTGTTCCTCCCTAACACTTTCTAATATTAATGAATGTACATTGAGAGATTACTGCACCAAACTCCTTGAATAGCAGAAAGAAATTAGATCTGCACAAGTGGAAGTGTTAATCTTTGCTGGGAGAATCACTGAAATAGGAAGCAAGGTCTTCAGCTGAGAGTCATTGTGGACAAAAAGGTGACCATGGCACCAAAATCACATCAAGCTCTAGGACAAACTGGTGAATGTCCTGTATAGTGATGGGTCATCCTTTCTGCAAATGAGACATGGATCCACCACTGTTACCTATCACATGGCATACTTTTATAAACTTTACCAAGCAACTAAACCAAAGTACTCATTGAAGACTAAAATCTTTCCATGCTTTGTCCTTGGAAGAGTGCTAGTTCATCAACGTATAAGAAAAATCTGTTGCTACCAGGATCAATGAGTTTCAAGCATATTCCTTTAGGAGATAAATGTCACAAAGGGTGCCTGGGTGGCAGAGCTGGTTAAGCATCTGACTCTTGATTTTGGCTCAGGTCATGATCTCAATGGTTCATGAGATCAAGCCCCACATTAGGCTTGGGATTCTCTTTCCTTCTCTCTCTGGCCTGCTGTCACTTGCTCTCTCTCTCTCTCTCTCTCTCTCTCTCTCTCTCTCAAAATAAATAAACACTTTTTTTAAAAAAAGGGAGTTGAATATCATGAACCCAATTGAGCAGCTCCTCATGCAGACCACAGTTAAGGCATGAAAGACAAAGGGAAATTGTAGGAAAGCACACTGGTAAACAATGAGGAGTGCAGCATTGTTGGGTGGCATGAGGAATATATTCTCAGGGAGTAGAATATTAAAACAGGCAGTATTTTCATTGAACAAAGAAAAGACTGAGCTGTCTAGAAGATAAAAACACTAATTGGCCAGCAGTAGGGATATACAGATATCTCTCCTAATACAAATGAAAACACAGAATTTCTTAATATGGCCTAAAATAAAGATCACATGTATTACTCTTAGCTTGTGAACTAATGACTGTGCTCATAAGCTTATCTCAGAAGCATCACAGACTCATAATAATAAGACAGTAAGTTGTCAAAGGTTACTTAGAACATTCTCTCAACCCAGGCGTTACCACTTTTAACAGATAACCATGGAGATTACATAAGAAAATTTCCAGAGATGGTGACCAATAATCTATCTGGAGAGGCAGTATTAGCTTAGTATATTTTCTGGAGCTAGACTGTCTGGATTCAAATTATAATTGTTACTTGCTAGCTATGTACCCTTTGAGCAAGTCTCTTAAACTTTCTGAGTCTCCTGTTCCTCATCTGTGAAAGAAATAACAATAGCATCAACTGTGAGGATTGTTGTGACAATTTTGAATTAATCCAAGACTTAGCTCAGTGTTAAATCTCTTTAAATGGAAAGATCAGAAAGATCTTCATTATACTGCTTTTGAAAGTTTGTCTTGTTCCTTTAACCCAATGTCCCTAGGTAATGAAATTTTAATAACTCCTTCCTCATATGACCTCCTACCACTTTTCATGGCTGTATTTTTGGTTGAATTTATATAATTATAACAAGAAGTGTAATTATTATGCATATTTCTTGAAAAGAGCACCCCCTTCTTATTCATAATTACTCCCTTCACAGCCCCGTAGTTGATACCTGATGTGGGATATTTGCTCAAGGACTGTATACTGAATGACTGGCAACCCTTCCAATTTTTAAAGACAGTTTTTATGTGCTTTCTACATGTTCTGCTCTCCCAGCTAAACATTTTCAAAATTTTCACTAATTCCTCACATGTCATCATGGCAACCTCCCACTCAGCTTCCTTTGAACATATTCCAGTCTTTCAAAGATTCTCATAAAATGTGGTACCCACAACTGAACCCAACATGCCAAATATGGCCTAACAAATACTGAGTATTCTGGAATGATCACTTCCCTAATGTGGATGTTATTCTTCTATAAATGCAACAAAGAACAACATACTTTCTGAAGAATAGCTGATTTATTAGTATTCCACCACTAATGTTTCTCTCGACAGATATAGTTCATATGGAAAAGCATTAATCATCGACACTTCTGTTTTATAAAGGGTTGAGGCTGCCTTGATATCTAAATATCTACATGCTTCTAATTCATCTTGTTAAGGTCACCTAGAGAGTCATATGGTCATGAATCACTATTAAAGTATCTAAAACTATAAGGTGTACCTCTCTTGAGGGTATGTCTTCTGCCACTAAACATACATATACAATAGATAATATAATTTTTATTGAAAAATTGGGCAATACCCAATATTGGCTCATGAGTTATATAGGCCAAGATCTAATCAAACAAGTTAAGGTCTCTTCACTTCTTTATTTTTTTAGCTTTACTAAGGTATAAGAGAAAAATAAAACCATATATATTCAAGGTGTACAACATGATGATTTGATATACATATATAGTGTGAAATGATTACCACATGACCATATGAATGTCTAGGTGACCTTAGCAAGGTGAATTAACAAGCATGTAGATATATTTTTTAATGTATTAAGACCTTTTAAAAGTTAGTGATATCTTGTGAGTTTGAGCCCTGCATCGGGCTCTGCACTAAGAGCTCAGAGCCTGGAGCCTGCTTTGGATTCTGTGTCTCCCTTTCTCTCTGCCCCTCCCCACTCACACTCTGTCTCCCTCTGTCTCAAAAATAAATAAACATTAAAAAAATTTTTTTTAATAGAAGTTAGTGAATATAGAAATCCTACCTTGTGAATTTCTTTTGTGAGAAGTTAGAGCTTGGACCAGCAGCAATAAGATCAAAAGTGTCCTTAGAAGAGTAGTAAGCGTAGGCTGAGATAATGCTCTCATTATAATGCAGAAAGTTTTCTATTATTTTAATTTGACCAGATATAAACATCTATATCTATATCTATTTATCTATCTATATAGTGAAGAACACAAGATATATATATATATTGTGAAGAACAAACTCAAAATCCCTCTGGGACCGTCATCTATAGTGACAAAACAGAATAGGAACCACATTACTTTGCAAACAGGCTTACGAGGATATTATTGAAGTGAAATCTTGTGTTAAAATCTCCCCTGGACTAAGAAACATGAAATGCTATAATCAGAAAATGACATAAGTGAAAAACGTTACATTTATGGGTGTTAAGCCAGCATTTCGAAAGTAGACAGTATAGGGAGAAAAAAAAAAACATAAAAGAGAAAATTAAAGTACCAATGCCTTTGTCATCCATTTAGGGCACTATGCATAGAATAATGTGATTTTATAATGATTTAGGTCATCCTCCTATATGATACCATTAGGTAGAATGACAGTATTTCCCCTATGTCACTGATGAAGAGATTTGAGCAGCATTTCAACAGCCTCACTTCAACTAGCAGAAAATGTAAGGCTGCTTCTTGTAGCACAGTGTGGTGAATGGCCCCAATGCCCCTGCAAGTCTAGGAACATGAAAATCCTGGACAGAAGTGTTAATTCATAGCTTAGCTATATAGAGAGAAAAGGATATTTCTAGTTTCCAAAAGCAAAAGAAAGTTGAAACCACAGTGTTAACTCTACAGGTACTTTAGGATGTTATCAAACCTGAAAACAGGTCCTGGTAGCATGGGGCTAAGGTTGTAACACCCAGAGGATGTAGTCTTGTGCTGGTATGAAGTCTGATATGAAGAAATGGAACTGAAATCTCTAAATAAATCCCTGTAATAAAGGGAATTGGAAAAACTACACTTTCTGGAATAGAGAGGCAGCAAGCAAAATGGTCATCTGCCCAATCTTCTGGCTAGGAAATAATTAAGACTTCTTTGAGAAATGAAAATCCTAGACTCAGCCACTCATGTGTGGAGATTCAAACTCTTATCTCCTGTGACATAGAGGAATCCCGTGGTTAGACATTAATGTCAAACACTCATCTACTATGAAAACCCTAAGGTCCCTGTCAGAAGACGAGGAGTACACTCACAAACCCAGAAACCCTTTCTAGAAAAATAATTGCTTTTTAAAACAAAAGAAAATGTAATTTCCTCAATAAATTTACTAAAGCTAGGGTAATTATGATATTCCAACCATTAAGAGATAATATGGGAAAACAAAATATTTATACCAATCCCATTTAGGAATACAATGTTAAATCCTAAATAGCATATTAGGGAACCAAATGTATCGCTCTATTCTTTTTTATTTATTTAATTTTATTTATTTATTTTATTATATGAAATTTATTGTCAAGTTAGTTTCCATACAATACCCAGTGCTCATCCCAAAAGATGCCCTCTTCAATGCCCATCACCTACCTTCCCCTCCCTCCCACCCCCCATCAACCCTCAGTTTGTTCTCAGTTTTTAAGAGTCTCTTATGCTTTGGCTCTCTCTCCCACTCTAACCTCTTTTTTTTCTTTTTTTTCCTTCCCCTTCCCCATGTATCACTCTGTTAAATAAATCAAGGATTCCATTTCCATTAGTATGGTGAGCAACCCTACCATGGAAAACTAAACCTGAGTAATATTTTTGTTTCTTAATCCTCACTGAGCTAAGGAAAAAAAGTAATAAATCCTCAAATGCCAAAAACAAATTGGAAGAACTGCAGAGAGGTGAGCAACCTCATAGGGCAGTTTTTAAATGGAGGCCTTGCGCTCAACTTTTGCTTTCTGGAGAAGGAAATATCCCCCCCTTGTAATTTCTAAACACTTATTGTAAACAGGTGAGTGTAGAGCTGAATTTCGCACTACTCCCAAGGAAACATAAAACCTCCCCAGAGGAATGAACTGTACTCCAAGCCTTAGAAATACCCACACAAATACAATATTGCAAAGAGTAGGTTCATATAATAAAAATTCATAAGATGTTACACATGGAAATGACGCACCATGATCAAGTCAGTAAAAGGGTAGAATTAGATACACAAAAAATTCATACATAGGAATCATCAGATACACAATAAAAATAATTATGTTTAAAATATCTAAAGAAATAAGAGAAGAAATAAAAAATATCAGCAGGAACTTATAAAAGTAATGCAACACATTATAGAAAAACAGCCAAATGGACTATCTAGAAATTAAAAATTCTATGCAATTTGAATTTTATTTTTTTAAATTTTTTTAATGCTTATTTATTTTTGAGAGAGACAGAGTGCAAGCTAGAGAGGGGCAGAGAGAGAGTGAGACACAGAATCCGAAGCACGTTCCAGGCCCTGGGCCTTCAGCACCGAGCCCAACGCAGGGCTCAAACTCACAAGCCATGAGATCATGACCTGAGCCGAAGTCAGCTGTCCAACCAACTGAGCCACCCAGGAGCCCCTACAATTTGAACTTTAAATACTCAAGATCAGCTAAGCAATATATTCAATGGAGATGAGGAAAAACTAATAACTGATACACATGAAGAAATTATCCAGAATTTATAATAGAGAAAAGAGGTAGTGAATATTAGAAATTAAGAGAAATGGAAGATAGAGTAGGAAGGCTCAGTATCTCTGAATAATGCTCTTCTATTTTCTCTACACTCTACATCTGGAAATCCAATTCAAGATAATATTAACAGAGAATTTTCCAGAATTGTTGAAATATACCAAACCTCAAAGTCATTCAATTATATATGAAACATTCTTTAATGCCTATACATTTTATCATGAAGCAAATAAAAATTTTAATAAATTGCAATCATATACAATATGTTCTCTGATACAAAGTAATTAAGTAAAAATTACCAATAAATGTTAATTAGGAAAGCCTTGTATATTTATAAATTATACAACATATTTCAAACAACTCATGAGTAAATGAATTAACCATGCTGGAAAGACAATTAGATGATAGATACTTAAGAAAACTACTTAAAATACGGTAAGTCATGTATTTGTATTGGGAAATAGGCTATAATTAACGATCCAAATATACAACTGAAAAGCTTTGAAAATAAACAGACTCTAAGGAAGATAAAATGAAGACTTAATACAGGTATAAACACAACTTAGTAAATCAGAAATAAGAAAAGAATAAAACAGAACATCAGCAGTATTATTTGAAAAGATTAATAAAAGTGACCAAAAAAATAAGAGACCCAAAATAAAATAAAAAAGGGGGACATTAAAAATGTTACAGAAAATAGAGTCAAGAAGATGAAATAAACAACTAAATGTCAACAAACGTAAAACTTAGCTTACATAAAAACACTTACAAAAATATTAAACAGTACTGACACAAAATGATATGGGAAATATAAATAATTTTTCAAAATAGCTAAACACTCAAGGAAACTGGATCAGAGCTTTAAAATTTTCCATGTTTAGCAAGTTTACTGGTGAGCTCTAAGAAAATTTTTACCAACTTAAAAATATCCCAAGTACTGGAAAATGTTAAATAGTCCACTTGATTATGATAATCAAAATTATTATAAACTTGATACCATAAAGCAAACCAACAAAGCAAAAGAAAGTGCTTTTTAAAATGATCAATCTCAACATCAATCCAGATAAAGAGTCTGCAGTATTTTTCTGTAAAGGGCCAAATGGAAAACAGTTCAGGCTTTGTGGGCCAGATAGTCTCCAATGCCCTTGTAGCACAGAAGCAGCCCTAAACAATATGTAAATGAATGAGCAGAGATGTGTTTCAGTAAAACTTTATTTACAAAATCAGGTTGTGGTCATGCCCTGCCATCTACCTGTCCTGCACCTGTGCTGTTCTACTGGGAGCAGCCAATGAGGAACTGATAAATTAGAAAACTCAACCCACTTGTCTCAAAGCAGAAAGCCTCTGGAGAGGTGCTCCAAGAACCAACACTAGCTGAGACTACATCCTTGCTTGTTTCTGTCCCTTTCCCTACTACAGAGCATTCTCTCAATAATTCATCTGTAACCAAACATCTGTCTGCTTTTAGTTTCCTGAACTAAGACACAATTGCATCAAGCAATGTGAAAAAGCATAGAATATAGTTAAATTAGGTTTGTTCAGGGATATAATTCACCCCAGTGACAGAATTAAAGAGAAAATCATATGAATTTCAGTCACATTTAAATACATTTAATTTTTTAAAAATCTACTAGCAAATTTGGTATATAAAGGAACTTCTTTAAAAGCAAATGTCAAGGTCAAGGTGAAATAAAGGAAATATCCCTTTAAAGACAACGAATAAGACAAGAATGCCTGCTATCACATCCTCTCTTTAGCATTATAGTGGAGGACTCAGGTAGTATCACATATAAGGAAAAACAATTTAAACATAGCATGGTTGGAAAGAAAAACACAAAATTGTCATTATTCACTTAAGATAACTGCCTACATAGAAACTCAAAAGTAATTATAGTTAAACCTACACAATTAATATGAGTGTTTATCAAGTTTGCTGGGAAATAATATACAAAAAATAAACTATACCCCAATCTATACACACATAAATTCTATAGTTATTTCTAAAAACTTTACAATAGCAGCAAAAATAAAGCTAAGAATACATCTAACAAAAGTTTTACAAGGTCTTTTTAGAGGTAATTGCAAAGCTTATTATTAAGGAAAACCTAAATGAATAGAAGAATGTGATATGGAAGACACAATATCATAAATATGTAAAATACCCTATTATTTTATAATCCCGATTTAATTTTAATCAAAATTTCACCTAGTAATGAAAGAATAGTGCAATATTTATTCATGTCATTAATGTTATTTCACCATTATCACATAAAACATAAGAGGAATATGTTTAAGAGTATGGATTTGACAATTTGTTGGCCAGGATTAAAAGCCCAGCTCTGGGGCGCCTGGGTGGCGCAGTCGGTTAAGCGTCCGACTTCAGCCAGGTCACGATCTCACGGTCCGTGAGTTCGAGCCCCGCGTCAGGCTCTGGGCTGATGGCTCAGAGCCTGGAGCCTGTTTCCGATTCTGTGTCTCCCTCTCTCTCTGTCCCTCCCCCGTTCATGCTCTGTCTCTCTGTCCCAAAAATAAATAATAAAACGTTGAAAAAAAAAATAAAAAAAAATAAAAGCCCAGCTCTACCACTGATTATGAAATTTCAATAAAGTTATGTAACCTGAATGGACCTCGATTTCTTCATTTATAAAATAAATATAGAAGTATTTATCTCATAGGGTTGTTGTGAGGATTGAGTTAATATGGATAAACCACTGTGACAGTTAATTTTAGGTCCACTGGATTGGTCCAAGAGATGACCAGATAGCTGGTTAAATATTACTTATGGGTGCATCTGTGAGGCTGTTCCTGGAAGAGATCAGCATTTGAATTGGTGGACTTAGTAAAGCAGATGGCCCTCCCCAATGTGGGTGGGCATCTGCCATTCTCTTGAAAGTCTGAATACAAGAAAATGATGAAAAAGGTTGCATTTTTTCTCAGGGCTTCAAACTACACCACTAGCTTCCTTCCCTGGGTCTCCAATGTACATGCAGATCATGGGACTTCTCAGTCTCCATAATTATGTGACCCAGTACCTATATCCTATTGGTTCTGCTTTTCCGAAGAAGCCTAATTAATACAAATAGAGGAGCACTGTGTACTTCCTGTTTGCCCCAAGATCCACTCTGGATACTTCTACACTCTGCTCTGTGCTCCAAGTCCATTCTTTATGTACTGAATCCATAGCTTCCCTAGCCCTCAGGTTTTCAGTGGGGTTCAGCCAGTGAGAGATACTGGCAAGAAAATGGAAGGCAAAAGCAGTGTGAGGGCAGAGTACTGTTTTCCCTGGTGCACTCCCCAACCTCCCTCCCACAGACTCATGTGGATTGCCTGCTTTCCTCTATGGAAATCCACAGCTCCTCTGAAACAGCTATTTCCATATCCTTCAAGCCTGTGGCAGTATGAGCTCTCAGAGGTATGGCACTATTACATCTTGTTTTGCTTAAAGCATATTCATAACTTTTCAAGTAGTCAATTGTCATTCAATAGCATCAAAAAATGTATACAACCAAATAGACCTATTATTTATTTATAGATGTGTTTTTTTTTCAGTAATCTATGCCCAAAGTAGGGCTTGAACCTACAACCTCGAGATCAAGAGTCACGTGCTCTACTGACCAAGCCAGCCAGTTGCCCCTAGACCTATTATTTTAAAAAAATAATATTGGCAATATTTAAGAGACACCCAGGGATTCTCTCTCTCCCCATCTGCAAGCCCCTGTTCAGGCTCGCTCGCTCTTTCTCTCTCTCTCTCAGAAATAAATAAACTTCAAAAAAATTTTTAAAAAAGACTCCCAGGAATAAATCTAACTAAAAATGTCAGACATAATGGATAAATTAATAAAAGTGTATTGCTATAGATAGACACCATAAATGCTAACATTTTTAGATAGATAGATTATGTGCGTGGACAAAAAGACCATACACTGTAAAGATGTCAACATTTTCTTAATCTATGAGTTCAATGCATTTCAAAGAAACAATGTTTTTGCAGGAATTAAAAAAACTCATCTGATAATACATATGGAAATTTAAAAGGGCCATAGTGGCAAGATAATTTTGAAGAACTCTAGGAGGGATACTCTGTACAAGACATACAGCTTATTAAAAGAATATAGTAATTTTTAAAATGTGATGTTGGCAAAAATTTAGGGATAATCAATAAAACAATGGCAAAAACAGTCTATATATAAATATTTTAACATGCATATACACATATGCATACACACCAAGAATTTGGTATAAGACAGGTTACATTATGAATGCATGGCAGGGAGAATGTTCCATTCAATTTTTTTTTTTTTAATTAATGTTTACTTATTTTTTGAGAGACAGAGACAGACCACGAGTGGGGGAGGAGCAGACAGAGAGGGAGACACAGAACCTGAAGCAGGTTCCAGGCTCTGAGCTGTCAGCACAGAGCCCAATGCAGGGCTCAAATTCACAAACTGTGAGATCATGACCAGAACTGAAGTTGGACGCTTAACCAACTGAGCCACCCAGGCACCCCTGTTCTGTTTGAATTTTTAAAGGACACCAATACATCTGGCTATTCATATGGAAAAACACTTTTTTTTTTACTACATGCACTACACAAGACTAATATTAATTGAAATCTGATGAGAAGAATTAAAACATAAAAATATTAAAATAGGAAATATAGTAATGACACTGAGGTAGTAAAGGAGAAGACAAATAGACCAAAACAAGGAATTGAGAATAAATAAAAATTATGAATTTATCTTTGGCAAAATTAAAATCTTCTTTCAAAAGATGCCATAAATAAAGTTAAAATATAAGCCATAGTGTGGACAAGATGCTTGGAATGAATCTAATTCTAATGAGTTCAGTATTACTATATAAAATAAAGATACAGATGTAAATATATAGATAAAAAATATTTACTGTATGTGTATGTGCGCGCACACGTGTGTGTTTAACAGAAGAAAAATCCTGAATGGCTAAAAGCATAAAAAAGTTACTCTGTGTCCTCACCAACCAGAAAAAACAATTGTTATAAGAAAATTTCATTGTGTATCAATCTGATCCACATCTCCTTAAAGTGCTTGATGTTACCAAGTGTTGACAGGAAAATACAATAACAGAAACTTTTATACTATTTTGGGGGATGTAAAATGGTTGTTTTATAAAATCTATAGCCCAAACTTAGGGAAGATCTCTTTCTCCCCTCTGAGTCATAAATTAAATATTAGGTTCTTTTAAGGCATTGAATACAAGCTTCTAAGATATAATTCTAAGATACAGATATCCATCAGAAAGGTTTACAAATAGATTTCTTGTTTGTTACTCAAGATAACATTAGGTAGTATTATGACCTTGCACTTTTCAGCTTTCTCTTGGTGAGGTCCATTTCCTTTAGTAATTTTATATTTGTGAATTGTAGAGCTGTTTAGACTTTACTTTTAAAATCAAATCACCTTATATTTATAATCAGGTAACATTTATTTATGATCATCTCATATTTATAATGTGGCAAAAACATAAAAGACAATTAAATGTTGTGGACACATATCATTTACACTAATAATGCATAAGTCAGAATAGAATATAATTAAATCCTAAAACAAAATAAGTGCTTAAACCAAAATTATTCTGACTCTCAATGCTGATATGATGGTAGTAATTTCATAAGCCTCGTTGAAAAACTAATTTGAATTTGAAAGAAATTTCCATTACTTTCCTTCTAGCTCCAGAATGCAGTACATAAAATGGAAATATTCACTTGTCAAAAATACTATTTCCCATCTTCAGTTCTGTTCTAATTTCCTTCCTGAAAGTCATTCTGTGTGTGTGATACCAGAGCAGGACTTCGAGTGGTGCAGCCTCTGACATTAACAGAAGTGAAAGACATCAAACTTGACAAAGAAGAATATCTCCCTGGCACAGAAGGCATTTCCAAAAATTGCAGGACTCCTCTGTCAAAGTACCATTTAAACAATCCTTTTAATAAATGTCAATATCTACCACTGGAGATAATATTTTCACCTACATTTATTTCTCGAGCCCCAGCAACAAATTACAAAAAAGCAATAAAATCAACGAAACCCACCATATTCCACTTACCCAGCTTGAACAAATTCTCAAGACAGTAAGAGGTTTGCAGATGTACTTTGAGATGTCAAATTATTTCAAAAGGCTTTTAACAAGTTCAAACAGAACAGATGAAAATGGAGTCAAAATGTAAAATCACCCTTTCTTCGTGGTAACAACTCAGCATTTCAGTCAAAATGGTTACTGTAACAATCTAGTGAGGATTATCATTAAAACAACCTATGCATCACCAAGCACACTGTTAGTGATTTTTTTTTAAGAGTGGTGTTTGTTTGTTTGTTTGTTTGTTTAAGTAGGCCCCATGCCCAATGTTGGGGCTGGGGCTCACAACCCTCAGATCAAGCCACTTGCTCTAACAACTGAGGCAGCCAGGCACCCCACTGTTAATGGTTTTTAAGGTAGATTTCCAGAACTGGAATTGCTGGATCAATGCACATCCATTTAAAACTTGAGGAAATGTTGCCAATATCCCACACAGCGTTTGTACCAAAATATACTTAAATCAACACTATATGAGAATCAGTATATGCTCGTCCCCTTGCCCATACTGTCAATCTTTAAAAACTCTTTACTGGGGCGCCTGGGTGGCTCAGTCGGTTGAGCGGCGGACTTCGGCTCAGGTCATGATCTCGCGGTTTGTGAGTTTGAGCCACGCGTGGGGCTCTGTGCTGACAGCTCAGGGCCTGGAGCCTGCTTCAGATTCTGTGTCTCCCTCTCTCTGACCCTCCCCCGCTCATGCTCTGTCTCTCTCTCAAAAATAAATAAACGTTAAAAAAAAATAAAAAAAAAAACTCTTTACTGCGTGATAGGCAAACATGAATATGCATTCTTGGTCTTATCTGTGATGTTGAAGATCTTTCCAGAAATGTACTGGCCCTTTGAAAACTTCTACTGATCTCTTCCTGATTATAGCTTTAACCAACTGTCTGTTGTTTCAACTCATGGAACTGCACTGAATCTTACTGCTTTCTCTAGTGTAGTTAAATAATGTCTCAAAAATGTTATTAATGCTTATCCTTTCCTGAGTATGTAGCAAATATTTTTGTTCACTTTACATGTAATTTTTATCTTTGTGTTTGCTTGGATCAGACAAAAATAGTTCCTTTTTATATAATCAAATTTAAAGCTTTGTTTTCCTTAGATCTTTGAGATTTGGAAAGTCACTTAAGAAGATGAATTCAAGGATAGTAAAAATACTGTCCCATATTTCCATCTAATTATTTAAGCCTAGAATCTACCTAAAATGTATTCTCACACATGGTGTGAGGTAGATAATGAACACTGTCTTTCCAAGAGTATGGCCAGATTATTAAAACACCACTGAATATCCCCTCCTTTGCTCACTGATAAAAATAGCATCTTAACCACTTATTAAAATTCATATATACACTATACATAAAATATATATGTGTGTATATATGTGCGTGTGTCTTTACAAGTGTATCGTCAAATTATTACAACACCATTTAATAATATATATATAACATATATGTATATATACATATGTTTATATACATGTATATGTGTATATATATATATATATATATGCATAAGTGCATTTTCTACTGTTTCATTGCCCTACTTTTCATATTTAGTACTATCAGACTTTTAATAATGTTTCTTTATAAAATCTTTATACATTGTAGAGAAATCTTCATTTTTTCATTATATATAGTTAGCTTTATGTATTCTTTACGATAACTTCCGAATCCTATCAAGTTGTATATAATATTCTTTTATTAAAAATACATTTTACGCAGATTCAACGGTTCCATTTCCATTTCATTTTAATACAAATCATGGCATTTGCAGCACATTTAAGCCAAGAAGCTTGAATTTTGCCAAGGTTTTGATAATGGGTTAAGCCTACTTTCAGTAAGTCTCCTATCTAAAGCTATGTTTCCTCTTCTTGTTTTTAAGTCTTTCCTTTACACCCATCAATAGGGCCTTATCCATATAGCTATAAAAGTCTTCCACAATTTTGGTCCATTTCTTATGTATGTCATATTTATTATTTAATTCCAAATTACATTTTTAATAACTATTGGTGCTAGTATACAAGAAAAGATGATCGGTATATTTGTCTTGTACAGAGGCATCTAATCAATTTTTATAAGAGTTGTAATCATTTTTTCACTTAATTCTTTTGGATATCATACGTGGAAAATCATACAATCTGCAAAGGATGCCAGTTTTGTCTCTTCCTTTCTAACATGAATGCTCCTCTTTTATTTTCCTTATTTTATTTCCAGGAGTTATGAAGGTAATATTTGAAAACAGGAATCAGGTTTTTGTTCCTCCTGATTTTTTAGAGGAAGTATTCTTTAATGTTAAAAAATTTGATTGTAGTATGTGATCAAATTTAGTAGATATGACTGATCAAATTAAGAAAATTTCTTTTGTTCCTAATTTTTCCTAACTTATTTTAAAAAATAGAGATAAGGGATATTTTTAAAAGATATTTTTTTTTAACATTTGTTTTCCCCTCTCTTTTAGTTTCAAAATATAGCAGTGCACATTAATGGATTTCTCAATATTGAGTCAATCTTATATTCTAATAAAATTCTTTATATTAATACAGAGAGGTTTCAGTGTGTTAGTTTTTTTATTTAGAACATTTTGCCTTTATTGATATTGTCTGAATGGTGTATCTGTCTGAATGTGTGCATTTGTGTTTATGTGTATATTTTGTGTGATCTGTCCTTATCGATATTATTGTCTCAGTCATAGGCAAGCCTCAAAGAATGAATGTGCAAAATGTCAGTCTCTTTTTGTATGCTCTGAAAAAAAATTATACGTCACCCTCATGAAAGGATTAGTAGGACTGACCTTTAAACACTCACTGGGTTTGGTGTCTATTTAGGGAAGAAATTTTACCAACTTTTCCATTTATTGCCTGGTAGCTTAAACATTCAAGTGTTCTGTAACTTCAGCCTAATTTGAATGACTGATATTTTCTCAGGAAAAAGTAATTTCTCTAAATTTTCACGTTCTTTAATGATATACTAGAAGGAACTATTTTTTTCTAATGTTATAGTATATTCTGGGGTGCCTGCGTGGCTCAGACCATTAAGCGTCTACCTCTTGATTTCGGCTCAGGTCATGATCTCATGGTGGTTAGACTGAGCCTCTTGTCGGGCTCCACACCCGGTGTAGAGCCTGCTTAAGATTCTCTCTCTCCTTTTCCTCCTGCCCTTCTCCTGATCGTGCATGTGCATGCACATGCACTCTCTCCCAAAAACAAAATGTTACAGTATATTCTGTACATTTGGCTAAGTCATTTCCCATTCCGATTGCGTTCTCTTTGTCTGTTCATCCAGATGCTCAAAATAAACCCAATAAAACTTAACTATTCTAATGATCTTTCCAAAAAACAACTTTTGGTTTCTCTATCAACTATTTTTCTAATAACTCACTTATTTATCTTCTTATTAATTTGTTTTAAGTTTCATTGTGCTTGTATATCTTATATATTTGAAATATACTTTAATACATATTTGAAGCTATATTCTTTTTTTAAAACAAAAGTGTTTGAGGCTATAAATTTTTTCCCTGAAATCCTCTTTAGCATTACTTTAACATTTCAATATGAAGTATTTTCATTTTTCTTCATTTTTATATTTATAATTTTCATTATAAACAATTGTATTATTATTATTATTATTATCATTAGATATTAATCATTATAAAGGACAGTTTGGATTTGAGAGTCATCATGTTGTATTTTCCATTTTTATTCCATTACATTAAGTGAATGTAACTTTTAGAGGTTTTTCTTTCCTTTTTTTCCTTTTTTCTAATTTTTTGAGATTGCTTTGAGTTATTGCCCAGAGTTGATTTTTCCAAACATGTTTGAAAAATTTTTGTTCTCATTACTCATTTTTCTTACTCATATTATTTAAATCCTCAATATCATTAATAATTTTTGGTCTACTTAATCTATCACTTTTTAATACACACTAAAATCCTACCAAGATGGTAGATTGGTTAATTTCACCTTAAAATTATTATTCATATTTCACCTTAAGTATTTTATTTTACTTAATATTTAGTTGTCTTTTTTTTTTTTTTTTTAGTAGACTCTATGACCAATGTAGGGCTTGAACTCACAACTCCTAGATCAAGAGTCTGAGTCACAAAAGATTCAAGACCACTGTGTTTGTTTTCTTGAAATGAAATTTTATCAACATGAAATTGATGTCTACTTAGTGCACTCACCATGAGTTCTAACTTGTCTGAGATCAATACTTAACTATCCATTTTCCTTTTGTAAGCAGTACTACATATCTTGTGATTCTTTTATATTTATCAACTTTATTCCATTTTAAGCTATTTACATTGAAATTATTATACCCTGTTTTCTTCTAGTAATTTCTTGTTGTTCCACTGTATTCATTTATCTTTTTATTTATTTATTTATTTAAAAAAATTTTTTTAACGTTTATTTATTTTTGAGACAGAGAGAGACACAGCATGAACGGGGGAGGGGCAGAGAGAGAGGGAGACACAGAATCGGAAGCAGGCTCCAGGCTCTGAGCCATCAGCCCAGAGCCTGACGCGGGGCTCGAACTCACGGGCCGCGAGATTGTGACCTGAGCTGAAGTCGGACGCTTAACCAACTGAGCCACCCAGGCGCCCCATCATTTGTCTTATTTTTAAACTAACATACTTTCATTTTAAATTATGCAAAAATTTAAATATACATGAAATTATACAACAGATTACCATATAACAACCAATTTGGTTTAACTGCCATTTACAGAATAAACCACCCAGCGTCAGCAGAATACACATTCTTTTCATGTCAGATGGAATAAACACCAAGACAGATGATGTCTTAAGTCATAAGACAAACCTTAACAATTTGATAAAACTGCAATCATCCAAAGTGTGTCCTCTGACCATAATGGAATTAACTAAAAATGTTTAGGATTTTAGTGAATGATCAGAGAGGAAGCCACAAGGAACACCAGAAAATATTTTAATGGAATGAAAAATTACTTTATTCATATTTACCAAATTTGGAAACAGCTTCAATGTCTGTCAACTAATGGATGAATTAACTATGAAACATCTACAACATGGAATAATACTCAGCCATAAAAGGAATGAACTTCAGATGTACACGGCTTCTGATCTACACAATAATGTGCCGAATCTCAGGTGACAGATGCCAGAATAAAAAAACTACATACTGTATAACTCCATTTATAGGACATTCTGGAAAAGGTAAATGTATAGAAACATTAAAAAATTCAGTTCTCCAGGGGCTGGAGGGGAAGTGATTTTAAACAAGCAGCACAAGGCATACCATGGGGTTGAGATAACCCTTGTATTTTATTTCTGGTGATAGTTATGCTACTGTATTCATTTGACAAATTCCTAGAAAAGCATAAGAAGTATTAACTGTAGGGTCTCTACATTTCAAAAATGGATAAAATTTAAAAATACATATTGGTGGCAAAAATATCCCCAAGTTATCTGTGCAAAAGCATTTCAAATTCCTTTTCATTTTCACTCTCACTTATTAGGGAAACTGAAGCCAACAACCCTAGAACAAAACTAATAAACAAAACAGAAAAGGTCAGAGAAAGAATGGTCATACCTTCACGACAGTTTCCAAGAAAAAAAGAAGAAATATTGGAGCAGAATAAATCACTGGAATTCTCTTAAAGTGCTTTTTCAGCCCTATTTTATTATGGGGAATCTTTTACTCCAGGATTATTTCAGCAAAACCAGTGAGGAATGACCCATTTGTTCATTATGGATCTATAGCCCCTTCTGTTTCCAATCTGTTCTTTGAGATACCCCCCAGTTCTGAGTGGTTTCCCACTCTGCTGTTTCGCTTGGCCATGAGAATTCCTTTTATCTTTACAATCACCCTTATCCTGGCTGACACATCGGCTCTTTGTTTGGATGAATGACTCCAGCTTGAGGTGGCCCAGCTCTCGCTCTGGGAATCAGCTGTTCATTCCCATCTAATAGGCATGAGTAAATTTCTCTGATCCCTATACCCTCCTTTGGTAAACCCAGCAGCTGTAGCATGAAGTCTTAGATTACAAACCAGAGTCTTCAGCCCCAGTGCCTCCTCACTGTAGCAAAGTGAGGACAAAGTTTAGGACAAAGACTAAAAGTACCAACTCAAGTATCAAAGAAATTAAACAAGAGAGTAAGGGTAATTTGTTTTTATTTTTTTTATTTTTTTTTTTTATTTTTTTTTCAACGTTTTTTATTTATTTTTGGACAGAGAGAGACAGAGCATGAACGGGGGAGGGGCAGAGAGAGAGGGAGACACAGAATCGGAAACAGGCTCCAGCCTCCGAGCCATCAGCCCAGAGCCTGACGCGGGGCTCGAACTCACGGACCGCGAGATCGTGACCTGGCTGAAGTCGGACGCTTAACCGACTGCGCCACCCAGGCGCCCCATGGGTAATTTGTTTTTAAATAAGGGAAGCCTCTATCTTCAGTGACCAAGTGCAAATCCGTGTTGCTTTAAAAATGGTTTTAATATGGGGCGCCTGGGTGGCGCAGTCGGTTAAGCGTCCGACTTCAGCCAGGTCACGATCTCGCGGTCCGTGAGTTCGAGCCCCGCGTCAGGCTCTGGGCTGATGGCTCGGAGGCTGGAGCCTGTTTCCGATTCTGTGTCTCCCTCTCTCTCTGCCCCTCCCCCGTTCATGCTCTGTCTCTCTCTGTCCAAAAATAAATAAAAAACGTTTAAAAAAATGGTTTTAATAATTTTTAAATGTAACTGTGTTAAATTTTCTAGGTGTTACTAATAGAGAAGAAATATAGGTCAGAATCAAACAAACCAAAGCTTATCCAAGATCCCTTCAATAGAAGCTATCCTCCTCCTGGCCCACTGTCTGCCCCTACTGCTTAAATGACAAGGGCACAGCAAGCCAGCTGTGATGTGTGACTGCCCAGTAAGGGCTCAGTGATGCTATAAGAGAAGAGATGGTCCTGTACCTGTCACATATTTACCCTCCTCCCTTCTCGCTCAAATTCTTACTGAATGTTAACTACAGGAGTTAACAGCTCTGTGGAACATAGGGTAGGAGTTTCTGAGTCATATTTTAGTCATACTTCAAAAGAGAAAGAAATAAATCACACCACAGTTCCCTTTTCGTGTTATTCTTTTGCCTTTGATGAACCCATTAACCAGTTACTTTGTAGATTACATCAATTCACAGATGTAAATACTAGATTTTCAAATTCAGTTCAGTGAACTGCTAAGCTTCCGTTCTATCTGTTTACATGGAAATTTTATAACTTTCTGGCAGATAACATGAAATACAGAGTTATCTGAGGATATGGGAGAAAATACTTGAGTGGCAGCGCAGAGACCATAAATATTCTGCTTATTATTCACATTTTATGTTTTCTCCTCCACACTTTTTCCATAGGAAACATCAAGCAAGAAAGCTTTCCATAGTGGAAAAGCATGACACTGTTGCCATATGTGGAATGGTTAAAAGTGATGTGTCAACTGCAGAAATATGGCAGAAACATGACTAATGATGGGGGAGGAGGGTTTGCACAGGGTCATGCCATGAAGGAATGACAAGTGTCTTAAGCTAAGGCTCCTTAATCATTTGCTCATATTAAAGACAACATACGGGTAGACAGGCTTTGGTTTAGGAATCTCCTATAGTAAAGCTATTGCATATGCTTTAGAAATAGATAAAATTCATTTGGTGAAATATCATAGCGAACCCTGAATTTTTTCATCCTTATCTCTGCCTAAATTCTACACATTACCCACCCTACCAAAAACTTCAGCATGCCAGAAATTACATGCTAAAAAAAAAAGAAGCCAACTATGTTGCAGCAATCAGCTATGCAACTAGGAGCTAGTCACTAAGAGCTTTGCTACAAATATGACAATACAAATACCCTGCATTTTGAGTATAGTAATCCCCTCTTATCTGCAAGGAATATGTTCAAGACCCCCAGTGGATGCCTGAAACCATGTATAGTACCAAACCCTACATATACAATGATTTTCCTATATGTTCTGATAGAATTTAATTTATAAATAAGTACAGTAGATTAACAAATAAAATGATTACAACAATATACTGTAACGAAAGTTATGTGAATGTGGTCTCTCTCAAAGGAGCTTATTATACTGTACTCATCTTTTTTGTGCTGCTGTGAGACAATAAAATGACTGCATGATGAGATGAAGTGAGGTGAATGACACAGGCACTGTGATGATGTAGCAGTAGGTAGGCTACTATTGACCTTGTGACAATATGTCAGGAGGAGGATCATCTGTTTCCGGCACAACTGGCTGCTGCTAACTGAGACCATGGAAAGCAAAACTGCAGGTCAAGGGAGGAACTAGTGCAATCATGTTAGTGGGGTTCAAGGCAGGCTGTCCCAGAACAGGCCACTTCAGCATGTTGATTATTTTAAATTAAAGCTATTTAAAAGCAGCTGGTGCAAGAAGGATACTATGACCTTCCTTTGTCCCCCAGAAAGCATGAAACAAATCTCCCAGGTGAAAGGTCCCTTCCTGAACCAAGAGGTAGAGAGACATCCTTATCACCAGAGATAGAGAATTCAGGGCTGAGAAGGCTGTTTAAACGAACCTTCTTACTTCTTCACCAATTTACTTCCCCTAGCCCAAATTTGTCTTGTTAATTCCTCACAAATTTATGGTTTATCTAAAATGTATAAGAGCTGCCTGCTCTGGTTATTTCATTGAATTTCATATTTTTATGAGCTCCTGTATGTACAAAATTAAATTTTTCTCCTGTTAATCTGTCTTATCAATTTAATTATTAGAACAAAGACCCTAGAGGGGCGCCTGGGTGGCTCAGTCGGTTGAGCGTCCGACTTCAGCCAGGTCACGATCTCGCGGTCCGTGAGTTCGAGCCCCGCGTCGGGCTCTGGGCTGACGGCTCAGAGCCTGGAGCCTGCTTCCGATTCTGTGTCTCCCTCTCTCTCTGCCCCTCCCCTGTTCATGCTTTGTCTCTCTCTGTCTCAAAAATAAATAAATGTTAAAAAAAAATTAAAAAAAAAAAAGAACAAAGACCCTAGAAGGAAAGAAAGGAAAAGTTTTCCTCCTCTACAGCATCCATATTGAGGAGAAAAATGAGCAAAACTCTTCTTTTATGAGCCAAACCCATTTCTTGGGGGGGCATATACACTGACTAACATTAGGATTTAAAAACGAGAGCAATCTGGCTTCTTTTTATTTTGTGCAAGCAGAAAATGAACAGAGGGGTAGAACAAAAATGGAAATAATTGGAAGTTACTGAAAGACCTGTGGCTGCAGTGAGGAACGTATTGTGCTCAACAATGGATATTTCCAAGCAATCCAGAATTTTGCTGCCCAAGTCTCATTCCCGCCTTGCTGCCCCCGATGGCCTGTGTTCATGCGAGATGAGCCACAGTCCTCTGGAGAGACTAGATCCTCTGCCCAACTTGCTGGTGTTTTAGTCTGGCCGTTTGGAAATATGCTCCTGTTGCTGCCGTGATCTCAAGATGCATGAGGAATGTTGATTTTTCAGTGTGTTCTTTCACACTGGCCATTTCTCTGGCAGGCTGTTTCGGTGAATGTAGTAAGAACAAGTGTATTATCCAAACAGTGGGAAATAAAATCACAGCTGGGCATTATCTCAGCCGCAGGCATCGCATCGTGAGCGCTCCGGTGTTGTCTGGCTGATTGTACCCGAAACTGCCAGAAGGCCGAGAAACTTCTGTCATGGATAGCACCGTGAATTGGAATGAGAGGACTTCTGGGATCTCAGAGATACTTGGAGCTGCGTCTCTGCACGGCCCTAGAAGCCTCCTTTCCTGGACCTAACCTGGCTCAGAGTCTGAGGTGGTGACACGTTTACATTTATTGTCTTCCCTGAGGAAATAGTGACATTATCCTCCCTCTCTACCATGGAAACACAGGTGCCTGGGGTGTTTATTGGCTCCCATCAGTCACACACATATGCAGCACTGGAGCATGCAGGTGGGTTATGCTCTTTGTTCTGAAAACAGTTTAGTAATAGAACATCTTGGGTCTGACTTAGGAGTTCAGCTTGGCGAGTACAGTGGAAACCTGAGTGAAAATCTGGAAATAGGCATGACAGAAAGAAGGGCAATCACATCTTGCTAGGGTGGCAAACCCACTCAGATAACTGTTATTTGCTATTTTTGTAGTGTCGCCCACCCTCACTATGGCATATCTTGCTCTACAATTTGTGCTCCTGTTCTAATGTGTGACACCTTGGTCTCCAGCAAGAGAATGTGTTTGCCATTTAGTCAGGCTCACATGGCTCATAAAATTGGATTGATGGAGGGGAAACATATCATGATTTTAACAATGCCACTTTGTGCAACTATCTTATCACATTTCATTCATTAGATTAAAGCTAAATAGAGACATTTATTTGGGCAAAAGAGAATCTGCAGCTCTCTCAAAATAATAAAGGTTTTTGACTTTATTTAAAATCATTCTCTGTGGTAATCTCTGTCTAGAGAAAGCTGTGGGTTGTAGGGATTTAGAAGAAGAAAATAGAGGTTTCCAAAGAAGTAAAGCCCAAGGGCTAGTCCACATCACCTTTATTTACCCACAAAATTTCTAGACTCCAAATATGGTTCACAGCCCAGATTTATACTCTGGAGTCCATAATGAAAATGAAGGAATGAAGGAACATTACTTCTTTCCTATGCATTTAGACTGATTTCTAAGAGACCATACAGCCTATATTACTGAGAATTTATTAAATCCTCTCTGGCCTTCTACCCCTACAGCCCTCCCATCAAGGGGCAAGACAACTATACCCAATACTATATCCAATCATGACATTAAACCCAGATTTCCCTGGCTCTCTGAACTCTCCAAAACCTAACAATCTTCACTTGCTCAACTCTCCTCTTCAATACGACATCCTGTAAAGTATTCAACTTTTAATTCAATGTCTCTACACTTTTTTTCATGATATATGACTCACCTGAAACCAACATCTTCAGCCAAATGCATATCATATCCTGCCTGAACCTATTCCCTTAGCCATATCTCCTACAAACGTCAAGGTGCAGCTCAAGGTTGAGTTTCTTTTCAACAGGCTTCATTTTTTAAAATTTTTAAATGTTTATTTATTTTTGAGAGAGAGTGAGCGAGACAGAGTGCGAGCAGGAGAGGGACAGAGAGAAGAGAGAGACACAGAATCCAAAGCAAGTTCCAGGCTCCAAGCTGTCAGCAACAGAGCCCGACGCGGGGCTCGAACCCACGAACCAGGAGATCGTGACCTGAGCAAAAGTTGGATACTCAACTGACTGAGCCACCCAGGTGCCCTTAGACTTCTTTTTTTTTTTTAGAGAAGTGTTAGGCTAACCAAAGCTGATCTTTTCTTTCCTTACACATTAATGTCTATATGACTATTCTAGTCATCATGAAACATTCTGAGAACTCTGTACCACACTGTTTAGCACTTTGTTATTGAATCTTTTATTACTCCTTAGACATTTCACACACATACAATCACACATATAATCTTATTCCCAAATTATGACCATCTCCACTCATTCATTCTTTCAATAAATATCTACTACCATCCTGCCATGAGATGGGTACTAAGAACTACAGATCACAGAAAATTTAAAAGACCTGATCCCTGCTTTCAAGGAGATCACAAACTATCAGTCAAGATTAGGTACATGCACCAATAACTAGCAGGAAGTATTAAGAACGATGTCATGATGATTAAGTGGAGAGGCAGGCGTTATTCCTTAAATTTCTTAAAATCACCCCATGGTGATTTTATTATAGAATTATAGCAACCTCTAATTTAAATAATTTCTAATTTTAAATTTGACAACTTATTCTAAGTTTATAACAAGGTATATCAAAATTGTCATTCTAAAATCTTTTTTTATTTATTTAACTTCATTTATTACACAGTAGCCTTTCTCTTATATTTGGATGAATCTATTTTAAGACACCTCCCCATAGAAGGCTTATTATTTTAGTATGGCTTATTATTGCAATGGTTATCAAATTTGGCATATGGCAATATAACCTGGGGCAGTTAATAAAATTAATATTCAACTTACTGAGGCCATACTCCCAAGTATTTGGATTCAGTAGGTCTTGGTTAGAGACAGATAACCTGCAGATAACTCCTCAGATGATGTGGTGTCAGCTATCTCTGGAGAACATTTTGAGAAACATGGATCTAATTACATGGAACAATTCTTGAAATACTAGTTTTCCTCCATACATATAATTAAGGCGACAAATTTTCCTAGTTGATGAAACTCCTGTGTGAAGAGAAGACTTTTTTCATCATTGCTTTTCATAACATTATAGAACAAAATACCAACTTTGGCCTATGGTTAAGGCTGAGCCTATTTTCCTGGTTCAAAAGGACATGGGTCTTAGAAGTTCAAAGCCAGATATTATAACTGTTAATGTGTCACTTTAACAAATAATATGAAAATGGAAAAAATTTCAGACCTAAGCTAAATGGACATATATTTTCAATAAAAGTTATTTTGATGAATTCTGTTATAATGAAAAAATGTTGACAGAGTTGATTTGAATGAGATTTTTGTCATTTTTCAGTTCTAACCTCTGAACTTTCAGAAATGCAACCATGTATCAGCTTCCCAAATCCTTACAACTATATTCTTTAAACTGAGATTTTGCAAAGGCAAACAATAACTAGAAATTCTTGAGTGCTGGAAATACTATATGATGAAAATGCCCCAGCTTAAAATTGGACAAAATCGGATTTAAATGTAATCATGTTGTACATATAAAAACAATAATAGATAGAAGCATTTATTAAGCACTTATTATGGGCTATGTATCATGCCATACAGAAAAGGGTATGAGTCAGTTTCCTGGGAAGAAGCAAGAGTCAGACTAGAGGTGGATGATTGAAGAGATTTAATAAAGGGAATAAATACAGGAGAGTTAAGAAAAATCGATAAGGGATTGTAGAGGAGCTCAATGACTGTAACAAGAGAGCACAAACGGCAGCAAGGCCTGAAGAGGCAAGTGGAGTTAGCCACTAGATCCCTAAAAAAGCCTATAGGTATAAGTGAGGAACATGCACCAGGAAAGGAAATCCTTGGCAGAGGAAGCAGCCACTGCCAATTCTTGGCCCAGGAGGGAGGAGACTGAGAGAATAAATACCCTAATCTTCTGGTATCTCTTTGTCAGAGAGCAATGGAGACCAACTGATGCTGTCGGCTAAGGTCAGCCCCTGGGGTCACAGAACGTGGTAGAGAAGGAAGGAAAATGGATCTGGAGAGATAGATGGAGTATACAACATAGTGGCACAAATGAATAAGGCATTCTCTGCCCGCCTCCTTGAAATGGGCATGGAAATGTGTAGCCTCTTGTGGAAATATCAAATTGCTCAGGTGGGGGGTTTCCTCATAGAATGCATAAGGGACAACATAGTAGTACCCATCACTATTATATGATAATCCTCTCATTTATTAACTTACTTTCATACCAAAAAAATGTATAAATTCTTTTAAAGCAATGTATATTATCTTTTTTCTTACTTCTGGGCTCTGGCTGAAATGTTGTTGTTTGAGGACAGTGCTTACTAAGGTTTCCAAAAGTGCTACAGCACCTGTGGCGGAATGGGCTATGCTTGAATGATACACATTCCCACAGTTACTGTTGTTCAAACTGAAAGGTTGCTTTCTCCTCCCTCAGGCTCAGCCATATCCAAATAAATCTCAACATAAAGATCATCTAGTCATCCAGCCCATTTTCCAGAGAATTTTTTACCTCCCCTATCATCAGCATTTAATTTTCCTAATAGGCATCAGATTGCAAACTCCTTTATAACAACATCTATTAGTCGTGTCTCACAGGATGATTAAACCATCTCCGATCCACTGTTACTGCCAGCTAGGATGAAGAGTAAAGGGTTTTTACTGATCAGGAGTTGGCCCAAATGTATGAAGTTCCTTGCCATGACTTCTCCAACAACAACAACAACAAAATGTGTATACCCTCACAGAGGATGATTACTTCATGGGGGAAACTTGGAGCTGGGTTTAGTCCCAAAGAAGCTCTAGATCCTTGAGTAGCTTTAGACACTTACTAGCTTTTCAAAAAGACCATATAGGACTGAGATTAACTTGGGTTTGAAAACTCATTGCCTCCTTATGAGGTAGAAACAATTTTGGCCCTAGGCCTTCCACACTTCTATTTCTGGGAATTAGCCAAAATTAGGGATCAGGCTCCAGGGACTACAGATGGATGGAGTGATGTTCACAGGGCCAATCTCTGAACTTATTTGAAAGGGAACCAGAAAAGAGAATGTGTCCCTATGATAAATGGACATTTTATGGCTGCTTCCTCCTTGATCTTGCCATTAACATTAGCAGCCCAATAAGTCCTCAGTCACTAGAGTGCTGATGAACAAAAAATCCAGTTTAAAAGCATGGCTTTAAATCCAAATGCCTTCAGCTCTTAGAAATTCATTTCTGTTTTAAATTTTTTTTTTTTTAATTTTTTTATTTTTGGGACAGAGAGAGGCAGAGCATGAACGGGAGAGGGGCAGAGAGAGAGGGAGACACAGAATCGGAAACAGGCTCCAGGCTCCGAGCCATCAGCCCAGAGCCTGACGCGGGGCTTGAACTCACGGACCGCGAGATCGTGACCTGGCTGAAGTCGGACGCTTAACCGACTGCGCCACCCAGGCGCCCCGAAATTCATTTCTGTTTAAGACTCCCTATCCATTTTACAATGAGAGAGGAGGGGGAGGGAGAAAACAGAAGCATATATATAAGAAGAGCTCAAAAAAAAGATCCTATTGAAGTTGGGTGTACAAACTTGGAATTCTAAATCCTCCCACTGGTCCAGGTAACCTAGCTGCTGGGTCTTTTCCTCATGTATATGTCATTAATATTAACACAGCATGTTTCTGTTCAAAGTATGGCTCTAACATTGCTGTGTTTCGGGCATCTGGACATTTAGAATGACTTGGGAAGCAGAAAATGACTGTTACCCAAATGGTTGATTGTTATCCCCAGATGGAAAGGGAGATGGCTGTCTCAGTACACCTCTCTGTGAGGAGCAGGATGTACCCTGTCCGAGCCCATCACCAGGCCTCCAAGCTCTCAGTAGTAAAGCTAATGCAGGAGGAGGGCTGGGAGGCTCTATTCTGGCACACACATTTGTCAGGTAGTTTGAGCCCGCTTTCATGGTGTATGGTCCCTTCTTTTTAGAGCAGATTCTCTGAGCTCTTAAGTGACTCACAAAACAACCACCACCACAACAGCCAGGTCATTTCTTTGGAGAAATAATAATTATAATCGTAAGAAGTAGCATTTGTTGGACATTTGCCATATGTTTGTATGGACTATACTGTTTAACCCTCAATACAGTCCATAAAGTACTATTACTTCCCCTTTTACAAATAAGGTATGTGAGGTGCAGAGAGTGGAAGTACTATTCCCCAAAAGTACCTGTGTTATTAAGGCAGAAAATCTTGAGACTATTAGAGTACATCAAACTAGCCATCAATGCTGTCATTAACGAGTATCACTTGCTGCCAGACCATGATGTGTAGGGCTTTACATGAATCATCTTGAAGAAACTGATGTTAAAAGAGATTAAGTTAAATAAACTCTGAAAAAACATGCAGCCTTTAGCGTCTAATCTGTCAATCAGAGTCCCAGTTTTCTACACTTTTTACTCTACCACACTGGCTCATTTCACAACTTCCTCTAGGGGGCCCTGTGTGTGACTATTTGTAGTTTCACCAAAAAAAATCCTCATTTTGAAAGAATGAAACACAGGATTATTTGGGGTTTTTTGGTATTGTTTGATAAGTGCTTTATAGATTTTGGATACTAACCCTTTATCTGATATGTCATTTGCAAATACCTTCTCCCATTTCAAAAAACAAATAATGCAGTGAATGGGTAGAAAATATGAATAGACCCTTTTCCAAAGAAGACATCCAGATGGCTAACAGACACATGACAAGATGCTCAACATCACTCATCATCAAAAAAATATACATCAAACCACAATGAGGTACCACCTCACACCTGTCAGAATGTCTAAAATCAACAACTCAGAAAACAACAAATGTTGGCAAGAATGTGGAGAAAGGGAAACCCTTTTGCCCTGCTGGTAGGAATGCAAACTGGTGCAGCCATTCTCAAAAACAGTATGAAGGTTCCTCAAAAAATTAAAAATAGAGCTACTCTATGACCCAGTAATTACACTACTAGGTATTTATCAAAAGGATAAAAAAATGCTGATTCAAAGGGGCACATGCACCTCAATGTTTATAGCAGCACTAGCAACACTAGGCAAATTATGGAAAAAGTCCAAATGTGCATCAATTGACAAATGGATAAAGAAGATGTGGTATGTATACACACACACACACACACACACACACACACACACATATGTATATACATACACACACAATGGAATACAACTCATGATCAAAAAGAATAAAATCTTGCCATTTGCAACAACGTGGATGGAACTAGAGTGTATTATACTAAGTGAGATAAGTCAAGCAGAGAAAGACAAATATGACTTAACTCAGATGTGGAATTTAAGAAACACAACAAATGAACATAGCGGGGAGGAAAGGATAAATATGATAAAAACAGAGAGGGAGGCAAACCATAACAGACTCTTAAATACAGAGAGCGAACTGAGGATTGCTGGGAGGGAGGTGGGTGCGGGGGGGGGGGGGTGGGCTAGATGGGTGATGGGCATTAAGGAGGGCACTTGTTGGGATGAGCACTGGGTGTCCTGTGTAAGAAATGAATCACTGGGTTCTACTCCTGAAGAGCATACTGTATGTTAACTAACTTGAATATAAGTAAATAAGTTTAAAAAAAAGAATGAATGAAACAAAAAGGAATGTGACTGTTAATGCTCAGCTGTACAAGAAAGGATGGGAAAGAGTATAAAAAGGAACTAATATTAATGGTATAATTTAGTAAATGCCAGAGACTCCCCAAGGTGTTTAACATATGTTGTGTTCTCTAATTCTGACAATATTTCAACATGGTCTGTCAGTAAAACACCATCATTCAAATGAAAATTACAGAAAACTCAAGTTTTTCTGTTGTTTTGCTGTCCAATGGGCACCTCTTGCTACAACGGAGCCTGAAGAAGCAAGTATTTTAGTAGTATTTTAATACTGCTACTACAGTTCTAGGATTCTTTAATAATATCCTTTCTTTCTCCTATGACCAATTGTTTTAAGCTCACCTCTTATATGCCCAGATAAGTAATGAGCCATTCTACAAGAATTTCTCATTTTAATTTTTTTGTCTCTCTCCTTTTTTTGGCTTCTGTTTCCATAGACTTTGCTTTTTCATTTATTTCCTATCTCTTGCTGTGCTTTCTGTGGTGGCTGTGTTTCAATGTACTACTTCTAATTTAGTCTTCTTTTAGAATTTTGTTTTTCTATTCAACGACTTAGGCTGATACACATTTCATATTCTGCCTTCAGGCCATCACTTCCTGTTTTCTGGTCATCTATTCTTCGAGATCTTCTATTTGTGCTTTGCGGTGCTCCTGCATAATTACTTTCAAGGATATGTATCTGCTAGTTTTCTGTTGACTTTTTTTAGTTCTTTCTGTAATGTTAAGGTATAATTTTCACCTGCTTTGCAGAAACCATTTGCAGATAAGTATTTCTACTACCTATAGGAATTGATGTTGCTCATTTATGATTTATTTTAGGGTATCCTGTGTGAAGGCAGAGCTTCCTAACAGGATGGATTTTCCTAGACTTCTAGTAGGAAATGTGGTGGGGAATACAGGGATGTGCCATGATATCATTTCTAGCTTCCCAGCTCACACCTCCCTCTTCTGTCACTACAGTGAGTGTCTTAAATATGGTAAACTCTGTAGCCAGCCCTGCTCTCCCAGAGCCCACCCTGGTTCTGGTGACCTTCTCCCACCAGCCCTGGTTTCCACAGCCCTTTCTTCCACTATGATGCACTTTCAGACACTATTTCTTTCCTTTTTTTCTTTTTCTTTTTTTCTTTTTTTTTTTTTGAGAAGGAGAGAGAGAGAGGAGAGGGAGAACAGGTGGAGGAGGGCAGAGAGAGAGGGAGAGAGAGAAACCCAAGCAGACTCCTTACTGTCAGCACAGAGCCTGACACAGGGCTCAAACTCACCAACCGTGAGATCATGACCTGAGCTGAAATCAAGAATCTGACGCTTAACAGAATGAGCCACCCAGGTGCCGCTCAGACACAATTTCTTGATGGGTATGTCTGCTATCTGCAACCTCTAGGCTCCTGAACGCTTTCTGAACCTTGTCTCTCTTTTCCCCAGTGCTCCTGAGGTGCTCAATCTCAGGTAAACTCACAGGAGTCCCCACTCATTTGGGAAGCAGCTATCTGCTGGAGAGATCTGAGATATGCCAGCCCTCAGGAACCTCTCTGCCTGCCCTGCCCTAACAGTCTTTACAATCATCAGTTTCTATGTTGCCCTCATCTTTGTTGTAATCTATACACAACTGGGAGTCTGTGAGTTTTCTCTGTCTCCTAGTTTCAGTGAAAACACAGCTTAAGGTTTGTTTTTAATTCCTCTTTTTTTCTCCACATGGTTTCTATCAGAAAGGAAATGTTCCAAAATAAGTTGCTTCATTATAAAATTCTTAGTTCTAAGTTTGATTTCCAAACTTTTCTACATAGTTGTAAGAGTAAGTATCACTTACTAAGGGCTGCCAAGGCCCAGGCTCAGTGCCATTGACTCTAGGCATAATGACTCACTAGAAAAAACCGGAGTGCTAATTGCTGCCATTATCTCATTTTGGGATGGAGTAACTGAGGTCCGGAAAGGTTAAGTAATTTGCTTAACCTGCTACAAAGAGGATATGTTAGAAGAACTGGGATTTAAAACCAATTTGCTCTAAATCCAGAGCCCAAACTCTGATCCTACGAAATGACTTGCCACTTTTCTTGCATATTTTACTATCTTTCTATAGTAAAATTATTTATGTACATTTCCTATTGCACATACAATAGTGCATCCCATCATGGTTTAATGTGGACCAAGCAGAAAGACCTGATTTATAAACTGTACTAAGTATGGTTCCCTGAGAGGGGCGTCTGGGCAGTGAGTCCGTTAAGCGTCCAACTCTTGTTTTGGGCTCAGGTCATGATCTCTCAGTTTGCGGGAGCCTGCTTGGGATCCTCTCTCTCTCCTCTCCAAGCCCCTCCTTTCCTCTTGCTTTCTCTCTCTCTCTCTCTCTCTCTCTCTCAAAATAAATAAACTTTTCAAAAAAAAGTATGGCTCCCTGAGAGCTTCACGTATTTTTCATTTAGCCTTGAAAGTGGAAATCTGATCTCTAATTTTAATATGAAAGCATAAATATGGCCTAAATTGCAGTTACACACCTAATTTGACATCTTTGAGATAATCTGAGAAGTTTAAGAACATAACCACTGGTAACACAGATAATCTGGTTACAATTTTAAGAATGTCAACACTACAAATGGAGTTAACTATACATTGTGCATGTCTTTTAACAAATGTAGGTGTATGCTTCGATATTTTGATATGTTATCCTCTGGTATAAACTTTTATTAAGTACATCCTTATGATAACAGGTAAATGTAACCATGAAGTGTCATTCAAATATTTGTTTTTCATGAAATAAGAATTCTTTCTTGAATAAAATTTAAAGAATACCAATTAGAACAATAAGTCAATATCCAGTATTCCTTAAGCAATGGTTAGTGATGTCCCTATTGAAATTACCCCAATGTTTATAGCAGCACTTTCAACAATAGTCAAATTATGGAAAGAGCCTAAATGTCCATCAACTGACAAACGGATAAAGAAGATGTGGTTTATATATACAATAGAATACTATTTGGCAATGAGAAAGAATGAAATCATGCCATTTGCAACAACGTGGATGGAACTGCAAGGTATTATGCTAAGTGAAATAAGCCAGTCAGAGAAAGACAGATATCATATGTTTTCACTCATATGTGGATCTTGAGAAACTTAACAGAAGACCATGGGGGAAGGGAAGTGGAAAAAATAGCTATAAATAGAGAGGGAGGGAGGCAAATCATAAGAGACTCTTAAATACAGAGAACAAACTGAGGGTGGATGGTGGGGTGGAGGAGAGGGGGAAATAGGTGATGGGCATTGAGAAGGGCACTTGTTGGGATGAGCACCGGGTGTTGTATGTAAGCGATGAACCACGGGAATCTGCCCCCAAAAACCAAGAGCACACTCTACACACTGTATGTTAGCCAATTTGACAATAAATTATATTAAAATTTTTTTAAAAAATAAAATTCAATTTCAGGAGCTCTCCTTTATTACTGGTGGGAGTGCGACTGTGGGAAAGCCAATTTGGAAGAAAGCTAGGCAGTTTCTTCCAAAACTAAACATACTTTTACTACATGATCCAGCAATCGCACTCCTTGGTATCTATCCAAACGAACTGAAAACTTCTGTCCACACAAAAACATGCACATGGACATTTATAGCAGCTTTATTCATGAGTGCCGAAACTTGGAAGCAACTAAGGTATCCTTCAGTAGTTGAATGGATAAATAAACTGTCACATCCAGAAAATTGAATGCCATTCAGTGCTAAAAGGAAATAAGCTATGAAAGCCATGAAAAGACATGATGGAACCTTAAACACATATTGCTAGGGGAAAGAAATATGAAAATGCTACATACTGTATGATTACAACTATGTGACAGTCTGGAAAAGACTATAGAGAAAATAAAAAGATCAGTGGTTACCAGGGATTGAAGAGAAGGAGAGAAGAATAGATGAAGCTCAGCAGATTTTTAGGGCAGTGAAACCTTTCTGTATGATGCTGTAACAGTGGACACATATCATCATACATATGTCAAAACTCCTACAATGTATAACACCAAAAGCGACTATGGACTTTAGGTGACAATGACGTATCAACATAGGTGCAGGATGTTGATGGGGAGGCTGCATATGTTGGGGGAAGAAACAGGGGGTGTCTGGGAACTCTGTACTTTCCCCTCAACTTTTCTGGAAACCTAAAACTGCACTTTTTAAACAAAGCCTATTTTTAAAAATTCAATGTCAGCACCAATACCTGTGGAAAAAGTCTAGTCACTAATAGGCTACAAGTTTGGAGTGTGTGGCTCCTTTTCTACTGGAAAATTAATCCTAGGACATGGAAGAATATTTAAGTCTGTGCGTGACGGTGAAGAGTAAATGGTCTAGTTGAAAATTCCTAGCAGTATCACTACAGTACATGCTCAACAGATCTGAACCGCAAAGTCGTTAAGACATCTGTATGAATCACCTGGGAAGATTATTAAAATGAAGATTCTGATTCAGCAATTCTGGGGCAGGGTCTGGTATTCTGTATTTCAAACGATTTCCCAAGTAATGCTGATGTCGCCAGTTCCTCAGACCACACTTTGTATGGTAAGAATCCCTTTACAAACTGGTATGTGTCTGAAGAGTGTTTCTGGTTAATGGTGGTTGGCAAAGGGAAAATTCTTCTAATGAAATTGGTTTGGAAAATGATGAATATATGGCCACATTCTTGGAGAGTCAGATATACACAGAGATTTTAAAGGCTCTGGGTAAATCAAACTAGTGAAGTTGGCATAACGTCGCATTTTCCAATCATATATGACCATAGCACCTTATTACCTGAGTAAAAGCTATTTATCATCTTAATATTTCATAGTACACATTTAACAGAATGCTGATTTACATAGGCTTGGAAAATAAAAAGCACACAATTTTATCATACGGATGATTTAATTCCTATAAAAATAGTTTAAGTCTCAATTGCCCAGCCTCATTCATCTGATTCTGTAAGTACAGGAAAAGACCACAGCAAGGGGCAGGTTAAGCACAGCTAACAGTGGCTTACCTAAGTATACATCAGGAGGACAACAAGCAGGGCACAAAAGTATATTTTGGAATGTCACACAGTACACTCGCTGCAGAATGCTGAAGATACAATATTCCAGATTGGGTGGACAGGTGAGTGTCAGAGATGATTAGTGAAGGAAAAAAAAGGGAACAAAGTCCTTCACGTTCCTGACATAAACTGTCAGGTAAAAGAGAATAATATCACCTGTTTCTGCTGACCCAAGAATGTGCTTGACCATCCATCTCTTCCCCAAGCAGAGGTACCAGTATGTATTTTCTTTAAGGTCACAAGTCTAAGAGGTATGGGCTGTCTGGCCCTGCCCTTCTTTCAACCCGAGTGGAGGTGGAGGATAGTGATGGTTTTCCTAACTGTGTGTATCCAAAAGGGGAAGTACACAATTACATCACTTTACCTAGTGTGAACTAGGGGTGGGTAAGCCACTAATATCTTTATATATCATGGTCTGACCATTACACTAGCATCCTACACTCCCATCTAAGGCTAAAAGGAAAAATCCACTATGAGGAGAGCCCTCAGAGTTGGTCCCAATAGGCTGCAAGAGTGAACTTGAGACTGACACATAAATGTTAGTTTCTAGAGCTCTGTGCCTTCTTTCTGAAAATAGTAAATGGAGTGCAAAATATCTGAGAAAACAGAAATACTGAGCAAACATAAAAAAAATACATCACAGAATATGGTGATGAAAAGTTAAACAAAATGAATTACAAAATTCTGTTACCTTTACAATATATTTGAAATTTTTCATAATAAAATTTTGGGAAATAAAAGATAATCATAATCATTAAACTGAACATAACTTCTTTTTTTTCTTAATGTTTATTCATTTTTCAGAGACAGAGACAGAGCGCAAGCAGAGGTGGGGCAGAGACAGAGGGAGTCACAGAATCCAAAGCAGGCTCCAGGCTCTGAGCTGTCAGCACAGAGCCCAATGCGGGGCTCGAACTCACAAACCGTGAGATCATGACTTGATCGCTTAACTAACCGCGCCACCCAGGCACCCCATAAACTGAACATAACTTCTAATCCTATGACTCAGAGATAAACACTATTAATATTTTGGTGTATTTACTGTCAGATTTTTATTCTCTGCCTCACACATTATTTCCTTTATATAAATGGACTCATCCTATGTAATGTTTTGTAACTTAAATATTTTCTATTATTAAATATATATTTAGAGTATATATTTAGAATATAATTCTATGCCATGTTGTGTGTGTGTGTAAAATAATTTATTTAACCATAATATTACAGTTTTCACACAGGGTTTTATAGTTTCATAAACAATCAAATCTTTCCCCAAATGGCCATGAGAATAAAAATGATTATTTTAATATTTTCAATCTTGCAGATGTTTTCTGGTAGCAGCAAATTTTACAGAAGAATCAGAATATCAACAATAGGGCTAAGAGACTGTATGTTTTTTTAACCACATGTTTTTCTCATATAGAAAGAAGAGGGTGGGTTGTAGTGATCAGGATTCAGGCTTTGTTTAGAATCAGGTAGAACATGATTTCATTTCTAGCTTTGTCACTTACTGTGTGACTTCAGGCAACATGTTAATATACCTAGGCCTCGGTTTTCATATCTGTAAATTCTGAATAATAATAGTATATTCCCCATAGAGGTGTTGAGCTGATTAAATGAAATCAGGTCTTATGCAGGCACCATTGTGTACTTGGTGCTGCCTGCTAGGCTTCACCAGCTCTTTGCTGAAGAACTCACACAGGCTCAATCCATCTGGGTATGGATCAGTGTCAGCGTCTTTTGCTTAAAAGAAAGAACTTACAGTGATAAAAGGCTTAGTGATAACTACTGAATCTATCACTTGATGTGAGAGCTACATAAATAATCCAACCTCTCATAAAAATATGTACAGCCACAAAAGACACCTAAGTGGGGTTCCAGGATCAAAATCCACTTTGCCCTCTGTGAAGACATGGTGATAACCCTTAAGCGATGTGGAGAGAGACCAATCTCTGGACTGCTGACTAGATTTCCCTCTTTTTATATTCTCCTTTTCCTTTGTGTCCCATTTCACTCTTGAATCACAGAAGTTGTTTTTGTTTTGTTTTGTTTTCTGAAATACTACTTTGCTGGATGAGAACTCCACTTACTGTATACAAAAAGTCTCTCCCCTTTCTCGTGTGAAGTGTCCATGACATGGCCTACAAGGACTGTCTCCATCCTTGGTTTCCTACTGCAATACACTCTATCCAGACACTATGCAAAATGCAGATTGCCTCCTGTCATCCAGCTAGCCAGTTCTTGATCCCTCCTTGAGCGACCTCTGCATTCTAAAGCTACATTTTCTAGCTTGTTGCACTGCATATTTTACTCCACTTTTAATTAAAATAAAACCATAAATAAATAAAATCAATTCTTGATTGGAATCTGAATCAGTAGCATAAATACCACCAAATCTCCTGTGTAACTGCCCTGAACATCCCTTTTTAGGCAGCAGAACTCCAGGAATGTTCCCATGGAAACAATCATGTTCAATATTACTTCAAGTACATTAGTGCTATGTCTAGTCTCAAAGTCAATTATATTTAGCTGAGGATAATCTGCCATAACTCCCATTAAATTAACTCCTTTTACTACTAATAATATTTATAACATCTGACTATAACATATATTTGCATTTCTTCTAAACTACAGAGCCACAGTTTATACCTAAAAAGTGAACAGATACATTTTTAGACAATTTATATTTCCTGTTCTTTTAAAGGATCTGTTGTTAGATTCTAAAAATATTCCATATATTTTTAAGAATTTGAGTCCTGTAATTTACAAAATGACATGACCCCTCAGTATTTCAAAGAATCACTTGTCCCCATTCTGTTACAGAGTAATAAACTCAGTTCTCAGGCTCCAGAACAGCACTGTCCAACAGAACCTTCTGCAATGATATAAACGTCCTGTATCTGTTCTGTCCAACATAGTAGCCACTAGCCACAAAAAGCCCTTGAGAAATGCGGCCAGTACAACTAAGAAACTGAATTTTTTAAATTAAAAAAATTTTTAAATTAAATGTAAATAGCCATACATGGCTAGTTACTACTATATTGTACAGCCCAGCTTCCAGAAAACTTGATAGAAATGTCTAGCATTAAATACACTCTGTTTAATATCCTATGTCATAATAGCAACGTTTCAATTTGGAACCTTGAAGCTCAGAGTGCACATTCGGCCATTCACATTCTGCACCTCATTATCTCCTTTGCATCAGAGTTATTTATAAGTATCCACATCTTCTCCAAGAGGTTATAAACTCCTCAAATGCAGGAACCACATCTTTCTCAATTCTGTATGCCTCACTGACCATGCTACAGCACACTGCATATTATAAGTACTCAATGTTTGCAAATAATAATGATAACCCTGTCTCATTTCAGTTTTGAAAACATATTCTGAGGGCATGCTTCCCTTAGTACTGCTCTCTCACCTGGTATAACAACCCCTCCAGAGTTTAAACTCTGATCTCTCTGTTGTATTATAAGACTCCCAGAGAGGGCATGTTATTGCTCTGGGAACAATCTAAATCAGAACTCTAGAAGAACTTTGCTGCCCTGATATGTTTTGAAAGAACTAGAGTAGACCTTTTCCTGGCAACAATGCATCAAGAAAAGGAACTGAAGGTGAAGGAGATAGGCCTACACGCAGAGAAGTAAAAACATGAGTTCCTTAAATGCACCCTTCCTTTCTCTACCTCTGCCTCAAGGCATTGTTTCATTGATCCTTTGTGACAAATACAAAAGAGAACACTAACTGATCCTTTGTGACAAATACAAAAAGGATACTATAGCTGGAGAACTATATGCGACTCAGTATAATGGCACATTTATACCAATTCAAAAGGGAAGGGGGAAAGAGGGAAAAATCTGTCATTCATCTGTTTTACTATGATAAATTTTAAAATGACTTCACTATAGACAATTATTTAGACTGCTCATGTTTAGGACTAAGGGACATTAGCTTGAATTACTGATTGTACTAAATCAATGTGAAGAAAATAAGGTTTTAAGCTTAAAATAAAAGCTCTAGGTGACACCGAACAGGCTAAAAATGATTATAATTAATTGCTAAAACATACACCATGTCTGGCTAATTCAATTTTATTTATATAAAATTTCATTTTGATTTTATTTTTCACTCTGGACAAAATGTATAGGAACTGAATGGCAATTTTGGTCTCATCTACAGACTCTTGTGTAGTGATATGAGAGTAAGGACCTTCTACAGCCTAGAAATCAGGAGCACAGCTAATAAAATCAACCATTGTTTCAAAAATATTTTGATTATGCTCTTTCTACTCTTTTTTTAGATCCCAAGTTGTGGGTCTATGTTTATCAGAAAATTCTAGGTTGGCTTCTGGTAGAAAAGAACTTGTATTTCCCTTAGCATAGGAAGACTATAAAATTCAGAGTAGGTATCAAAATTATGCCTTCTGCCCTTAAATTCACAAACTAGAGTTCCAGGCTTTGCATTTCTCACATACTGTATCATTTGCAATTCTGAGGTAGAGGAGAGTTGCTTAGTGGATGAATAAATCCTGTTTACTAAAAGGATTTCTTCAAACTAATACCAGAAAATATATAGTTTTCTGACTACGTAAAAACAACCTCCAATTGACCTTTGAGCACCACAGACTTGAACTGCATGGGTTCAGTTATATGTAGATTTTTTTCAATAAATATAGTGGAAAAATTTGGAGAGATTTGTAACAACTTCAAAAAACTTGCAGAAAACTTCATAGCCTAGAAATACCAAAAAATTTAAGAAAAGGGTATAACATGAATGCACAAAATATATGTAGATACTAGTCTATTTTATCATTTGCTACCATAAAATATAAAGTTAAAATTTATCAAACCTTACACACACATTTACAGACTCTACATGGCACCATTCGTAGTGGAGAGAAACGTAAACAAATGTAAAGATGTGGTTTTAAATCATATCTGCATAAAATTAACTGTAGTACATACCGTGCCGACTGTAGTATTTTCGTAGCCATCTCCTGTTGCTACTGCAGTGAGCTCACGTGTTGCTAGTATCCACTTAAAAAGCCATGTGATGCTAATTATGTCTGCAGTAAATTGGATATCGATACAAAGTGATCTCTCACAGTTCTCACATATTTTTTTCATTGTGTTTATTTACTACAATACCATAAACCTTGAATAACACCATGGGACCCATACGAAGTGCCACTAGTGAGGCTGGGACTGCTCCCAAGAAGCAGAGATAAGTCATGATATTGCAAGAAAAGGCTGAATTGCTTGATATCTACCACAGATTGAGGTCGGCAGCGGCAGGCACCCACCATTTCGAGATAAATGAATTCAGATGAAGACCTTTGTAAAAAAAGGAAAATCATGAAGCCAATGATGCAGCTACGTCAGCAGGCATGAAAACCTTGCACTTCTGCAAAATACTTTTTATCTTGTTTTAACAATGAAGCTATTATGTGGGTGCAGGATTGCTATAAGAAAGGCATACCTAGAAACTCTAATATGATTCAAGAAAAAAGAAAGTCATCCTGACCACTTAAAACAAAAGGAAGGTAAAAGATCTAAAGCTGGAGACAGCATAGGCATAGGCTAACTACTGTTTTGTGCAAAAAACAAACAAACAAACAAACAACAAAAAAAAAAAAACACACCAGCACTCTAACCTGTCGTAAGGGTTAACTTGCTTCAGGTTAACACACTCCTTGCTTCCTAACCTAAGGCCCTTGACCTATAACAGAACTCATTTACTTTCTTTGAGATTTGCAGACCACTAGCCTTGGGGAATGAAGGAGCAGAATTTTCCCAGGCCATAGAGGCCAACAAGTCTATTTGAAGCTGCCTCAGCTTTCTGATTAGCCCAGCAATCTCTTGTTTTTGTTTTTTTTTAATTTTTTTTAATGTTTGTTTATTTTTGAGAGAGACAGAGACAGAATGTGAGTGGGTTAGGAGCAGAGAGAGAGAGGGAGACACAGAATTGGAAGCAGGCTCCAGGCTCTGAGCTGTCAGCACAGAGCCTGACACGGGGCTTGAACTCACGAGCCATGAGATCATGACCTGAGCCAAAGTCGGATACTCAACCAACTGAGCCACCTAGGCGCCCCGCCCAGCAATCTCTTAATAAAATGTTTTTTAAGGTCATACAAATGACTTTACTGACCCCCCTTTGCGCATCTGTAAACCTTGCCCTCCTTGCAGAAGGAACAGGGTGCTCTTGCCCAACCCCCAGGCACTAAGGGATGAGACCCCCTTGTACAACCTCCAAATATTAAAATAATGTCTATAGCCTGGCACCATCAAGTCTGAACATAATCAAGAAATGTTAGGGACAACTACACTCCCTTTGCTGATTAACTACCTAAAACCCCTTTAAAAATCCCCGGGCCAGTTAAAACTGGGGAGTTGGCTTTTGGACAAGGGTCTGCCTTCTCCTTAGGTTGCCAGTCTCCTGAATAAAGCTCAGATTAGTTTCCCATCAAAACTTGTCTCTTGAGTATTGGCCTTTTTAGCGATAAGCAGCCCAACTTGGGTTTGGTAACACAAATGCAGTGGAGTTTATGATCAGGACTGCCCTTATCTGTAAAGCTGCTAACCCCCAAGGCTTGAAGGGAAAAGATGAACACCAGCTGGCAATCTTTGTGTTGTCCAAGAAAGCCTGGACAATAAGAACCTTTTTTTCGGACTGGTTCCATAGATGCTTGTCCCTGAAATCAGGAAGTACTCTGCCAGTAAGGTACTACTTTTTAAAGTTCTTGGAGCCTGCTTCGGCTTCTGTGTCTCCCTCTCTGCCCCTCCCTGGCTCGCATTCTGTCTCCCTTTCTCTCAAAAATAAATAAATGTTAAAAAGTTAAAAATAATAATAATTTGATTTGAGAAAAAGTGAAGTCATTATATGACAACTTAAAGCAAAAGGAAGGAGAAGGATCTAAAGGTGGAGAATTTATTACCAGCAAAGGGTGGTTTGATAATTTTAGAAAGTGGTCTGGCTTAAAAAATGTCAAGATAACAGGAGAAGTAGGTTCTGTCGACCAAGAGGCAGCAGACAGGTTCCCAGACGCCATTAAGAAAATCATTGAGGAGAAAGGATATCTGCCTGAACAGGTTTTTAATGCAGACAAAGTACTCCATTCTGAAAAAAAAAAAAAAAAAGCCACAAAGAATATTTATTAGTAAGGAAGAGACACGAGGACCAGGATTGAAGGCAGGAAGGGGTAGACTACTCTTTTGTGCACATGCAGTCGGGTTTCTGGTCAGGACTGTCCTCATCTATAAAGGTGCTAACCCCCAAGCCTTGAACGGCAAACCTAAACACCAGATGCCAGTCTTTGAGTTGTACGAGAAGGCCTGGACAATGAGAACACTTTTTCTGGATTGCTTCCATCGATGCTTGTCCCTAAAGTCAAAAAGTGCCCTGCCAGTAAGGCACTGCCTTTTGAAGTTCTTTTCATATTGGCCAGTGCGCCCCTGGCCACCGAGAACCCCGTGAGTTCAACACCAAAGACATCAAAATGGTTGCCCCCAAACACAATTTCTCTAATTCAGACTCTAGATCAGGGGATCATGAGGACCTTTAAAGCTCATTACACACGTACTCCGTGGGAAGGACTATCAATGCTACGGAAGGGAACCCCAACAGAGAGAACACCAGGAAAGTCTGGAAGGATTACAACATCGAAGATGCCATCGCGGTTACCGAAAAAGCCACGAAAGCCATCAGCCCGAGACGGTAAATTCCTACTAGAGAAAACTGTGCCCAGACGTTTTGCGTGACTTCCCAGGATTTACACAGAGCCAGTCCGGGAAATCATGAAAGAGACTGTGGCTGTGGCAAAAAGGTGGGGGGTGGGGGGAGGGTAAAGCGTGTCAAGCTCTGGGTCTTGGGGAAGTTCAAGAGCAAGGAGACATCACACCACAGGAATTAACAAGAGACCGCTTGCTGGAGCTGAGTGCGTCCAAACCAGTGCCAGCCGATGAGGAAGAAGACACAGAGGGAGTGGTGCCAGGCTGCCAGAAGGGTTTCAGTCGTTCGGAAGTGCTTTTGACTTCTTGTACACCATGGACCCTTCCGTGATACGGGCACTGCAGCGAACGCACACGGTGAAAGAAGGATTGGGACCATTTGGAAACGTTTTCAGATGTTCCCAGAGACACGAAAAAGCCTAAAAGTCAGACGGAAATTGGCACGTATTTCTAGAAAGCTCTACTGAGTGTGCCTGACTCCCATGCCTCTCATTTCACTCCCCCTCCCTTCCGCCTCTGTCACCTCTGACACAGCAAGACCACCCTCCTCTTCCTCCTCCTCCCCAGCCCACTCCTGAGGACACCAAGGATGAAGACCTTTATGTGATCCACTGCCACTTAATGAGCAGGAAGTCATCATCATACTGCATAGTTAAGAAACTTACCTGTTGCATATGTGTGTGAGTGTCTTCATCTGAAAATCTAGTCACTGTATGACAAGAAATGCATGTTTTTTATCATCATCATTGCCTAAGTCCTCATCATGTAGAACATCACATGCAAATCTTGTATGGAAGTGGTTATTAGCCTATCCTTATACAGGAATAGGGTGAGTGATACTTAATATAAAATTAGTAATGTGTTAGTTTTCTTACTGTTTTCTAACTTTGCTTTCAAAGAATTACATTAACATACACTATGCCCCTCTCTTGTAATTGGAGAAACTGTGTATCAGCCTGTCATCATAGGTAAGCGTTTTTTAATGTAACAATGTTTCCAATATTGTATTATGAATATGACTGTAATACTATATTCCATAAAACTTTTTACAATGATTCATTCATTATTGTATAGGCTAGGCTACCATAAAGCAATCAGATTGCTGCTTCTTTGTTAATGCATGAATTATAATACCTATAAATAAATATAAATATTTTTTCACATTATCTTTTCACTTTTGATACCTAGTGTTAGCTATAACACTACAGTGTTTTATGTCATATTAGACAATATTGATGTAGATACTGACAATTCATCTCATGAGCAGACAATGTAAACTTATGGTATCAATAAAATACAGTACAGTACTATAAATGTATTTTATTTTCCTTATGATTTTTGTAATAATATTTTATTTTCTCTAGCTTACCTTATTGTAAGAATACAGTATATGATACATAAAACATGCAAACTATGTGTTAATCGACTGTTTATGTTATTGGTAAGTCTTCCAGTAAACAGTAGGCTATTAGTTAAGTTTTAGGGGAGTCAAAAGTTATATATACATTTTTAACCCATGTTGTTCAAGGGCCAAAAGTAGATTTAAATCAAAATGAAGCATATCATAGAGCATTTCTCCTCAAGGAATGAAGATCCCTGTCAGTTTATTGTTTTCCAAATAGGGTTTGGCACTTTGTACCCTTGAAATTGAAAAAAATGGCCAATGACTTGCAACCAACCATAAAATTTAAGCCTCAGCTTGGTTATCCTAAGAGTAACAGAGGGGCCAGTTGCTAAAACTGATTATGGGTCAGTCTATTCACTGTATCTCTGGGTAGTGGAATGTGATAACTATTATCTGCAGTATCTGCAGTTTTTAAGTCATGTAATTTATATTTATGATCATAAAGGAAAATATTGAAAATCAGAGCTTAAGATTTTTCCAAGGCATAAGTCCTTATTTTGGGATAACCAAATACTAATCCAACTGTGAAGATAAATGAACTGCTTATTTAATATTCAAAAAGTTGAGTCACAGATTGCCCTGGTAGCTCAGTCAGTTGAGTGTCCAACTCTTGATTTCAGCTCAGGGTCCTGGGGTTGAGCCCCATGTCAGGCTCCATGCTGAGTGTGGAGCCTGCTTAGGATTCTCTATCTCCCTCAGTACCCCCCTCCCCTACTCACATGCACTCTCCCTCTCCCTCTGCCCCTCTCACCTACTCACATGTGCTGTCTAATTTTTAAAAAAAAGCTGACTTGTATTTGGATTTTATTCATTTTAAGTATACCAGTTCTACTGTTAAACCTGGATATATGCTTTGATTCTGCGAAACAAACAAACAAAAGAAAAAAAAAGCTTAAGTATAGCAACAAGTATTCTATTCTTCTAGCAGAAACTACTGGACACTTGAGTAAGATCATACTTCTCCATCCCTATCCCTGCAATGACATGCTGCCTCTTCACATCTCATATTCATGATTAGTCTAGCACTCTTTAGAAGAATTTTTAGTAATGGACCCAGTAAGGAAGGCATGTGGGCTTTAGAAATTATTGCGAGTAAAAATAAAAAAATTGAATTAAAAAGGTGTCCATTTATTAAAATTTAGTATTGTAAGACATTGAGGGGGGAGTATTTTCCACCTTATTATATTTTTAATTTTATACTGAACAATGTTAAAGTGTATACTTTAGCTATTCTGTTTTGAAGCCTATGAATCAGATTTACATTTTACTTTAAAAGTTATCATTTACAGGGCGCCTGGGTGGCTCAGTTGGTTGGGTGTCTGACTTCAGCTCAGGTCATGATTTCACAGTTTGAGAGGTCAAGCCCCGTGTCGGGCTGTGTGCTGACAGCTTGGAGCCTGGAGCCAGCTTCTGATTCTGTGTCTCCCTCTCTCACTGTCCCTCCACCACTCGCTCTCTCTCTCTCTCTCTCAAAAATAAATAAATGTTAAAAAATAAAAAATAAATAAATAAAATAAAAGTTATCATTTATATCTTGAAATGTCAGCATCATTTACTAGTAACATAATAGAAGATGATCATTCTTACTTCATGGCTGAGGCAAATCACCACACTGTCAAAAGTCAGATTCACAGGAGTTAGCTTTTTAGAATGTATTTTTGATTCTGTTTAGAAGTAGATTCTGTTGGTTTTTTCCCTTCACATTTGGGTCTCACTCAGATCTCACCTGTAGGAGTGACATCACCAAAATGATGATGTAGGAGACACCAGCCTCCCTTCCACATCTCCCTATAATTATCACAGGCAACTACAGCTTATCACCACAGCTGAGTGTGTGAATACCAACAGCTCAGGCCACCACCAGTGTTTGCTGTGGTACCAAGGAGATGATCCTAGAAAGGCCACTAAAGACCTCACTAGTGCTTGCAGCCACTGTGGACTCCCAGCAATGTTCACCAAAGTCCACACAGTTATCAATAATGTGGCACCAAGCAACCTGAACCAAAGAGACAGCATATGTCCCCAGACCCGGTGCCACCACATGCCCCCACAGTAGGTGTCCTGTACCACTAGACCCAGAATCCCAGCGTGTTCCAGGGCACCCCCTCCCACAGGTGAAAGAAAGTGTTCCTTTTTCAACGTCAGTCCAGAAAGTCTAACAGAGTTAACTGCTTCTTCCAATGTGCAGACTCTTACACAAGGCTACAAAGTCACAAAAAATGAGGAAAATATGACTCCATCAAAGGAATACAGGAAACCTTCAGTAACTGGCCCCAAAGAAATGGAGATATAGGAACTGCCTGACAAAGATAAGCAATTAATGATATCAAGAAAACAATGCAAAATGAGAAGTTTAATAAAGAGAAAACATTAAAAAGAACTAAACAGAAATTTTGCAGCTAAAGAATTAAATGACTAAACTGAACATGAACAATTCAAGAGAGAACTTATACAGCAGGCTTAACAAAGCAGAAGGAAGAATCAATTATCTAGAAGGCAGTGCAAAAATTTTATCCAATAAGAGGAGCAAAAAAAAAGTTGGGGGGAGGGGTAGAAAGCTTACTAAAAAAAATAGTGGCTCGCAATGTCCCAAACCTGGTGAGAGATTTGGACATCCTAATTTATGAAGCTAATGGTTCATCCCAAAAATCCAACTCAAAATGATCCTCACCAGGACACATTCTAATAAAACTGACTAAAATAAAAAAGAGAGAATCTTAAAAGCAGCAAGAGAAAGAAAATGTATCTCGTGCCAGAGAACTCCTATAAATTTATCAGGGGATTTCTCAGTAAAGACCTTGCAGGCCAAGAGAAAATGGGATGATTTACTTGAAGGGCTGAAAGAAATAAACTGCCAACCGAGAATGCTTTATCCAGAAAGCTGTCCCTCTGATATGAAGGCAAGAGAAAGATGTTCCCTAATAAACAAAAGCTGAGGGAATTCATCACCACTAAACCTACCTTATAAGAAAGGCTGAAAGGAGGTGTTCAGACTGAGAGGAAAAGATACTAATTAGTAACATGAAAATATATGAATATATAACACACACTGGCTGGTAAAGACAAACATAGAGTCAGATTCAGAATACTCTCATACAGCAGTGTAGTGTGATAATTAATTTAGAATAAAGGATAAAGGGTAAAAGTATGAAAAATACACAATATAAAAACGTATAAATGATGACATCATAAACATAAAAAAGGAGGATTAAAAAAACAGCATTTTGGGGGCACCTGGAAGGCTCAGTCGGTTAAGCATCTGATTTCAGCTCAGGTCATGATCTTGCAATTTATGAGTTAGAGCCCCACATCAGGCTCCTTACTGACAATGCAGAGTCTGCTTGGGATTCTCTCTTTCTACCTCTCTCTCTGCCCCTCTCCCACTTGCACACACTCTCTTTCTCTTAAAATAATAAATAAATGAACTTCAAAAAAGGATAGCTTTTTGTAAGTAATCAAGTTAAATTCTTACCAACATACAATAGACTTTTATTTTTAGAAAGAAGGCATAACAATCATAAATATGTATGCACCCAACGTCAGAATACCTAAATATATTAAGCAAATACTAAAAAATCTGAAGGTAGAAATAGACAATATTATAGTAATATTAGGCATCTTTAATACCCTACTTTCAATAATGCAGATCAGATAGAAAAATCAACACAAAATGTTGAACTTGTATCATACTTTAGAGCAAATGGACCTAAAACATATCCAGACAATTCCATTGAACAGCAGCAGAATATTTGTTCTTTTCAAGCACACACAGAATGTTCTACACTATAAATCATATAATTCACAAAACAAGTCTTAGTAAATTAAAAACATTTGAAGTCATACCAAGTATCTTTTTTGACCATAATGGTCTGAAACTAAAAATCAGTGACAGGAAAAAAACTGGAAAATTCACAAATATGTGGATATTAAATAAAATATTCTGGAACAACTGGTGGGTCAAAGAAGAAATCAAAATTGAAATTAAAAATTTCTCAAAACAAATGAAAATGGAAGCATGTTATATTAAAATCCATGTGATGTTGTAAAGCAGTACTTAGAGAAAAATTTATAGTGATAAATGCCTTCATTAAGAAAAAAGTTCTTGAACAGCCTAAATTTCCACCTCAAAGAACTAGAAAAAGAAGAACAAACTAAGCCCAAAGGTAACAGAAGGAAGTAAATAATAAGGAACAGAGGAGAAATAAATTAAATAGAGATCATAAAACAATAGAAAAGATTAACAAAGCTAAGTGTCAGTTTTCTGAAAAGATAAACAAAATTGACAAATCTTTAGGTAGACTAATAAAAAAAGGGGCCTTAAATAAATAAAATCAGAAATGAAAGAGGAAACACTACAACTGATATCACAAAAATATAAAGGAACATAAGAAATTACTGTGAACAAATATATACCAACAAATTAAATAACCTAGAAGAAATAGATATATTCCTAGAAACATACAACCTACCAACACTGAATCATGAAGAAATAGAAAATCTAAACAGATGAATAAAGAGTAAGGAGATTGGGAGGGAGGCACACCATAGAGACTTTTAACTATAGAGAACAAACTGAGGGTTGCTGGATGGGAGGGGTGGGGGATGGGCTAAATGGGTGATGGGTATTAAAGACAGCACTTATTGTGATCAGCACTGGATGTTATATGGAAGTGATGAATCACTAAATTCTACTCCTGAAACCAATATACACTATATGTTAACCAACTGGGATTTAAATTAAAACTTGAAACAAACAAACAAAAAGAGTAAGGAGATTGAGCCAGTTATCAAAAGCCTCCCAACAAAGAAAAGCTCAGGACTAAATGGTTTCACTGGTGAATTATGCCAAATATTTTTTTAAAAAGTAAAGACAATCGTCAAACTCTTCCAAAAATTGAAGAGGAGGAATACTCCCAAACTGACTTTACAAGGCCAGTACTATCCTGATACCAAAGCATGGACACTACCACAAAATTATACACGAATATCCCTGATGAATATATATGCAAAAATCTCAACAAAATACTAGCAAAACAAATTCAACAGCCATTAAAAGTATCGTATACCATGATCAAGGGAGATTTATACCTGGGATGCAAAATGGTTCAACATACAAAAATCAATAAATGTAATACACCACATTAATAGAATAAAAGATAAAAGTCATATGACCATCTCAATAGATGAAGAAAAAGCATTTGAAAAAACGCAACATCCTTTCATGGTAAAAACCCTCAGCACAGTGGATACAGAAAGAACATACCTCAGCACAATAAAGGCCATTCATATGACAAACCCACAGCCAACATCATACTCATTAGTGAAAAGTTGAAAGCTTTTCTTCCAATACCAAGAACTAGACAAGGGCACCCACTCTCACCACTCTTACTCAACACAATACTAGATGTCCTAGCTAGAGCAAGCAGACAATAAAAAGAAAAAATGCCATCTAAATTGGGAGGAAGAAATAAAATTGTCTTTGTTTATAGAGATTATATGATCATATATATAAATATATATAAAATATAATATTATATATATACATAATCCTAAACACTCCACCAAAAAGCTGTTAGAGCAAATCAACAAATTCAGTAAAGTTGCAGGATACAAAAATCAGCATACAGAAATCAGCTGCATTTCTATACACCAACAAAAAGACATCTGAAAAAGAAAGACGACAATTGTATAGCATCAAAAACAATAAAATACTTAGGAATAAATTTAATCAAGGAGGTGAAAGGTCTATACACTGAAAACTACAAGACATTGATGAAAGAAACTGAAGAAAACACAAACAAAAAGAAAGATATCTTGTGTTTATGAATCAGAAGAACTAATACTATTAAAAGGTCCATACTACTCAAAGACACCTGCAGATTCAACACATTCCCTATCAAACTTCCAACAGCATTTTTCATTGAAATAGAACAAATGTTCCAAAACTTTTTATGGAATTACAAAAAAACACCAACTAGCTAAAGCAATCCTGGGAAAGAAGGACAAAGCTGGAGACATTACCTTTTCTTATTTCAAACCATACTACAAAGCTATAGTAGTCAACACAATATGGCATAGAAACAGACACATAGACCAATGGAAAAGAATCAAGAGCCCAGCAATAAACTCTCATGTATACCCTCAACTAATATTTGGCAAGGGAGCCAGTATAATCAATAAGGAAAAGATAATACCTTCAATAAATGGTGCTGGGAAAACTGGACACTCACACACAGAAGAATAAAACAACATCCCTATCATACATCAGTCACAAAAATTAATTCAAAATGGATTAAAGGCTTAAACATAAGGACTGAAACCATAAACCACAAAGAAGAAAACTTACGAAAAAAGCTCCCTGACGTTGGTCTTCATGATAACTTTTTGGATATCACAGCAAAAGTTCAAGCATCAGGAGCAAAAATAAGTGGGACTACAAAATAAAAAGCTTACATAGCAAAAGAAACCATCAACAAAATGAACAGGTAACTTAATGGGAGTAAATACTTGCAAATCAGGTATCTGATAAGGTGTTAATATCCAAAATATAAAGAACTCACACAGCTCAATAGCATAAAAAAAAGTCTGATTTTTAAAATGCACAGAGGATCAGAGTAGACATTTCTCCAAAGACATACAGATGGCAAACAGGTACATGAAAAGGTGCTCGACATCACTCATCATGAGGGAAATGAAAATCAAAACCAAATGAGTTATCACTTCACACCTGTTCAAGTAGCTATTACCAAAAAGTCAAGAGGTAGCAAGTGTTGGTAAGGATGTGGAGAAAAGGAAACCCCCATCCACTGTTGGTGGGAGTGTAAACTAGTACAGCCACTTTGGAAAACAGTATGAAGGTCCCTCAGAAAATTAAAAATGAAATGAGCAAATGATCCAGCAATCTCACTTCTGGGTATATATGCAAAGGAAATGAAAACTGGATCTCAAAAAGATATTTACACTTGCGTGTTCATTGCAGTATTATTCATAATAGCCAAGATATGGAAACAGCCTAAGTAACTGCCAACAGATGAATGGATAAAGGTGTGGTATATATTTACAGTGGAATATTATTCACTCATGTAATAATATGAAAGGACTTTGAGGATATCATGCCAAGTGAAATAAGTCAGACAGAGAAAGAAAATACTGTATAATCTCACTTATACGTGGAATCTAAAAATACTGATCTCAGGGGCACCTGGGCAGCTCACTTGGTTGATTTCAGCTCTTCAGCTCATGTCATGATCTCACAATTTGTGGGATTGAGCTCACTTGGGATTCTCTCTCTCCCCACCCTCTCTGCCCCTCTCCTGCTTCCTCTCTCACTCTCTCTCTCAAATAAATAAACATTAAAAATAAGAATAAATAAAATAAAAATACTCACCTCATAGAAACAGCAAATATAGTAGTGGTTATCAGAGGCTGGAGTATGGGAGAAATGGGGAGATGTTTAAAGATTACAAATGTCCACTTATAAGATAAATAAGTTCTGAGGATCTAATATACAGCATGGTAATTATAGTTAATAATACTGTATTAAATACTTTAAAGTTGCTAAGAGAGTAGATTTAAGTGTTCTCACCACAAAAAAAAGAAATGGTAATTATGTCACATGAAGGAAGTGTTGGTTAACACTGTAGTGGCCATCATTTTGGAATATACAAATTTTTCAAATCAATGTGTTGTATACCTTATTTCAATTATATCTCAATAAAACTGGGAAAAAATGAAAAGAAAACAAATCTCATCTGTAATATATAAAAAAATTCCAAGTCTGAAATATAAGAAAAATTGAACTCTTTTTCTCTAATAGGATAAAATTTTAAAGAACAAAAACACATTGAATAGATTAACAATGTACTTTCTGCCATTTATATCCTTTATTACAATAATCCATGAATAATGGTTGCAGTGAAACCTTTGTGGAAATATATATATGACATTCACATTAATATCTAATGAATCCGTTATGATTGGTGTTATTTTGATGAATATTAATTCACTTCAGAAGGCTAAGCTACTCAATTTAATAGCATGTTTAATTAATGTAAAGCTGCAGTGGAAATCTCATGAGACTAAATATGATAGTTACATGGTGTCAATTATATTAATATTGATCAGTGCCTTGACATTGAATATGAATAGGTGAAATTTTTATGATCAAATATCAAAAAGTTAGTGAGAAGTCTTTGCAGTATATTTCAAATTATTACAAATCCATGACAATATCAACAAATATAGGATATATCAGCATTTTACACATCTGGATTAGTAATCCAAATTCACATGCCCCTTTTTAAAAACAACAACGATGATGATGATGATGATGATGATAATGATGATGAATTATAGTTAACATCCATTGACTGCATACTTTGTACCAGGAACTATTCTCTGCTCTAAGCAGAGAATATACGAATCATATTCTTTATATGAATCAATTCATTTAGGTGGATACTTCAAGAACTCTCTACCTAACTTACATACAATTAAGAAAACTATAGTGATGCTCTTTTGCAAGAAAGGGAGACCCTTAACTACTTACGAGCAGATATTTTACAGCTTTGTTGGAATTGAAGACTCCCTGGTATCATCTTCAAATCCATCAAAGTAGATGAATGTTCATTCAGGAAACTGTTTTTAAAGAAATAATGAGACTGGTGCTTCATTTTTCTTTTCATTCAAAGGAAAAGCATCTTTATAAATTACAATAGTGATAGACTACATTTAAATAGTGATAGACTCTACATTACATCTTTATAAATTACAATAGTGATAGACTCTACATTACTTTGTGCATTTTTATAAACTTACATGTAAGTACATACACATCACTTACTAAAACGTAGATCAGGAGGAAAAAGTGTCAACATTGTGTTGATCTTAATTCTTTCACGTGTGTTAGCCAACTCCTTTCACTCCCTACTTTGCACAAAATGTCACTAGATGATTGTAAGCACATGATTGTATTTCCAACTTGACTGAGATTTTATTTAACATGTGATTTCTCGCCTCTACTCCATCCACCTCCCTCTACTCTTGTCTTCCTTCTTTTCTCTTAGTTTTCCTTCCTGGATCAGAAGACAATCCATGTGTATTTCTAGGGCTAACACAGCCACGTTGCACTTCGATGCATGGGGCCACTCCATGTATGAGCCACCCTCACTTCTAAATTTTTTGTTTCTTCCTGTAAAATATATCTTGCTTCATTTGGGGTTAAGATTCATTTTTTTTCTCTTCTCAAACATTCTTGTCTCACCCCCACTACTTAATCTATTATCCTTCCACATTCTTTCAAGTTCTTCCAAGCTACCAGTCCACACCACCACAGTTATAATTTTTCTTTTGATAATTAAAAGCTTTATCTCTTCCTCTTCCTCAAATTCTCTGCAGTACTTAAAAGTGATGATTAACTTCTCCAAAATTTAACATGTTAGATCATGTTACAGTCCATGGAAGTTTGCTCCTATTTCTCCAGTCTTTGATTTTCCCATGTTTTTTAATTCTCATGCCATCTTTTAAAGTAACATTCCCTAAGATTCCATAGGAGCCTCTCCTTTCTTATCTCACAAGTTCCTAGTTGATATGTTTATCTTCTCCTTCAGAGCATGACTTTCAAACCTTAAGCTTTAGCCCTGACTTGTCTCTCAAGTTCCACATCCTCATGTACAAATGATTTTTCAACACCTCCACATGAGTATTTCCCAAGCACCTTAAACAACATATCCCGAATTCAAAGGATTATTTTTCCAAACTTCCAATCTACTTCAGTGTAATTCACTAAAAGCAAAACAACAATATCTCACTATTTTCTGTTTTCTTTCTGTTTGTTGATGCCACTAACATTCTTTCAATTACCCAGGCCTAACATATGAAAATCATATTTAACTCTTCCTTTTCCCTTAACCACCACTTCTATTCAGTTACCAAATCATTTGCTTTTTAGCCTCAATTCAATAAAATACACAACCCACCTAAAAAAATCTTCAAATGGCTTTCCATTTCCTAAATTCCATGTGAATTGTCTAGGGCTCTCCACATCCTGATTTGTATCTCCCTTTCTAGAACCATCTCTTGCTACTACTCCTCTCCAAGCACCCTTCAACCAAATATGGTCTTCTCCCAAACTAGCTAATTTTACTTGTTTCCATGACATTGTTCATAATGCTCCTTTGGCCTGAAATCCCTCCCCTCATATTCATCCACACATTCATCAACTCACTTAGTGAGTACCTACCGACCACGTGCAAGATGCTGTTCTAGACGCTAAAGACGTGATGGGGAAGAAAACAGTGTCCCTCCCTACACTGATTGAGCCTGTATTCTGGTGAGAAGATAGTAATTAAGTAAGTGAACATAATAAAATGTCAGGTATGGGGCTCCTGGGTAGCTCAGTAGGTTAAGTGTCCGACTCTTAATTTTGGTTTATGTCATGATTTCACAGTTTGTGGATTCAAGCCCCACATCGGGCTCTGTGCTGACAGTGTGGAGCCTGCTTGGGATTCTCTCTCTCTCTCTCTCTCTCTCTCTGCCCCTCCCCACTCATGCTCTCTCTCTCTCTCAAAATAAATAAATAAACTTTAAAAAATTTTCCTTAAAAAATAAATAAAAATAAAATGTCAGGTATGAAAAAGAAAACAAAATAAAAGAATAGAGGTTACTACCTAAAATCTAGTACTTAGGGAAGCATTGCCTGACAGGAGTGACATTTAAACAGTAATCTAAATGATATGAGAGATCTAGACACATTATATTGGGATCCGTGTAATAGTAAGTAGGTACAAAGGCCCTTGACAGGATCATGTATGAAGTTTTAGAGGAATAGCAAGGAAAGCAGGGTGGCTGATGCATCCTGAGTGAGGGGTTTCAAAAAATAAGGTAAGAAACAAGGTCAGAGTAACTAGAAGTCAATCCTTCAAGGTTATGGACAATAGTAAAGATACGGGATTCGTTGTAAGTGTGATAAAAAGTATTTGGAGGAGTGAGAGCAGGGGAGTAACATGATTTTAATTTTCAGAACGATCACTTTGCAGGAGTACAGAGACTGCGGGGGTGGTGGGAAGAGTGAACATAAGACAGGAGTTAGGAGACTATGGGGCCAGTCCAAGTAAGAGATGATTGCAGCTTAGGCTGGGGAAATTGGCATAAAGGTGGTAAGGAATGAGAAAATTAAAGACTAATATGAAAGACAGGAACAAAGAGATTTGCTGATAATTAGATATGAGAAATGAAAGAATTAGAAGAATTCTGGATGACTCCTAAATTTGGCCCCTAAACAAGGCAGTGAATTATGACCTGTGCCAACTTCTGCGATAAGAAACACTGGATAAGGAGCAGGTTTGGATGGGGAATCAAAAGGCTGACTTTGGGCTTGCTAACTTTGAAAATGGGCATTGGACAGCAAAGTGGAAATGTCTAGTCAATCCTTTAATTATGAGTCTGGAGTTCAAGGGACAGCTCAAGGATGGAGATTTCCATTTGAATCACCAGATTTTTTGTGTGTCATTTGGGCTTGTTGAACTGGATGAGATCACTCCATTCAGTGATTCTCAACCCGGCACACTTGCAATCCACCCAGGAAGCTTTAAAATAAAATACTGATTCCCTCTCCCATCCCCAGAACAACTGAATCGAAATCTGTAGGGGAACCAGGGTATTGGTGAATTTTTAAATCTCCTCTAATGTGCAACTAGGCTGAAGAACGCCTGACCTACTGAAATGGAATGGTGTGGATACATGTGTGGGTATTTAGCTCTAGGGCATGCCAAAATGTAGAGATCTGTAAAAGTAGGTTGTAAAAAGGCAGCCAGAACCAAGTGGCCACCAAAGCATGGGGAAATCAAGAGAGCAGTGCCATACCCCATAAGCCAAAGAAAGAAAGTGTTTCAAGAAGGACAAATGAATTAAGTCAAATGCCATTGAGTGTTCAGTTAAGGTGAGGACTGAGATTGGACCACTGGATTTGATCATGTGAAGATAGCTTAACAAGTGGATTTAGACAGCAGATGGACCAAAGGCTTATGCCAATGCATTCAGAAGAGTAGAGGATAGTGAAGTAAAGAAAAAAAGCAACAGCAACTCTTGGTCTATGCATCTGTCAGGGCTTTGCCCGTGTCCAAGGCCTAGTTAAAAGGTGCAGAAGCCTTTGCTAATCTCACCAACTGGAGGCATTTTATCTATTGTGCAATTTCTACTTGCCCTTTTATTTGAGATTCCAACCTGAATTCTAGTTATTTATGCTCTTTGTGGAGAAGGGTCACATTTAGTTAATCTTTCTCTGCCCCACAGTGAAGGAGTAGCAGATCTTAGTAACTGTTGGCTCATAATTTAGGAAAGAAAAAGCTTTGAAATATGCTGGAAAAGCAATGGGTGTTTCTGAGGTACTAAGTGAGCAGAACTCTCGTCTCACATCCCAGAAAGGGAAGGTAATGAAATTCGCTCAGCTGTTTCACGTAAATGTGAAGTATTGGCAGGTAAAAAATACAAAAGTAATCCAACAGCTGAACAAAAGTTTCCTTAATTATCTCTAATGCTATCTTCCTTACTGAGCATTATGAGGCACTAAATACTAAATGGCAGTTATGTGACAAGCCACTGACCCATGCATAGATGACAACAAACCATTTATCCTCTTCTTAACTCATACATAACCACCAGCCCTCACCTGAACCGCCAGCTCTGCCTGTAACGGGCTAATCAGCCAGAAAATGCTAGAGGTGTTAAGGAGCTGCACAGTCATAATTTTTGTTTGTTTTCATTTTTTTAGTAATATAAATTTTACAACCCAGAACATTTTTGCAAAACCTGCCTAAGTAACTTTGTGGAAAAAAAAAAAAAAAGAACCTGGAGGGCATGGATATTATTTAATAGGTATATATTCAGTGATGAGTATCAGATTTTTCAGGGGCTTTGAATATCCCCAAAGTGCTTAGCATTTACATAATTTTCTCATTTACTGGACCTTTAGACACATTCACTCTATTCCATAATGATTTTCAGCTTAAACACTTTGTAAATTAAATGTGTTTCAAAATATAAACTATACATAGTAAAAGACCTTGGGTATATTTTGATTTTTAAAAGTCTTACAGGGTTTGATTGCCTCTCTCGAACCCCCGAGGCCTGAGTACAATTGCCCCAGCTGACATCTTTGAACATCTTCCCCGCCCAAATCAACAACCTTCCCTCAAATTGATGAATGTGTGGAGCAAAGATGGTTTTTTCTCTTTCTTTAAAAAAATGAGATGCAAGAAAACTGAGTCATACAAAAAAATCTTCCCTCCCCTCCTTGAGGAAAAAAAATTAAGAATACATTTCTTATGAAAGAGCTCCATGGGGGCGCCTGGGTGGCTCAGTTGGTTAAGCGGCCGACTTTGGCTCAGGACATGATCTCGCGGTCCGTGGGTTCGAGCCCTGCATCGGGCTCTGTGATGACAGCTCAGAGCCTGGAGCCTGTTTCAGATTCTGTGTCTCCCTCTCTCTGACCCTCCCCGTTCATGCTCTGTCTCTCTCTGTCTCAAAAATAAATAAAAATGTTAAAAAAAAAAAAGAAAGAGCTCCATGAATAAAAAAGCAGCCACTTAATAAAATTAGAAATGAAATTTAAACTTTCTTTCTCTAAAGCAAGAAAATATATAGTACTTATTTCGGCATATGTTTACTCAGAAGAATATGTTGAGTCTGGTTAATGATTAAAGACAACATTTCCTTTTTTTTTTTTTAACATTATTCATTTTTGAGAGACAAGAGAGACACAGCATGAGCAGGGAAGGGACAGAGAAAGGGAGATACAGAATCCGAAGCAGGCTCCAGGCTCCGAGCTGTCAGCACAGAGCCCGACGCGGGGCTCGAACTCAGGAACTGCAAGATTCTGACCTGAGCCAAAGCCGGATGCCCAACCGACTGGGCCACCCAGGCTCCCCAAGGACATTTTCTGAATCAGAGCCATGAATTTGACTTGTGGTATTTCTCAGAATGCAGATAAAATTACATATTGTACAACATAGTGTTTACTGTTAACTAGTAAAGAATAAAGGGAAAGTTATTACTAATTAGAAATAATTTTCAATGCTTAAACACATATCTATTATAATGGACATAGCTTTTTCTAACAACAAAAAACAACAGAGATATTACTTTCAGCACTTTTTTTTCTGGTAAACCTTATCATGAAAGGAAAACCTCAGGCTGCTGTGAAAAACTACAACATAAATCAGTGCCTCACAAAGATCTCAGATTTCTCCTGTTTTTATTAAATATATGATTTATTAAAATAATATCAAAGAATAACTAGGAGATGTTGGAAAGCACTTATTTTTTATCTAATTCAGCTCCAAAATCAATATGAAATCCCCTTAAAGAAACCCTAAAAGGTGGTGTTCATACAGTACCTTCTGGAACCTTCCCAGCAACATGAAGTTCATTAGTTTGTTAGGCAGGCTGATTCACTGTTAAAAACTCTGTTAGAAAGCTCTACCATAAATATAAAAATTATGAGCTTGAGTTACAATTAACAAAGTGAGCCCAGATGGCATTAGCCTTCATCCCTTAATACGCTCCTCACACGAAGGAAATATCCTTAAGTCCTTTGCTGTTAAGAAACTGTAAGAAGGAGGTCCTGGGGCATGAAGATTCCTTTTAACAAGTCCTGAACCAGGTGCTGTGTATGAGTTTTTTTTAATGTTGCCCTGTGATAGAAGAATGATTTATTAGGACAAATTCCATGAAAAATCATGAAATAACCATTTTCTGAAGACATCTAGAAGAATACCTGAGGACAAACCTACAGGGATACCTCTGAGAAGCAGACAAGTAAGTTACAGGTCACAAGTTGAAGGCTGGGGGGTAAATAAAAAACTGTACAGCAATACCAATGAAAAGGGGACGGACAGAGTCAGAGAAAGGCCACTGCTTGTTTCCAGGGGACAGGCTGAAACTGTTCAGGGCATTTGCACAGTGGAGGTGGGGGCAGTATGGGACTAGCACCTCCTCCTCCAAAGGTATGTAGCAGCTGCAAGGTGAGGGCAAGGTGGGGGGGGGGGCACAGGCGCCCAGAACCCATGCACTCTAGTCCACATCAGCTAAATGTAAATGGGGAGAAACACATCACCCACCCTGATCCCGGAATTACACCCTCTGCATCTGGGCCATAGCCACAGTAACCTCTCCCCCAGGAGTCAGTCCTGTTGGGCAATCCACACTTGCACACGTGCAGAATTTGGTGAAGATTTATACCCGGCTGATTTGTTTTACCTTCTACTTAACCACCGTATCCAGCCTTTAGCTTCACATTATATGTACCTGTATGTATACATAAATACATGTGTATATATATGCTGAATTCATAAGAATATTTATTTCTTGATAAAAAACCTCAAGAAAGTAGGGATAGAAGGATCATACCTCGAGATGACAAAAGCCATATACGAGCGACCCAACGCTAATATCATCCTCAATGGGAAAAAACTGAGAGCTTTCCCCCTAAGGTCACGAACAAGACAGGAATGTCCACTCTCGCCACTGTTATTCAACATAGTATTGGAAGTCTTAGCCTCTGCAATCAGACAACACAAAGAAATAAAAGGCATCCTAATCGGCCAGGAGGAGGTCAAATTTTCACTCTTCGCAGATGGCATGATACTCTATATGGAAAACCCAAAAGATTCCACCAAAAAACTGCTAGAACCAATTCATGAATTCAGCAAAGTTGCAGGATATAAAATCAATGCACAGAAATCAGTTGCATTCTTATGCACCAACAATGAAGCGACAGAAAGAGAAATCAAGGAAATGATCCCATTTACAGTTGCGCCAAAAACCATAAAATGCCTAGGAATAAATCTAACCAAAGAGGCGAAAAATCTATACACTGAAAACTATAGAAAGCTTATGAAAGAAATTGAACAAGACACAAAAAATGGAAAAAGATTCCATGCTCCTGGATAGGAAGAACAAATATTGTTAAAATGTCAATACTACCCAAAGCAATCTACATATTCAGTGTAATCCCTATCTAAATAACACCAGCATTCTTCACAGAGCTAGAACAAACAATCCTAAAATTTGTATGCAACCAGAAAAGACCCCGAATAGCCAAAGCAATCTTGAAAAAGAAAACCAAAGCAGGAGGCATCACAATCCCAGACTTCAAGCTATATTACAAAGCTGTAATCATCAAGACAGTATGGTACTGGCAGAAGAACAGACACAGATATCACAGGAACAGAATAGAGAATCCAGAAATGGACCCACAAACATGTGACCAACTAATCTTTGACAAAGCAGGAAAGAATATCCAATGGAATAAAGACAGTCTCTTCAGCAAGTGGTGCTGGGAAAACTGGACAGCGACATGCAGAAGAATGAACCTGGACCACTTTCTTACACCATACACAAAAATAAACTCGAAGTGGATGAAAGACCTAAATGTAAGACAGGAAGCCATCAAAATCCTTGAGGAGAAAGCAGGCAAAAACCTCTCAACACGTCTCCGGAGACAAGGGAAACAAAAGCAAAAATGAACTACTGGGACCTCATCAAAATAAAAAGCTTCTGCACAGCGAAGGAAACAATCAGCAAAACTAAAAGACATCCGACAGAATGGGAGAAGATATTTGCAAATGACATATCAGATAAAGGGTTAGTATCCAAAATCTACAAAGAACTTATCAAACTCAACACCCAAAAAACAAATAAGCCAGTGAAGAAATGGGCAAAAGACATGAATAGACACTTCTCCAAAGAAGACATCCAGATGGCCAACCGACACATGAAAAAATGCTCAATTTCATTCATCATCAGGGAGCTACAAATCAAAACCACAATGAGATACCACCTTATACCTGTCAGAATGGCTAACATGAACAACTCAGGCAACAACAGATGTCGGTGAGGATGCGGAGAAAGAGGATCCCTTTTGCATTGTTGGTGGGAATGCAAGCCAGTGCAGCCACTCTGGAAAACAGTATGGAGGTTCCTCAAAAAACTAAAAATAGAACTACCCTATGACCCAGCAATCGCACTACTAGGCATTTATCCAAGGGATACAGGTGTGCTGTTTCAAAGGGACACATGCACCCCCATGTTTATAGCAGCACTATCAATAATAGCCAAAGTATGGAAAGAGCCCAAATGTCCATCAATGGATGAATGGATAAAGAAGATGTGGTATATATATATACAATGGAGTATTACTCAGCAATCAAAAAGAATGAAATCTTGCTATTTGCAACTATGTAGATGGAACTGGAGGGTATTATGCGAAGTGAAATTAGTCAGAGAAAGACAAAAATCATATGACTTCACTCATATGAGGACTTTAAGAGACAAAACAGATGAACATAAGGGAAGGGAAACAAAAATAATATAAAAACAGGGAGGGGGACAAAACAAGAGACTGATAAATATGGAGAACAAACTGAGGGTTGCTGGAGGGGTTGTGGGAGGGGGGATGGGCTAAATGGGTAAGGGGCATTAAGGAATCTACTGAAATCATTGCTTCACTATATACTAACTAATTTGGATGTAAATTTTAAAAAATAAAAAATAAAGTTAAATAAAAAAAGAATATTATTTGGGAAGGCTTTCATTTTATTTCAGCTAACAGGTGTGTGTAAAATGGCAACCGAATATTACAATTGTATATGCAGTTTGAAATTGTTCCAAAGTGTTTTTAAACAGGACCAAGTATTTTCCAAAGGCCTTTTAAAAGTGATTGTTAGGGGCACCTAGGTGATTCAGTTGGTTAAGCATCCCACCCCTGATTTCAGCTCAGGTTATGATTTCACGGATTCGTGAGATTCAGCCCCATATCAGGCTCTGTGTTAACAGCCCAGGATTCTCTCTCTCCCTCTCTCTCAGCCTCTCCTCCCATAGTGCTTGTGCTCTCTTTCTCTCTCTCCCAAAATAAATAAATAAACTTAAAAAAATAATAAAATAAAAGTGATTGTTAAATTTCTAGATTGCAAATAGTAAAATAATAATTTTGTAAAGTGGAATTTAAGGCCTATGAAAAATCAAGTGTTTTCATTTCTGACTTCAATAAATTAAACATTGGTGTTAAAAAAATTAACCTAATACATATTATTTTCAGAATATGAAGATCACCTTGAGAATTCATGCTCAAACATGCACATACATACAAACATAGCTTCAAACCTCACATTTTACATTGCACTGTAGGATAGTTTAGAGGCAGTAACTATTTCTTCTTTGACATTATCCTTAGTTTCTACCCCACTATCTTCCTGGTTGATATTCAGTGTCTTCCTTCTTGTTGATGCTAAATGAATGAAGCTCCCAAAATGCTGGCTGGCAAGCTCTTCAGTATGGTGCTACTATGGCCTTGCACACCTATTTGTCCTGTCCCTGCTCTGACTCTGGGTTGGAAAGAGGAACTGATATCTTTACTTTCTCCTACATCATTGGGAGCACTGTTCTTCCCAATATGTAAAGCATAGGCTTTATGCATCCTGCTTTATGCAACTTTGCATTTCCAGTATCTGGGGACTTTAAAGATTGCCCATAAATTTCAGCCAAAAATCCACAGGCAAATTGGGCCTTGACCATCTACCATGCTATCTCAGAGTTTGTAATACAGGTATGAAGATTTATTGTGGCAATGGGCCATACATCTAGTAAGCTAATCTCTTTATTACTTTCTGCTAAAACAGAACAAACTAAATCAAATTGTCTTCTCCATAAGAGCTCTAAGATTTTGGAAAAAATACAGCTGACGTCCCCTGAATCTATACTCTTGGCTAAAAAATCAAAGAATAGTGTTTTCATTCCTTACATTGTTGCTCTTACCATTGTTTCCTGGAGCTACACCTAGGATGAAATCAGAAAAGTAGTTTCTGATCAATACAATGGGACTCTCCCCTTCTGTGAACTGGACACTATTTCTTTTAATGCAGCCTAAGATGGCAGCAGATGAGATGTGGCATTAAGCACTGCCAGATGTTTTATGGTTTATATTCTGAGAGTCATCCCTGCAACTCATGTAATTCTGAACAGAGGTGTAGGTCATAGTTCCTATGTGTCCTTAGAGCTCTCTATTTTCACCCCAAATCAATGACAATCATGGCAGCTGACTACCTGGTCTATATCGTCAGTCTGAGAAAATACCTTTCTTTTATATTATTTTTTAAATTTTTTGAAGTTTATTCATTTACTTTGAGAAACAGAGACAGCAAGCAGGGAAAGGGCAGAGAGAGGGAGAGAGAGAGAATGCAAAGCAGGCTCCCAACTGTTAGCATGGAGCCCAACGCAAGGCTCAAACTCACAAACCATGAGATCATGACCTGAGCTGAAACCAAGAGTCAGATGCTTAACTGACTGAACTACCCAGGAACCCCTCCTTTGTCTCATGTTAAACAATGATAATTTCTTATGTTATAACTTCTAAAATTATGTTTCCCCTTATACACAGGACCTTAGCTAGGTACTATTTTTATATGAGCCAATACCTTTTTCTAGATATGTTATCTGAAAGATGAACTCTTAGGACAAATGCCCTTGGCAAAAACAGACATATTCATTCTTTAAAACAACTATCTCTTTAGCTCTATCCAAAGTAAAAACATATGTGGGAAAAATACTGATTTTACTTACTTGTAAATTATGCTAATATCTAATTGGCTGGAAAAGCAAAAAGCCACCTTAAAATTACACATCTTAGCTGTATTAACTATAAATCTGATAGTTTCAAGATGATGTCTAAAAATTTTCCTGAGAGTCTTTCATAAAGTTACCTATCATAAATTACTAAAAGTACTGGCAAAAGGTTTGATTTAATTTATCTTCTACTTTCTACCCCTCTGCTACAAAGCAGGATGGTGACTGTCTTAGCACTGTCAAAAGAATGCAGAGTATAGACATTATATGATTCTAAGAATACAGTAAAATAGTCTGAGTAACTTTTTTGGATAATAATATTATCAAATTTTTATGTAATTGTACTCAGTACAAAATATGAGATTCATTTTCCTACAAGGTCAATTAAATATGCAATTAAAAGTTATTCCCACATGTCTTCGTCCCAAGGCTGTCAGTGCAAATCCTCCAGGGTCATCATCTCTCCACCAGTTTGTACATTGTACAGAATCACTCATGCAAACTGTGTTCTAAATGGCTTTAAAATATTAAAAGTTCCATTTTACAATTTCTTCTGCTCAGTGATAAGTATGGTGAATCTCCTTCATCTTGATCAAGGTCATAAAGTTTTTTATTCTTCCAAGTGCCTGATCTTGTGGGTTGTAGCAGGAGGAAAGAATGAAGGGGAGAGAGCAGGTCATGAAAAAGAAACAGTGCAATCAGCATCAGGAAAGAGATGATATTTAAGAATAATTAAACAAAGTTCCTCTCATTCTGGATGTTTCTTTCTACCTTTTGTAACTTATTCAGCCAGATGGCCATTGTTCATGACTCAAAAGAAATGAAAAAAGGGCACCTAAAAATAATCAAATTTTGTCTTTATAATTTCAAACATCTAGGTTCAGAGGATAGGAATAATTTTTATTCAGAGTCAATATATTTGGGAGAAGTTATGATGAGTAGAAAAAATTTAATAGTTTCCCTACTACGTTCCCATTCTTCCAAAGTGAAAAAAAAATTCCCTGATTTGGGGAAGGCTAGTGATAGAGGAAGGGCGAAGAGGGGGAAAGGTTTGTGAGGGATTGAAAATTAGGATGTAAGGACCCAATCTGGAATGAACAGTAGGCAGGAACAGAAACTAGTAAAAACTACCAACCTCAGGGTCTATTTAGTTATTTTACTCTAGGTAAATGGTGAAGATTTAAAATCAACTCCATGGGATGAGACAGCCCTAAGTAAAACCTTCCATTCTAAATTTTATCAGGCAAAATTTAGAACTATAAGGAGTAATTCAAAGTGGGAAAAGATAACACATGTATCTCAGAAACCATGAATTCGAAGAATTGGGTGAAGGATGCAATAAACCCAACATTGGCCTTAGGCTAATACATCCATTATATATGCACCCAGATGAGGGAAATAAAATTTATTTTCAAGCATTTGTAGAAATTTACACAAATATGAATAAAAGCAAAAATAAAGTTTAAAGTTTCCCCAAATCTATCATGCAAGAGTCACAAACAACAAAAAAAGTAATAAAATACTAGAAAAATCAATGTCAAAAAGCACACTAACCCAAATATCTCAAAAAATAAATTCACAATTTTGAAAAATTTTTAGGAAAAAGTGGAAATAAGATGTAAATTAAAAAATTTTTGTAAAAAAGGAAAACATAATAAACCACACTACAATTCACACCTGAGTGTTTCAGCTAAAGCAGTAACAAAAGGGAGATATATAGCCCCAACTGCATTTATAAGAACACTACCAGGCCTGAAAAAAATGAATTAAGATTTCATTGCAAGAAGGTAGAAAAAGAACAAGAAAATAAAACACTCTAAATAGAAGAAAATAATAATTATTAAACAAAATAATAAAACAAAAAACTTCATGGATTCAATCAACAGTTACATAATTTTTTTAAAATAATAAAAAAGACAAAACTAACCAGTGTGATTTTATTTTCAAAGAGAATGAAGATGTGAATAAACAACATCAGCAATGAAAAATGGGTAACTAATTATTAAGTAACTTACCAGTTAAGATTAAATACCATACATTAGACCCAGCAATCCCACTTTTGGGTATACATCCAAAAGAAACTAAATCAGTATTTTGAAGAGATTTTTTCACTCCCATGTTCATTGCAACACAATTCACAATAGCCAACATACAGAAACAACCTAAATGTTTATCAATGGATGAATGGCTAAAGAAAATGTAGTGTGTGTGTGTGTATATAATGGAATATTATTCAGCCATAAAAAAGAAGGAAATCCTGCCAGCTGTGACAATATGGATGAACCTGGAATAGTTAATGCTAAATGAAATAAGATAGACACAGAAAGATAAATACTGTATGTACTTAACCATATGTGGAATCTAAACAAAGCCAAACCAAAGTCAAACTCATAGAAAACAGTAGAATGGTGATAACCACAGACTAGATAGGGGGGAAAATGGGAGATGCTAATCAAAGAAAGGGTCAAACTTTCAGTTATAAGGTGAATAAGTACTCGTGCTCACTTTGGCAGCACATATACTAAAATTGGATGAGTACAGAGAAGATAAGTGTGACCCCTGTGCAAAGATGACATGCAAATTCATGAAGTGTTCCATATCTTTTCACTTTCTTACACCATACACAAAAATAAATTCAAAATGGATGAAAGACCTATATGTGAGATCATAAACCATCAAAATCCTCAAGGAGAACATAGGCAGTAACCTCCTTGACATTAGCCACAGCAACTTCTTACTAGATATGTCTCTGGAGGCAAGGGAAATAAAAGTAAAAACCAACTATTGGAACTTCATCAAGATAAAAAGCTTCTGCACAGCAAAGAAAACAATCAACAAAACTAAAAGGCAACCTTCAGAATGAAAGAAGTTATTTGCAAGTGACATATCGGATAAAGGATTAGTATCCAAAATCCATAAAGAACTTACCAAACTCAACATCCATAAAACAAATAATCCAGTGAATAAATGGGCAGAAGACATGGATAGACATTTTTCCATAGAAGACATACATGTGGCTAACAGACATGTGAAAAGATGCTCAACATCATTCATCATCAGGGAAATACCAATCAAAACTACAATGAGATATCACGTCAGAAAGGACAGGAAATAACAAATGTCGGCAAGGATAGGGAGAAAAGGGAACCCTCTTACTGCTGGTGGGAATGCAAACTGGTGCAGCCACTCTGGAAAATAGTATGGAGGTTCCTCAAAAAGTTAAAAATAGAAATATACCCCACGGGACACATGTACCTCAATGTTTATACCAGCATCATCAACAATAGCCGAATCATGGAAAGAGCCCAATGTCCATCAATTGATGAATACACACACACACACACACACACACACACACACACACACTCGAATATTACTCAGCCATCAAAAAGAATGAAATCTTGCCATTTGCAGCAACATGGATGGAGCTAGAATGTATTATAGAAGCAAAATAAGTCAGAGAAAGCTGAATACCATATGATTTCACTCGTGTGGAATTTAAGAAATGAAACAATGAACATAGGGGGAAAAAGAGAGAGAGAGAGAGAGAGAGAGAGGCAAATCATAAAACATACTCAACTATAGAGAAAAGACTGAGGGTTGCTGGAGGGGGGATGAGTTAAATAGGTGATGGGTATTAAAGAAGGCACTAATTGTGATGAGCACTGGGTGTTATATGTAAGCAATGAATCACTAAATTCTACCGTTAAAAGTAATATTACACTATATGTCAAATAACTGGAATTTAAATAAAAACTTGAAATGAAACAAAAAAAGATAAGTAAGCTCTGGGACCTAATGTACAACATAGTGACTATACTTAATTAACTGTATACTAGACTTGAAATTTGCTAAGAATAGAGCCTAAGCATTCTCACCATGCACATGCAGAAATAAAGCGGGGCGCCTGGGTGGCGCAGTCGGTTAAGCGTCCGACTTCAGCCAGGTCACGATCTTGCGGTCCGTGAGTTCGAGCCCCGCGTCAGGCTCTGGGCTGATGGCTCGGAGCCTGGAGCCTGTTTCCGATTCTGTGTCTCCCTCTCTCTCTGCCCCTCCCCCATTCATGCTATGTCTCTCTCTGTCCCAAAAATAAATAAAAAACGTTGAAAAAAAAAAAGAAATAAAGGTAACTATATAAGGTGAACAATATGTTAATTAATTTGATTAAGTGGTAATCATTTCATAATATACACATATATCAAATAATCACATTTTATACTTTAAACATATACAATTTATTCATATTTATGCCTAAACAAAGCTGGAAGAAAAGACTAAATAAAGGCAAACAAAAGACAGTGATCAACATAATAGAAACACATATGAAAATCTAGATAACATGAAAAAATTCTAGGGAAATATAAACCAGCAAAAGTGGACTATCATGGAAAAAAAATCATAAAATCGAAGAAAGAGTAGTTAAATTTTTAGAACCACAAAGATATCAGGACCTACTAAATTTTTTAAGCCATTTTGAATGGTACAAAAATATAAAAACTGTTCTGATATATAGAACAGAAAATAGACAATTTTTAATTTTCTGAGCTTAGTGATATCTGGGGCCCCCATGACAGAAAAGTACAAGAAAGCAAAAACATGTATTAATTACACTTATAAACACAGAAGCAAAATTCAAAGAGTATCAGCAAATCACAATCAACACTTCACTATAATGACCTCATGACCATTAGTTTAATCACAAAATTGCAAGGGCAGCACAATTTAAGAAAATTTACCAACAAAGTTGTCACCAAAATAATCTATCTAAATGAGAAAAAACATAATCAAGTTAATATGTATCAATACAATATCTAGAAATCATTCATGATAAAAAAAAACTCTTGGCAAATAGCTTTCATAAATGTATCTACCAGATATGTATAGCAAATACCTGTACAGCATAAAATGCAAAGTCTAAAATAATTTACATTAAATTCAGAAATTAAATAAGTCATCTCTTATCACCACTACTAATCAAAATTGTCCTAAAGGTTCTAGCCACTGAAAAAGATAAGAGGAAAAAATAAATGGAGTATATATGTAGAAGTTGAAAGATCTGAAGTAAAATATTTTCAGCGGATATGATCATCTACATAATCAATCCAAGATAACCAACCAACAAACAAGTAAAACTAAAGTGGAAATTTCACAGTGCGCAAATACAAGATCAACACAGAAAACACAACAATTAATAGCTACTCTGTATAGCAACAATGAGACATTAAAAAAAAAAAACAACTAATTCAGGACTATGAAATTTGGAACGCATACATTTGGATGGATTTGAATCAAGCTGGAAACTATAAACTTTAAAATTACCTGAAGTCACGTTTGGTAAACAAAACCTCCTTTCCTGTCTGCAATCTAAGGAAGCCAGCCCTTCCTCCTAAATAAATAAATAAATAATAACGCGACTTCCAGGCAGGACTTTTGCCTCGATGCAGCGAGCGTCCTTTTTGGTTCTGGTTCGTCTGAGAAACCCAGCTGGAAGCTCTAGGCAGAGGCTGTTTCACGACTGTTATTTGCACAACCTAACAGAAGCCATTTTTGAAATTAGGGACTACCTCTGTGCTTTATAGGAGACCTAGCTTTAGTTTTGTGTGGTGTTCTTTTGTGTGAAGATTTGGTGTCCCTGAGCGTGGCATAGACAATCTTACGCCTCGTGTTTGCTCACACCCGCTAAGGCTTGTCCGCTGAGGTGCACCTGCTGAGGTGCACCCTCTTGGGGCCTTGATGCTGTAGCAATGGCAGAGGCTGCCACAGAGACAGATCGCAACATTGTAACCTTTGAGGATGTGTGCATATACTTCTCCCGAGAGGAGTGGGACCTACTCGATGAGGCTCAGAAATGCCTATACTGTCATGTGGTTCTGGAGAACTTCCTACTGGTGACCTCACTGGGACTTATAATTTCCAGATACCATTTAATTCCCCAACCACAGCCGGCATGGAAGCCCCCAGTTCCTGAAAATATAGCCGTAGCGCCAGCCGAGGCAGGGATGGTCCAGGGGAGCCCTGGCACTTGTCAAAGAACAGAGAATAAAGATGCATCTTCTGGGCAAGGTGTTTTTATACATCACAGGTGAGAACTCTCACAGTGGATACTTACAACCAAAAGAGCCACCCATGTGACATGTGTGACCCAATTTTGAAAGATATCTTGTGCCTGGCTGGCCAGCAGGGAATATCTTATGGGCAGGAGGGATAACCATGTAAGTCATGTGGAAGAACCTTCTGGGTCACTGTAAATACTGGCCAAATCCTGAGGCCACAGAGTGGAGAGGCATTCCCTAGAATGGAAAAAGACCAGATCTTCTCTGTGAAGAGGTGCAGAAGCCACATGTCAGAGGCCTTCACTTACAGGGAAGATGGGGAGTACTCCTCGGCCTGCTCTGGATGTGTCTAGTACCATGTCTCTCAAGACGAGACACAGCTATGCGTTAGCACTAAGTGTGAAGAAGCCCTTCACACTGGACAAAATGACTGCGAGTGCAGTGAGTGTGGGAAGCTTTCAACGACAAAGACAAATGTGTTCAACACCAGAACACCCACACTAGAGAAAAGCTTCATGAGTGCAATGACTGAGAACTGTTTTGTCTACAACTCCAGCCTCCAAGCACACCAGAGTGCTCACATGGGATCAAAGCCTAATGACTGTGCTGAATGTGGTAAATCTTTTATCAGAAAATCCCACCTTATTCAGCCCCAGAGAATTCACACTGGATCAAAACCTTTTGAGTGCGGTGAATGTGGGAAGGCCTTTGGCGGCAAAGACACCCTTATTCAGCACCAGAAAATTCACAGGGGAGAAAGGTCTTTCACATGCAGCAGATGTGGGAAAGCCTTTCTCCAAAAAGGCGCACTTGCTGAGCACCAGAAAAGCCACACTGGGGAAAAATCTTATAAGTGCGATGGATGTGGGAAATTCTTTAGCCACAGTTCCTACTTTAAAGTACATAAGAGAATTCACAGTGGACAAAGGCCCTATGTGTGCAGTGAATGTGGGAAAGCCTACATCAGTCATCCCCACCTTATTCAACACCAGAAAGTTCACACTACAACAAGGCTTATGGGTGAAGTGAATGTGGCAAGTTCTTTGCTGAGAATTCCAGCCTCATTATACACCAGAGACATAACACCAGAGCAAAGGCTTATGTGTTCAGCCAATCCGGGAGCGTCTACAGAAAACATTCCCACCTGGCTTGGCACATAAAAGTTCATACCAAAGAAAGGCCTCATGTGTGTATGAGTTTTCGTGATCCTTTAGCTACATCTTTCAAGTTCACTTAGCACCAGAAACTTCACACTAAAGAGAGACCTTAAGAGATAAGGGAACATGCTTTCTCCTTGCTCAATACAGCATGACTCAAAGTAGCCTTTGAGATGAAGTTGACAACTTGAAGTTGAACTTTGTATATCTAGTTATCCATGCTGGGAAGAGAATTACAGGTGCCAGGTATGTGGAAAGGTTTCAGGAGCTACTTTTACTTGTTTTTAATCTTCCCAGAGCCTTCACTTGGCCTAAGCTATGCCATTGCCTGTATCTATTGCAGACACCATTGCACTTCTGCCAGCAGTCAGGGACCCACACTATGTGTCTGTTACCCCAGTGTACTCAGGTAAAGCACACCTCCACCCTCTCTCCTATTTCCTGGAGGGACTCATAAGTGATATGAACCCACGTAAGGATCCTCATTTCCTACCCATGGATGGTTTCAATTTGGACATAATCCAGCACCTGTCAAAAAGATCTGAGCTGGAATCTGCTGCAGTTTTCCAGAGGTTTTTGTTTTCCATGGACAATAGTGACTCTACATGAGATAGCTGAGATGGATTTCCCCAGCCTCCAAATCACCCAGCCTTGGAACTGCCTGCCCCACAGTGATCTGATTTATGCAATGAAACAGACTTATTGTTAAAGCCTTTACTCTGTTCCGTTCACTGTGTGGAGTTGAGAAAAGAAATGGGCTTTCAAGAAACAGGTCATGACTCACTGAGCCCATTTCTTCCCTTCACACCTGTATATAAGGGTGTTGATTGCTTTCCACAGTCTGAAAGAAAACTCGGACTGTGAGCTAAATAGAGTTGTGCTGTCTAATATGGTGGGCACTGGTCACATATAACTACTGGGCATTTGAAATGTGGCTGGTCGGAGCTGAGATATACTATAACTATAAAATGCACACTGGATTTCTAAAATATAATATGAAAAAAGAGAGAGTGAGAAAGAATGTAAAACATCTTACAAGCTTTATATTGACCATATGTTAAATGATAATATTTGGGGTACATTTGGCTAAATATAATATGTCACTAAACTGTTTTTTAAAAAGAGAGCAAGATATGGGCTTTGCCAGCTCAAAGAGGAGAACACGTTTTATGAGGGCCCCAAACTTTATGTGTATCAAAGATGGCAAAATGGCAGAGAACAGAGCTCAGTCTAATTTGGCCTAATTGGCAATGCTGCATAAGCCTTATCAGGAAAAACTGTTTTCAGCCTTGTGGGAGTAATCTTATGTCCTAGATGTCAGGATCTCCTATGAGCCCTAAGCTCACCCTGATGAAGGGGTAAGTGGTAAGACAACCTCCAGTGCTTTTGGGAACAGCATGTCTTAAGTTCCTTTTGCCTAGGGATGTGTCACATTCCCCAACACTGTTGAGGTACAGCTATCTCCAGAGACCTACCCAGAAGTTACAGCCCCTGTGAAGTACAAAATACAGTAGGCAGATAAGACCTTCAGAGGTTAAATGGGAAACAGAATTGATATATTTCTTGTTCTGATGCATAGAATATTGTCATTTTTCCTGACATTCAAATTTATTAAGGGTAAAGATACAATTTTTGTTTTACTACTTTCCAAAATTTTAAGCATTAACATTTAGTAATGCTACGTCTGGCAAATATTGTTTTATTTAGATATCCTTTTTAAATAATGTTTATTTACTTATTTTTCCTAGAGAGAGAGATAAGCACAAGCAGGGGAGGAACAGAGAGAGAAAGAGACACGTTCCGAAGTGGGCTCCAACGTCTGAGCTCAGGAACTGTGAGATCATGACCTGAACTGAAGTCAGACGCTTAACCAACTGAGCCACCCAGGTGCCCCTAGATATCCTAAAATAGGTTTGATTATAATTTATTTAGAGAAGGTTTGATGATCATTTATTTAGAGAAAGCAAACCTTTCAAAAATTAAATTTAATAAATAAAATATAGCATTAAGATTAAAAAACATAATATATAAACACTATAGAGAAACATTAATTAGGGAATGGTAGAGTTTGTGGCAGGTTAGAGGTTATGTATCTACTCTGAAGGGTGTACACAAATTTCATGTGACTGTGTCTCTGGGTTAAAGGTGTACAGAAATCCTTAGTACCTACAGACCTCTTTATCTCCTCTGACAGAGGTCAGTGTCAGAGCAAATAATCAAAAGGTTTTCTGGATTCCTATACTCCCTCAGCTGTAGACCTTAGACATCACTGCACATACAGGTACACCAGGGCAGGAAAGAGAGATCCTGTAGTCTCAGGTGGGTCTTGTGACAGAGCCAGTGTTTGGGTGGACATGGTATTAATTGTTCTCCAGTTTTTGCTGTCACTGAGGCAGGGCTGACCCTACCAAGACATGAGAAGTGGGAAATAGTTGAGTCAATATAGGGTTGGTTGATTTTCTAAGAGAAATGGGAGATCCAGATTTTTATGTGGAAGCATCTTATCTCTTAATAGCTGTATTGGTGTATAATTGGAATACGATAAACTGCACACATTTAAATTGTATAATTTGATGAATTTTGACATATGTGTACACCTGTAATACCATCACCATAATTAAAGTAATGAGCATATCATTACCCCCAAAAGTTTTCTCCTGCCCCTTCATAATCTCTTCCTCTTACCCCTCCCTAATCCCTCATTCCCATTCGACCATTGATTTGTTTTATTTCACAGTATAGTTTAATTTGCACTTTCTGGAATTTTATACAATAATTAATATAATAATAATATAATAATATATATTAAATAATAAAGCTTTTTTGCCTTCTTTCGGTAAGCATAATTGTTTACAGATTAATATTTATTTATTTATTTATTTATTTATTTTTGCTGAGTAATACTTCGCTGTGTATGGATGTAATACATTTGTTCACCCATCAGTTGTTGACGGACATTAAAGTTGTTTCCAGTTTCTGATTATTAAAAATAAAGTTTGTTTGAAAGAAAAAAAAGAGTCTGTAATGAATTTACAAAATCAGTTGCCTTGCAAAAAGAAAGGCAACTCGTCAAGAACAAACCCCTCCACTCATATTGCCCATGAAGAAGCAGATTCTGGCATGATCCACGGAGGAATTTCAAGATGTGGGGAGGAGATAGCACTTATATCCAATGTAATTGCAAATTCTTGCTAATTTGTGTAAGCAAGAAATCAGGAGGTATAATGGGAATGGATTTTAAGTTTGCTAGACCAAGGAGAATAGAACATTAGGTTAAATGAGGTAAAATTGATCAAGATAGGTAAACTTACCTGAGATCTGGCATTTAATGGGCAAAGTGAAGCAACTAGAAGCAGATCTAATAGTTCGCTAAAGCCCAGACTGAGTGGTGGCCTACATGAAAGAGTGCAAATGCCCCAGAATTTCCCTGCAACAATTTTTCTGTATCTCAGAGGTATGACTCCTGCAAATTACATTTCCAAGTTTTTTGTTCTTTGGCTTGCATGTAGGTTTTAGACAGTGGGAGGCACTTAAGGGAGACTGGACGGCAGAAGGTAAGGGGAATCCAGGTTTCTTCTCCCTCTATGCATCAGCTGGCTTCTCTGGCAATGTTTGCATCTCCTTCTTTGTTCCAGTAACCCTTCCAAACAGTCCTGCCATGGATCCAGCATTTGCCAAGTGATCTTGAGCCCTAGACACCAGTAACACCACCCTAGGTTTCTCTCTCTAACCTAGAGGTGGTGATTATTTCCTGACTGATACTAATGTCTGTGTTGCCCCACCTCCCCTCAGTTTTGGGTTCCCAATGCATCTATCAACTGACTAGCTGATTTCCTGAAGTAAACTCCTTCTGCTTAAATACTTATTTAAAGTATTTTTTGTTAAGTCCTGTTTTTTCTAGTTATAGTCTTTTTTTTAATGTTCATTTATTTTATTTTAGAGAGAGACATAGCAGGGAAGGAACAGAGAGAGAGGGAGAGAGTCCCAAGCAAGCTCCTTGCTGCCAGCGCAAAGCCCAACAGGGGGCTTGATCTCACAAACCCTGAGATCATGAACTGATCAAGAGTCGGACGCTTAACTGACAGAGCTACCCGGGTGCCCCTCTAGTTATATTCTAACTAGTGAACAATTATGCTGAAAGAATGTGAGAAGAAAGGTGTGTGAGTGAGAAATATGGGAGATAAACATTTTTAGTCATGGTTTCTGCAGAAAATAGATTATTCAAAAGATAGTTGAAGAAAATTTAATGAAAGGGCTATTTATAGAGTTGAGAAAAAGATTAAAGAACTCAATAGAATGGTGATGCACCCAGAGACTAACAATAGTGTGAAGCTATTCCCAGCCTTACAAAAGAAGGCAAGAGAGAAACCATGAATGTGGGAACTTACAAAATCTATAACTATGGGAAAGGGCCCCCAACAGGAGTTGTGGCCATAGGTAGGGGAACACGGCCACTATTAAACTGTTATCTGGCAAGGAAGGATCATCTGGAAGTGGGAACAGACACATGACCTCCCTCTGCTCCTGACCTTACTTAGATCCTTTTCCAATACCTTTCACTGGCAAAATGCAATTATAAGCCAAAGCCCAAGGGAGCTCTGGTGATTCAGTCCATAGTGGTCATCCTGTCAGCACATAGAACAGAGCAGAGAGAGACAGAGATTGGATCTAGAAAAACAAAAGAGATTGACCCGCATAACCAACTAATGAGTTGAAAGTTGAGAGTACCTGCTAAAACTGATAAATCAAGAAACAGCTGTAAAAGTATGTTTCAAGGGAAAAAACACAGTTTCCTCACATACAACATTTCAGTTACTGGATGTGTGGGGTTTTTCCCCACATTGGTTGACTCTCTAACACCAGTCAAATGCCCCACAACTCAATTCAATCATGATATTAACTGCAGTTAGCACAGACACCACAGGTTAAGGGCTTAGTCCCGCGAAACTGCTCCCTACGTCACATGCCAGTTGAATGTAGTAGGCCCCCAGGTTATGCACAACTCCTATCTGACAAATCAGAGGTTCCCATGACCCTCTACTCAGGTTTGATAATTTGCTAGAATGGTTTACAGAACCCAGGAAAACAGTTTACTTACTATTGCTGATATATTACAAGGGATATTTTAAAGGATACAGATGAACAGTTAGATGAAGAGAACATAAGGCAAGGTCTGCAAGGATCCCAAGCATAGGGGCTTCTGTCATTGTAAACTTGGAGTATGCCACCCTCCCAGCATGTAGATGTGTTTACCAACCTGGAAGCCCCTCGAGCCCCATACTTTTGGGATTCTCACGGAGGCTTCACCATATAGGCATGATTTAATCGTTAATTCAATCTCCAGCCTCTCTCCCCTTCTGAGGACGGGCAGTAGCGTTGAAAGTTCTAAGCTTCTAATCACAGCTTGGTCTTTCTGGCTTCCAGCTCCCATCCTGAAACTATCTGGGAGCCCGCCAAAATTACCTCATTGAAACAAAAGAACACTACCATCACCCAGGAAATTCTGGGGGGGGGGGGGGTTGGGAGTTCTGTGCCAGGAATTGGAGTTAAAGACCAAATATTAAGAGATCCTAGTGGTCTTTCTAGGAAATTCCAAGGGCTTTACAAGCTCTATGCCAGGAAACAGGGGCAGAGACCAATACATATATTTTATAGTATTTTACAGTATATTATATATAAAGATAATACAGCTAAAAGAGTTGAAAATGATCACTTCTGAAAGTGAGATGCAAAAGTAGAAGTTTATTTTCCATAAGCCATAATGAACTATTTGAATATTTAAACTATGTACACGTATGCATGTGTATATACATATTGTTTTGTGTGCTGGTCTCAGCTCATCAATAACCAATGTTGTGGCTGGACTGGTCCTAAAGGTTATTATGATCACAAGCTGCCCTTCAGCAATAACCACCAGAAAACTTTAAAAAAACGTTTATTACTTACAGATCTTGGAAATTACATAGCACACCTGGGGCCACACATCAAGGTCACAGGTAGAGAGAGTACAGGTCTGGGGTTCTGCTTTTATTGGGGTCAAGGGTGAGGGCCTAAGATTTCACAGACTCTTTCTTTATTGGTGAATTTAAAATGTAAGAGTGGGAATTTAAAGTTTGGGAAGAGAAAAAACAAGTGGCCCAAACCAAGATCTCTAAAACAAAGGAGTGGGGTGCGTGGCCTGGCTCTTTACCTGGCCATGTGACTGGAAATGTGTTTATTCAAGATAACTGTTGTTGAATTGGATGCCTCTGCAACCAAAGCTTAAATCAGGAACTTGCATTACAAAAAAAAAAAGAGAAAACCAACTACCAGGGCTTACACTACATAATACACTACTTTATAAACATATATGTATATATCATGCAATTTAATTAAAAATAAAATTCTTAGAAGAAAAGTGAAAACACTTTGGTGTCAGTATTCTCATTTGCCTGGGATAGTACCCATTTGCCCCTGTTGCTGCTATATAATTATTCACAGTGCTCTCTTTTACCTTCCGTGGTAGGCAGAATAATGCCCCCTTCTCCAAGACATCCATATGGTAATACCTGGAACCTGTAAATGCTACCATCTATGACAAGAAAAAAAAAAAAAAAAGATCTTTGCTTATGTAGTTAAGGTAAGGATTTTGAGATCGGGAGCCCATCCTGATTATGAGGGGGCGCCCTAACTGCAATCACATGTATCTTTATGAGATAGAGGCAGAGGAAAACTGGACAAACACAAAGTAGGAGAAGATGAGGTGACCACGGAGGCAGGGAATGGAGTTATGCAGACACAACACAAGGAAAGTTGACAACCACCAGAAGCTGAAAGAGGCAGGGAACAGATTTCCTCATTAAAGACTTTGGGGAGGAGGGAGAACGGCTCTGCTGACACTTTGATTTCAGCCCAGTGAAACTGATAAAGGAATGGGTCTGTGAGAGCACAAACTTCTGTTGTTGGTTTGTTTGTCTTTTAAGCAGACCAACTGTATGATAATTTGTTACAACAGGAAACTAACACATTGTCAAAAGTGCCCCATAATGGAAGATAAATTATACACTCATGCTATCTCCATCTCAGTGAGTCCATTTCTTAGCTGTCCTTACATCCCATTCTCCCCTTTTTCCTTCACTCTCAGCTAATAAATATAATATCTATTTTATCAATAAGTGGACATGTTCAGATAGGAAATTTCTCAATGTCTGGCCTCCAATTGACTCATGATTTTCAGGAATACTAATCTTTAACTCCTTTTTGCTGCTCTTAGAGGAGGTTTATTTTTTTTAATTGTTTTTTTAACGTTTTATTTATTTTTGAGACAGAGAGAGACAGAGCATGAACGGGGGAGGGGCAGAGAGAGAGGGAGACACAGAATCGGAAGCAGGCTCCAGGCTCTGAGCCATCAGCCCAGAGCCGGACACGGGGCTCGAACTCAAGAACCGCGAGATCGTGACCTGAGCTGAAGTCGGACGCTTAACCGACTGAGCCACCCAGGCGCCCCGAGGAGGTTTTAACCTTACATTTGCACTCCCTATTTGGAGGCAGATTTGAGATCTTCAGATTTCTGAAATGTTCTTGCATAAGTAACCATGAGGCAGGAAGCCTGGACAATGGTCACCATCCCCTCCAGAAGGCAGTCTACAGAGGAAGCAGTTATCTGTGAGATAGAGACAGAAGGCTGCTGGCTACACAACACCTATGTGTGCATCCAGGTGGATGGTGCCCAGCCCTAAGGTACTCCAGAGTGCCACTCTGGAGTAAGCACTCTCCACAACCGTAGGAAGTGGCCCTGGATAGACACCAGTTTCACAGAAGATAATGCAGAAAAAAGTACTTGTTAAGAAGTTCAGAATTCAAAGAAGAGAGGTTGAATTTGAATCACTGATAAACACAGATACAGAAAATGAAGTAGAAATAGAAGATTTCAAAATTCCTAATGGATATTTGCCATGAACTTCAGGCACTATAGGACGTTCTTCATGATGAGTAAGCCCCAAAACTTCTAATGCAATATTTTCCCAGTGTTTCTGCTAGCTTCTTCCTCTTGCCTTATCTTATTTCCTCAACTGCCTAGATTTCTGTGTGGGAATCACAACTTGGTAAAAGCTATAATGTCTTCCTGATAGAGAACATTAAGATCTGACTTTTTTCTTAGATTGTCTATTTAAATGCAAATCCATTAGATAATTTCAACTAATTTTTCAACTTTATGCTGTGCAAATGTAGCTTAAATGTAAATTTCCTAAATTGGAAAAATATAATTAAAATAAGAAAATTAAATATAAGGCAGGCACATCCTTCTTTTTTTCTTTTTGAATTTTTTATATACTATTCCCCAAGGTTTAGTTGAAAATTCTGAGAAGGAGCATGAAATTAGTTTCCTTAATGAAACAAGATGTCCTATTTAAGCAAAATAATTTCTTTAGTTCTCCTACTCAGAAGAATATATTTAGTTAAAGAATGATAAACAGTGATAAAGTTTGTGGGATGAAAAACAAAACCAGCCCTGTAAAAGACACTACTTCAAGAATAATATATAATCTTTATATATTTTTATAGATTATAATCTATCTGCTGATAGATAGCCATGCCAATATATGAGCATTGCTTTGAGTTGATAACAGTATTCTATTGGTTCCAAAATGTATGAATTGTATCATGTACTTTCTTGATTTAATGCACACATAAATAAAAAGCAGATCAAAGCAAACTATTTTTCATACGGAAATGAAAAGGAATGAAGAAATAGAGGTAAGTAAATATGCTTTTGCAACCCTGCACAAAAGCATAGCGCTACACTCAAAACATTTCTATTAGGTTTTAAACCTGTTGATTGGCAAGCTATTTTTTGCTGTTGTTTCCCTTGGAGATGCAGCGGATATGCACACACAGAATCCAGTGCATTTCTCATATGCAAAAACACTTAAAATTGAGTAAAAACAAACACCCTTCTAATCTCATGACATTTGGAAAACAGCTTGTGGAAAATAAATTACAGTATGGATTTGGCAGTAAAATAAAATGACAGAAGTGGATTCCCTCTCTTATTCTTCTTCAGCTTGGGGGATATCTAAATTAAGAAGGTGGTAAAGAAGGTAAAATGAGCCAACCATAAACACAGCAACCTATTTCAAAAGCATTCATTATTAAACATGCCAGCAATCATTTATCCATCTATTCTTTCCACATTTTTCAATAATTCGTAAATTTTGAAAGTTTGCCTTTGAGACAAGTTACTGACAACAAGCTCAATCTCTTTCAAATAGGAAAATCAAGTCTACTCAAAGTGGCCTGTACTTAAAACTTCGCATTTTGAAAGGTAGCAAGCTGTTATAAAAAATGAAATCTCTTCTCTATGGTAATGCAGTTAGAAGCCTGCAATGCAACAGTGCTAATAATAAGATTCTGAAAGATACTTTAACCCACGAAGTCAAGCAATGACCTGTAGGACTGATTTTACTTCACTGAGGACGTATTTATGTGTCATTTCTTTGGGTTTCAGCAATAACTGATTTATTTCACTATAAAAACAAAACAGTGAAGTCAACCCTGGTTTTAAATTATTAAATTATTTCATGCCTGCCTATTTTATGAAATGTTTTTTTTAGAATTAAATCCTTGGAAACTAGTTTAATGTATTGGGTAATTTTACACAGCTCCTAACGATACTGCTTCTATTAGCCAAAGGCATTGCTTTAATCTCTCATTATACAAAAATGCTTCTTATGATCATAGGGCATGTGTGTAAATTCTACTTTCTAAGTTGACATTAAGACATCAGTTAGCCTTCCCATAATAAAAACAGAAGTTGACCAAGTTGCTGTTCAGGAAAAATAAATAGTTTCTATATTTATAAATATTAACTGCAAAAGAGAAAAACAAAACATGGTAGCACACGAGCTTATGTCTTTAGAGAGTAGATATAATCCATCAAGTTCTCAAGGAAACACTATTTTCTCATTAAGTTAATTTATACAAAGGAGAGTGGCTACATTCAAAATTGAATGATTTTAATGAGAATCAAAATAATAGTCATATGTATGTCCTCCTGAGGGTTACAGCACTATTTTTACCATCTCTCCTACATCACCCACTTCTTCATTCTCAAACTTTCCTGAGTCCTAAAAATTTTTACAAATTGGATTTAGCTCTGTCCTTTCTGTTTTTATCTTACAAGTTTTGAAATTTTGTAAAGTAGAATCATTATCACATATTTTCCACAGTTGCTGTTGTCTACTATGCGATGTTGTAATGTGTGATGAACAGGCTTCATTTATTCAATAATTTATTAATATCATGCCACTTGTAAAATTGATTGCCTATACCAAATAAATTTCATAAGTTTGACACTTGGTGCTATATGGGACTGGGATGAGGTAAATTACTCAACCTACTATATATGGAGTCTACAATTGTTGTTGGTTTTTAAATAGCAGCTTTAATGACAGCTCCTAGTTTGTTGGAGGAGGAAATGGAAAAGTCAAGGATAAATGTCTAACTCTTCTCCATAGAATAAAACATAGGTTTGGAAGACAGGGGATAGACTACACAACAGAAATGCTTTTAGAATCATTTCACAGCTAAAATTTTATATTAAGGGGCACCTGGTTGACTCAGTTGGTTGAGCGTCCAACTCTGGATTTCAGCTTAGGTCATGATCCTAGGGTTGTGGGATCAAGCCCCATGTTGGGCTTGGCACTGAGGGCAGACCCTGCTTAAGATTCTCTCTCTCTCTCCCTGCCCCTCTCCCTCACTTGTGCACACTCTCTCTCAAATAAATAAATAAATAAATAAATAAATAAATAAATTTATATCAAATATAATTGTTTTATCAAATCAACTCATTTTATATACAAATACAAAAAAACCATATATATTGTTCTCCCAATACATATTTTGTGCAGTTGTTCCCTGTGAGGCATCAGGAAGTAAAATTTCAAATGAGCTAGATTGAAAAAATGATCCACTGGACTCTGTATTCTTTACCAAAGCACAGAAGAGAATTGATTTTTTAAAAAAAATAGAGGCATACCTTGGACAATGTCATTCAACATAGGTGTCGATGCACTAACCACTGGGCAGAAGAAACTACTAAAACCTACATGGCTCTTTTATTGTATTGCAGAATAAAAAGGCAAGGCCTATGTTCCTCACTTGATGTATTCTCTTCTTTCTAATGCCATTGAAGTGTAATAGAATAGTATTGTTGGGCTATTTTCTGCCTGTAATAGAATCTTTGATTTATAAAGGTGCTGAATCATGCATTAGTTTTATTTCTTAGTATACACACAAGAGTCATTCCAACCAGAACTGAAGGGCTACAGCCATGATACAATATAGCAGCTGTTTAACATCAAACAATATAATCATGCATATGAAAGAGCAGCAAGGATTTCACTTTATTGATTTAATTTCAGAACATTCGCACATTACAACAGCAATCATACCAAGACATTTTCATTTTAAGGGACACCACTGGTCCAAGTTTAATGAGATTCTATCCTCAATAGAATTTAAGGGTCATACAATTTCAGAGTTAGAAAATTCTTTAGAGAATCTATTCCTCCCCCCTTCAATTTATATACTAAGAAACCAAGGCCCAAAAGAGGTTAAATGATTTGACCAGGATCACATGGCTAGTAAATAGCTCTGACTGGAGCCCAATATTGAGCCGTTTGATGTTTTTACATAGCACAATTATAGAAGAGAAAAAATACGTAATTCAGTTCTTATGTTCTGCACAAAATCTGATATTTAAAATATACATTAGGAACCAGTTATTCTTAGTAGTTATGTGGCATGCAATAGAATGAATGGGAATCATTCAGTGGGCATTTGTCTCACTAAAAATTCCTATAGATTTTCTAAGTTTAAATACTTGATCATATGAGGAAATTCAATATAGTAAAAGTGGATTCAGGGAGGGACACAATGAACATTTTTTCTGAGTAGTATTCCTTTAAGTAACTTTCTTAATTTCCTGGGTCATTACTTTTCTAGTTTCCTCATGTCACACAATCTTAGTTAGGTTTCACAACTTCCTAAAATGTGATGGAGAATAAGAAAGAAACATTTTTAAAAAGGCCAAAAAAAGAAAAAAAGAAAGAAAATTGTAGCAGAATGACTAAGTACTCATATTTTCCAAAGCATTCCATAATGAATGACATAACCAATAGTAGCTAAGACCAAGCGAAGGGAGTATATTTTATTTTAGCTTAATTAGTTGTTTCAGTTAAAGACACTTCATGCCCAGTTTTGACATTAACACTGGAGGCACCAAGCACATGTCATTTTTAACTGCAACAGATGAAAACTCCTGGTTGCCTGGAACCCAAGCTAGTGGCACTGTAAGCATGTGGCAAATCAAGAATTACCAAAACACAGAGAACAGGCTAAATGAAAAACTTAGCAACAAATAATTCAAAAATATGTCCAATCCTAAAACTTCCCCCCTTAAAGCCTGCTGTGATTGGTAGTGACTGATCTATGTGATTGTAAACTGTACCCAGAAGCTGATTAAACAGGAAAGTAGAAGTCCCATGAAGTGAAAGGAGAGAAAAAGAAAAACTAGGTCAGGGAAAGTGGGCAGGCCCCTCATCATTAACAACACTTTTTTTTTTTTTTTTGCTTTTTTTGTGTTAAGTAGGCTTCATGCCCAATGCAAGGCTTGAACTCATGACCCTGAGATTAAGACCTGAACTGAAATCAAAAGTCAGACGCTTAACGGACTGAGCCACCCAGGCGCCCCAATAACATTTTAAATATAGAAAACATTGTTATTTGAATGTACCTATAAAAACCACAAATATTCATTATTAAAGCATTGTTTTTAACAAATTGAAAACTACATGAATATGCATCAATGGATAAGTGACTAAATTAATAACTTTACACTGATACTTTGAAATAGTGTACTTCTATTATACTGAATGTAGTAGATCCAGATGTATTAACTTGAAGGTATATCCTTGACATGGACTTAAATTTAAAAATGCACAATAATATTGTAATTTATTATACTAATTTCATAAAATCTGTTTTTTTTAAATCTCCAACCATATAAGGGTATATTTGTTTGATACATGTTCATAAAGAAGGAAGAAGGATGAAAGAAAATACATTAGATTCCAAACAGTGTTTTCACCGCAGGGGTGGAATTGAAGTGTGGTGGAGGGGGAGACCACTGATTTCTTTTTAAATCCTCTGATAATAACTACATAATGAGTATATATAATTTATTCAATTAAATCACTGTGTTTTTATTTTATTTTATTTAAATTTCAGTTAGTTAATATACAGTGTAGTATTGGTTTCAGGAGGAGAATTCAGTGATTTATCACTTGCATATAACACCCAGTGCTCATCACAAGTGCCCTCCTTAGTACCCATCACCCATCTAGCCCATCCCCCTGCCCACCTCCCCTTCAACAACACTCAGTTTGCTCTCTATCCTTAAGAGTCTTTTAAAACTAAGGTTCAGAATAACAAGTTTCTAGAAACACATACTATTTCCTTATAAAGATACAAATAAAACACTTGGCAGTTCCTATATAGACTACTAAAATGCAAATACTTAACAAAGATATATACATAAACATATGGCCAAGAAGAAGGAACAGTGAATTGAAAATCAATGGTCTTCTTTAGAAGTCAAAGTCTTAAACTTTAGTTCTCACTCTGCTCTTTACAACTGTGGTCTCAAGCAAGCTGTAAACAAGATTTCCTTTATGGTGTCTCTGTAAAACACAGGGCAAACATTGAGCAAAGGAAGTTATACTTCTCTTTTGAGATCCTTTGAACTGAAAGCCAAGATACTGGATAAAACAGTGATGAAACGTGAAATTGTGACATAACTGCGTAACAAGGGCCTTAGGAAGTCTGTGTAAGAGAAGATCAGCATAAGCTGGTCTGACTGAAGCAAGTTATCATTGACTAAGGAGACGTAAGTGGGCTTTGAATGATGCACCGCTAGACTTCACAGTGAAAAATCCAAGAAACTGATTTTACATTGCCAAATCCAATAGATACCTTGTTGGATTTTCATACCCTGTTTGGCACCAATTACCACATTCTTTGGTTAAAGTATCAACTACTTTCAATTTCATGCTAACATTCTCATTGTCTCCTGTTTTTGATCCTAACTCCTTTCTGAAGTCTATAATTAACTTCTCTCTCCTCATCTCCTGACTTACTTTTCATATCCCAAGGGCTCTATCCAGAACATTGCTCTGTTATTTTACATACTAGGCCTGAGTGATTTCACCCACCCTTTTCTTCCTTTTAACTACCATTTAAATACCATTGGCTCTTGGATCTTATCTCACCCCAGAGCTTCACATTATATCCAACTGTTTGTTGCATACATCCACTGGAATGTTCCATAAAAACTCAATTCTCAAACCTTAAACTGCACTACACTACCCTAGACCTGCACCTATTCCTTATTCCACTTCTCAGTTAATATACCGTTTATAAAGTTAGCCAAGCCAGAAATATGTTCTTCTCTTCCTAAATTTCTTTTTCCTCCACACCTTAAAAAATATTCAAAATATATCCCTTATTCATTTATCTCTCCTTTTATTCTCTGAAAACACCGGAAGGACCACTGTAGCATTTGTGTGCTATGGTTCAATGATTCTAAGACTGGCTCAGATTACTCTTACAAAAGTAAAGACTAGAATTATCTATAGCAGTGATTCTCAACTAAGGATGATTTTACCCCCAGGGGACATTTGACAATGTCTGATGTTTTTGTTTGGCACAACTAGGGGAGAGAGTGCTGCATAGGTGGTAGAGGCCAGGGGTACAACAAAACACACTACAATGCATAGTACTGTCCCCCACAACAAAGAATTCTCCCACCAAAATATCAGTAGTATCTCAACTGAGAAACTCTGACTTACAGTTTTGTATTCCAACTAGAGGACTCTTAAGACATATTTCACTTTGGATTGTAGAACCAGTGCAAAGTCACTAAGAGCACAGTCCAATATTCTCATACAACTAATTGAATCACAGAGATTATTTATTTTGGATCAGTATGAGTGAGTCATGTCTTAATACAGTGCCTTCTTCTGCGGTCAACTGGAACCTGTAACTTGCTCCCAGCCAATAGAATATAGCAAAGGTGATGACATAAGCACTCGCTTGTTTATATTAAATTATATAAAACTCCCTCTCAGCACACGGGAGCAAGAGAGAGTCTCCTGCTAGCCCTTAAAGAAGCAAGCAAAGTTTTCAGCAAGGATTGTGGGGGGGTTCTAGGAACTGAGAGTTTATCCAATAGCCTGCAAGAAAGCAAAAACCTCAGTCCTACAATTACAAGGAACCATAAGGAACTGAATTCTGTCAACGACCACAAGGGTTTGGAAAAGGATGCCAAACTACAGCTGACACCTTGATCGCAGCCTCATGAGACTATGAGCAGAGAACTCAGGTAAGCCACACCAAGCCCCTGACCCACGAAAACTGTGACATAACAAATGTATGTTTTTTAAACCATTATGTTTATGATCATTTATTATGCTGCAAGAGACAGCTAATATAAATGCCATTAGGGAAAAAAGAGGCAAAGAGAAATAGGAAAAGTGAACACAAATGCCTTGAGCTAATAAAGTATGACAATTTCTAAGTTTTCTTTTACATTTTCTTGTTTTCTCTTCTAACCATTGATTGCTTTCAAATCCTTTTCTTCTTTTTATTTGAAGGACTATATTAATATACACTTTAATCTAAACACATGCCTTAAGATCCTCCCAAGGTTTGTTTTCAAATAACCTTTTAAAAATCTAGCAATGACGGGCACCTGGGTGGCTCAGCTGGTCAAGCATCCGACTTTGGCTCAGGTCATTGATCTCGTGGTTCTTGAGTTCAAGCCTCACATTGGGCTCTGTGCTGACAGCTCGGAGCCTGGAGCCTGCTTTGGATTCTGTGTCTCCCTCTCTCTGCCCCTCCCCCATTTATACTCTGTCTCTCTCTCTCTCAAAAATAAATAAACATTAAAAATTTTTTAAAAATAAAATAAAAATCAACAATAGATAGTTATGGTGAAGAAAATTTTGGCTGAAGCTCTGTAATTAAGTAGAATACTTCAGCGAATGGAAGGTCATGTGATGACATGTATATGATATGAACATGATACAGATTTCTGTGTTTTTAGCTTTATTTAGTAATTTACGTCTGATGAGCATTTACTCTACTTATCTTTGATACATATTATATGAAATTTCAAATGGATGTGATGTCTCTCTGGTGCAGAATAGCTAAAAAAACAGTCAAAATTGCTGGTAACTTAGAGGATAAGTAATATGCTGTGTAACAAACTACAGAGGAAACATAAAGGATACAGAGCTAACTTGTGATTATTTTAGCATTTTGCAGTAGCTACATCCATTAAGCTGACTAAATTATGTTGAGTATTAGGAGATTTCTTCAAATCTAAAATGGTTTCAAATTTTAGATGTCGTAACATTTTATTTTATCTCATGGATCTTGACCCTTTTAAGGCAGGGATCATCAAACTATGACCTGTGGGCCGAATCCAGCCCATTCTTGTTTTTGTACAGCCCACAAGCTAAGAGTGGCTTTTACATTTTTAAATGGTTGAACACAATGAAAAGAAGAATATCTAATATCCTGAAAACTGTGATATTCAAATGCCAGTGCAGACAAATAAAGTGTTATTGGAACCCAGCCACACACATTCAGTTACATATTGTTTATGGTTGTTTTCAAGCTACACCAATAGAAACAAATAGTTGAAACAGAGACTGGTTGTAGCCTGCAAAACTTAAAATATACCTGTCTCTTCTCAGAAAAAGTTTGCTCATTCTTTCTCTAAAAAATGTTGTGTTCGGGATGCCTGGGTGGCTCTGTTGGTTGAGCATCTGACTCCTGATTTCAGATCAGATCATGATCCCAGGGTAATAAATAAAATATAAAATATGTTTTATTTTAAAAACCACTCTAAAAAGAAATAATGCATGCATATATTATATTTATTAAATATAATGTATGTATGCGTGTCTATCTATGATCCTATTTTTTCTTTAATACACTTATTTGATATTTTATTCAGTTTCAATTAAACATCATTCCATAAATTCAACATATGATTCCTTTCATTCTTGAGGACCCTAGGGTATAGGCTTCAAGTTTGGGTTCCATTATTTTTTTCTTTATCTCCCTTTTTAATGGATGTTTCACGCATCATCCTGAGTGCACAAAGCTTCCAAGACATTCCTGAGACCCACAGCCCTGCAATGTTCAGGATTGTTTCACACCATCTGGGCAACGTCTTTACAAAGACCCTGCAGGGGCAAAGAGTTGTAAATCATGGCTTGACATTTCCAAAGGGTTAACAAAAGGGGTGGAAATTCTATTAGCATTGCTTGAGGAGGACAGGCCAGTCCCCATGGTCCCTGTCTGGAAAGTGTGATAGCATGATGTCTCTATAAAATGGAAACAGGCCCAAAAGGAAGACAAAGATACCAATAGTAAAGATTAGAAAACTCCAGTAAAATTACTCTAAGAAACATATAGGCATCATGGCTGCTTTTGACATGTAAAAAGGGAGAGAGATGAATTAATGTACTGTTTACTGCTGTGGTCATTAGGCTGCTATGCGTGTGACAGAATGACTTTGAAACACACTTGAGATTTGTCTGATATTTATCTTCTCAGACTTCCTTGATATGTAGAATTCATTTGTAATTTTGTTTTTAAAACAGTGGGACAGAATAAAATGTTTTCTGATGCATGTTTTTGCAGGTAAGCATTTAAATGTTTATTCCTCCTTCCATTCATAATCTTAATTTTACTAATGTCTGTGATATGTGAAGATAATATAAAAAGCAATTTAAAAATTCCAGTATATTTTACATACAGTGTTATATTAGCTTCAGGGGTACAAGATAGTAATTCAACAATTCTATCCATTACTAAGTGCTCATCACGATAAGTGTACTTTTAAACCCCTTCACCCAATCACCTCACTCATCTCCCCTCTGGCAACCATCAGTTTGTTCTCTGTACTTAAGAATCTTTCTGGAGGGGCAGGTGTTGTCATTTTTCTTTGTTCTTTGGTTTTGTTTCTTAAGTTCCACCTATGACTCCATATTTTGGCTATTGTAAATAATGCTGCAATAATCACAGGACTACATATATCTTTTTGAATTTGTGTTTTTGTTTTGTTTGGGTAAATACCCAGTAGTGGTATTTACCCATAGAAATATCCAGAATTACTGGATTCTATGGTAATTCTACTTTTATTTATTTATTTATTTATTTTTTTTTTTTTTTGAGGAAACTCCATACTGTTCTCCACAGTGGCTGCACCAGTTTGCATTCCTACCAACAGTGCAGGAGCATTTTATTTTCTCTACATCCTTGCCAAAACTTGCTGTTTCTTGTGTTTTTTAGTTTAGCCATTCTGACAGGTGTGACGTGATATCTAATTGTGGTTTCGATTTGCATTTCCTTGATGATGAATGATGTTGAGCATCTTTTCATGTGCCTGTTGGCCACCTGAATGTCTTCTTTGGAGAAATGTGTGTTCATGGTTTCTACCTAATTTTTAATTGGATCATCTGTGTTTTTTGTGTTGAGTTCTATCAGTTCTTTATATATTTTGGATACTAATCCTTTATCAGATATCACCTACAAATATCTTCTCCCATGCAGTAGGTTGTCTTTTAGTTTTGTTGTTTCCTTTGTTGTTGTAGCACCCTTTTGATTAGGCTCAGCTAAAGGCTTATTGGAGGGGGCAGGTCTGAAGGAGAATGCAGGAGAAGGGGTGTTGTTAGCAAGTGAGGTAACAAGCATCAGTGCTGCGCAGGTTCCTGCAGGTGTCCCTGTCTCTAGGCTTGGGGGCAGGGGAGGGAAATGGCACCCACCAGCTCTTTTGTTCTTGGAGAAGCCTCCCAATAGTTGCTGGCCATCTGCCACATGCTCTGAAAGTAGTGAACAAGTCTCCCTCCCGTATACGCCAGGTACTTTTCACACTGCAGTTTCTATGCTATATCTCCATGGGGCTGTTTGTTGTGCTGTCTCTTTAAAGGCAGGAACTCAAGTTCACTCTCATCCTCCCAGTTCTCACAGAGCCAAAGCAGCTGATTTTTAAAGTTCCAGATGTTAAGTCCCACTGATTGTAAGAACTCAAGAAATGATGGTTTTCATGCAGGTCACCAGGGCCTGGTGCATTTGGGGTGGGATCTGTTCCCCTCCCCCTTTCATTCTCCTGGCATTCCACCCTCTCACTGACAGTTCTCATGGGTCCATTTAGCTCCCAACCTCATATCTGACATCCTACCCAATCTGATGTGACCTCTGTTATCCATGAAAAGTCTGTTCTGCCAGTCTTTGGGTCATTTTCTGGGTTATTTACACTGTTGTGGGTGTTATCTAGTTGTAACTGTGGGATGAGGTAAATTTAGAGTCCTCCTACTCCACCATCTCTGGAAGTTTGGTCAGAAACCAATTATTATATGAATGGAATACTTTACAGAAACTTCATACTAGGGCTCTACTCTAACCTCATTGGCCCAATAGAAGATATTCCTCATCAAAATTCCTGTTATTACTCAATGGGAAACAGAAATGATTGAGGTTCTGTTATGGAATGGCTCTGGGCCAGGAATCCAGAATTACTTCAGTACTACTTACCCCAGCAAGATCTTCCCTATCACCTTCCTAAGGAAGGTACATGAAAGGCACAGAAAATAAAGAGAACCTGTATTGTTCAATGGGGGTTTGGCCCCAAAGCTAACACAGAACACTACAAGATGATGCAGGTCACCTGTCAGTATCCATAATCCTGTAGTCTGGAAGAAGGATACTTGGAGTTCAGAATCAAAGCAGGCTGAGTGGACTTCTTGCTTCCACAGACCCACAATCAAAAGTTTTTGTTTACTATTTCAACTAGACAAAAGGCTGCACCCAATTTTCATGTTAAATCCTAGCCCTTAGACTCCACTTCTTTGAACAAGAAAAAACACTGAATGGAGAAAAAAAGAACTGCTCAGATGAGGCCAAATCATATGGGTCGAAAGAGTGTAGAGAAAGGAGAGAAAGATCAAAGTTATTTGAGCAGGGGTCTTTACACACTCAGAACATTAAGTCCAATGAATGACTGACCCACCAGATGAGGATTGTAACATTTTATTAAAGAAATAATAATGAGGAAAAGAAAGCCTAAGTTAAGGTCAGCAATCATGATTTACTAATGCAGAAGTTGCCTATTTATTTTGTTTAACATTTGAAAATTTCTCCTCTTAAATATCCCAATTATATCTCTGTTTTCTTTGTAACTTCCTTTCAATGAGTTCTTCTAGCTCTGTGCTCCGGATGTAAACAGGTAAAGCCAATTCAATTGTTGTTCAAAAAGTGGCTGAAATTGCAGGATGTACTCTTTCTCACTTTATACGGAAAACTTAGTCACTACTCCCTCCCCATACACATACACAAATAGGTAGCAAAAGGTAATATTTAAATGCACAAGGAACCCTGACTTTAGGAAGCCACAAAGGGGCTGCTAACCTTTACTTTTGAAGGAGACGTTATCTTTTTTATTCTTGACAGCAAAAATTCTGCCCTCTGTCTCCTGTCCCAGAGTAAGACATTTTCTATCTTTCAAAGCTGTTTGCTGTACAAACATCCTTGAAATGTTACCCAAAGCAAAAAATGGTACAAGATGTTCAAAATGTGAGAAATCCATGGATGCTTGTCTCTCAAATATAGGTATGCATCTATGTACACACACACATATGTATTTGTACTCTTCACACTCATAAAAGTTATTTTTGCATATATTGGATCAATTTTAATATATTTTGTGACATGTTTTCTCCATGGGCATCTTTCCTTGTTAACATACCTCATTCTTTTTACAACTACACAGTATTCTGTAGTATTTATATACCATGATTTATTAAAAGTTTTGAGTCATTTCCCTACAAATGAACTTTTAGATATTTCCATATGTTTTATTATAACAAAAAATGGTGGGAACAACAGTCTTTATACAGCCTTTTTATATCTTTGTGCATATGTCTGAGTTTTTCTGCCAGAAAATAAATAGAAATGGAATTAGTTGATCAAAGACATGTGCATTGAAAAATTTGAAGGATACATACAAGTTGCCTGTGTCAACTTATATTACTCCAACAGTACCTGAGACTGTCCAAGTCCTGTTATCCTACGTCTGCTAAAGTATGTATATGTCCCTACTAAGGACAAACCTATGGAAAGACATGATTTAAAATGATCATTGGATAGTACATTGGATTTTAATGCAATTTTGTCCTCTCTATTAAATTTATCCCTACACAAACTCTGGGAGCTGGCTATTATTAGTTCCAATTTTAGGTGAGCAAAGTGAAGCATTTCAGTAAATGAGGAAGCTATGGAAAAGAGAGATGTAATCAGAACTTCTGTGGCTAATTTCTTATATTTTGTATCCAGTGCTACTGGTTTCCCCTGATACAAATAAGGTACGTGCAGTCCAGGAGGTCACACATCAAAAGGAATGCAAGAACTTCTTACTGGAGCATTTCTAGAATGTATTTCATCCCCCAAAGGCAACTTTACTATATAGCTTCATCACATTTTTCAGAATTGAGTTTCATAGCAGTGGACTTGCAACCAGGGATTCATACTGAGCTTGAAGTCAACTAAAATTCCAGGTTGCTTTTGTACTGTGGTTGTAGTCATTATTGTTGCTTTAACCTAATCTATCACTTATCAAGGTTTCCGCAACCTGTTTATATATGCGATTGATGTTTTTAATCTTGACAGAAGAACTCATAAATTATTGTTGCAAGATATAAATGCACTATATTGCTGTTAGCTCATATTTCCAATGTATCAAGAGCTTTTTGACACTTGATTCTGTCATTTTTCATATTAGCTGACTCTCCCAATTCTGCATCATCCATGAATTTAGCAAATGTACATCTTCTCCACGAATTCACTCAACTCACTAAAATGTTGAACAGGATACATCCAAACCCAAGCACATGTCTGTTCTACCAACATCTTGTCCAAAGGAGGACATCATTCCATTTGCAACCCTGTCTTGCTTTTCATCAGGTGGGCCATGGCCCTGATTTGAAATGAGTCTGATGAAATGAGTCACTAGCCCAGACACAGGGCATATGAAATGATTGTGGCAGGAAGAAACACTAATGGAAAGGAAAAAGCTGCTATTTTTCACATGGATCTATAGTTAAACAGACCTCATGGGAAAGGTAGTAGAGAAGGACAGCATATAAATTGCATTAAATTCTCATAAAATGAGATGCCCTTAATTTATTTTTTCCTGAGCATCAGTGTAATGAATAATTAAAAATGCCCTTTCTCTTCTTAGATTTGCAGAAAGCAGTGAATTTCTCATATCCACTTGGCAGCTTTATTAGCTCCTATTGTTCCTTTTTTCAAAGAGGTCATCTGCCTGCTGAATTGTTTTTTTTTTTTTGACAATTATGTTTCGACGCTTATATTTGCATGATTATGTTCAAAGCCTTCATGTCTAATAAATGTGTTGAATGTAGAAAAAAGGCATAATGATAACATTGGATATGAAGGAAATGATACTTTAATATCCATATGTAATTATGGTCTTAATTAAAGACCAGTCCAGAAGAACTTTAGGTATAAAACCATTTTCTTTCGTTTTTGCTTAGAAGTTTCCTATTTTCAAGATGAAGAAGAAAATGTTTTTTTCTCAGTTAAGTTGCCATTAGGAATTTACTCTAGTAACAGTGAAACAACCCAAGTTATGTTTTTAAATATTATAATTAGGTTAATTCCCTAGTGGTCATAGCAAAGCAGTGATCAAATTTGGACTACACTCAAGCTTGAGAGGATAAATCCATTACAATTGCATCCCCAAGGCACTGCAGGATATTGTGCTAGGCAATATCTGGAAGATAAGGCAATCCCAAACCTTTCAGTGAAGGAGGAAGCGGAAACACTGTTATATGAGAGTTCTGTGAAACCCACAGATGTTACCTACATGGCTAATCCTCAATGCCAAGGTCTGCTCAACAAGGCCACACTTCTTGGCCAGTTGCTGCTCTTTGGGGACTTCATGGCATGGTCTTATTTTGCACCTAAAATGCTGTTCAAAGTGAAAAAACTCAGCCCTTGATCATTCCACCAAATTAATTCATATTTCAAGATGTAACATTAATGTGACCAGTATTCTTGTCCTCATGATCAAGTCTAGTATTGAAATAGCAGCGGGCACACACCACTGCTATTTTTCTTGTATGCAAGAAATAAATAACAAATATAATCCCTCCTAGATATTTTTTCTTTGTATTTCACCTTCTTCTTTGATTCAATTTTATTTCTCCTTCTCTTTCCTGTTTGAAATTACTAATTCTATGCAGTAACTACTTAGTTTAATAACATGACTCTGCAAAAATATTCCAACAGTAGGAGGGAGATAACTATGCCGTAAAGGTCATTTTTTGTCTGCGGAGTAACTAGAACAAGTAACAGTAATGTGCATGCCATTCATTACTTATGGATTCATAAACATCTATCACAAAATCACTACTATTACAGGGCTAAAAGAGACTTCAAGTATTTTTCTCCTCTTCTACAGTATTTAAATTTTTATTTTTTTAAGTTTATTTTTGGTTTTTGTTGTTGTTGTTTTGTTTTGTTTTTTTTTATTTTTGGAGAGAGAGAGATTGAGAGAACGCTAACATATGCGCCATTATTAGTTAAAGAAATATCTTCCTTCTTTCCTGGACTTTAATTCTGTGAAGTTGACTGTGTTTTAATTGATCATTCATTCCCCAATAGGTCTGATCATGCCTGGCAAATAATAGGTATTCAGTTAATATTTGTTAATCAAATCTTCTCCATGTAAGGTAGAGGAACTAAAACCCTGAAAGATTGATGTGATTTGCAGTGGCTTACACAGCTACTCAGCAGGGAAACCTAGCTAAAGCCCTGGATCTTCCAGTAAAAATCATGTTATTAACCATTTTCGATTTGAATCTTGCCTTACTTCCTTGACTTGCCTTGAGAACACAAACCATGTGTTGAAATTCTAGAACATTGTCTTTGTTCCTCCACGTGCCCAATTCTAGTACAAATGCCTGGCTCAGAGATTTCTCCAAAGTAGGTCTTTTAAAAAGCATATGAACTACTTTATTCTACAAATTGTGTTGTTAAAAAATGTTTTATGAAAAAAAAAGTTTTATGGTCAAACCCAGCTGCTACATTGTAAATTGTTGACCCACCATTTTTCCTTGCCAAAAAACCTCCTAGATTCCTATGAATCTCAGGGCAATATAGAAAACACAGGGTAAAACTTTCTGTCTACTGTTTTGTAGTTCATCCAAAACAATATTTATACCTTTGACTGCCCACTTTAGATACTTTTCAGCTCTTGGAAATCGGTAACGTAAAACCTAATAAAGATACCATGCAACAATACACATCACCCCCTGCCTCCTCTAGAGGGAGAAAAGTACAAAGGTAAACCACATGAACCTAAGGAACAAAAGTGAACCACACAGATTGCTAGATTTGATATAATCAAGAGGGAAATCATCCATTTCCTTTATTGTACATAACGCTTCTAAGAATAGCATCACTCTAAAATGCTAATCCTTACTCAGCGCTCCCAGGCCTTGCCCTAAACCCCTATAGGAGCAATTCTCTCTGACAGTGGGCAGTAGTTCAGTCACTAGTAGGCAAAGGCATAAAACTGATAAACATAAATCCCTGCGCCCTTAGCCAGGGAAACAATAAATAAATTCAACGGATACATAATGAACATGCTGCCCAGCCAGTGTTCCGAGCTCCCCAAGCAGGGATTTAATTCTAAATATGCACCAGTGTGTCCCCAGCAGATGAAAAGCACAGATGAAAGAGAGAACCAAGATAAAAGCATGCAGGCCCCCCAAAATTCAACAAGAGGCTTAATACCCAGTAGTCATATAAATCTGTTCAGGTCAAACAAACACTAATACTTTCTGCCCTTGGAAGCCTCCTTAGGTCCAGCCAACAACTGTACACACTTGTTTAGAAATGAAAGTCTTAACACAGGGGGTGGGGAGACAGTATAGAAAGAAAAGGCAAATATTCTTATAGCCAGCGCTTCATGTTTTGTTTTGTAAGATTTGGTTGTAAAATTTACTTCTTGCTTCTGAGAATTGTTTTTCCGCCATAAAGCTTTCAAAAAGCTGGTATACCTAATTCAAAACCTTTAAAATTTATGTTATAAAATTTATTATAGTGCCCTTATAAATCAGCACTTAGCAGTAACAAATTATCAGAATGTGCCATATATTAAAAAGATAAGTCAGAATTAAATAGTAAAGAGAGAAGGTGTTTTCAAATCAGACAGCCAAAGCACTAACTAATGGGAACATTTGTAAACACGACAATGATTTACAGCAGGGCTCTTGCTTACAGTGCATAAATCTATCAGAAGATTTTTGCATGTATCAACTGAGACTTTTGGTCCATTGTTTATAAATCAAGAAGTTAATGAAGAGTCAGGGATCTGTAAATCCAGACACTAAATTAGAGATTTGTAGCTTTTGATTTATAAGTAAGTTACCTCAAGAATTATGTATATAAATAAGCAGAAAAAGAAATTGCATTTAAAATCAGGTGAAGGTTAGTATTTATAAATCACAGTTATAAATAAACAGATTACCAATATCAACTCAAGCAATTCTACAACTCTGTATTTCATAAGACCATAACAGGGACGTGCAGAGCAATATGCCAACGCTTAGCAACTTCTGTGAAATAATTAGTTCATTCTTACTTCTTTAATTTTAATAGGTAGCTCTTTCAAAAATATTGTATAAACAGTGAATTTTTTTTTTTTGCTCTACCAAAAAAGAACCAAAAAAAATGGTACAGGGCATATTATAACCCAAAAAGACACTGTCTAGTTATATACATGAACTTCAAAGATCTTCTTTTTCCCTTCAGATACACACACAGTAAACATTCCAGGTAAGGACGATTCTCTCACGTTTTGCTTTGCTTCCTAACTTTATCTTGCGGTGGAATCTTAGACAAGCACCTGCCATTTGGAGAGCAGGTTGTTCAAGTCCCACGTGGTTGCTCTACCTAAGCCACAGGCTATGACACTAAAGCACATGAGCTTGAGGGACCCTCATAGACTTGTTTGTTCATCAGAAATAGCTCCTGAAAGGAGAGGGAAGACTCTAATCACAAAAGAACATGAGTGAAGCAGAATCAAGGGACATTAATGATTACAGGCTTAAGGAATCCACACAGGTGACTGACTTGGAGATGAGCTTAAACATGGCACGTTTGCCTTTCCCTGGCTGTGTTTCAGAGAGACCCCATTGCTGCACTGTGTTCCTGTGAATTACATCACGAGGGAAGAACTGGGTCCAATGGAGTTTCAGGGAGACTCATCCTGTCAAAGGTCCTATCTATCTAGTGTCTCCACAACCCACACAACCCACACAACCCTTGAGAGTCAAGTGCCTTATTCTCCTGGCCACCCTGAGGCTGCAGTAGAATATCCTGCCTTCCCATTCTGATTGACTGCTTTCTGTCTTCTCTCCATACCACACTAGTTAGTGTCTCAGTAATCGGTGAAATCATGTATGCTCCAAATTTGAATGGTTGCTAATCCATAACCCCATGTGAACTAACCAGTTTACATGTTATAGGGACCTTTAGTGTTCTTCCTTCAGGGAGGTCTTAATACAGGACTTTATCAACGTGGGAGGAGAGGAGTAATAAGTAGTGGGAATATGTGGGACATCTGTCCTAGGATCATCCAAATGATACCTTATAGGCCACTGATTGCCTACTACTTTGACTAGTACGGGATTGAGATTTTAGCAGCCCACTACATCATGAGCACTAAGGAGTTGAGTAGAAAGTATCCACCCTTTTCTCTTCTGTTTTTACTGACTAGTTATTCATAGACATGTACACCTTGGACTCCCCCACATAACTCTTGCAAGACGTCTGAAATCATAGCATCTTGAGACAGACACAGTCTCCGGAGAGGAGTGAGGAATAGAACTGGAGGTTGATCCTTCCAACCCCATTCTCTACCAAGACTTCATGACATGACCCTGTTTTTCTTCACTTCACACAGTGCTGGCCATACAGCATCCCCAAGTTCATATTTATGGACTGTGTGCTTCTATTGATTCCCGGCCTTTCAGTTCAGCAACCCTGCTGCTCTTCACAGCCTGACATTCTTTGGGGAAACCATGTGAAACTCTAAATGTCAATTGTGTCCTCATCTCTGACTATAGATAGAACCACTTGTCCTATTATATACCATGCAGATCCCTTAGGAACCACCTAATGTTATTTGTTAAATTTTTAAAACACAGGCTTAAAGACGCAATGCATTTTAATGCTTGTTGAAATATATGGTGTTATAGTGTTATAAAGCAAATTTATATTTCATACAGTAATTGAATGAAATAAACGAACACAGATCCTAATCCTGGAGTTTGAAGATGCTTTTTTTGCTTAATATTTACTCTCAGATTTATTTAACATCAGTCCTAAAATTAGATCTCCTATGGTATTGCAGACACACTGTACCCTTCTACATTTTGCTCCTAAATTTCAGAAAGCTGGGCATGCCAATAGATTATTGTGGTAGTAACAAAGTAGAAAATCAGAGTAAGTAGTTTCATAAGTTAGATACAAAAAAAATCTTCCATCATACTGATGAAGAAACTCCATTAGTTTCAATATAATCAAAGGAAAAACTATGCCATTGTATAATAGGCATTTTGCTTCATAAGCATTTGATTATGTTTTGTCTATTTGGAAAAGAAAAGAGCCATTAGTCAGAGGACAGATACACACACACACACACACACACACTAGTATATAAACATATGTTTATTCTGATAGCGAATAAAGTTAGGGATTTTTCACTCTTCGTGCTTTCATTTGCAATGTTAAATAGGATAATGCTAGTTGTAAAGTTTCAAACACTTTAATGTTTTCCCCATTATAAGTTCATCAACACTAAATGTATGTTACCCAAGTTGTAATTATGCTAATATCACCTACTTTAAGAGGACTACCAAAGCTATGTTACTGATAAAATTTTACTTTCTGTAAGAAACTGTGGTACTAGTTTCTAAATTGGAGTTTGTAAACTTCGACCGGCCATCAAAAATCAATGTTTTCAGCTATCATGGAGAAACTGACTGATTTGTTTAATGGATATTCTATTAGGAAATTACCAGAGAGCATTTGGAAATAGAGATGGAAATAAAGGCTGTGTACATGAATAAAAAATCAAACCAAAATAATGGCAGCTAGCACCTATCACTGCAAAAAGAACAACTGAATCATGATTTGGGGTCTCCAGGAGATATGTTCCATCTGCCCTTAGACCCAATGAAAGCCATAGTCTGTTCTCAGTGCTCAGGGAGGCTGAGCCCTGCAGTGTACATTGTCTGGGTTCGTCTGCATGCTGGCTTCTGTTTGGTTTGGTCAATGGGAGGCACCAGCAGGAGCTTGGAGGGCAGGAAGAGAGCAAGGTCATGGAATTTGTCCCTGTCCCTTTTCCTGGCTAGGACAGATGTGGCAGTGGCTGTACCCCCTCTATAACTACAGCTTCTGCCAGCAACCCTTCCTGAAACTCCCTCTCTCAACCACTTGCCAAAACACCTTTCTCCTTCAGGTGTAGTAGAGGCTTCTGTTGTTGCTGGACCCTGAGCGCTTCAATAATTCCCATGGGCTTCCCTAATCCTGTTCATTCCTTTGTAAAGAGCCCTTTACTAAAGAAATCACTTAAAGGATGATCTTGTGAGCCACCCTCCTTGTTTTTTAATAGATAAAATTAGTCAAACATCATACAGCTATTGCCAAATTAGGGTTAAAATTTGAGTCTCTGGACTTCCAGTCCAGGCAGCACCTCAACACAACCCTCTGCCTTATTCCCATATGGAGGGAGGCCCAGGAGGCAGGGGTTATAGTACTAAGTGGAAAGGCCATGACACATTCATAATGAGAAAGTGTGAAAGGGCACGAAGAGAGAGGGATGGTCTGTGCACTTGCACTGATGTCAACAGTGTTATAAGGGAGGCTACACCCCTCAGAGGTGGACAGATTGCAATCTGTTCATGGAGACACACTCACTCCCCTTCCCACAAGGGTCAACTCAAATTCCACCTTCCTTTTGAAGCCTCCCTGAAACTGAAACCACCACATAAAATTAAATTCCCATAGAATTTATTGCTTGTAACATTGTGAATATCAAGTGAGGTAAAGCATATTGGAACACTTTGTAGAAAATGATAGATTTATAGTATTATTGATGACAACCATCAATTAAAGATGAGAATCTTTCCTCCCTTGGCATGGTATTTGTTTGACATGAAAGGAAATGTGCAAAAGATGCTACTACCTTAACCTGTAATTAATATGTCTGAACTTTCTTCATAGGGTTCACATGAAAAGGCTAAGTGAAAAATGAGTAAGTAAACTTCAATTGACTTAGTTCGGCATCAGAATTTTGGCTTCAATGTCTGTTTATGGCTTGATTTATATATCTTGACCACAGTGTGTGGTAGATCATTTTTCTTTATATAACAGAGGTTGAGGTGGTCTCAGTAGACTTTCAGGGGGTGTATACAATGGACAGGGACAGTCTTTCTGACTAAAACCTTTGCTGAATTGTCCAATGTTGGATGATGGCTTCCACCATTTCCAGTAGATTTTTTACAACCCTCCAATAAAAATGCTTCCACAAAAAAAAAAAAAATGAGGTTTTACTCAATCATATTTTAAGAGGAATCACTTGACTCAGAACTGGTAAAGTCAGCTGTAACACAGAAGGAAAACAGATCTTTCCCTGAGCTATACTTAATATAAAAGCAGCCAGAGAATACTTTGAAGCTGGGCTTCACAAAGAACGTGTGGCTTCCAAAGCCCGATAGAGATGCCAGGATCTCTCAAAGTGATAAAACCCTAACAGTCATCAGCACTCAGACATCCACTTTTCCATCTAAGCTGAGGACACTGAAACAGTTCAGGGACACAGTCTGAATGGTGAAGAATGAAGCCCCAGTTTCAATGAAGTTCAATTTCCCCTTGAGGACCTCAAGAGAAATACAGGCTGCAGAGGCTGCCAACTCGGTATCCCCAGTTTACCCTGAGGCAATTCTGCCAGTTAATATTCACTGAGCAGCATTGATGCAGGATCATCTGCAAGGTGCTCTCAGGAAACAGATTTCTTTTTTTAGTTTTTAAACATTTTTTAAGTTTATTTATTTATTTTGAAAGAGAGAGAGAGAGTGCCAGCAAGGGAGGGGCAGTGAGAGAGGAAGAGAGAGAGGATCCCAAGCAGACTCTGTGCTGTCAGTGCAGACCCCACATGGGGCTCGAACTCACGAACCGTGGGATCATGACCTGAGCCGAAGTCAAGAGTTAGATGCTTAACCAACTGAGCCACCCAGGCACCCCTCAGGAAACAGATTTTTAAAATGGAAGACGGTCCTTCCCCTCGAGTACCTGCCACCACCCAGGGAGCCACCCCAGCGCCATTCTGCAGACAGCTCTGTCAGGCAGGTCATAGAAAGAACACAGGAGTTGCAATTGTTCTGGGTAGACTAAGTGGGCACCACATACGCTCAGCTGCTACAAGCAACTGGACAAGCAGACATACTCTCCACGACCCATGTGGACGAGCCTATTTGTTTTCATATAACTAATTCTGCAGCAGTGTCAGTACGTTTGGAAGAAAACATATATGTATGTCAAGATATTTATGACTTAGAAGAGACCAAAAAAAAGTAATTTACTTTTATTTAAAAGACCACCAAACTGCAACACTGATTCTGACTTGAATAAGGGAGTGGAACAGTTTGGTTCAGAGGGGGACTTTTAGAAGAGACAATCTTTGTTTAACTTGTGTTGCTGTTCTGTTTGAATACTGGCTAAGAGCTTGCCGAAACTGGGCAACAGGTGCAGGCACTAGTCACTGGAAGACAGCCCCTCAGGTTATAAGTTAAGAAAACATTTGCCTTTGGAGCAACAAAGATCAAGTCAATTTTCCAGGCTGTTAGGGGAAGCCTATTAGAGACCATTTGGCCATTTGCCTGCTGACCAGATGGTAACCTTTTGTCATTTTTAGGACTAGGTCAGGGACCTTAGCAGCCCACCACCCAGACTAATCCTCCCCAGGAACGTGATACCATGAAAATATATCTGACCTCAGGACCTAAGTTGACATCACCAGATCTCAAGAAGCACTCCATAAAGAGCTTACCCTGCAGGTTTTTCAAGTCAGAAAATGCTGTTGCCTACACCCTTTATGGGGTCACCTCTAGACTTCTGGCAATAAAGCTCCAAAGGGGTGATTTGGACTCGTAGCTGTATCCCTCTTCAGTTTGCCTGCTGGATAAGTGCCCTCTTACACACATCTGTTATTGCACTGGAAAGTAACATCACGACTCTATGAGTCTGTCTTCTCAGGGAGAATTCCAGTTCTTTACGGTAATGTGTATTTAACCTTTATTGACATGTAGCATTCTCAATAGCAGACTTAGTGCATGGAAAAATGAAATATTTATAGAAGAAAGAGAGAAAAGGAGCGAAAAAAGAGAGAAGGAAATAAAACAGGAATGAGTAATGATAATTGTTTCCATCTTTGAATGCTTAGTATACAGTAGGACTGATCTTGCTTCCTTAATAAATACTTTCTTATGAAACCCTAAGTTATTATTATCTTTCTTTCCATAGAGGAAACTGACTTTGAAACAGTTAAGCTTTCCTCCACTCACAGAAATGAAAAGTGGTAAAATCCACATCTGAAGCCGCTTTTGACTAACTCCAAATCCTGTGTTCTTATCTACCAGGCCCAGAAAACACCAGAACCCAGAGAATTTGAGTATTTTACCTGATCCCATAACTAGTTATCAGGAGAGTGAGTAGTGGAAGACTCCAAATTCTAGTGCTTAAAAGCTCTTTGAAGTCAAGCAACAGAAACCGTATCAAGCTCAGTTAAACCAAAATTTTGCTCTTTAAGTGTTTCACAGATCACCAGAAAAGAGACTAGGTTCTGGGCCTCAGGAACCATGGCAAACTACAGATTGGAAGCAAAGCTAAGACAGTCACTGGGAGCATTCATCTCATTTCTTGGTTCCACTGCACATCTGCTTCATTCCTCCTTGTACATGAGCATTCTCTGCTTCTCGGTTAAATGGTGGAAAAACAGCTGTCTCACAGGCCCTGAACATAATGATTCAGGTACACCCAAAGAAAAAGCCTTAGTTTAGATCAGATTTTGTGGAAGAGCATTTGATTGGCCTAGACAGGTCTGGATGTCCATCCTGGTCCAAACGTTGCAGGCAGAAGGGTAAAGTCATGAATGACTAGGAGGACTAGAGAGAGACTCACCCTGGTCTGTGATCCTGTGGATTCAAGGATATGTTGATTCCTAGATTAGGAAGAATCACTGTAAGGTGGAGAGACACTTTAAAATTATCTACTGTACTTATTCAAACTTCTTACCACTTCATATTGTTTTTCAACCCTGTATTAAAGGATAAACTAAATTTACATTTTTTACTCTATGAACACATTTTATCTTAAAGAGTTTTGCTTATAGTAAAGAAAAATGGTTCATTTTTTATTGCTCTTTAGAAAAAATTTGAAAATTATTTCACAAAGGTTTTCAAAATCTCAAAATTTGAAATTCAAATTCAAAATCCTTGAAAAAGAGCAAGCTACTGGTATAGGCAACACATATTACACTTTATCTACAATAGAAAAAGAAAACCAAAATGTTAAATTCAGAAAGCTTAGATGCCATTGAAATTTCTGAATTATTTCTCTGGTAGTTTTGGAAAGGAGCAGAGTATCAAACATTCAATACGTGCTAGTCTTGACCAAATGAAAAACTTGGTTCATGTAACAACTAAGCTTCCCCAGCTAATGAATAGATCTGTCTCATTGGCAAGAATAAAATTTACTTAGTATTCTGGGTTCTTTCATACCCATAGCTTTCATATATTATTTAACATGTGTGTATATCCATTTGAAAATAAAATGAATACCCACGCTTAGGTATTTTCCCAAGAGAAATGAAAATATGTTCACACAAAGAGTTATACATGAATGTTCATAACAGCTTGGTTTGTTACAGCCCAAAATGGAAATAACCTAAACATCTTTCCACTGGTGAATGAATAAACTAATTACAATACACCAGATAATGGAATACTACTCAGCATTAAAAAGGAGCCTGCCTCCTCGTACAGGCAACAATATGAAAGAATTTCAAATGCCTTATGCTAAGTGAAGAACTCCAGGCACAAAAGGCTAACATACTGTGCGATTCTATTACAGGACGTCATTCTGGAAAAGGCAAAACCAGTGCTTGGAATTCAGGAGGGGACTGACTACAAATGGCCATGAAGAAACTTTTGGGAAAAGCTCTATATTATGATTATGGCGATGGGTACATGTCTGTTTATATTTGTCAAAATTCATTAAAATGTGCACCCCAAAATAGTGAATTCTAATGTACCTAAATTATACCTCAATAAATCTGACTATAAAAAATAAAATAAAAGGAATATATACTCAAGATAGATAATGAATACAGCATACAAATGTTTTATTCTTTAAACCCATAAAAACAGGTTTTGTTTATATATTATATATTTCAAAATTGAACCGTATCTTGTAATCTCATGATTATTCATTAGGTTAATTAAAAATAATGCTTTTTGATGGATTGGACAGTGAGGTTGTGTTGATCAACCCATTTATAATCTAAGTAATGTAGGAAAACATCGCAGTTTTGTCCTTTTTTTATGAAAAGTCGGCCTGCATATACTCCTCAGATACATACACATAAGCCCAGGGAGCATATCAGGAAATTTCAGAAAGTCCTGGTTTCATCTGACATTTAGATATCTAATTTATCATAGCATATTCTGAAAACTAAGTACACAGCCTCATTTAATCAAGAGGGTTACTGGAACCTTGTAGAATGGAAAAAATAAATTCTATCATTGACTAGGTCATTCCGGTCTTTCCTTTATAGGAAATTTGTTCATTTACAATTTCAAAAGAACAGGATTCCTAGGTACTGCAGAAGATGAGTTTAAAACTTAACCCAGTCTTGTCGAAGAATAAAGTGAAGGCAAAGAACTAAGTGAAGCAATCCAAAGACGAAGAAAACACATTCCTAGTGACAACCCCAAGGTAGGAGATGAGAGTCTTATTCTTGATGAGAATCTTATGAGTAGAAAAGGTTCTTAAATTCATGGGTGCTAGGAGTTCAGCCAAAACCTTTTAGGGTCCCTCACATCCTAGGGTCCAGCAATGGTTCTTCAAGGGAGGGGTTGTTACACATATTGCCTGGGTAGCACGCATCCTCAGTTGCACGACCCGTAGAACCACTGCTTCCCAACAGAAGGGCATGGCATAGATTCATATGTGATTTTATTTATTTATGTATTTATTTATTTATTTATTTATTTATTTATTTATTTTTTAATATATGAAATTTACTGTCAAATTGGTTTCCATACAACACCCAGTGCTCATCCCAAAAGGTGCCCTCCTCAATACCCATCACCCACCCTGCCCTCCCTCCCACCCCGCATCAACCCTCAGTTTGTTCTCAGTTTTTAACAGTCTCTTATGCTTTGGCTCTCTCCCACTCTAACCTCTTTTTTTTTTTTTCCTTCCCCTCCCCCATGGGTTTCTGTTACGTTTCTCAGGATCCACCTAAGAGTGAAACCATATGGTATCTGTCTTTCTCTGTATGGCTTATTTCACTTAGCATCACACTCTCCAGTTCCATCCACGTTGCTACAAAAGGCCATATTTCATTTTTTCTCATTGCCACGTAGTATTCCATTGTGTATATAAACCACAATTTCTTTATCCATTCATCAGTTGATGGACATTTAGGCTCTTTCCATAATTTGGCTATTGTTGAGAGTGCTGCTCTAAACATTGGGGTACAAGTGCCCCTATGCATCAGTACTCCTGTATCCCTTGGATAAATTCCTAGCAGTGCTATTGCTGGGTCAGAGGGTAGGTCTATTTTTAATTTTCTGAGGAACCTCCACACTGCTTTCCAGAGCGGCTGCACCAATTTGCATTCCCACCAACAGTGCAAGAGGGTTCCTGTTTCTCCACATCCTCTCCAGCATCTATAGTCTCCTGATTTCTTCATTTTGGCCACTCTGACTGGCGTGAGGTGGTATCTGAGTGTGGTTTTGATTTGTATTTCCCTGATGAGGAGCGACGTTGAACATCTTTTCATGTGCCTGTTGGCCATCCGGATGTCTTCTTTAGAGAAGTGTCTATTCATGTTTTCTGCCCATTTCTTCACTGGGTTATTTGTTTTTCGGGTGTGGAGTTTGATGAGCTCTTTATAGATTTTGGATACTAGCCCTTTGTCTGATGGGTCATTTGCAAATATCTTTTCCCATTCCGTTGGTTGCCTTTTAGTTTTGTTGGTTGTTTCCATAGCTGTGCAGAAGCTTTTTATCTTCATAAGGTCCCAGTAATTCACTTTTGCTTTTAATTCCCTTGCCTGTGGGGATGTGCCGAGTAAGAGATTGCTACGGCTGAGGTCAGAGAGGTCTTTTCCTGCTTTCTCCTCTAAGGTTTTGATGGTTTCCTGTCTCACATTCAGGTCCTTTATCCATTTTGAGTTTATTTTTGTGAATGGTGTGAGAAAGTGGTCTAGTTTCAACCTTCTGCATGTTGCTGTCCAGTTCTCCCAGCACCATTTGTTAAAGAGACTGTCTTTTTTCCATTGGATGTTCTTTCCTGCTTTGTCAAAGATGAGTTGGCCATACGTTCGTGGGTCTAGTTCTGGGGTTTCTATTCAATTCCATTGGTCTATGTGTCTGTTTTTATGCCAATACCATGCTGTCTTGATGATGACAGCTTTGTAGTAGAGGCTAAAGTCTGGGATTGTGATGCCTCCTGCTTTGGTCTTCTTCTTCAAAATTACTTTGGCTATTCGGGGCCTTTTGTGGTTCCATATGAATTTTAGGATTGCTTGTTCTAGTTTCAAGAAGAATGCTGGTGCAATTTTGATTGGGATTGCATTGAATGTGTAGATAGCTTTGGGTAGTATTGACATTTTGACAATATTTATTCTTCCAATCCATGAGCAGGGAATGTCTTTCCATTTCTTTATATCTTCTTCAATTACCTACATAAGCTTTCTATAGTTTTCAGCATACAGATCTTTTACATCTTTGGTGAGATTTATTCCTAGGTATTTTATGCTTCTTGGTGCAATTGTGAATGGGATCAGTTTCTTTATTTGTCTTTCTGTTGCTTCATTGTTAGTGTATAAGAATGCAACTGATTTCTGTACATTGATTTTGTATCCTGCAACTTTGCTGAATTCATGTATCAGTTCTAGCAGACTTTTGGTGGAGTCTATCGGATTTTCCATGTATAATATCATGTCATCTGCAAAAAGCGAAAGCTTGACTTCATCTTTGCCAATTTGGATGCCTTTGATTTCCTTTTGTTGTCTGATTGCTGATGCTAGAACTTCCAGCACTATATTAAACAACAGTGGTGAGAGTGGGCATCCCTGTCGTGTTCCTGATCTCAGGGAAAAAGCTCTCAGTTTTTCCCCATTGAGGATGATGTTAGCTGTGGGCTTTTCATAAATGGCTTTTATGATCTTTAAGTATGTTCCTTCTATCCCGACTTTCTCCAGGGTTTTTATTAAGAAAGGGTGCTGGATTTTGTCAAAGGCCTTTTCTGCATCGATTGACAGGATCATATGGTTCTTCTCTTTTTTTTTGTTAATGTGATGTATCACGTTGATCGATTTGCGAATGTTGAACCAGCCCTGCATCCCAGGAATGAATCCCACTTGATCATGGTGAATAATTCTTTTTATATGCTGTTGAATTCGATTTGCTAGTATCTTATTGAGAATTTTTGCATCCATATTCATCAGGGATATTGGCCTGTAGTTCTCTTTTTTTACTGGGTCTCTGTCTGGTTTAGGAATCAAAGTAATACTGGCTTCATAGAATGAGTCTGGAAGTTTTCCTTCCCTTTCTATTTCTTGGAATAGCTTGAGAAGGATAGGTATTATCTCTGCTTTAAACGTCTGGTAGAACTCCCCTGGGAAGCCATCTGGTCCTGGACTCTTATTTGTTGGGAGATTTTTGATAACCGATTCAATTTCTTCGCTGGTTATGGGTCTGTTCAAGCTTTCTATTTCCTCCTGATTGAGTTTTGGAAGAGTGTGGGTGTTTAGGAATTTGTCCATTTCTTCAAGGTTGTCCAATTTGTTGGCATATAATTTTTCAGAGTATTCTCTGATAATTGTTTGTATCTCTGAGGGATTGGTTGTAATCATTCCATTTTCATTCATGATTTTATCTATTTGGGTCATCTCCCTTTTCTTTTTGAGAAGCCTGGCTAGAGGTTTGTCAATTTTGTTTATTTTTTCAAAAAACCAACTCTTGGTTTCGTTGATCTGCTCTACAGTTTTTTTAGATTCTATATTGTTTATTTCTGCTCTGATCTTTATGATTTCTCTTCTTCTGCTGGGTTTAGGCTGCCTTTGCTGTTCTGCTTCTATTTCCTTTAGGTGTGCTGTTAGATTTTGTATTTGGGATTTTTCTTGTTTCTTGAGATAGGCCTGGATTGCAATGTATTTTCCTCTCAGGACTGCCTTCGCTGCGTCCCAAAGCGTTTGGATTGTTGTATTTTCATTTTCGTTTGTTTCCATATATTTTTTAATTTCTTCTCTAATTGCCTGGTTGACCCACTCATTCGTTAGTAGGGTGTTCTTTAACCTCCATGCTTTTGGAGGTTTTCCAGACGTTTTCCTGTGGTTGATTTCAAGCTTCATAGCATTGTGGTCTGAAAGTATGCATGGTATAATTTCAATTCTTGTAAACTTATGAAGGGCTGTTTTGTGACCCAGTATATGATCTATCTTGGAGAATGTTCCATGTGCACTCGAGAAGAAAGTATATTCTGTTGCTTTGGGATGCAGAGTTCTAAATATATCTGTCAAGTCCATCTGATCCAATGTATCATTCAGGGCCCTTGTTTCTTTATTGACTGTGTGTCTAGATGATCTATCCATTTCTGTAAGTGGTGTGTTAAAGTCCCCTGCAATGACCACATTCTTATCAATAAGGTTGCTTATGTTTATGAGTAACTGTTTTATATATCTGGGGGCTCCGGTATTTGGCGCATAGACATTTATAATTGTTAGCTCTTCCTGATGGATAGACCCTGTAATTATTATATAATGCCCTTCTTCATCTCTTGTTACAGCCTTTAATTTAAAGTCTAGTTTGTCTGATATAAGTATGGCTACTCCAGCTTTCTTTTGGCTTCCAGTAGCATGATAAATAGTTCTCCATCCCCTCACTCTCAATCTAAAGGTGTCCTCAGATCTAAAATGAGTCTCTTGTAGACAGCAAATAGATGGGTCTTGTTTTTTTATCCATTCTGATACCCTATGTCTTTTGGTTGGCGCATTTAATCCATTTACATTCAGTGTTATTATAGAAAGATACGGGTTTAGAGTCATTGTGATGTCTGTATGTTTTATGCTTGTAGTGATGTCTCTGGTACTTTGTCTCACAGGATCCCCCTTAGGATCTCTTGTAGGGCTGGTTTCGTGGTGACAAATTCCTTCAGTTTTTGTTTGTTTGGGAAGACCTTTATCTCTCCTTCTATTCTAAATGACAGACTTGCTGGATAAAGGATTCTCGGCTGCATATTTTTTCTGTTTAGCACACTGAAGATATCGTGCCAAGCCTTTCTGGCCTGCCAAGTTTCAAAGGAGAGATCAGTCACGAGTCTTATAGGTCTCTCTTTATATGTGAGGGCACGTTTATCCCTTGCTGCTTTCAGAATTTTCTCTTTATCCTTGTATTTTGCCAGTTTCACTATGATATGTCATGCAGAAGATCGATTCAAGTTACGTCTGAAGGGAGTTCTCTGTGCCTCTTGGATTTCAATGCCTTTTTCCTTCCCCAGTTCAGGGAAGTTCTCAGCTATAATTTCTTCAAGTAGCCCTTCAGCACCTTTCCCTCTCTCTTCCTCCTCTGGGATACCAATTATGCGTATATTATTTCTTTTTAGTGTATCACTTAGTTCTCTAATTTTCCCCTCATACTCCTGGATTTTTTTATCTCTTTCTTTCAGCTTCCTCTTTCTCCATAACTTTATCTTCTAGTTCACCTATTCTCTCCTCTGCCTCTTCAATCCGAGCCGTCGTGGTTTCCATTTTGTTTTGCATTTCGTTTAAAGCGTTTTTCAGCTCCTCGTGACTGTTCCTTAGTCCCTTGATCTCTGTAGCAAGAGATTCTCTGCTGTCCTGTATACTGTTTTCAAGCCCAGCGATTAATTTTATGACTATTATTCTAAATTCACTTTCTGGTATATTATTTAAATCCTTTTTGATCAGTTCATTAGCTGTTGTTATTTCCTGGAGATTCTTCTGAGGGGAATTCTTCCGTTTGGTCATTTTGGATAGTCCCTGGAGCGGTGAGGACCTGCAGGGCACTTCCCCCGTGCTGTGGTGTATAACTGGAGTTGGTGGGCGGGGCCGCAGTCCGACCTGATGTCTGCCCCCAGCCCACCGCTGGGGCCACAGTCAGACTGGTGTGTGCCTTCTCTTCCCCTCTCCTAGGGGCGGGATTCACTGTGGGGTGGTGTGGCCCGTCTGGTCTACTTGCACACTGCCAGGCTTGTGGTGCTGGGGATCTGGCGTATTAGCTGGGGTGGGTAGGCAAGGTGCACGGGGGCGGGAGGGGCAGGCTTAGCTCGCTTCTCCTTAGGTGATCCACTTCAGGAGGGGCCCTGTGGCAGCGGGAGGGAGTCAGATCCACTGCCGGAGGTTTGGCTCCGCAGAAGCACAGAGTTGGGTGTTTGCGCGGAGCGAGCAAGTTCCCTGGCAGGAACTGGTTCTCTTTGGGATTTTGGCTGGGGGATGGGCGGGGGAGATGGCGCTGGCGAGCGCCTTTGTTCCCCACCAAGCTGAGCTCTGCCGTCTGGGGGCTCAGCAGCTCTCCCTCCCTTTGTCCTCCAGCCTTCCCGCTTTCTGAGCAGAGCTGTTAACTTATGACCTCCCAGACGCTAAGTCGCGCTTGCTGTCGGAACACAGTCCGTCCGGCCCCTCCGCTTTTGCCAGCCCGACTCGGGGGCTCTGCTTGGCCGGCGAGCCGCCCCTCTGCCCCGGCTCCCTCCCGCCAGTCCGTGGAGCGCGCACCGCCTCGCCGCCCTTCCTACCCTCTTCCGTGGGCCTCTCGTCTGCGCTTGGCTCCGGAGACTCCGTTCTGCTAATCCTCTGGCGGTTTTCTGGGTTCTTTAGGCAGGTGTAGGTGGAATCTAAGTGATCAGCAGGACGCGCGGTGAGCCCAGCGTCCTCCTACGCCGCCATCTTCCGGATACGATCGATTCATATGTGATTTATTTCCCTTGCTGGGTCAGGGAATCTAGGCATTCTTTTTTCTTTTCTTTTTTTTTTTTTTTTTTTTTGAGAGAGAGGGAGGGAGAGCATTAGTGGGGGAGGGGCAGAGAGAGGAAGAGAGACAATCCTAAACTGACTTCAAGCTGTCAGCACAGAGCCCGTTGCAGGGCTGGAACCCATGAACTGTGAGATCATGACACGAGCCGAAACCAAGAGTTGGACGCTTAACCAACTGAGCTACGCAGGCGTCCTGGGAATTAGGCATTTTTATGAGCAGAACCGTGCTTTCCTCGAAGCTGATTTTCTACAAGTGCTTGAGTCATCAGAATAAAGCTCTGAAGGAAGTCCTCTGGCATAACAAGAAAGAGAAGGTGGTGTTGGGTTCTAGATGCTTTGTTGGGGCTATAGTCTTCCTAAATGTCAAGGGCCCATCCGTTTAGGAGATGCTAAAACAAGAAATGAGCATCAGGTCATCCTGGCCCTGGCTTTCGGGGGCCCACCCCTATGCCAGTCTCCCCAGGAGAGATAGGCTGGCTGCTAAGCATAGAAACAGAAGGAAAGAACTGGATACTTGCAACATACATGCTATGATTGTTCTCTCTCCAAAATGGACTTTTATGGTATTAATTAGTATATATAATTTTTTAAAGATTCTTTTATTAGCAAAGGATAGAGAATTTTTCATGTAATATGCAGGGAGGGATACAGGTGGTTTGAAATTGGACCTGATAGCAGAATGTCAGTTCTAACCTAAGACAGTTCTTAAGATTACTTCTCTTTTCTTTCTTCTGGGAAATGTGTTTTTCCACAAGCTATCTTTGCTTCTCTTTGGTTTCTTCCATTCCATTTCTTCTTCTCAAACAACTGATATTCTCTATTTACTCATAGGTTTTCCCCCTTCTTTATTTTAACGTGATCTTTACCAAATTCACTCTCCTCTGTAGTCAGTGTCATGCAGTGATTAGAAGAGGCTTTGTTGGGGCGCCTGGGTGGCTCAGTCGATTGAGTGTTGACTTCAGCTCAGGTCATGATCTCGTGGTCTGTGTGTTCGATCCCTGCATCAGGCTCTGTGCTGACAGCTCAGAGCCTGAAGCCTGCTTTGGAGTATGTGTCTCCTTCTCTCTCTGCCCCTCTCCCACTTGTGTTCTGTCTCTCAAAAATAAATAAATGTAAAAAAAATTTTTTTAAAAAAGAAGAGGCTCTGTAAGCCAGTCAGAGAAAGGTAAACACCATATGATTTCACTCATATGTGGAATTTAAGAAACAAAACAGATGAGGGGCTCCTGGGTGGCTCAGTTAAGTGTCCAGCTCTTGATTTCTGCTCAGGTCATGATCTCACAGTTCATGAGATCGAGCCCCGAGTCCGGCTCAGTGCTGACAGCATGGAGTCTGCTTAAGATTGTCTCTCTCTCTCCATCTCTGCCCCTCCCCCACTCATTCTCTCTCTCTCTCTCTCTCTCTCTCTCTCAAAATAAATAAATAAATAAACAACAACAACAAAAAGAAACAAAACAGATGAATATATGGGAAGGAGAATAAAGAGAGAGAGGGAAATAAACCATAAGACACTCTTAATGATAGAGAATAAACTGAGGGTCATGGAGGAGGTAGGTGGGGTCATGGGCTAGATGGGTGATGGGTATTAACGAGGACACTTGTTATGATGAGCCCTGGGTGTTATATGAATGATGAATCACTAAATTCTACTCCTGAAACCAATTTTACACTATATGTAAACTAATTAGAATTTAAATAAAAATTTGAAAAAGAAAAAACAAAGAGAAGAGCCTCTGGAATCACATAGACCTTGGGTTGAATCATGGTCCCACCAGTTATTATTATACGGTCAAGTAACTTACCCTACTGCAAATTAAGAAGAGTGTTTGGGTCATGGAGCTTATTATGGGGATGTAAAAGATGGCCCATGTAATGTGCTAGATAGCATCAGGCACATTGTAGGGACTCAGTAAATGTTAGTTTTTTATATCCTTACTTCATCCCTTCAGCTTCTGCCTCTAGTTCTGATCCATAAACTATTTCTTTTTTTTTTTTAAGTTTATTTATTTATTTTGAGAGAGAGAGAGAGAATGAACACATTCTGGGCAGGGGCAGAGAGAGACAGGGAAAGAGAGAATCCCAAGCAGACTCTGCAGTGTCAGAGTGAAGCCAGCTCAAACCCACACACTGTGAGGTCATGACCTGAACCCAAATCAAGAGTGGGTCGCTTAACCGACTGAGCCATCCAGGTGCCCCCATAAATTATTTCTGACTCTCTGTGTTCACATTTCTAAGAAAGAAAATCAGGTTGGCATAACTATCCTTTCAAAACACACAGCTACAGGGCTGCCCATGAATTAATGAGTCTTCAGTCCGATACCCTCTCCTGATCACCTCACCATAGCCTGGACATGAGTTAGGTTACAAAACCTGTCTATCAAGGCAGTAGAGGCTATGAGAGAAGTGTTTCCTGAAGCAGAAGCAGAGTTGGTTGGTACCGATCAGCATCCTAGAAAGAGTTTGTTTATATGTGTTCACAATATTGCAACAATATCCCTTTATATCAGAGATTACCCTGGCAAATGCTTGTTATTGGCTTTCATGAGCTTAGCTGGTAATGTATGTACATCTGTCTTTTACTTAAGCCTACTTACTTGGAGAACTTCTGTTGTAGTTTAAGATCGTCAACAGAGTAAAAATAATTCAAAGACAATTCTAGAAATACAAAATAGAATTGTTTCCATTAAGCTGCCTTCACATCGATCAGTCTCTGTCATGGCAGTGGGCAGGGTGAACCTGAACTCTATCTGCCATTGCCTCTGTGGTGAGCATCTTCCGGGAGTACATTAGCTTCACATAGCAGGCAGGCACGCCAGAAAACATCCACATAAACCTTCCAAAAAAGGGGATTGGGAGATCAAATTCAGATGAAATCATCTGTGCAGAGAGCCCTGTGAAGCTGATGAGTATGTTATTTACAAGCCAGTTCCGTGAGGTTTGCTGGCTGAGTAATTAGGACAATAGCTATTCTGGCCTCTCGCCCCCCTCTGACTCAGCTGACACCATTCGCCCACTCTGTGGAACAGACCTGTTCTCCAGCACTCTTTGGACCAAAAAAAACCTGGCTACTGTAGGACATAACTTTATTGCCAAATTATTGACTACTTTGGTACAGTGATTTATTTCTTCTTCATTCACTTCATTTTAAAACTACTAAGAAATAACTTTTGTAACTCATTTGTTAAAGAGAGCAAGACATCAGGGTCAGGTTCCATTCAGTCATTCGCCTATTATTTTGGAAAATATTTTCCAAGGACCCACTTATGCTAGACCTTGTGTCAAGTACTTGAGTTATATTCATGGACAAGACAAAAAAAAATCCTACCTTAACAGGGCTTACCCTCTCTGAAGATAGAAAATGAACAAGATAAATAAGTAAAATATACAGAATGGTAGAGAGTAGTAACAAATGGATTTTTTTAAACAGAGCAGCAAAGGAAATGTCTTTGTTACTTTTAAGGTAGAGGGGAGATATACCATTAGTAAGACTAGAAAAAATCCCATGAAGGTCTCACTTCTATATGCTCAAGTTCCAAAACGAACATTGATAAAACCTCTCACTTGGAGAAAGCCACCTATGGTAACAACTCCCCTTTGGCCTATAATCTCAGGTAGAATAGAAGTCGGGGGCCTCAAACCAAACAAATCCACCAGAGGAAGTGAATTCTACAGAAGATGAGGGGAGGTTTTGGGTAAGACCACAAAGCAATTAAAAACAAGGAATAGATGTAGAAACCTAGTAATCAGAAAAGGAAGAAACGGCAGGCATGTATTGAAGATATGCCTAGACATAAAGTAGGCAAAGCTGAAGACAGTGTCCTGTTAGGAGCTTGAGATAGGTAGGGGTAACTGAGAACCAGATTCCCAGACAGGACCACAGTAACTGGACACAGAACCCAGGCAAAGGACTTGAGAAGCATATTTGTAACAACTCAGCCAAATTAACTTCAACTGTAAATCAACATTCACTCTCAAGCAGGAGCTTTGAAAAACATCTTGTGAGGGCAGAAGTCAACTCATCATGTCTGGGCCTGCAGGCAAAAGGAAGGGAAAGTAGCTATGATAGTAATTTCAGGGGCAGGATTTAAAGTAGTTCACAACCAGTATTGCAGTGTAGCCTCCAGGCAAAATGGAGACAGGTCCTAATACTGAAGAGGGTCCTGGAAAGCTGTTCTACTAGGCATTTCCCCATAGTTGCTGAATGGATCACAGGGTAGTGAGGGAGGATGTTTAGGGCAATAACAAGGAAAAGGTCTGGCAGCTCAGGGAAGTGGCTGATAATCCACTGGTACTCAAACATCTCAATATATTAATATAGTTTGCTCACTGCTCAGGTACTAGATCTTTAGTCCAGGATCTTAGCAGAGCAGCTTTGGTGACAAAACATAGCTTTTCCTATTAATGACATTTTGGTCCAGGTGAAGAATACAGCATAGTTATTAGGATAGAGAGAACCAGCTAAGCCACTTGCAGGCTGTGTCTACAGCATGTTCCTCATTCTTCAAGCCGTGGCTGTCCAGCAGTGAAATGGGGGTGATGACACGTACCTCACAGGGGTGTAAAGATCAAAGGAAATGGGAAAGTGCTCAGCATAGTGACTACACATAGACATTGTGCAGTAATGATTGGAATGTAATGTTACACTGGAAGGGACCTAGGTAAGATCTCATCCTATCCTTTGTTGTACATGTGAGAACCTTTACGTCCAGGGATGGTCATTTCCTCATGGCTACCCAATAGTTCACCACAAGCTCAGAAGAGGAACACAGATGTCCTGTCTCCCAGTGGAACATTCTTCTTTCTGCATTACACTCTATCTCCTTGATCCTTTCACCAATGATTTACAGTAACTTTGGGGTGCCTGGGTGGCTCAGTCGGTTAAGCCTCCGACTTCGGCTAAGGTCATGATCTCGTGGTCTGTGAGTTCAAGCCCCGCATCCGGCTCTGTGCTACCAGCTCAGAGCCTAGAGCCTGCTTCAGATTCTGTCTCCCTCTCTCTCTGCCCGTCCCCTGCTTACACTCTGTCTCTCTCTCTCTCTCTGTCTCTCTGTCTCTCTCTCTCTCTTAAAAATAAATAAATGTTAACAATTTTTTACATTTACAGTATCCTTGTCCCTGTGGTGCATTCATAAAATATGTGTTCATGTTAATAACTTTTTCGCCATAGAACACAGAGTAGGGAAGAGGGGAAAGTCAACAGGAAATGAGGCCATACGGATAGAGGATAAAACTTGTAGAGATATGCCTATCAAAGGGACATCGAAGGGAGTGGGGTATTGAGGGGTTCCAATGACAATAGCACATGTTTAATATAGGCTATGGGCTCCTTCTTTCAAGAATGATTAGTCAGTATGATGCCATTTTCATTTCTTGTCCTCACAAATAGTTCCCAGTTATTCTCTGACTTGATTCTCCAGAAGTTCATGTAGAAGAATATATTCTGACCCAACACAGACCTATTGCTTTGGGAACTGTTGCCGCTAAGTATCCTGTGAATCTGCATTTCTCTAACTGGCTGCTTTAAGATGACGTTTATAATAAGCAGTGATGTTAAGTAGCTAGCCACAGCACGAAGAGTGCTTTCACCAGATCAGCACCACACCTGACTGCTGGGCACAGCAAACTCACATTTAAAGAACCGCCTGATACGTCACCCTACTCCCTGCTTTTCATTTATCCTTTGTCAATAAATGGGATTGTATGTGGGGAAAGCAAAGGAAACGAGCATCAGGCCTGGATTTTAGCCACCCCCTCTTTCCCTGCCTCCTCCCCCCTAACCTGTAGTTCTATAAATGAGCAGCTCCATTGATGGGAGCTGAGATATGGTTCTCTGGTTCACTAGTGTCTGTGCTTGTGTGTGTACATGATTTTTCGATAGACACAAACTCTTAATAGTTACTAAGGCAGCAGAACACATCTACCTTCTAAGAAGCAGAAGAATCAGTCACAATCTGTCAGAAAACAACTGTTTGCCAAGGAACTCATCCAGAAGCACTAACCTTTGTTTAATATGTTATTGATTTTCTAAACTGTTAAGTATGGTTTATAATGGCAATAACCCACATGATACCACTCATTACATCAGTTAATACCTAGTTTATTAGAACATTAACTTTTGCCACAGGCAATTAACTGACAAACTATGTGTGTGTGCATCTGTGTGTGTGTGTGTGTGTGTGTGTGTGTGTGGTGGGGGGGTGGTGGTGCAGGGTCAAGAGAGACATATAATGAGAGATTTCCAAGTGAACTTTACTTCAGTATTTTTAAATGGCTTGTGAGAGCTCAACAATAGAGCTCAAAATCTTCTTGTTACCTTCCCAGAAGAAGTAGGCCAGTACTATGCACATATGAAGCCCCCCACCACTGACATTAGTAAGCTAATCCACAATAAGCTATTGGAAATCATGTGCATAATTAATTAAGCATCACTATTCATAACAAGGTGTGTGTGTGTGTGTGTGTGTGCGTGCACACGCGTGCACGTGCGCAGGTGGAGAACTTGGTAGTAAGATAAGGAACAGTTCCGAACAGTGTAGAAACTTTTAAGTGTTGCCCCACTATTGTTGCAAGGTAATATTCATGTGTATTCCTTTACAGGAAGGTAACATGACATAAGAAAAGTTCTTTTTATTTTATTGCATTCTCTACTTAGTATATTTTCTTGAAATAACACTGCCTACCCTAGCTATACTCATATAACTTTTTTTTCCTAAGGCTCTTTATGAAAAATTTTTAGATCCTCAGTAAGCTATATATATATATATATATATATATATATATATATATATATATATATAAACGTTTATACACACACAGACATATAGATATATATAGATATACATATATAGTTTGTTTTATATACATAATCATATATGTGCCTGAATAATAGGCCTTGATAATTTTGGGGTTTTTTTTTTAGGTTTTTATTTAAGTAATCTGTACACCCAATGTGGGGCTCACACTCACAACCCTGAGATCAAGAGTTGCATGCTCTTCCAACTGAGCAAGCCAGGCTCCCCAATATATTGTTTTAAAGTTTATTTATTTATTCTGAGATGAGAAAGAGAGAGAGAGAGAGAGAGAGAATCCCAAGCAGTCTCTGCACTGTCAGCACAGAGTCTGATGCAGGGCTCAAAATCACAAACAGTGAGATCATGACCTGAGCTGAAATCAAGAGTTGGATGCCCAACCAAGTGAACCATCCAAGCGTGCCCCCGCCCTGATATTTTTGTGTTTTTTTTTTTTAAGTTCAAAACCTAGTATCTGGAGGAAACGAGACTTCCAGAATGGTGAAGTAAGGGGATTTGCAAATCCTCTACCTTAACACAGTCACACAACTGGACAAGATTGTCATGACAGTCATTTCAACATTGTTTGGAAATTGACCAAAGACATACGACAATCTCAGAAATTTGAGAAACTGCTGAAATCCAGACTTTGGGTACAAAGAGCACCTGTCTATGGCATCTTCACCTGTACCTGCTCCCTTTGCCCCCTAACCCCCACTAAGCTCATTCTGGATGGTAGCTCTACTAAGGTGGGCAAGCCATAAAAATCAGGAGCTTTACTGTCAGTGGAAACTGACTTGATCTGGTAACCCATGTGTGGGGACTTTGTCTGAAACAATAGCTATTTTGGTGGCAAACAATCAAGGAAGGCCCACATCACAGCTGTCTGAGTTGTGATACTGGATTAAACAATTTACCATACAACCCAGCAAATTCGCTCCTAAGTATCTCCCCAAAAGATATAAACACATATGTCCACACAGAGACTTATACACAAATGTTCATAACAGCATTGTATATAATAGTCAAAAACTAAAGATAATCCAAATGTTCACCAATTGGTGAATACATAAACAAAACATGGTATACACATAAAACAGATTATTCAGCAATAAAAAAAGAGCTACTGCTACACTCCACACCAGAGATGAATCTTTAAAAAAAAAAAAAAAAAACCGGCTAAGTGAAAGAAGCCAAGACCACATATTGTATAATTTCGCTTATATGAAATATCCAGAAAACGCTAATTTGTAGGGACATTAAACAGATTAATTATTGCCAAGGACTAGGGATAGGACAGCAGAGTGAATTTAAATGAGTGAGTGGGATCATTTCAGATTGTGGTTATGGTTGCACAACTCTATAATTAACTAAAAAACAACTGTACCCTTAAAATGGGTGGATTGTATGGTATAGAAGTATACCTCAAAAAAGCTATTAAAATCGGTATTTTAGAGGATTACAGTATGAGTAAAAAAGAGCTAACACAGAATAATCATTAGCTCTATTATAATAATCTAGTTTCTCTTAAAGTATGAAGCATCTTGAAATAGCATTATAAGATTCTAAGCAAGTTTTATAAAGCAAGTGTCTTATTGCTTCATAATATACTAAAACAGAAAATTCTAAGAGCCCTATTATTTTCCTTGGTATATCTGAAGAAATTTTCCCATTCAGAAATGGTCTTATAAATCATTATAATAATAATTTCAGATAGTTATAAGAGAATATGTTCTGAAATTACAACATGTGTTATTATAAACTACATATAAAAAAAAACCTCAGGAATTGCTCCATATTACAGCTATTGAAAGAAAGAAAAATAATTGCTAATAATTTACTCTGGCATTAGCTTGGCACTAGACAATGCACTGAACAAAAGAATGAATACCATTTCAGATAGTATCTACCAAGGTCCTCTGAGATTAATGTAATTGTCAATTTTTAAACTAATTGAAGAAGCTGAGACCATTGTCCTTATGTTCCTTTATAGAGTTTCTTTGCTAGAGATTGATCAGAAGCTCAATTTTATATTTTGTTAGAATAACAGCAACTCAATAAAATGGTCATTCTGTGCTGAAAAGATTTTTCCTAAAAAGTAGAAGGTGAAATTATGGCCAATATGCTTTCTCTTTCTTTAAATTTAAAATATTGGGAAGGGCATTTCCACCTATCAAAGTTATATAACATACATCTGGGTGCATACACATATGTGCATATATACATATAACATATGCATATATTTAAGTAAATAATGTTATTTAGTGTTGATGGGGTTGTGGAAAATTTGACAATCCCACACATTGCTAGTGACATTGCCAAATAGGAAATAATCTGTCAGTGTGTGTCTGGAAACATAAAAATCTTCATGCCTGTGACTAGTAATGCACTTTCAGAGAGCCCATCCAAATACCCTACTACTAGGGCACTGCTTCAATAGGCGTAGCCTCTTTGGGGTCCAGAGTGTGTGCAGATATGAGAAAGAACAATCTGACTCAAAGAATCTTAAATATTTGTTCATTTCAGAGGGCCTGCCTGCATCCTGATAAAAGAATTAACATAGATTAATGTAGCTTAAATCTCTTTTCCCTTCTGACATATTTGCCACAAAGCCTTCCTGATTGTTTCATCGCTGTGTCAATCCTTATCTCTTGTGAATTAATAGAGATACTAGCAAAAGATCTTGGCAGAATGCATCCGGAATAGTGACGTTCAAGGCTAATGTAGAAACGTTGTCACTTTGGGTCTCATTGGGTAAGGTATTGATTGATTGATTGATTGATTGAGGCTTCTGACACCTTGTGACCTACAGTACCTGCCAATGAGCATGTGCAGAGCTTTCATTCGGGTCCCTAAGTTTCTGATAGCTTTGTACCAAGTGTATCATTTATGTCACAGGATGATAAATGCAATTCTTCCCGTAGGTTCAGAAAAAGGCCACAAAGCCTGAGAAGAGAACAATAGTTGCCTGGTAACCACACGATCTAAGCCAAAGGGCTGGCTCATCTATGCAGAATTTGCCAAGGGGGTGGCCCAGTGCTGAGTGTTGCACAATTAATAGATCACGTATCTCCAGTTCAGATAAGAGGGTGAGATTAAAAAGTCAAGATAGTTAATTTTATTTTTGTTGGCTCATTTTTGTTTTGCTTTGCTTTATCACTCTTAGTGAAGGGTTTTATCCAAAAGAGAAGGGCATGCGAAAACAGACACATAGACCAATGGAATAGAATAGAAACCCCAGAACTAGACCCACAAAAGTATGGCCAACTAAGGAAAGAATATCCAATGGAAAAAAGACAGTCTCTTTAACAAATGGTGCTGGGAGAACTGGACAGCAACATGCAGAAGGTTGAAACTGGACCACTTTCTTACACCATTCACAAAAATAAACTCAAAATGGATAAAGGACCTGAATGTGAGACAGGAAACCATCAAAACCCTAGAGGAGAAAGCAGGAAAAGACCTCTCTGACCTCAGCCATAGCAATTTCTTACTTGACACATCCCCAAAGGCAAGGGAATGAAAAGCAAAAATGAACTATTGGGACCTCATCAAGATAAAAAGCTTCTGCACAGCAAAGGAAACAATCAACAAAACTAAAAGGCAACCAACGGAATGGGAAAAGATATTTGCAAATGACATATCGGACAAGGGCTAGTATCCAAAATCTATAAAGAGCTCACCAAACTCCACACCCAAAGAACAAATAACCCAGTGAAGAAATGGGCAGAAAACATGAATAGGCACTTCTCTAAAGAAGACATCCAGATGGCCAACAGGCACATGAAAAGACGCTCAACATCGCTCCTCATCAGGGAAATACAAATCAAAACCACACTCAGATATCACCTCACACCAGTCAGAGTGGCCAAAATGAACAAATCAGGAGACTATAGATGCTGGCGAGGATGTGGAGAAACGGGAACCCTCTTGCACTGTTGGTGGGAATGCAAACTGTTGCAACCGCTCTGGAAAACAGTGTGGAGGTTCCTCAAAAAATTAAAAATAGACCTACCCTATGACCCAGCAATAGTACTGCTAGGAATTTATCCAAGGGATACAGGAGTGCTGATGCATAGGGGCACTTATACCCCAGTGCTTATAGCAGCACTCTCATCAATAGCCAAATTATGGAAAGAGCCTAAATGTCCATCAACTGATAAATGGATAAAGAAATTGTGGTTTATACACACAATGGATACTACGTGGCAATGAGAAAGAATGAAATATGGCCTTTTGTAGCAACGTGGATGGAACTGGAGAGTGTGATGCTAAGTGAAATAAGCCATACAGAGAAAGGCAGATACCATATGTTTTCACTCTTAGGTGGATCCTGAGAAACTTAACAGAAACCCATGGGGGAGGGGAAGGAAAAAAAAAAGAGGTTAGAGAGGGAGAGAGCCAAAGCATAAGAGACTCTTAAAAACTAAGAACAAACAGAGGGTTAATGGGGGGTGGGAGGGAGGGGAGGGTGGGTGATGGGTATTGAAGAGGGCATCTTTTGGGATGAGCACTGGGTGTTGTATGGAAACCAATTTGACAATAAATTTCACATATTAAAAAAAAGAGAAGTGCATGTATTATAACTATTCAGCTCAATACAATCATATGAAACTAAATCTACCCCTCACACTACCACCAGATCAAGAAACAGAATATTACCCACACCACAGATTGCTCCTTCAAGCTTCTTCCAGCCAATCACCCCACTATTCTTGACTGTTAGCATAATGTAGAGTAACTTGGTCTATGTTAAGGATTTTATACAGTGTCATACAGTATGTATACTCTTGTGTCTGGCTTCATCTGCTCAATATTATATTTTTGATATATTGGTGTGTGCTGTTGTAGAATGATCACTCTCAATACTATATAGCATCCCATTGTGTGAATATACCACTATCTATTTTTCCATTCTATTACTGACAGGCAATTAGACATTTTTTTAATTTGGGACTGTTAAAGCTTCTATGCACATATTTTTGTCGAACATATGCGTGCATATCTGCTAGATATATGTCTAAAGAGTAAACTTGCTAGGTCAAAGAGAATAGGTATGCTCCACTATAGTATATAATGTCAAGCATTTTCCAGGTATTATACCAATTTAGACTTCCACCAGTAGGATATGAGAGTTCCCGTTGCTCCCCATCTTCACTAACACTTAGTAATTTTCTTTCTCATTTTACCCGCTCTGGAGGGAGTGTAGGGGTGTGTGGTGGTGAGAGGACTTATTTCAAGAAAGATTTAATTGTGCTGTGCTTTACCTTCCTTCAACTTAAGGAAGAGGGGCTTTGAGGTCTATAAGAAAATCTTCAAATGTGTTTCCAAGAGCTCAAGGAACAAGGAACAAGCTCTGACTTGCACCTGCTAATTCTAAAGCAAGATCTGTGGCTGGACTGCCCCTGGCTGCTGGCAGAGTGGACAGGGCTGCCAGGAGAGTCAGCTCCTCTTCTGACAAAGGTCGAGCAGTGGTGCAGGTGTCCTGGGAACTAGATATGACCTTGAAAAAGGGATCCAATCTGGGTTTTATCAATATTAACTCTGACCCAGATGACTGATTTGAGATGCATAGGAACCCCAATTATAAATAGCTGAAAGCCCAGAGGCCAAGGGTGAAGTATACAATCAGCCAGACAAAAGGCATTCCTCACACCAAGGAGTTGCAATTGGAGGTCTCCAACAGGAAAATTGCTAAGGACCCTATAAATTTACCCCTTTGGAAGGAAAGAAGCATCTTTGGAAAAATACTATCACCAAAGCGCACCAACACCAGATTCCAGCTGAACTAGCCACTTAAGCTCACGTCCTTTTCAACATTGCCCTAGGGTCAGCCATATAGTAATCAGCAAACTAAGAGACGATTCCTAGACAGGCGCCCCTGTGTAGTGACTTTTTAATTTCAATTTTCATAACTTAGAGAACAGACTGTTGCTCTCACATGATATATGTGATATTTCATGAGCGGAGTTGCTTTTGCCTTATAATATCTAGACTCCTTTTATTTTTCAAGAACTATATTGTAAACAGAAGACATAGGTCCTCATTAAAAACACATTTTTAGAGGCGCCTGGGTAGCTTAGTCAGTTGAGTGACAGTCTCTTGATTTGGCCTCAGGTCATGATCACAGTGTCATGGGATCAAGCCCCACATCTGGCTGTGTGCTGAGCATGAAGCCTACTTAGGATTCCCTCTCCCCCACCCCCATCCCTCCCTTGATCATTCCCTTTCCCTCTCTACGTTAAAAAAAAACCCAAACAAAAAAACCCAAAACACATTTTTATTAAATTTTTTAATGTTTATTTATTTTTGAGAGAGATACAGAGTGCAAGCAGGGGAGGGGCAGAGAGAGAGGGAGACACAGAATCTGAAGCAGGCTCCAGGCTCTGAGCTGTCAGCCGAGGGCCTGACATGGGGCTCAAACTCAGGAACCACGAGACCATGACCTGAGCTGAAATCGGACACTTAACTGACTGAGCCATCCAGGTGTCCCCCCAAACACATTTTTAATATAACACAAACTTGGAGAAAGAAAGAGAGAAGGAGAGAAAGAAAGAAAGAAAGAAAGAAAGAAAGAAAGAAAGAAAGAAAGAAAGAAAGAAAAGGAAATAGAAGGAGGGAAAGGGGGAAGAAGGGAGAAACAGCAGCAACAACCAATACCGAGCTTAAGGAGAAAAACTCAGGAATGAAACATGCTAAATGTTTAGCATTAAAGGAGTTGGGATTGTGAATATATTTAACTGTGTTCAATAGTTCTCATTTTCTGTGACAAAAGTATACAATATTTTTAATGTTAAGACTATAAAAATAATAGCTTAAGCTCTTAATTTAGAACAAACATTAGAGACCTAGAGATTTAGGTTTTATTTTAAATGGTTAGATAAATGTAATGATATTTTTCATTATCTATACATTTATAAGTTATCTTGGAAAATAATTTGTAATATTTCCACTAGATGTATTTTGATATATACAATATATATTGTATGTATGTCTATATCGATATGTTTATCTATATTTTGTGTGTGTGTATGTGTGTGTATGTGTGTGTGTGTGTGCAGTTCAAAAGCATTTTACTATCTCATTGCATATAGTACTTTTTAAGTTACAGTTACAAAATGTTATAACAGATATAGTAAGCTGCCTTCTTGGATCCTGGAAAACTGTAAAGCATTAAGAACCAAAATGATTTTTTATGCCTGTTTTCATGTGGTTTTAATGGGATTACGGAAAATTTTATGGCAGAGATGACACAGTGTTAGCTGAATCATCAAATAATTCCTAGACAATATTACTAACATCAGTTTACAAAGCTTATTTCTAAGAAGGTAGACTGTAACCATGGGTTAACAATATGGTGCCCTTAAGTTTAACAACCCTAATCTCTTTGTTAGAGAAACAGTCTAGAGCCTTTAAAAAATATATAGACAATATTGCTCTCAACTCCTCGTAGACAGCCCAGTGTCCCATCAAGATTTTTGTAAATTCCTGGTAGAGATGTTAGCGTAGACAGAGAGCTCCAGTTCTGAGTGTCTGCCTTCAACTAATTCTTATCCTCTACTCTGTGTCTTCGGATTGTTCCTGTCCCTCAACCCTAAGTGAAAACTTAATATGAGGCACATACTCTATGCCTTGAGGCCCCAAGACAAAAGTGAATAGGATATTATTTTAAGCAGAATTCTGTTGAATAATGCATATGCATGATATATCAAGTAAATTTAAATTGCATGTTGGATATGCTTATCCTTTGAATCCATTGATCACCTAGGTACAGAAGATTTCTCCCTGATTCCACAGCCCCACATAGCACTCTGTCTGGCCTCTTGACATTTCCTGAATCCCTCTACTCATCAATTAAACCATATTCCCCTAATGACACTATTTTCTTATTCTATTATAGAAAACAATTCAGACTTTATTAATATCAATTTCTATAACCACCATTTATAACCACCCGAACAAGAAAAATATCAAAGCAAAGCTATTTGGCAGGAGATCCTAGGAAAGGGAGAAATGTATATTTATTTTTAACAGAACCATTGGCTGAATTTGTCCAGCCCATTTAAAGGAGAGTTGAGACAGCATTAATTCATCTATTTTGAGAAATGTTGGCACTGTGTTAGGCTCTACGGATACTGTGTTGACTGAAACAGATAAAGCTCAAGCACTTACATATTTACGTGTCTGGGGGAAACACATTATCACATAAGAGGTGCAGAGAAGAGCCGTGATGAGGGCTTATATAAAGTGTAAATTCATATTGTTAGAGTGTACAGGGAACCTAATTTTAACTGAAAATTCAATGAAGACCTGTCTGAAAAGTCATCATGTACAGACATGTCCTCAGATGCCAGACATGGAAAGGGCAAGGATGAAGATGCACAAAATCCCTAAGGTAAGAACTTTGGGTGTTAGAAAGAATGAAAGAAGTTGCAGGAGTGAATAGCATCGACAGGGCATTGTTAAGACAATAGAACACAAAAGTTCATAGAGGAAGGCGAAGGTCAGCTCCCAAAGGACTCAAAATATTTTAGGCATAATGGGAAATCCTTGAAAAGTTCTGGGGAGGAGCCAGCATGATCCAGGTGACATTTTAAGGAGATCACTCTGTAGTTTATAAAGAATAGATCCAAGAACAACAATGGATGGCATTTATTTTCATAAATCTAGAAGATGTTATGAAATTGGGGACATATGACACAAATTAGATCTAAGACCTGTTTTGGAAAGAGTCTATGTAAATATACACAGCCATTTCTTTAGAGACTAAGGTTTTAAAAATTAAATGGCTCTCCGATTGGTTTGAATGGCCAATTGTTCTTTCATCTCATGCAGCACTGTTTGGTGACTTGGTACTTCAGCATTGTATGAGCTAAAAGTATGGCGAAGTTAAAAGTTTAAATGAGGATTCTCTACCTCTTTCACCTCCAGGTAAGGGCAGGAAAGTACATCTCCAAATCTTCTATGTTACTATATCTATCTGCCTATCTAGATCCCTCCATAAATAAATTGATAGGAAGGTAAATAGATTGATACAGACGCAGGTAATAAAAAGCCCATCATTTACCAAGAACTTACCATGAGTTGAGCTTTTTGTATACGTTACCTCTAAGGCTGACAAAGTTGTACTCATTTTCCAGATGAGAGAACTGAGATTCAGAAATGTTAATTGAGTTGCCCAAAGCCACACAGCTATTAAGTGGGCCTCCTGAAGATTGTAACCTAATATGTACAGTGCCCAACTCTATTAACTTTTTCCCTCTATTCTGCTGCTTCATCATGGATTATTCTCTCTGAGCAGAGAAAGTAAAGCAAGCATTCGGGAGGAAAGAACTACTGAACTTCCCCTTTCATCCTTCTGCCAACATAAATACTTCCTCCCTAAAATTATTTTAAATTGAAATTAGAGAAGTAGTATTTATTACATAATAGTATATAACTTAAAGGAATAAACAATTACCAGGTTCAGTTTAATTTCATTTGATTTATTCCTTCAAATAGATACTGCTTTTAGTTTGGGTGACAGAATCCATACAGAAATAAGGAATCATTGGTTTGTGACAGTGATATGTATGTAATAGGCATTCTCCCTCTCTTCACACAGATCACAGGCAAATGTGTGTTCTCAAAGACACACAGATTCCTACAGAAACGGAGAGAAACAAAAACCAGTACTGAAGGCCCAGTTCCCTAAATAAAAGGGGAACACCACAAAAAACAAGAGGCAGCAAGGTTTCATTGATCACTTGTCTACCTGGGATACTGTCAGCAATATTCAGGTTCAAACCTCTTTTTTCTTATCAGAATGTTCGTCGGATTATCTATTTCTGCTGAATAACGTGCCGCAGGGCTGCTAATCAGAAGAGAAAAGAAGCTGCCTTTGGTGATGAAAATTGCTTTCCAGTGACTGATTGTGCTAATCAATCTTCTACAAGGGAAATCAGGAGTAAAAGATGGCCAATAATTGCAAAACACTGCTGCACACATGAAGAAAAATAACTGATGCACAAAGCGCAGAAAATCAACTCTTTGGAAAATGTTGCAGAGTTGGCTGTTTTAAAAAAACATACACTTTGGAGAACAGTTTTTCACAGTTTAACACCTAAGCCTTATATTTAATATGTAGGTAAGTACTGTGCCTACTTTACTCTGGCATTATAGTATTTGATGGACACTTCATAATCAGAGAGCAATCTGGGATTTCTCATTTGGAATCTGAAATTGATTGAAAGTTCTAAAAATTATCAAGATTGTTGATGCAGGGATTACAGTTAGCCTCTGATCCTCTTTGCGTATGAAAATTACAACTGAATTAAGGGCAGAAAATCTTTATTTCTAACGATTCCCAGCTGTCAGTGCAGCTTAACAAATGATCCATAGTGTTTCAGTCTCTTTGTTTAGAGTTTGCTTGTAAGTTCCTTGTGATTTTACAAGTACAAAATTGGATGTAATGTTGATTCTGCAGCTAGTTTTATGCATACATTGTAAAGTAGAAACTAAAACTTATATTCCTCCCCTTAAAAAGGAATTGTTTTTGCAATCTGTTGTGCATTTAAAGCAATTTTTAAAGACTCTGTGTAACTTAAGAGTCAACTACATAAGAGATCTAGATCGTATATGTGAGTAAAATATGTGAGATAATGCCTGAAATTTGAAAAAATCAATTTTGGCTGCTTAGAATCACATATCATGTTTCTTCAGATCTAAAACAGAATCAATTGTAAGGCTCACTAAAATAATTAAGGAAGAAATATAGCACAAATTATATTATGATATATTGCTTTAATGAAAGTTGTACATGATGCAGGATATAGTCATACCAGCTTTTTTTTTGCTTTGAAGTCTATTTCCAAGAGACTTGGAAATTTCTCCCGTATAAAGTGACATTACTTGGAGTACATTAGGCAATTTCAAAAGAATATAACAAAACCTACAACAGCAATGTCTATTCATGATAGGAATTTCTCTTAAGTCTCATGAAGCATTTCTATATTTCTTTGCACAAAGCCATGAAATTGTGTTCACTTCCCCAGTGATAAATATTTGCTTTAATGGGATTAAATTTGTGCCCTACTGCTGTATTTTCATGGCCAAGTAATTCTATATTCCAAAACAAATGATATTGTAATTACTGATAAAATTGTAAAGCAATGAAACTCAACATGTTTAGTAACATAACTTAACTGAAATGCTGTTAAAAGCTTTGACCAAGAATGCATATAAGCAGGCAACAACAAATAGAACATAACTGCTGGCTGGACAATGGCAATTGTAAGATACAGACATGTCCTGATTTCAGACCAGTTAAAAAGTGAAAGTGTACATCTTAGAATTGGTAAAATACACTAATATATTGCAAGGTGAAACTTCAGAGATAATGATGTCCAATTCCCTCAATTTCCGTGGTAAGTCCATGAGGTCCAATGAATTAAGAAAAGCTGTTTCAGGGGTGCCTGGGTGGCAGAGTCCGTTGAGTGTCTGATTCCTGATTTCGGCTCAGGTCATGATCTCAAGGTTCATAAGCTTGAACCTGCATTGGGCTCTGTGCTGGCAGTGAGCAGCCTGCTTGGGATTTTCTCACTCCCTCTCTCTCTCTGCCTCTCTCCCATGCTTGCTCTCTATCTCTCAAAAAAAATAAATAAACTTTTAAAAAAGAAAGAAAGAAAAGCTGTTTGAGATGGTAGAAACTAGATAAGATTCCCAATTTTTAGGGCAGCTTATACTCTATTACATGTTTTCATGATCTACCCCTTTTGAATGATTTGTTACTTTATGAATACATTTTCTTGTGCTCAAAACTGTTATTTGAAAACTGAGTTAACATATCATTCTACTAAGCCCTGATCATTGAGCATGCTATATACATTGCTTCTATGCTTTATTAAGTAAACTTGCTTGACAATATAAGATGTTCTTAATACATTATGTAATTCAATATTTTATTTAGTTTCTAGCAACTGAGATAAAATTATTATCCCTGATTAATCTTCCTAAAATAATAGTTTCATTCTTCCAAATTGAACATCTTCCTTTTGTTTGCTGCATCAATTCTAGATTTTTCCACAGAATTTTTTTTAAGGCTTTTCATAACTTAGCCTCATCTAAATCACTCAATTTTATTTCCCACTACTTGAAACCATGTTATCCTGATTTTTACTTTGGTCATTATAACTACTAGTAATAAAATGCCTGTAGAATTATTGTTCAATCTCAGAATTTTAATTAATGCCTGTGGAATCTTCTGAAAGTTAAGTAATTTTATTAATTGATTTTGGCTACTAGCACACAATGTACAGCAAATCTAGACTTTGAGTGTTACCCACTCTGCAGTGCATTTGGCAGAACTAGAAAAGGAGGATCTGGAATCAACAGACCATTGCCTATGAGGTCTCATATTAGTTTTGACTTCTTCATCTGGCTTTAATTTTTTTTTAATGTTTATTCATTTTTGAGAGAGAGAGAGAAGGGTAGGAGCAGAGACAGAAAGAGAAAGAAAGAGAGAGAGAGAGAGAGAGAGAGAGAGAACCCGAAGAAGGCTCCAGGCTCTGAGCTGTCAGCACAGAGACCGACACAGGGCTCAAACTCATGAACCGCAAGATCATGACCTGAGCCGAAGTCAGACACTTAACCAACTGAGCCACCCAGGTGACCCTCTTCATCTGGCTTTAAAAGACCTTTTTGAAATTGGCTTTAGTAGTGTGCAGTAGACAGTGTCACATGATCAGATGTATGTGAAGGCATTCTCGAGCAGAATGTCACCTTTTCCATTCTTTTCTCCTGACAATGTATCTGTCAGTAATGAAGCTTCTTCCTAAAACAAGAAAGTAAACTTAAAAACCATTAAATAAGGCATCACTGAATACCTTAAAATTATTACTGTATAACAAATGATTGATACTCACTTTTGGTTATTATGTGCCTCACATATCTACTTTCTTTAAAAAAAAGTGCTCAAAAATAACAAGGAGGACTAACTCAATACGAAAATATGAAACTTCATTATAAATGTAGACTTACTAGTTCCTGAATATGTTTGTCATCATTCAGAAAGTGTTCTGGATCAGCAAAAGTATGTTTATCTATGGATCAAAATACTAAGGAGGAATCATATATTGTTTAAGTTGGCTTATAATAACTGATAATTTCCTTTCACCTTTTATTCTCTAACTTAACATTTATTTATTTTTAATTTTTTAAGTAATCTCTACACCCAACATGGGGCTTGAACTCCCAACCCCGAGAGGAAGAATCATATGCTCTACTGACTAAGGCATCCAGGTACCCCTTTTTTGGGGGGGGGGTTCTTTATTTTTTTTCAAGTTTCTTTAACTAAATAAACTGAAGTCTTAAGGAAAATTTTTAACCTGAAAGCCATGATCACTTTGCCATTAAGATTAGTCAACAAGACATATGACATAAACTGTATATCATATTTCTGTTGCTAATAAAATTATACCATCCTATGTCATATAGATATTATGATTCAATCATATTTACATAGCAAAACATACACACATACAGCATTATATACAGCAACATACAGATATGAAATTTTAGATTTATTATGGGCACAGGATTTATAAAGTAAGGTTGCAGAAAACAAGTACTGTATCAGAAAATAAATATTCAAAAACAGATAATTTAATTAACATGATGGAATACAACCATTAGAAATTATGGCTTTGAGTAATTTCTCAGTATATATAAAAAGTTAACCTCTTAAGCTTTTAAAAGCATATCATGTGATAAAACTAAAGTGATCCTAGTTAAAATCTATGCATATCCCATGTAGCTACCAATCCATATATTAATATTTAGAAGATAGACATCCAAATGTAAAATGAGAACAGTGATTGGTATGAGCTATGACACTATAAAATACTAGTCTGATAAATTAAAATGGGATTACTTTGGTGTTTTAGTATGTTCATTTTATGTTTTTGTTCTTTATTTCTAATACGGAGCATTCATATTTTCTGGAAGATTTATTTATAATGCAATACAAAAATATTCCATTATGCCTACTGATTAAAAAAACTATTAATAGGCCAGGATATTGCGAATTACATGATAGTAGTCAAATATGTTTTGTTATATTGCTTTCATTATCATCAAAAATCAACGGTCACATCTATGGAATTGATACATCCTTAATCTGACAAATCTATGTAATCCCTGCCTATAGTGGGTATAATAATAGGTAACAAGATTGCTTTAGAATTAAATGCAATAATGTATGGAAAGTACCTAGCATACTGCCTAGAAATTAGTAAGCACTCAATAACAATGGTTAAATTTTTCATAATAAAAATATGTTATTTTGGATGTTTTTACCAAATAAAATCATATCCTAAAATATGTGTCTTTATAAAAAATATGACAAAATTAGTTTAAAGATGTTAAACCATGAACTGAGGAATTTATTACACCATACAGGAAACATGCAGATCTTGTGCTTATAGATAGATACTTTAAAATCTCATACATATTTCACCAACCAGTTGGTTCTGTGCCTATCTAAAGGTATTTCAAATGACAGCTTTTCCAAATCACAGGTATCTACCTTAAGGAAATAAATTATATTTATAGTTACATTAATCCAAAATTAAGGTCTATAAACCTCACTTCACCTTTCTATACTTCCAACTTATTTTACAAGCCACGTCTGCAACTCTTAGAAAAACAATTAGGTTAAGGAAGAAAAGTACGGCCTTTCTATTAAAATAAAACATCCAATAATAATGGAATGAGAATTTCCCAGAGGGCAATCACCATTGTACCTTAAAGCCCCAAAATATTTCCTGAAATTTATTTTCTCTGTGTTTCTTGCTATTTACTAAAGAGACCACCATGTTGGCTGGGGTTGAAATGGAGGTTGAAAGAGAGGGAGAGAAACTCCCTAATAGCTACAAAACTCATCCCTATCTTACAGCTCCGTTGACTTTATTAAAGGTTAAAGTAGTGGTTTCAGTTTGACATTTTTTAAAAATGCAATTAACATGGAGCTGTTCCAGATAAAGCCAAATCACGAATTCTAATGCGTACTTTCTCAAAGGGGGTTGTTGGAACCCCTTGATTTTTCCACTGAACAGGGCTTTGAAAGACCTGTGTTATAGGATAATCAAAGGGAAGTAAATATAGAGGAAAATAGGAACTTGGATAATTTGATTTATAAGGTGCACTTTGTCTGTTTTCAGTTTGAGCATTTCCACAGAAAAGCCTCTCTGTGAAACTCATAGCATATTTCCATGAAGTAAAAACTCTTAATTACTGTCATGACAAGGGGCCCATACACAATTCTAGATTCCTGAAGGTCTAAACTCAACAAAGTTCAAAATGAGGCTCTTTTGTTCAGTCTGGCCCAAATTTGACTTTTCTTCCAGGTTCTACTTTCTAGTCTAAGACCTTAACTCTTCTCAAGCATTGATACAAGTAAGTCCACTTTCTTGAAGGAGGACTGTGCAGGAAACCTTATCAGAATACACTGTCATACTCCAACATAGCATACAATAGATCCACTGCCATATCAGATATGGTTTCATAATACAATATTCCCCATCCCCTCGAAAGTCGAAGTCCTAATTTTATTTACCACACATTCTGGTATATTGGGACCAGCCAACTATCGGAGTGGTGACTATATAAAACCACCCTTTCTTCGGGCGCCTGGGTGACTCGGTCAGTTAAAAGACCTACTTCCGTTCAGGTCATGATCTCCCAGTTTGTGAGTTGGAGCCCCGCCTGGGGCTCTGTGCTGTCAGCTCAGAGCCTGGAGCCTGCTTCGGATTCTGTGTGTCCCTCTCTCTCTGTCCCTCCCCTGCTTGTACTCTGTCTCTCTCTGTCTCTCTGTCTCTGTGTGTGTCTCTCTTTCAAAAATAAATAATAAACATTGAAAAAAAATTTTTAAAAACCCCACCCTGTCTCCATTTACTAAGGAGAGACACTATGGTGGCTCCATGTCAGCCAGTGATTCTGTGTGAAAATACCGAATTATTTTGAATAATTAATTTTGAAATTAATTTGAATATTTCCAATTTAACTGATCATCACCAGAAGATGGCATAAATACACTAAGTAAGAATGTGAACAAGCATTTAGAGACCCTTTTCTTGTTAAGGAATACAAAGGATGTTTTAAAATTATAGTGCATGACAATGAATAAATAGATAGATAGATAAAATTATAGTGCATGATCCAACTTTAATTTTTTTATTTATTTATGTTCTCACAAAGTTCTTCTTTAGAGACTGGGTGTAATAAAAAATGCAAACATGTTCTTTTCATTTACACTAATGTCAGTAACTAGAATTTTTAAAAGGTGAAAATCTGTTTCAGTCTAAAGTCAAATCTGGAGAAAAAATAAAATCCTTGTTTCAGCTGATATTTTTCAATATGAAATATCTATTTTTCTTGCCACTTTAAGGGAAATAAACATTGACAAATGTTATTAACATTTAATAAATGATTAATAGCCCTGCCTTTTCCATAATAATTTATTATAAGAAGTGTTTTATCATGTTCAAGAGACATGTAAATAACTATGCAATGTCATTTATAAATGCTTTACAACAGGTTGATGGAACATTATTGAGAACCTGTTTGAAACATGAAAAAGGTAAAAACAAGCCTCCTAATGACTGAATCTTAAAAGTCTGTGTTGTCATTTATCAAGTTTCTTAAATCATTTCTAAATATTACCTCAATTTAAAATGCAACTGCCATTTCTTATTCAGTTTTGCCCTCAAGTAGAAATAAAACAAATATACAGCACTCAACCTGAGGTAAGCACATGGGCATAGAATTGTTGGGTGCAGTAGCAGCACAAAGTTGTAGAGAATTACCTGTCATCAAAGCCTAGAATATTCTGATATTAATTTTATTTTTTATTATTTTTTTTTAATTTTTAAAGTTTATTCATTTTTGAGAGACAGAGGGAGACAGAGTGTCAGCAGGGAAGGAACAGAGAGAGGGAGACACAGACTCGGAAGCAGGTTCCAGGCTCTGAGCTGTCAGCATAAAGCCCAATGCAGGGCTTGAACTCACTGACCGCGTAATCATGACCTGAGCTGAAGTTGGACACTTAACAGACTGAGCCACCCAGGCACCACTCTGATATTAATTTTAGACTGATGCTAAGTAAGGGAGAGAGTACAGATGAGTTTACAACAGATGGTTTTAGATAAACCTTTTAAATTAATATACTGATACCAGACCTTGCTTACAAATGAATGCCACCTCTCATTGGAAAACCGGACATTTCCAACCCTATGTGGCATTTTTGCCCCCCAGGCCTCTCGATGGACATTTCAGCTAAATTCCACAATTGCAGATTGATGGTACATAATAATCACTTCCAGAAACTGCAATGAATACAAACATTCTCAGTGGCTTCTCCTGAAGCTAAGGAGTCAAGCAGATGTAGCTCACTCTAGGCTGGTGGTGGTGGGGGGCGGGGAGGGGGTGGCAGAATTCCTTAGAGGTTGATACCTTCTTTTCCATAGTCAGAAATTCCATCTGAGGAATTTAAGAATACATTTTCACTGTAGATCTTCTTTTCTTTCATCTGCTCTTGCATGATTTTTTTTTTCATGCCCTTCATCTACTTTTTGGGACCAAACCATTGGCTAAATTCTTGAGCATGTGCAATCAGAAATACCACATTCAGGTAAAATAGAAAAATATATTTTACAAATATTCAGGTAAAATAAACAAACCTAAATAAATAAATAAATAAATAAATAAATAAATAAAATAATGAAACTCCTACAGGGCTATAGTGAACACTAGCACAAAACTGCACAAAAGAAATTTCACGTGTAAAAAGGTCTATTTAATGCTGTAGTTGTTTGTAAATAGGAAAGAGGTGTCTAGATAATGTCTTCACACCTGTGTGTTCTCACTTGGTTTTCTCTGTACCATTAATCTTTTTCTCATCACCACCATCCTCCCTGCTCAGATTTGCTCTCCCAGCCTCCTCCTGCTCCTTTCTTCTCCACTGTATCTTATACACTTCTGCATGATTCCTTTTTCCTAAATATAAAACTGGTCATAACACTCCTTTGGGGACATGTCATTCTTTAAATTAGCATTTCTCAGCCAAGATCCTCAGAACACCATGTTTCTGGACACATTACAAGATGTTTGATGGGGAAAGAAAAGTAATCTGTGGTCAAATGTACATGGAAAATACAGGATAAACAAAGTCAATTTCTCTACTTCTTATAAGCCTTGATGTTCCAAAAACGCAATGTGAATTTCCAAGTTAAAGCTAAGATATGAAGTACTTCTCAAATGTATTGGTCCATCAAAATCATTTGTTGCAGAATGTCTTCCAACATCTTCTAAGATGCTTAAAAACACTTTTGGGGTACTGGTCTACAGTATAATGACTCCATTCTAAACCTGATGTTCCATCAACTTCACAGTAAGACCCTGTATTAGTTTCCTAGGGCTACCAAAACAAAGTACCATAAACCAAATGCTTTAAAAAAAACAGAAAATTTATTCTCTCACAGTTCTAAATGCTCAAAGTCCAAAATTAAAGTGTCAGCAGGGCCATGCTCTGATGTCGCATTCTGAGGTTCTAGATGGTCATGAATTTTGAGGGGACATCTCTGTAGTATTTTCCCTCACTACTCTTTTCGTGTTTCCTATATTTCAACCAATAAGATTTAGTTACTGTCCCTTACAATATACCCTATGCTTTCTTCCTCTGCAGTTCAGACTTACAGACTATGTGCTAGGCTCAGTTACCCTTGAGGCAGATACTATATGTTCGCTCACTCAACAATTATATCAACTACCTATTCTTCACTTTCCTCTACTGTTGAATCTAGAAAAGAAAATACTTGATTCCTCAGCCACTCTTGCAGCTAGGGGAGGCCATATGACAAGTTCCACACAAAAGTCCTTGAGGAAGATTTTCATCAAAAAATAAAAGCGCAAATGATCATGAGGAGAAAAACCTTTTCCTTTTTCTTTTATATTTTTCCTTTCTTCCCACCTGGAAAATGGGGAGACCTGACAAGTGGAAGTCCAACAGCCACCTTGTGACCATAAGGGTGAAAACCATTCATACCACATGTGGTAAGACAGGAAGATCAAAGGAGCATGGGTGCTTGAAAACAATATGGAGCCTTCCAGTACCATGGATTGCCTATTCCTAGACTTTGTGTGTGTGAAAGCCACTGTTTGGGGGGTTTTCTTTAGCAGCCAAGTATAATCCTGATTAATAAATCTGTTCCATTTATGGGGAGTGGGGGAGGGAGGTGGGGTGATGGGCATTGAGGAAGGCACCTGTTGGGAGGAGCACTGGGTGTAGTACGGAAACCAATAGGACAATAAATTTCATATTAAAAAAAAATATATATATATATAATATGAATCAAAAAATAAAACATGATAAAAAGTAAAAATAATCCCTTCCATTTGTTAAGTTCAATTTCTGTCTGTTCTCAATATTGCAATATTTTGTGTACCTTCAACTATTTTCATATTTACCTATGTAACTAAACATTACATAGTTGTATTAGATGACTCATAAATATACTTAACAGAAAGTAGAGCTTCTTGTATTTCCTTCTACTTCATAACATAGAATAGCTGAAAATATTTTATCAAAACATATCCACTACATTATTAAATTTTGGGTTCATAAAATATCTGTAAAGGTGTTGCCTAATATTGTCCTCTCTGGTAGTTCTTTTCACTGAATCTTCCACTACATCCATCAGACTGTGCTCCTGACATCCTACTGCATAGTGAACCTGGAGGCAAACATTGCAGGTGTGTTCTATAAGGACAACTTAGTTTATAAATCGATTTCTTTGAGAGAAGAAATTAAGAAATTAAGTGTCATACTCAAAGGGTCAGTTCAGAGTTTGTTTTTTGTTCAAACCATGACTTCTCTCCGCTCTTGGAACTGGACTCTTGGCAGAAAGATAGACAGTCCTAAAATGTTCTTTTGGGAGTCCAGAGAAAAGGAGCCAGAAAGAAGTGATGCTGATGTTTGCAATAACCTTTAAAGAATTTGGTAAATGTTCCATTTGTCCTAAGATAACCTTTTGACAATCTTAGAGGAAAATCCCTTTATAATAATGGATTCTGAAAGTAACTATATATGTTTGCCTAGACCTGGCCCCATGGCATGGACAGAGCCAAGCCTCTACCTAGTGCCTTTGCTATACATACACACACATACACACATTCATAAATATATACACATATCCAACACATACACATACATTCATAAATATGCATATAGGCACACAGGCATTCATAAAGAGACACATGCACACACATTCAAAAATAGACACATTCATGAACACACACATCTATAATTACATATAATACACATACACACAAACATGCATGCACACACAGATACCCTACATATATTGACTATGCCAGATCTTCCAGGTAAAATGGACAAAGAAATATGCAAGTTGTTTTCCGCATAAAATTTACAATGAGGAGTTTCTGTTATCTCACCATGGAGGTAAGGAACACCATGAACTAATGGCACCTAATTTGTTGTGAAATGGCATGAGAGAAGCCCCAGACCTCAGATCCTGTGGCAAGTATTGTTTTAAAAGAACACCATGCCATACCCCTCCCCTTCATCTGTGTGGGCCACCTACACTAACATTCATTTCATTCCTTAAATGCTGTACCATCTTCCTTTCTATTCAGATACTTCCTCCATGTTGTTACTTTCTGTCACCTAATTAACTGGTAATTTTCTTCCAAATTCTGGGGTAAATTTCCCCTCCTTAGGGAAGCCTTAACTGGAGCAAATACTAAGTGAGCCCCTCCTTTTATAGTCTTTTATAACCTTGGGTATATGTCTTTTATTGCGTTCATCAAAGGTTACATTTGTGCATTTATTTGTGTGATTATTTAATGAAAAGCTGTCTCCTGTAGAGTGTAAGCTAAGAAAGCAAAAGTTATCTAATGCGAATAACAATATCTCTCCTGCACATAGTAAAGTAACTGGCACATACATAGTAGATGAACAATAAATATTTACTGATTTGATGGAAGTTATCTCTGAAAGGTAGAAAAACACAAAACATCACTGCTTTGCATCAGAATGCATTCAGCTGCAAAAAGACAAGCTGAATATGGCACGAACAATAAAGGTAACTTATTGGTTTACATCGCAAGAAAGTCCAGGTGTGGGGTGAATTTCAAGAATGGTTTGATTCAGTAGATCATTGGGGTCTGCAAGAGTCTTGGTCCTTTTCATCTCTCTCCTTCTATATCATCATCTTAGACCTGTTTCCCCTCCATGGTCACAAGATGGCTGCCAACAACTCCAAAGGTTACATGATTTCTTGTCTGTATTCAGAGGAAAAAATACCTGCCACAGTAAAAGAAACAAACCTACAGATTTATTGTAAATGGGCTAGCATATATCACATGTCCAGCACTGCACCAGTGACTGGCCAAAGAGAATGGAATATGCTAACTTACCACCATAAACAGGTGGATACCTAATGGAATATCTTGGTAGTCTGAAGAAAGGGAAGAGACAAATGGATATTGAATAGACACCTAACTAAAATGTGTCAACACATATTGAATGCAGTACATATTTAAATACAGCACATCAAGTGGGTTACAGGTCAGTGATAGGAGACCTCATAGAGTGTTGAGGACTAAATTGTGTCCCTCCCAAATTCCTATGTTGAGGCCCTAACCCCAGTAACTCAGAATGTGACTATATTTGGAGACAGGGTCTTTAAAAGGTAATTAAGTTGAAGTGTGGTTGTTAGGGTGGGCCCTAATCCAATATAACTGGTATCACAAAAAGAAAAGGAAATTAGGGCACAAACAACATAGACAGAAGGACAACCATGTGAGGGCACAGCAAGAAGACGGCCATCTGCAAACAAAGGAGAGACGTCTCAGAAGAAACCAGATGTATCTACACCTTAAATCGTTCTACACTCCAGAACTGTGAAAAAAATATATTTCTGTTGTTTCAGCCACCCAGTCTGTGGGATTTTGTTATAGCAGCCCAGAAAACTCATACATGGGAATAACGTAATTTCCCAATTCATTAACCAACTATATAGAATGTAATGGAAGTAGAGTGATAACAGAGTTCATTTAGGCTGTGTAAATTACACATTTACATGGCTTTTCACTAGAGTCTGGGTTCCTCCATCATACACAGCTTCCTGTAATAACTCTCATACAAGTAAATTTCTATCAGAATTGCAAAACATTCAAATTCCTGCCCCTTTTTACTCAGGCTTTTATATTATTGCTCTTTTATAATCACGCTTACATCGTCCTCCTAGAAGACTTAACCTAAGAATGTATATGTTTCTATTTAACAGATGTCTATAAATACTAGATGTTTTGTCTCTTGAACAAAACTGAGTAAGAGCATATTCATATTACTTATTCATCAGAAGAAAGTGAGGTCTTCCTAAAAAAAAATATCCATGCCTTAGCCTTCCAGGGTTCTGGAAAGCCAGCAGTCCCACAACCTAACTCCAAGGATTATTATCATAAGTCAAACTCTTCATCAGATATCCCCACTTCAACAATGAGACTATTAGTAAATTTGAGGTAAGAGCTGATGTTTTCCAACAGCTGGAGAATGATAGGCAAATTCAGGGCCCTGCATCCACATAGATTCTAGAGGGGTTATTTCAGAATCCTCTAGATCAGAAGAGGAAATAACTGCAGCATAAACCTACTAGCCCTTGAATGAGCTGAAACCCAATCCTCTGCTTCCTTTCTCTTAATTTAGGATTCCTATATCAGCCATGAACATAGGGCCATAAACTCAGCTGTGCCAAAACTGCAGATTTATTTACTGCTTTAGAGCTCATTTTGATTTCTGTAATGACCTCTCATTCCCCGACCGTGCTGCTTATATTCCATTTGCCCACCAGGTCCATTCTCACCTGTATTCTACTTGCTTCTGTGTTCCCAGGAGGCTGGCCTCTACAGACTGCATATCCCAGACTCCCTCGTTCTCTGGCTTCCAGGAGGGTTTGGGCCAAGGGACTGAGAAAGCAGGAGGCAGTTAGTTCAGTGTCCCTCACTTTGCTGCTGGGCAAAGCCCTGGGCAGTCTGCAGTAACCTTATGCTGTTCCAGCGATATTTCCTGCCTACTGGACTGTAGGGAAACCTAAAACTTCTCAGGTAAGGAGGTGTCGGGCAGACTGCTACAAAGCAGGTGGAGGATGCACATGGAAGTTTGTGGCAGCAGCATTCACCGAGTGGTGCGGAAGTATTGCCAAATGTTAACAGTCATTTCAGCTGAATCGGTTCTTACTGGCTGTACATCAACCCTAGTTTTGCACTAATCCGTGGCTCAGCCAGTGGGAGTGAGCGTGACACTTCTGCTGGATGGTCCTGTGGCCTAAATGAGGCATGTGACCTCGTGGAATTATAACCCTATATATTTTTTAAAGGAAACCAGAATAAAACTTTGCTTCTGTAATTTAAATAAACAACTACTTTGAGCCTCCATTTCCTCAACCAAAAGTGGGATGGCACGCCCCTCCTAGCATAACGCTAAAGGTAAATGAACTCAGCATGGGTAATATGCTCACTGTTGTGAATGACAACTAGCTAAGCTTGAATTTTTAATCAACATAGCAAGTGTATACTTGCTATAGCAATACACAAAGCATTACTTTTCAAAATAATTTGAAATTCTCTCTCTTTATTCTGTTCGAGTTTACTTTCTCCATACAAAAATTGGGATGGATCTTAATAATTTCCTCTTGGTTACAAGATAAAATTTTGGGAGGTGGTGATTTCAGCCTTATTGCAACCCGGCCCTTCCCACCCTCAACAGTTGCACTTTTGCTGTTCTGAGTTTTCTCCTCCTAAATCAGAGAAGAAAGTGATTTCTTTTAGACTTTGAAAAGTCTTGAAATAGACAAGAAAAATATGTTTACATTGAAATGAACTATCTGGCCACTTGCTCTAAATCTAACATCCAGAGTTACTATAATATTTATCTATTGGATTATTTATTCACAAAAGTGCTATTATGACTAGAAATTGCCATGAGTAGTCAGAAACTGCTTTTAACTGTTTCTTTTCCTTTTTTCACTAAGAAAGATTCTTTTTAAGAACTAAAATTAAGAAATGTTCATAGAAATTAGAGCATCAATTAAGAAATCTAGATCCAAACCTTCATTCTGCCACTAATTTTGTAATCACCAACAATTCACTCAATTTCCTCACCAGATACATGTAGAATTGGGATAGGTGATCAGTAAGGAACCCTTCAAATTCAGTTATTATAACTTGGTATTTCTCAGGTATTTTAGCATAAAATAGCAGCTAACATAAATCCAGCAATTATACCTTGGATCACGTGCACTTAGTAATCACAGCAACCCTACTTTGCAGGTAAGAAACAAAACTGTGAGGTTAACTCTCTAACAAAACATTTTACAGGTAATTAGTGGAAGAGTCATAGCTTGAAATGGTCATTTTTAATTCAAATCCTATAATTCAGTGAATATTCCCTAATTTTTGTTATGAGTTTCCAAACTAAACTAGCTTAAATGACTGGAAAAAAGTAAAGTTTCACAATCAGTGAGCCAGTAAGTAAATAGGCAACAATTTTAGCAAATTTGAAAGGCTGATAGGCATTCAAAATGTGTCAGTTCAGAAATGTGGAGATATTTTTAATCCATTTATAAATAAATTATAAATGTAACTCTGCATGTTTAGGGGACAGAACAATAATGGCTACAAGAATGAACACGCTCTTTCTGCCTCGATGGAACCAGAGATTGCTTTACTCCAAGTGAATCCCGAGAGTGTGGCACCTGCTTCCTATTTCCCTGATGTGTGTCTCAACCAGGTGTTTCTTTGCTGGATGTTTGTGGCATTCAATGGATGGTTGGCTCACAATCTGTAAATTGTTACTTATGTATTTATTTCTGTAGTCAGTAGATCCTTTTCCAGATAATAATGGTTTCCTAAGACTTCCATGAAACCAGTGACTCAAATTCCTATTGGTGGAAGTTTCAAAAAGATTCACAAGCTGGGAAAGGTTCTAATTGTTTTATAAGTAAAAAGAATAGGAAATATAAAATAATCTTAAATGAATAATTAAAATTTAATAAATATTTTGAATTAACTTAGTAAAAGGAAATGGCAATAGCCATTTCTGTGACAGTATTGTGGGGATGAAAGAATTGGTATTGACAAAGCTTTTCTTTCAAATATGAGATGACATAGCTCTTGGTTGACTATTAATCTCGTTTGTAAAGTCCTTAAAAGATACCTTTCTGAGGCAGTGATGACATTTCTCTTCATACTACACACTTGTCTACGTATAGTGCTATAAAAAATAATCTTGGGGCGCCTGGGTGGCGCAGTCGGTTAAGCGTCCGACTTCAGCCAGGTCACGATCTCGCGGTCCGTGAGTTCGAGCCCCGCGTCGGGCTCTGGGCTGATGGCTCGGAGCCTGGAGCATGTTTCCGGTTCTGTGTCTCCCTCTCTCTCTGCCCCTCCCCCGTTCATGCTCTGTCTCTCTCTGTCCCAAAATAAATAAAAAACGTTGAAAAAAAAAAATTAAAAAAAAAAAATAATAATCTTTGGGGTATACAGAACTTAAACTTCACTTCTATTTATGGATGCAAAAGCATCCATAAATAGAAATGTCAGTAATTAGAATCAGTGCATAAAAATGACACATCATATCTATTTGGATACAGTCTGATGTAAGTTCTTCTGACTCATTGAAATTGAAGCTCAATGTACTTCTTTCGCTGGAAAGAACAACAGAAAAAAATCCATTGTCAATTGATCAAGATAAAATCTTACAGTCAATGCTGTGGTGTCAGGTCCTCAACACGCATTTCAAAACTATTATATCTCTTTTTCACAGATGATATGAAAACCGTATGATTCCATGAAAACTGTAAAGTTTCTAGCAAAACAACTATTAGAACTAATAAATGAATCCAGCAAGGTTGCAGGATACAAAATCAACACAAACAAATGAGTTGCTTTTCTATACACTAGCAGAGAGCAATTTGAAAAGGAAATTAAGAAAACAATTTAATTTACAATACCATGTAAAATAATAAGATACTTGGGAACAAACTTAACCAAGGAGATGAAAAGCTTGCACACTAAAAACTATAAAACACTGCTAAAAGGAGTTAAAGAAGACAAAAATAAATGGAAAGATATCCTGTGTTCATGGACTGAAAGCTATAATATTAAGATGTCCATATTATCCAAAATGATTTATAGATTCAATACAATCTCTATTAAAATCTCAACAGAATTTTTTGCAGATATAGAAAAAAATCCTAAAATTCATATGTAATCTCAAAGGACCCTAGACAGTCAAAACAATATTAAGGAAGAAGAAAAAGAAATAGAAGCAACACACTTCCTGATTTCAAAACATATTACAAAGCTATAGTAATAAAAAAAAAAAAAGTGTGGTACTGGCAAAAAAAAAAAAAAAAAAGGCAGACAAATACACCAGTGGAATAGAACAGGGATCCCAGAAATAAACCCTAATCTGTATGATCATCTGATCTTCAGCAAGGGTGCCAAGACCACACAATGGGGAAAAGACAATCTTCAACAAATGGTGATGGCAAAACTGGATATCCACAAGAGAAAAAAAAAAAAGGAAAATTGATCTTTATCTTACACCATATACAAAAAGTGAATCAAAATGGACTAAAGAAGTGGATGTAAGACTTACAGCTATAAAACTCCTAGGAGAAAATGTAGGAGAAAAGCTTCATGAGGTTAGACTTGCAACAATTTCTTGGATACGGCACCAAGAACACAAACCACAAAAGCAAAAAAACAGACATATAGGACCACATCAAACTTAAAAACGTTTGTACCTCAAAAGAAACACTCAACAGTAAGTAGGGAACCTACCAAAATGGGAGAAAATAATTACAAACCATATATCTGATAAGGGATTGATGCCCAGAATATATATCTTAAAAAACTCCCACCACCTGACAAAAAAAATAAAATAAGCCAATTAATAAATGGACAAAGGACTTTAACAGACATTTCTCCTAAGATGATATATAAATGACTAACAAGCATATGAAGAGTTGTCGAACATCACTAATCATCAAAGAAATGCAATTTGAAACCACAATGAGCTATCACCTCACACTCACTTCTATCAAAAAAATAGAAAATAACAATTATTATCAAGGAAGTGAAGAAATTGGAACCCCTGTGCATTGTTGTGGGACCCTAAAATGGTGCAGCTACTATGAAAGACAGTATGGCGATTCCTCAAAAAAAAAAAAAATAGAAATACCCTACGATCCAGCAATCCCATATCCAGAAAATTGGTAGCAGGGTATCAAAAAGATATTTGCACCTGCATGCTCATTGCAACATTATTCACAATAGCTGAGAGGTGGGAGCAACCTAAGTGTCCATGGACAAATGAATAAATAAATAAAATGCAGTATACACATACAATGAAATATTATTCAGTCTTAAAAAGGAAGAAAATTTTGTCACATTGCTACAACACGGATAACTTTGAGGACATAATACTAGGTGAATCAATTCAGCTACAAAAACATAAATAATGTATGATTTCACTTATATGAAGTATCTAAAGTAGTCAAATTCATAGAAACAAAAAGTAAAGGGGTGGTTACCAGGGACTGAGGGAAGGGGGACAATAAGGAGGAATTATTGTTTAACTGGTACAGAGTTTCAGATTTGCAAGACGAAAAAGTTCTGGAGATCTGATTCACAACAATGTGAATATACTTACTACTACTAAGTTCTACTCAAAAGCTGGTTAAGATGGTAAATTTCATGTTATGTATTTTTAAATCACAATTAAAAAAATCACTATACCTAGATCAGCTCAACAAGAATATTGTCAATTCTAACCATCCTCTTAAAAGAGAATACAGTTTCTAATAATATTTGACAAGTTTCACCTATAGCATTCACATAGTCTGTGAAATATGTTCTTAAAGCATTGATCTCAGGAAATGTACTTTCACTTTAAAAAAAAATTTTATGTTTATTTTTAAGAGAGAGACAGAGTATAAGCAGGGGAGGGGCAGAGAGAGAGGGAGACACAGAATCCAAAGCAGACTACAGGCTCTTAGCTGTCAGCACAGAGCCTGACCCCGGGGCTCAAATCTCCCCTACCGCAAGATCATGACCTGAGCCGAAGTCTGATGCTTAACAGACTGATCCGCCTCCAGGCACCCCTCAGGAAATATACTTTCAAATGAAGAGGTAATGACTATCACCTTCAGTGTATACGGTAGAACCACAACAACACTCATGGTGATTATTTGGCCATCAGTACCACCAAAAGGAACATTTGAGCTCATTCTCCATATAATTTCAGCCATTGTTAGAGAAAGAACACTTAAAGCATGGCACATCTTTGTCTCTAAGAGAAATGTTTAAAACTGTAAGTCTATGTAAAATGACCACCATAAATAGGGGTACTATTTATTCATGCATAGGTTTGCTTTTCACATCATGACAAAAATAAGCCTCTCCTGCTGGAAGGGCCCAGTATTCCTACACCAGAAGACCCTATGCCAAACTGCCAGTAAACAAAATATGATACTCGTTCCTATTGAGCTATTTCATATTTTAGCTTTTTGACCACAAATTTGTCTGCCAGTTTCTTGGAAGAAATTAGTGCAATTCAGGGTTCATTTCTTCTATTATAACTGTAAGGATAAACTAAACTTCAGACACTTTTTTGTGCTATTATTAAAATAAATGCCTGTTAGTAGCATTTTAGGCAATAAAGAATTTTCTCTTGTTTTAAAAATATTTCTTATAAAGACACATCTTACCTTTTACCCATGGTAAAAATGTTGGAGTTATCTTTCACACATTCTTCTCCATTAGAAATCACCATGGTTTGCTCATTTTACCAAATAATGTTAACGAATCCATTCTTTTTGACCAAGAGCTGGTGTGGAACTTGTTAAGAGTGTAGACTCTGGAACAACATATCCTGGATTTGTGTCCAAGTTCATCTGTTTCTTAACTCTGGTATTCAGCAAAGTATGTTCTTAAACTTTTTTGGCCACAATTTCCTAAAATGTGTATAATAATACTTCATATTGATACGGTTGTTGTATTAAATGACTTAGTATGTAAAAAACCAATAATGTGTGTGGCATATACTGCCTGCTAAATATTAGCTTTTTTCAGTATTGTTTCTATCATCACTGTCATATTTCGGATCCCGTGGTCTCATCACTGGAGAGCTATAACAATCACTGAATTGGTCCACTTCAATTCCATCCTCCAAATAACCTCTAGAGTACAAATCTGACCACATCACTCCTACACCTATTACCCATCCACAGCTTCCTGCCACTGACAAAAGAGAAAAGCTCCTAATATGGCCAACAAGAGCCCCCATAACTAGATGTCATATTATCTCTTCAGCCCCATCTTATACTCATACAGTCTTTCACATTACACTTCAATAGCCATCAACTATTTATAGTTCCCAGGATATATCATGTTGTATTGTGCCTTTATACAAGTGAAACCATGCTGTGCCCATCTGCATTTCTTTGATGGGTAGCATTCTCTAGCCACAAAGACCCATTTTCTCACCTGTCTGTCAGGCAAAAAGTGCTGGAGAATCAACACTTCCCAGGAAAAAAAACCCCATCAATGACCAACAGGAGCTGGTGTATAAAAACTGCCACTCCCTCATCCCTCAGGAATCACTTAGGAATAACTCTGAAGTCTATATTCTACACTGTCCCTCAGCACAATAAAGCTCAAGTTCCCCACAGCAACTGCTTGAAAATAATCTTTTTATTCACCATCATCTCTTCACCATCTTATTTCTTCACTGGTGTTTACCGGTGTCATCTCCCAAATAAACTACCTGTTTTCAAATCCCACCCCTGGGGTCTGTTTTGGGTGGATCTCAAGCTAAGAGTTTACTATATTAATCTAGGTAATTAATGTTACCTGAAGCTATAGCCAGAACATCTCATAACTAAACACAAACGATGTGTTTTCTCATTTCTGTGAAGTCTAATGAAGACTGGTCAGCTCTTCTCCATATTGTTGCCATAGCATCTAGAACACACAGTAGTATCCTAAGTCATGTCAGCAGGCACAACAGAATGGAGGATGCACTCCCACTCTCAACCGCCTTAGCTAAGTGACTTGTGCCACTTTTGCTCATTGTTCACTGGCCAGAACTCATCACATGACCTAACCTAACTGCACAGCAAGTTGTAAAATATAGATGAAATAATTGGTGAGCATGAGCTGTTTCTCCCGTACCAAATCTTCCATTTTACAAAGTCCATTATGGTTCAACACCTCAGCCCTGGATCGGAGGTCTTCCTGTGTGATCTCATAATGCTTTTTATAAAACTCTATTAATTGTACCAACATAATTTATATTTTTGCAAGTCAGGCTCAAATACCACCCAGTGAGCTTCTTGAATATAGAGATGATGTTTTGCTTTTTTGATCCAAGCTCTTAAGAGCAAATATATTTCTCTTGTGAAGGAGCTTATGTTATCAGTATTTTATAAAAGATTATGATTATTTATGATCAAATCCCCATAAGCTTTTAGGTATACATTCCATGGATGTCAGAATGGAAATCAATGACTAGGGAGAAATCAGAAAGAAGTTCAAAGATTGTGTTTTATTCATCTCTCTGTCATATCATAGCACCTGTACAAGTTTCTAGTATTACTGGAGAAGGTGTGAAGAAATACAACATTAAAATAGATATTAAATTGAGTGGTTTTTACCTCTAGCTTTCGGACTACCCATTTGGAAAATAGACTGTCCCCATTTTATACTAATAACTATGGTTTATATTTTACTGATTTCTAGTAGGCTTGGGTGATAATATAATTGGATATGTCCCTGTGACATACTAAAATATGGTTTGTCATCAATTTTTACCAACAATGATCAAATTCTCAAAATTAATTTACTATCACAGTTACCTCTTTCTACACAGGACATAATGGTTTTGGAAAGGGTCAAAGTGAAACAATATACTTCATATTTACATAGATGAAACACATAAAAGAGGAAAATAATACATATGAAGGGAGGGAGAGAGTGTGTGCAGTGGTTTCTATTTCAAGCAGAATGCAGTTACTTGAGACATTGAACATCCCCTCTAAGGAAAATAATAAAAAGTTACATAAAATGTAAACTTGTTTTTAAATGTTACCACTGATCTGGCAAGAAATAAAGAATGGACAAATCACAAAAAATAAAATGAAAACAAAAATCCCAGAATGTAAAAGAGAAATATATATATATATATATATATATCTCTTCAGGGCATGTATAAATCTTGGTGACCTTGAGCAGAGCATTCTCTGCTGCTATGAAGGGTACAGGGACAGGAGCAGGAGCCTAAGACTTGCCCAAGTCTAATACAACTCCCAGATTAAAGCTAGGGTCCAGAAGGGATAGACCTTCCATGTATGGTAATGAGAAATAAAGCTGGCACACCAAGGGGACAACAAGAAAACATACCTGTCTTGATATTCACCTTGAATGCAAGGGAATACAATCTCCCCTTACAAGAAAATTAAAAAAAAAAAAAACAATAAAAAAAATAAAAATGCACTTCTGAAATGAAATCAAAACAATTTTTAGAAATAAAAACCATAATAATTAAAGTTAGAATTTTGAGAGTGGACTAAATAGCAAATTAGCTGAAGAGAGAAGAAGTAAATTAAAGATGTATGCAAAAGAACTCTTCAGAAAGAAATTCAGGGAGAAAAAGCATTGGAAAATGTGAAAAAAAAAACTAAATAAAGCACGCATATATAAATAGTTAGGACAAACACCAAAAGAAACGGACATATAGAGTATTATTATATCTAACTATAATGGGCGGGGTGCCTGGGTGGCTTAGTTGGTTAAGCCCATGATCCACAGTTGGTGGATTCAAGCTCCGCGTCGGACTCTGTGCTGACAGCTCAGAGCCTGGAGCCTGCTTCAGATTCTGTGTCTCCCTCCCTCTGCCCCTTCCCCGCTCGTGCTCTACCTCTCTCTGTCTCTCAAAAATGAATAAACGTTAAAAAAAAAAAAAGTTATAGGACTGGACTCCTTGGAGAAATGGCTGATTGATTCTAGGACTGGGGCTGAAAACACACACAATGAACTTGGAGCATCCTGCAGTGACCGAAAGGAAGAATTTGAAAAAACAAAACAAAACAAAATAGCACAATGATTTGCATATGTCAAAGGAACATAAGAGCCAACATCTGAGTAACAAAATAAATCACATAGTATTGAATTGTAACCCGAAGTATAATAAATATCCATGAGTCCATAGTGATATAAATAAATGATTAAATAAAAAAATAATTAAGGGATAAGAAACAAGTCTCCCGTGCAGAAGAATTCTAAATAATTTATGTAAATACTTCTCCTTCAAGAAGAAAGGGCGTAAGTCTCCACTCCTTATTTGTGAACTATATAATGATTTCCTTTCAAAGACTATAGTTTGGAAAGTTTTAGAAACATTTCATGAATACAGATGCACTACTAACAAACAAACTACCAACCACTTCAATGTAGTCTTGTTGTAAAATAAAATCGTCATTGCCAAATTGGTATTATCCCAGGAATTATTTTGAAACTTAACAGAAGATCATGGGGGAAGGGAAGGGGAAAAAATAGTTACAAACAGGAGGGAGGAAGGCAAACCGTAAGAGACTCTTAAATACAGAGAACAAACTAAGGGTTGATGGGGGATGGAGGAGAGGGGAAAATGGGTGATGGGCACTGAGGAGGGCATTTATTGGGATGAGCACTGGGTGTTGTGTGTAAGCAATGAATCACGGGAATCTACCACAAAAACCAAGAGCACACTGTATACACTGTATGTTAGCCAGCTTGACAATAAATAATATTAAACAATAAATAAAATTAATAAATACAAATAAAGTAAAATAAATAAAAGTATCAATAAAATTCATACATTAGGAGACTACAGGAGGGAAAGACATGATCATTAAATACATCAACAAGACACATTTGATACAATTCAACATTTTTTCCTAATAAGAATTTTTAGAGAACTAGAAATAAAAGGGAATTATTAACCTCTATCATTAATTATGGAAGGCAGATCATCAGTTGCCAAGACCTAGATGGTGGGATGGGAGTGGGGTGGGGTGAGGGGGGAGTGACTGCAAATGAACATGGAACTTACCGGCATGATGGAAGCACTGTATATCATGATGACGGTAGAGATTATACAACTATACACATTAGTCAAAACTCATTGAATTGCATAATTAAAATTGGTGAACTTTATTTTACTTCGTTAAAGCTGACAAAAATAAAAAAGGAGCTATTAACTTGATAAAGGACACCCACAAAACCAAAAAACTACAAAAACTATAAAACTTCTTGCGCCACTCTCATATATAAACTCTGACTTCATTTCCTGCTACAGCAACCATTTCCATGCTGCCTTTAATAACTTTGTTCAAGAGTTACCTTCAGGACGGTGCCTAGGTGGCTCATTGGTTAAGCATCTGACTCATGATCAGCTCAGGTCATGATCTCAGGGCTCATGAGATCGGGCCCTGCCTCCAGCTCAGCACTCTGGGAGACTGCTTGAGATTCTCTCTCACCCTCTCTCTCTGCCCCTCCCCTGCTCATATTCTCTCTCTCTATCCTCTCTCTCTCAAAACAAATAAATATACTCAAAAAAAAAAAAAAGAGTTACCTTCAGGAGCTTCTTCCCCTGGGGCTGCATCCCACACCTCTCCCCTCCTGGAACCATACTGGCAAGAGTTACCTGCATGAACCTATTTGTATTTATGCATGTGAAACCTAAAAATACAGTGTAGTTAATACCCCATGAGTCCATCTCAGCCCACAGGATAAAAGAGCCCACATTTTAATCAGTGTTTCCCTCCTTCTTCTTCCAGGTACACAGTTCTGAGATGTTTCTCCTAAGGCTCTTCAGAAATCCCAAAAGTTCATAAAGGGGAGCAATAGAAATTACATTTGTTGGTTCACAAACTGGCCCTTGTGCACAAAGGGTGAGGAGAGACCAGAGAAAGGCAGGCCACTCCAGAATGGTAAGCAGCAGGTTTAATAAGCAAGGGAACTTACAAAACTTGCCTTGGGTGGCTGCAAGACAAGTAGATCTTCACAACTGCCTGCGAGAATCTTAAAGTTTACACATAGGGTTTAACAGGGTTTGGTCATATATACCATCCAGAAGTTCTTAACAACACCTTACTCTCTCAAGGCTACATCCTTAGAACAGCTCGTAGTGTGGGAATGGTGGGCGGAATATACATTCCAAAAGCAGGGAAAGGGAAGATGAGGAGTCTCTGCCCTAATCCAGATCACAAGTCAACCTATGGTCATGTCCCCAGATGATCTCCTCCAACATTCATGTACTGCTGCTGGAAATTCAAACTGGAAAACAGTTAGGTATTGTCCAAGAAAAGTAAACAAGAGCATACTTGATAACCCACAATTTCACTCATTAGTGCATAATACTTGCATATATGCACTAAGCAATGTTTACCAGAATGTTCTGAACAGCATTGCTCTTAGAGGCAAAAATGGAATCAGTTGTTATGGGCTTCCACAGGAGAATCAACAAATATTCTTTCATTGTATGAATGAGCACTGGAATATTATACAGCAGAAACAATGGGGAAAAAAACCCAGCAACCACATGCATCAGCATTTGTGAAATTCAGAAAAGAAATTCAGCCATGCTGTAAGATTTTATTCATATCACATTAAAACAGATAAACCCAAATACTACATTATGTGGTAAAAATATAAAATAAGAGTAAGAGAAAATAATATAAATTTTTTGGACTGTGAGTACACCTAGATTGAAGAAAGGAAAGGGAGATCAAGGAGGAACATACAGGGGACTCTCAGGTGTTAATAATCTGTTTTAAATTAGGTATTGATACATGACCACTCATTTAAATGTTAGTGATTAAACTGATATGCCTCCCTTTTGTATATATGCATAATAAAAAATCTGATCATAGGTACAAACTTACAGTTATAAAATAAATAAGGCAAAGAGATGAAAAGTACAGCATAGGGAATATAGTCAATTATATTGTAATAATGTTGTATAGGGACAGATGGTGGCTACACTTACCGTGGTGAGCAATGAGTAACGTATATAATTGCCAAGTCACTCTGTTGTACACCTGAAACTAATATAACATTATGTCAATTATACTTCAGTTAAAAATTAAAATAAACAGAGTTATATATAAAACTGAATAATGAATGAAAAATTTCAAAGTTCTCATAGTATTTGGCTAAATACAAATATTTACAGAGGCATTTCTTAAAAATTGTTGTTATATTAGGACCTGAAATACAAATACATCTTTTTACCACTTATCGTTCTATTTCCAATAATTACCCTTAAAATAAATTAACGTTATGTTTCTCTTCCTCTCTGCACATTCTAAGTCACAAGAAGTGATTAAAAGTATTCTGTACATGGTATCGTCTGCAGTGTCTTATTGACACATACTGCCATATTCTAATGTACTCATTATTGGCTTGTTAGTATAATAAAAATAATAGTTGGACATGAAAAAAACATGATTGTGAAGAAAAATGGCATCAGGGTTGACAATTTGCTCAGAGGCAGAATCTGTCAGATGCTTCCATAGACTTGTTTCCCTAGAGTAGAGGAACTTATTTACAATATTTATGGTGATTAGGACATAACCTCCTCTAAGGACCTAATTACATGACACTATAATACCCATCCTCACCTCGTGCATGTCCGGTGGTGTTTTCAACAAGTTAGAAAAAGTGTACACAAACCCAGTGATAACTGAAAAATATGTCTTTAGCTGATAAATTCCCCACTGCGCTTCAGGCCACGTGAAAACTTGTGAATGCTCCCTGTTATAAACAGTGTAAGACCCTGGATGTCTTGTAAAGATGTGTGGCAGATAATGCTTCTTCTCAGAGAATTTTTCAGTGTTTGCAAGCTCCTACATGTCCTGTCATTCCCTCAGGTTCCATCTGGCTGCCATATTCCTAAATTTTACTTCTTGGTCTGGCACCGTAGGGTTGAAAATCTGTTTACGTGGTTTCTTGTAGCTTCGCCTCAGGATACAGCTTCTTACATTCTTTCATTATCTGTACTTGCTGCACTACCCAGGAACAAGTAATGCTCTGGTCCAAAGCCAAAATCTGCCCTGCTCTCTCATGAGTGAGGAAAGGGTCCATCTACCAGCTTTGGCTTGCTTCTTTTAATGGCAAATTCACACGATTTCTGTGATGCAAAAAGCAACTAACCTGGATGGAGCGGAGTGCAGATACTGGTTCCATTGCAACATCAAAACAGTAAAGTTAATATCAAAAACTGCAAAGAATTTTTCCGGCACATGTACCTGTAAGTGAAATTGTTGGATGAATCAAAAGCGAGAAAATAACCTTAAATTAAATACAGATATTATAATGCCTTTTTATACAAGTCATAGTTTCTCTAAATGTGTAGTTTTTTACACTTGCAAATAAATGAATAGTAATTCAATTTATTTCTTGTCTTGGAAAGGTAACTATATCATTTTATATTCAATCTAACAACATTTCTTAAGATGGAACTTAATGTTTATGACCTTTTTCAACAGGTTGGGATGTAAACAAGGTCATCCCTCTTTTATTTTTCAAATTGCTTAAAATTTCACATGTCCTTATTAGCAGTATGTCCAGCTTCTCCCTTTTCAGGGCTTTAGCTAGCATTAACCAAGAAAAAAAGAATTTACTTGGTCCAAAGAATCTATTATTCTCCCCAAATCTATCCATAGAGAGAACCACAGAATCTGGTTCTACCATCATTGTATTGTTGCCCTGTGGAGTCACAGCTGGACTCTAGTTCTCTGATGGTGGCTCATCCACTGCTGAAATGAAGCTCTTGGTGGTTTGGATCCTTAATGGGACACAGGGATACTCTGGTCTAGGGATCCAACTTTACCACTGTGTGTGCGTGTCTGGGGTGGTGGTGGTTCTTAATGTCACATTCACAGTCTCAGTCCTTGTTCTTCAAAGTAAAATGGGACCTCCTCAAAGACTGAGCACCTACTTACCAATTTTGTGATATAGGCCCAAGATATTTCCTTTGAGTAAGAATGCACTGATGAACCTCTCCTAATATCTTTCATGAATAAATAACTATCTTGTTGTTTGGGTGTGTTTTGTTTTGTTTTGTTTTGTTTTGTTTTGTTTTTTTAAGTATGAAGGTACCTTAGAACTTAGAGTCATTCTGGATTTGGACTGCATCTAGATTTTTGTCTGATTATTTTCCATTTTTATCATTTCTTCTACAGTTAATTCAACAATTACCACAACATGCACAAGCACTATAAACTGGTCTCATAATAAGCGCAAATAGTTCTTGGTAAACTTTCATCTCCATGGTGAGTAGGACTACAATAGAGTAACCCACTTGCCCTGAGTCTTGAGTATGCCTTGGGCATCAGTTGGCTTGCTTTACAAAGATAGTAGAGAGTGTTAGTTAATTTGATTTGTTGGTTTAGCAGAAACAGATTTCTTACATGAGATCATGATATGTTAAATGATATATAAAGTATGACACCATAAAAAATATCTGAACTAGGAGACACAGGTTTCCCTCCATTTATTATCTTTCATTTAAGATGCTTTCATTCATCTTTGGTTAATATAGTAGTCTCACAAATTTTTGGTTTGTATTTATATTCAGATAATGCTTTACACAAAGTGAGCTAGGTGGGTGTTTTTTATAAATACTGCTTAGTCTGAAAGACTAAGTCTCAAGGTGGAAAGAAAGGCAGTTAGTAATGCCAGGGGAAGGAAAGGGGCGAAGGGAGGGTCAGTTCTGAACTGAATTCTACTAGCAGGAATAAAACAGAAGGCAATCAGTAGTGCTTTTCAATTCTTGTTCCCTGGGCATAACATAGCTTTAGGCCTCTTTGTAAAAAACAAAAACAAAAACAAAAACAAAACAAAATGAAAACATTAGTTGGGAATAATGAAGCAATCTTGATGTTTTATCAATTTCAGATGCCATAAAATAGAAATATCAGCTTTACTACTTAATTGTGTGCCCTTAGGTAGGTGACTCAAACTTTGTGCAATTCGGTCAACTCACCTGAAAAGCCATGCTGGCACCTATCTCTTTGTGTGGTCGTATTCACTTAGTAAGTAAAAAAGCATGTGCAAAACACTTCAAAAATGCTAGCAGTTGGTAGGCACTCAATAAATCCTAGCTAATAGTAATATTAACAAAATGATGTGCAATGAAATCTGATTTGGAGAGACTTAGATCTCTTACACACTGGGCCATTAGTACACGTGTCACAACATTTAAATCTCTGACTGTCCTGGACCAGCCATCTGAATGATAGCCACAGTATCCTTTCTCTTTCCCAACCTTCTGGCCAAACATGACAGTACATTGTGACAGGGTCTTATAATGGAATTTGCCTCATATTTAAATAAGGTACCAAACAGAACAGATATTGGGATGCCAGAGTGTGGGTGACAGAGACTCCCTCTTCCAATTCCTGAATTTACAAAGAATTTAAAGTAAGACCCATTCCCTATCTCTTAACCCCCTCAACCTGATCAACGGCATAAAAATAGACCTGTAATAGAAGCAGCATTCCTTAGAGAAAAACAAAGAAGAGTAGCCTTACGTATCTAACCTGAATTAGGCCTGAGCTGCAAAGAGGTTTTAGTGCTAACTAAAGTTTGGAGTTTGGGTTATTATATTGAGGTTGGACATTATAACTGCTGAACCAAGATTGTATTTGCCACCTAATGTGACCAAGGGACTCCTTTTTACCTGAGAGTGACCAGACACCCATGAGCTCTGTAGGAGATCTCAATGAGTAGAGGAAGATTATGCCACACTAAAAATGTTTAAAGAGACCTTGGAGGAAGAAAAAAATTAAGTTGCTTTTTTCTTCCAATTTTTTATTGTGAAATACATATACCATTTTTAAGTGTACAGTTCAGTGGAATTAAATGCATTCATAATATTGTGCTTACTGTCACTACTATTGATCTCCAAAACTCTTTTCATTTTGTAAAACTGACACTCCAAACCCATTAAACAATAACTCCCTATTCCTCCCTTCCCCCTAGCCCCTGGCAACCACCATTCTTTCTGTAAATTGCCTTTTGAATCAGGTTTTGTCAAACAGACCTGTTACCCATACATGGTGGAATCATTTCCAACTCCTCACTCTTCAATATCCTCATATCTTGGCTGTTTCCAAAGAGGCTTCACATTTTTCCCCTATATAATGCGTTTCCATACTTTTTCTTCTCAAGGAGTCATTGTCAAATAAATTATTCAGAGTATACTCAATTTGAACTCAATCTAGACTAATTTCTCAACTTCTGATATCTTTTGGTTTAAAGCACAATTAATGATTGCCACCATAATTATTATCATTTATGCACGCGATCTACTATTTTACACTTCTGATAGCTCCCAGAAGGGATGATAGGAACGCAAGAAGCACCTTACAAGACTAAACACTACAGCATTAGCTGATAGGATGAGAAGCTTGGGCATGGTTGGAAAACCATTTGGAAGAGTGAAGGAAAAATGAAGTGGTGAGAAAACCACTCAAATGCTTGGCTTAAACAATAAAGTCTGACCGAGAACAGAGATCAAGGACAGAACAAATGTTTTGCACTACAGATTCAGCAATCCCAAGTTTGGGTTTTGCAGGACACCCCTGATTTTTAATGTTTTGCTTAGTCGTTCCTTTAAAACAGTTAGTTGGTCAGACCTTGTGTCCTAAATTTGGTTTTGATGACTTCTTGGATAGCATGATTTTGGCTTGGTAATGGCAAAAACAGCCCCACATTCATAAAACAGCAGTAGGAACATTATCCCCAAATATGCAGAGTTTTCAGTTTGGTGAAATTGCTCATATCCAAGTGAAATTTGACTATACTTCAGGGAAAGATGGTTCTACATATTTCCTGGGGAGAGACAAGGATATTAACGAGGATTGGATGTCATACAAATAATACAGTATGGGCTGTGCATGCTGTGTGTGCGTGTGTGTATGTTTTCAGACAATGTGATTCACTGCTTGCTTATTCTAAAAAAAAGTCAGAAAGTGGATCATGTGAGAGACTAAATATGACAACAGCAGAAAAAGGAATAAAGAGGAGTAATATTTTTAAAATGGGAAAAAGCAAGTCATGCAAGCATACTTTAGAAATGTCTTTTTTTTTAATGTTTATTTTTGAGAGAGAAAGAGACAGAGTATGAGCAAGGGAGGGGCAGACAGAGAGGGAGACACAGAATCCGAAGCAGGCTCCAGGCTCTGAGCCATCAGCACAGAGCCCAATGCAGGGCTTGAACCCACGAACTGTGAGCTCATGACCTGAGCTGAAGTTGGAATGTTAACTGACTGAGCCACCCAGATGCCCCAAGAAATATCTTTTGATTGTTTTTATTTCTCTCTTTTTCTTTTTATTTCATTGGACTTAGAGAATGAAAGTAAAATTTGAAAATCATTAGGACAACACCATGAATACAAAAGGATATGCTAAACGAAAAGAAATTAAGAAGCATGGAATAACTGAAAGTATTTTGAAGCAGGTCTGTCAATAATTAAAACCAAATCTTTTAAAATAATTTCCATTTTAGTTTTGCTGACTCCAAAGCACAACTTTAATATATTTATTTTTTCTTATATTACTTAATTCTGCACTCAGAAACTCGAGCAAAGAATGAAAACCAGATTTGGTTTTTCTCCTGAAAGGAACCTTGTTTCTCTAAGAGAGAAATGCACACATCAATTCAGTCAATGAAAAACATGTTAAAAAAATCGAAACACCACAGCACGTACAACAGACACAAAATATGTACTCTCCCTCCTGGGCGCACACAAAGTATTAAAATGTATGACCAAAGATGTGTCCAGAGATTGAAATGAAAGTGATAGCGAATTGGTAAAAAGATTCAAAACATTTTGAGAAAACTTGCAATAGATATTGAGGAACGGAATATATTGGAAACGTGCTTCTTTGAATGTGCTTAGGAATCTGCTTTACCAAAATTGGTGATAGCTTGTCCAGAAATAATAATAAAGGGTTATCAGAAATCACAGCTTCACTTAGTTCACTGGCGGGCAATGGTGTCAAAACATGGAATGGTGGTGTCAATCACCCTGAGTCTACGCCAGTTATGAAACATGGGTCCCTACGAGGGTTACCAGCCTGTCCTTCAGTCTTAATTGGCAACTCTAGTAATCAATAAATTTCATTTGTTTGCGGGTTTTTTTTTCTCTTGAACTGCCAACTATCCATATGTAACTGAGCTTCTATAATTTCTTAAGTAAATTTTACTTGCCTGACACATTAGTTCTTTCAACCAAACTGAAAATCCTGTATCCACTCTCTCTCTACATCATGTCCCTGGGTCAAGTTCCTCAAATGCCATCTTTAGCTTAATTTTGCTTCTACAGGCAGTTTCTGTGCTCAACACTGTTCACTTGCACACCTTTTTCTTGTTTGTCGATTTGTCAATTAAGAAGGCTATATAAAATCTAATAACTGGGTTGGCTAAAGAAAAGGAATTTAAAAGGAGTTGGAGAGCAAATGTCAAAGTGACCAGAGTTTAAAACCACAACAATGCAGCTTCATCCTCTTACTTTACCTACAGATATCATTTCCAGGCCTGTGACTATCTGTATGTGATTGTCTTTATCAGTGGGGATTAGCTACCCTTTTGCACTTTGTTCGTTGATGTACTTTCAGATGACTTGGATAATTGAACTTTTGCCTTTTACTTCTAGATTCCTAGGAGTTTATTTACATATTGTGCAGCTGCATAAATATCTTAGGGTGAATTCACAAGAAGCCAGGGGTCACTCTCAGTGTTCCTCAATCTTTCAACTTGTTTTTTAAGGTGTACTTGAAGAGGGATCAACATTTATCTTCATCAGTCAATTATCACATGATAAGAATCTTGGGACTGAACTGAGAATTACAGCTTTCAGAAGTGAGACAACATGGTTTAGAACCAGTGAGTCTAGAATACACTGATGCCAGTTAATGTCGACAACACTGACTAATCATTGCCAGTGGCACAAAACTCAGTGACAATTAGAGCCTGCTGAGAAGTCCCCATGAAAGAAACACCATCTCCTGGGCAGCAACGTGTTGGAGGGTAGGGCATAAAGCGGTGCATTTTTATTTGCTTACCAGCTGCTTTGGTACCGCTACTTGTAATAGAAGTTGAGCCCTAAGAGGACTGAGATGATATAGATAAGATGTTTCTCGAACTTTAATTTGTACACAATCACTACAGATGCCGTTAAAGTACAGATTCTGATTTAGGTCTGGGGAGAGGCCCGAGCTGTGCGTTTCTAGTACTGCTGGCGTCCTTGGCTCACACTTGGAATAGCAAGGATGGAAGGCACTAGGGACGGACTATAGTGAATGAGCATATAGGGAGAAGAGTAAGGGACGGGACCGACAGATATGTGGGACAGATGCGGAGCTGATGAGGCAAGCGAGACGTGGAAGGCTTTACTCTTCATAGTGGAGCACCACTTACTTGTGACTTCTCAGGGAGTCCACAGTTTAATAACTCAAAACTATATACAGTGGTACTATTTGTTGTCTTTTTCCTGGAAATTGGTTAATAAGTTGACACTTGCACTGAGCTTGGTTAGGGGGTAGAATCGTGCTTTTGACTAGATGCAGAACTAGATACAGAGAACAGAAGCAAGGAATTAGGAGAGGATTTGGGGCTCTAAAAGATCATAAAATGGAGATTCAAACAAAGTTTATCTAAATCTCCCAGGGACCAGAAGGCCCTAGCTGACATCTGGATTATAATAATATAATAATTATGATTAGTGCTTACCATATGGCAGACATTGTATGTTATATAAATTACCTCATTAATTATTACAACTCAATGATGTAGGTATCACCCCATTTTATAAAAGAGGTAGTTGAAGGGGCGCCTGGGTGGCTTGGTCGGTTAAGCGTCCGACTTCGGCTCAGGTCATGATCTCACGGTCCGTGAGTTCAAGCCCCGTGTCGGGCTCTGTGCTGACAGCTCAGAGCCTGGAGCCTGTTTCAGATTCTGTGTCTCCCTCTCTCTCTGCCCCTCCCCTGTTCATGCTCTGTCTCTCTCTGTCTCAAAAATAAATAAATGTTAAAAAAAAAAATTAAAAAAAAAAATAAAAGAGGTAGTTGAAGTAAATGGCATGCCCAAATCCATAGAGTCACTAGGTTCCCGAGTGAGTATCTTAACCTTGGCCTGGGTAAATCAAAAGCAATTCCCATTCTTGTTTACTAAAGACTAAAAAGTTTAAAAGGAGTGTATGTGTGTGTATGTGGGGGGCGGGAGTGAAACAGGTAGGCTAAGGAAAAGTTGAAAAAAAATGAAGCACAGAATGACAAAAAGCAATGATCTTCATATTGTTCTGATATTTCCACCCATATTTGTTTGAACCTGAATGAGCTGACATTTTGAATTTTGACAGACTGCTGACGAATCATGCAGTACTACTCAGTCATTTCAGAGACACATTTTAAAAGGTGAAATCTAGAGGTGAGAGCTACAGTGAAATATAATTTCTAAGAGGATCTGTTTTCTACCAGCCTCAATCCCCTCGTATTGCTGACATTTAAGACCACCTTTTGGAAATTCCAGAGAGAAATAGCTTAGCTGCATTCTTCTCCTTGGAAGTATGAGTATAAATTGCCCCAGGTACTCTTTCTACCTAATCTTTTTTTTTTTTAATTTCAGACTTACCTTCAATTCACTTTGAGCAACACTGTACTTGAGATTTATGAATCTGGGGTCCATTTTTTTCCCCCAGTTGCGAATGTGAGTCCTTCAGGCCACAGAGAGAAGGAGGGATCCACACTTTCTAATGAAAAAGAACTTTCTTACAGTGTAGATGTAGTCTCTATCAGGAGAACACTTTGGAAGGGCTCCCAGCAATAACAATTTTGATATTGTTTATACTATAGAAAATAAACACATGAGAAATCATACAACAGTGCAAATCATCATTTGAGATGAAAAACTGACACTGTTGCAGTGCAATTTGGGAAGATGGGGGGTTCCTAAGTAGGCATTTCTTAGAATTTTTCCATCTAGTCTCAAGTGTCTTCATTCAGATGTCCAAGGGTAAAAGGTGTCCATGAAAACTCACCAAGAAATATGCCAAGATGGCTTTAGACTAAAATCTAAAGTTACAGAGGAAGCTTAGCTAACAAGCTCCAAAGAGAGCAACGGAAAGGGTGAGCAATTTCCCAGGGTGATTCCTGATGATAATGATTTCTTCTCTACTCTAACTTCGCTTGGCTTGTGTTTAAGCTAACACCTAAATCATATTTCAACACTCATTCCCTTGAAGTTCCACCAAGCACAAGCTAAACTTGATCATCCTACCACAGTATTCCCTACTTCTGAGGCTTCCAGGGTTCCATTTTCAATTTAGTCCTCAAGCATGTGGCACACCAGGACAGATGTAGAAATGATGTATCATGCTGGTGGTGGCCAAGGATAAGTGAAATTCCACCAGGATGAGAATATGTTGGTAGGCATGTACTTGCTTCAGGGAAAGCAAAAGCTTCAACTTGTAGAAACAATGGAAGAAACAAAAAATATAAAAATGCAGTCATGAGGGGCTTGAAATGCTTATACCTGCTCATTTATCCACAAAGCTATAAGTGAAAACAAATAAAATATAAATGTGGAGGAAGTTTTGTGCCTATAAGTGATTACTATTAAGGAAATAGACTCTTGAAAAAGATGGAAAAGGCATTTAGAATTAGTCCCACTGGGAATATTGTAACTTTCCACGTATTCCTACCTCCTGGGCATCTGATTCATGCTTCTCTCATTACAACAAACATTTATTTTAAAACTAATCATCCTTCAATTCCAGTTGCCTGTTGTGTTTTTACTTTCAAGATTTATTTCCTTTATTTGTGGGTGAGTAAATTATTATGGTCATAGGTACTATTATGAAACAACAATTAACTTGAAATCAAAACGTCAACACATAATGTGAATGGTGAATATTCTATTATTGACTTAAATCTAACTGATTCAACAATATCATATATTTTTAAATCAGAAAAGACATTAGCAAATGATAGAATTTAGTTTGTTTGGATGTGGAATTCTTTATTTTCATCAATGTTCCTTTTTTCATAAAAGCAGAAAGAGCAATTATTAGTCACAGTTTTTTGTGATAACTTTAAACCAAGAACGTTGCCACAATGCAACAAGAAATCTCAATAATGTAATACTGAATATGCCGTGACCTGGAACTCTCTTTTACCTTATTAATTATCATAAATAGGAGGCAGGCCTCATTATATCATGGTTTCACTCACATCAGAACCCTTCTAGCACGGAAGTCGAGAATGGACTTATAGTAAATAGAATAAACCACTAGTATCCTTTGTTTCTGATTTTTAGAATATTTTGCCAACACTATTATGTGTGACATTGGAAAAACAGTTGGTGCATATTTCTAATCTTTTAATGATTGCTTCATAATTTTCCCTTTTCTTTTTTTTTAAGTTTATTTATTTATTTATTTTGAGAGAGAGAGAGAGAGAGAGAGAGAGAGAATCCCAAGCAAGTTCCGCACTGTCAGGGCAGAGCCCTACTAGGCTCAAACCCACAAATCATGAGGTCATGACCTGAACTGAAGTCTGGATGTTTAACTGAGCCACCCAGGCACCCCTTTTCCTCTGCTTTCTATCTCTTCCTGTGTCTTAGAGCAGACAGGTTTAACCGGTATGCATCTGGATGCCATCCCAGGGCTGAAAGAACATTAGTAGCTGTACATCAATAGCGGTACATTTCACATGCTAAGCAAATGCAGAGATGGTACCTTTGCTGACAGACTGTGAGCAGACATGACATTTACTCATGTTCAAAGTCTAATATATGTTCAAAGTCTAGAATGTGCTCTTCTTCCCCATCTCTTCCATACTCTCTACTCTACTCCCACCATGACTCTTTTCTACTTTTCTGATGAACTTCCCAATCTCTTCCATCAGACTTTACCTTCACATTGCTGCCCCATTTTTCTGGCCTGATTCAAGCATGGGACTTATCTTTTCTTTTACTTCAGGGTATAGAGAATGACTCCTCCCTGTGTTTCTTTGGCTATACAACTCACACAGAGTCACATGTCAGAGTTCTGTGGCACCAATTTTCATGGAGCTCCTATACCATGGGATGGAGTTAGAGCCTCTAGCCTTTGCCCTGCCTGAGATCTAGGGAGAGGGGGACCACAGTGACAGGTGTCCTAAAAGAGGAGGCCTCTGGCCTTTATGTGGCACTATCTAGTACAAGGCCAACAAAGGCATTGCTTCTAAGAGATTCCAAGTCCATTCTTTTAAGCTAGGAACTCTTTCTTCAGAGTTCAAGGTTGACTCACATCATTTCTCAGATAGAAGTCTATTTCAATCTTCATTTCTACCTCCCTTTCTGCCCCCCATACACACTTCCCAGCCCACTTCCAGTTAATTAACTATTTTTTATAAGTTTAAAATTTTTTAAAGTTTATTTATTTTGAAGGAGAGAGAGAGAGAGAGAGAGAATGCAGGAGAGGAGCAGAAAGAGAGGAAAGAGAACTCTAAGCATGCTGTGTGCTGTCAATTGTCAGCATGGAGCCCCATGTGGGTCACAAACCCATGAACCGTGAGATCATGACCTGAGCCAATATCAAGATTCAGACCTTAACCAACTGAGCCACCCAGGCACCCCTACCTATTTTTTTTTTGTAGTTTTCATTCAGTGTTTACTAATTGTTGGAATCCTCCACACTAGTTTTTCCATCTTTAGGGTAAATGTAAGTCCACCATCCTTTATATAAAACTTTTGGGGTTAGCTGTGTTGAGGAATTCAGACTTTTTCAGATCTTTAAAGGATGGTATGGTGCATATATTGTAAATTTAGACAATACCCAACAGGGTCTATGGCTGCATATTTATTCATGCTAGATGTGGATAAACCAAAACCATAAATAGCCTCACATTAGTCTGGAACTGTTTTTTTACACCAAATGAGTATGCTACAAACTTATGAGAACAACAACAAGAAAATACTTTGTCTTGAGAGCTTTTCATATTTTATTTTATTTATTTTTTTAATGTTTATTTATTCCTCAGAGAGAGAGAGTCAGAGCGTGAGCAGGGGAGGGACAGAGAGAGAGGGAGCCACAGAATCTGAAGCAGGCTCCAGGCTCTGAGCTGTCAGCACAGAGCCCGACGTGGGGCTGGAACTCACAAACTACAAGATCATGCCCGTTAACTGACTGAGCGAAAGCATATTTTAAAAGTAAGAATTAAGGATGGTAGATCTGTATTATGTTGTGCAAATTGTAAAAATGATTAACAGAGGAATGGAGTATTTTAGGAGAATTTGGGTTTTTGTGGTTAAAAATGTCTTATTTTTCTAATTTTGGAGTACAGAGACAATTTTGTAGGTAGTACAAAGAAAGAGATTCATTCAGTAAGCAATTGAGCACAAGCCAGAAAAATGAAGCAACAGGAGTGTGTGTTGGGGGTGGGGAGAGGTGGAGCAGCTAGGGTAGAGGTGGAGAAGGAAGGGAGCTCTAATTAGAGGAAACAAAGATAAAGAAAAATATTGGCTGGCTGGAAATAAAAGTTATTAAAGGGCAGGTGATAGAACTTGGAAAAAAAAGATTTCTTTATAACTCTGAGGCATGGTCAAGAGATTTTCTTAAGTATTATTTTCAAATGTACATTATAAACCTATGAACATAAATCCAGCTAAAAGAAAAATATCACTATACTGGTCATCCCTATTAATTATTCTGGTTTTTAATTTTTCAGTGTTCCATTAATTTTCATAGAAAAGCATGTAGGCTTCTTTCTGCTTGGGAGGTTGGGAGACTGAGAAGTTTATTGGATGTTAGAGGTTAGGAACCTCAGAGGGGTCTAGGCATTCTTTTGTAAGAGCACTATATATCATAAATGAGAGGTAAGGGAAAGTTGCCAGTTTTCTAATTTCCAGATGTAAAAAAAAAAAAACATGGGTTTTTATTTTACATTGCGCTGATTCTTATTCTCAAATCATTTGACGCTAACTCGATTGTTTCTTACATTCAAAATGTTGCTTTGGTCAAAATGTAGTCAGCCCTATGGAAAGATGTGGTTACAACAAAGATGTGGAAAGAAATTGTTAGCAACAGATAAGTATGAAATCCCTCAGTGCCAAGGACAGTGTTTCAATAAAAGAGAGAAGACATTTCTTTCATTCTTTAGTTTAGATGTAAACCACTATTTTGGGTTTCTACCAAATTTTCCAGATGGTGAAAGATCTGGGAACATCCCCATCCCCAATGGTCTATTCAATAAATTGCTTCTTTTATAGGAAAAATGGAAAGTAGTCAAAGAGATACAATAAACACACACAAGCACAAGCACAAGCTGAACTAGTCAATTACAGAACTGGAAAGTCAATTTGTAGGGGTGTTTATTCCTCACATATAGAAAAACAAACAAACGAGTGAGTGAATCTCATTAAGAACAGGGGCTAGGTCTTATTGGCTTGAATCCTCAGTTCGAACAGTACGTGTTCAATAAATATATGTAGATTGATTGCCTAAGGATATGCCACTTTTCCTTTGTCAGGCCCTGGGCTGGGTATTGCGGAGCACAGGAACAGGTTAATGACCTGGGAGGGATTCAGATCCAACTTGGCACAGTGCAAAGCCGAATGAAAAAAGGTTTTAGTCAACACGCAATCAAACAACAGAGCAGCAGAAAAGCAAGTAAGGTTTACTTCACAATTTGCAGCTCTCATCCCCGTTTTAGCGCCTGCGCTCCCAGAGCAATTGCCCTTCATAGGGGGCGCAAAAGGACGTGAGCCCAGAGAATAGAAGCGGCAGCAGGACTGTGGGAAAGTTAGGAAATAGGAAAAACTGCGGGGTTCCTGGGCCGAGACTGAGTTCGTCCTGGGTTTGAAAAGGAAACTAAAATGTCTTTTGTCACTTTTTTCCTCCTTCCTCCAAATCCCCCGGGAGGAGAAATTGGCTGGGGGGTGGACGAAGTTCACATCAGAGAGACACAGAGTACCGTTCTTTGTTGTAACAGCCACAGCCCAAGAAACGTAAGGATTCACAGCTGACGCCTTCCAGAAAAGGACCCACCCAGGCTCCCTGAGAAAAGGAAACCCACGTGACCAGAGGGGGGGGTGGGGGGAAGTGAGGCGACCCCGGAGCCAGAACGGCCCGGGGCGGGGCCGGAGACCAAGCTGCTGCAAGGAATTGTCCCGCGTAGCCGGTCGTAGGTGAAGGGCTCGCACCAGGCTCGGCGAGTGCCGGACACCGTGGAGGAGACAACTCGTTCCGCGCGCGCCACGCAAGGGGGTTCTTAGAAGTGGGACCGGCTTCGTGCACTGCCGAGGGCCGGGGCGCTCGCGAGCCTCTGGCGCCTGGAGCCCGGAGCCTGGAGCCGGAGCTTGACACCGCCCGGGTGCGGACTCACCGCCCCTCCTCGCTCGTCACCGCCTCCCGCAGCCTGGGGCGGGGCCGGGGCGGAGCGAGCCGAACCGCGCCGGGGCGGAGCGGGCGCCGGCAGAGCGCGGCGCGGGGCTGGCGGCGAAGGTCCGCGGCGGAATCGCCTTAGCTGCCGCTGCCGAAGACCCCCACCCGGGCCGGCAGCCCCCGCAGACCCACCTTCCCGGTGCGCGGCGGCTCCGCTGCTTCCCTCCAGAGGAGGTCGGGCTCCCCGCTCTCCGGACCCGCCTGGCGACCTCGCCTCCGGCGGGGCGGGCGGCCGCGGCGCCCGGGGCATGGCTTCGGCGGGCAGCGGCATGGAGGAGGTGCGCGTGTCGGTGCTGACCCCGCTGAAGCTGGTCGGGCTGGTGTGCATCTTCCTGGCGCTGTGTCTGGACCTGGGGGCCGTGCTGAGCCCGGCCTGGGTCACGGCCGACCACCAGTACTACCTGTCCCTGTGGGAGTCCTGCCGGAAACCCGCCAGCTTGGACATCTGGCACTGCGAGTCCACGCTCAGCAGCGGTGAGGGCCCGGCGCGCCGCGACCCCTGCCTCCAGCCCCGCACCAACCCGCGCCCCACTGCCCGGACGGCCACCGCCTCTCCGCCCCTCCCCAACCTTCTGGGTCCCCTACCCTTGTCCGCCCCGCTCCAGCCTGCCCCTTCGGGGACCCTGGGGCTGCAGCCGCCTCCCTGATGGCCACCCCTCGCCTCTCCTCCGTCCGGGCCGCCAGACCTAATGCGACGTCCCACGCCCTCTCCGTCCTCCCGTGGCCATTCCTTGGGCTCTGGAGTAACACGTATGCTATTTGGGGTCATTGTTATCATTTAAGGCGAGAACCGTGTGGCTGTGTTAAAAACGCAACGCCTTCAACACTCTCCTTGAAAAAAAAAAAAAAAAAAAAAAAAAGACCAGCATAAACGCCCCAACTCCACCGAGACGCTGTGGGTTCTCTGCTCGCTCTTCCCCACTCTATTCTCCCTCCACTCTCAAGGAGGAATTTGCCCGAGTTTACCTCTTCGTGCCCACGTTTCTGCCAGCTCTACTCCACTTTGTCTGGGTTTTCCCCAAGGAGTTGCGGTTTGGGTTTTATTTCCTTAAATTTCTGAGGGATGTGGAAAGTTGGAAGACAGGCGTAATTTCCTTTCCTTTTTTGGTGACACGTCGTTGGTTGTGAGTTGCCCTTCTTTTCCTCTCCGAATACCTCCTCTCTCCTCCAGACCTTTCTTTCTCTTCTCCATGAGCTACTTACAGATGCCTGGAAAGTTGTGGCGTATTGAGCTAGTACTGGAAACTGCAAATGGATGAGGTGCAGGGTGGAAAAAAGGATAGTCACTGGGGTTACCCAGCCTCAGGGGGAATTTACTCTCCTTGACCCCCACTTGCCTTCCCCTGAGCCCCGGTTATGCCCTTAGCAGAAATCTTCCAACTTCCGATTTCTTGCAGCAAACCCCTTTTCCTTGCTAATCTTGATTCTTCAGCTGCTGGGGTCAGTGCTGAGAAAGAGTAATAAAGGCAGAGGACCTGCCCGTGATTTTACCCACTTACCCACAGGCACCCCCCAAAAAACCGATTAAATTCCTTCGTGACAGTTTGTCTTCTCTGGGACTATTTATGAAGCTTTCCTGGAAACGTTTCAAGTTCCAAGAAAGTTGAAATAGCACAAATGCCACACAAATCCGTTTTACTTTTGTCTTTGGTTTCTTGTTTTAAGAAAGATTAGTTCACTTGGTTAAGTTTTCTTCCATAAATTTAATTTTCTGTTTACAAAAGGCTTTTTCTTTGATTTCAAATTTTCCATTGACGGGTTTCGTCTTTGTTGTTTAATTCACTGTGGAGGGGACTGGTTGGCAGCAGGAGGTCAACATTTAGGTCTTCTAATTCTTTCAGGGTTGGTTGTTTACAACTAAAGATAAAATAAATTGGTAAAATGCCTTTCTCCAGTAACCAGGGGATCCAAATAAACTTTGGAGAGAATATCTTTTCTTTGCCCTCTCCAATAGAAATGGAAATTTATGTAGGAATGCCAGCTTCAGCTTGTCTCCTTAGCAACGTGAATCTTTTGCCCCTTTCTCCTGTCTCCTGAAATAATAGCCCCCTGATTGCATAAAGACTTTTCAGATAGGTTAGAGAAACCAGCTTCTACTCCTATTTTCTTTTCAGACCTGTACGCTTTTCTCTTGGCCAGGAATGCAGGGAATGGGGAGAAGCCAGCTCTAGTTTGTTGAACGGTATGCAGTGTTTGCTAATCTTCGCTTAATTGCCTCCATACCCCTTATCTCAGCTTTTTCTCCTCTCTGGGCAAGGAAATAGGGAGACCCAAGCTTAATGCCAATGTAGTGATAAGAGGTCTGTCTACAAGGTAGAAATTGGAGGCAAGTACCGTTGCTGTCCGCCCCCCCCACCCCCGCCACTCCCGTTATTCTACCCTCTTGCTGAAACTCACACCACAGCATTTATTTCTATCTGGGTTCCTGAAAATCAGCTTCAGTTTTATTTTGCTTAAAATAGTTTTCATCCCAGAAAAAGTATAGTTGGTGAGCAAATGAGGTGGGAGGCATAGAGATGGTTTTGTCTGAAGCTAACTGGAACAAGTTCTTGACTTTCTTTATGTAGTAGCAGTTCATTTTTCCTCTCCAAGGTGGTGGGTGGGGGGTGCAGGAGGAAAGGAAACAAAATATGGAAAATTGCTCCATCTCCCCACTTTACAAAATGTGCTTTCTTAAAATGTTCTGTGAACTTGAACGTTCTATCCACAAATGTTTTGAAATGAAGAGGGAAGCTTGAATTGAAAGGAGCAATTTTCTTGCCTGTTCCAAAGGGCAGGCAGCTTAGTCTGTTTGCTGTGTGGAGTAGCAGAAAGCAGGGAGGGAAATGTCTTCTCTGAAGATTTTAAGAGATCCACTTCATTGTCTCTTGAAATGAATTACCTCGAGAGGAACCACCAAGGACAGTTTTACCGAAGGCCCTTCACCAGCATCTTCAGGGCTTAATTAAAAACCTTTGTCTTAATTAGAATTAAAACTGCTATGAAGAGGCAAGCTTGTATTTACAGAAGGGAAATTTCAGGAATGTTTCTACTGACGACAATATGTCCTAGTTAGGCCCAGTTCCTAGGGAAACTTTCCCCTCAGCCGTTATTTTTAAAGCTGCGTTTTAATTTTGGTACCAAATATGCATTGTTTGCTGCTTATACCCGTTTTATGGTTTTAAGCGAAAGCAGAAACATGCCTTTTGTGTGCTGGTCTGTTGAAGGCTGCGTCAGCATTTCTAGTAGGAACCAGTAATCCGGTGTCAGTCAACTGTAATGCTTTTCTCTGGTGTCCCAGTTCAGTGTATGGGGGACAGTCCAGGCGTTCATCCAAAGCTATAAGTTTTGCAAAAAGACAGATGAGAGGACAGGCTAATAGACTGTCATTCGCTGTGGAAACAAATAATAATAAAGTATGCTTGTTAGGAAGTTTAGAATAGGTAGTACTCACATGCCGGCCACAGAATTTCTAAAGATAGTTTTCCCCACTACTGATTTTGGCAGCCTTTTAATAAATCTTTAATCCTGTGTTTTTTTAAATGGCAGTCATATTTGTGGCTTTTGCTTAGTCACATTTAGTTTTGATAACTTTGCTTTAGAATACAGTTGTTAGGGTTTCACAGCCACAGCCATTACAAAAGAATCCTTAGTGCAAATCCAAGTGGTTGCAGAGTGCTGATCCCTAAACTCCACATCACACATACTATGTAACCTCTAGGGTGGTTTTATGTTTCTTCTTGAAAATTTATAAATATGTATAGCTATTTCATATAAAGCAGATTGCTTTTTTTGATGTCTGTGTGATTTATTGACTAAGCAAAAAGCAAGGACATGCAGATGGCCAAATGAACACGTTTTACTGAGAGTGATTTTAGGATATAACAAGTGCATTTATCCATCTTTCCATCTACAAAATCTATCCAGCTTTTTCATCCATGAAATACTTGATCAAATAGTGCCTTTTTCAAGGAATATTGTTAACATCATTGTGCACTGTCCTAAAAATAGCTACATTTGTAGCATGAGTCACTGGCAGTTTTGAAATGGCAGTGCACTGTGTGCTAATAACAGGTGAATATTATTATTTTTAGTTGACAAGAAGTTTTCTTAAGAGTGCTATATATGTAGCTCATTTTCTTAAAACTGTAGTATAAAATTCTACTTTAAAAGGCAATATAAGAAAACCCGTCTTAGGTCGTAGTTTACAATAAACCAAACTACCTAAACACCTGCAAATCTTAGAAAATCAGAGGTATAGTGATCCTGAATTCAGTTGTATATCATCCGTGCATATTTTGAATCCGTACGTTCATTGGGAAAGAGAATTTTATTGGGAAACCTCACAATGTGATGTACTCCAGGAAAGGTTCAGCTTGTTGCTTGGTATGAGTTGATATTGATGAGTGTTTACAAATAGCTCCTCAAGCCTGGATGTCAGGATGGTTAGATATTCTTCTGGCTTTCCGAAAAAGTACTTAAGTAGAACAAATGCAGTTTTATTTAACCTGCACAGGATAAATGGGTGGAAAAGTATATGAAGAGTAGCACTCAGCACCAAAACTTTCTCAATAAACTGAAGAAAACCAGGTATTACTTCTTTCACGATCTTCATGATGATTTTCTTTTAACGTCTTCTAAGATTTTCAAGCTCCCAAGATTGACTTTTACAGAGGACGTTTTAATTTGTGGGCAGATATAGTTCCTCTTTTGCTCACATTTATAGAATGATTGTAATCTCCAGGGAACCATTTAGATCAGTCTTTGTCAACAAAGGGATTTGATGAGTGTGTGAGAAGCCTTGCCTTTCATAAACCATTTCACAATAAAACCAAAACAAACAAAGGCATATCTCAAGCAATAGATTTTTCCTGCTGTCATAAATATATTTTAGGAATTTCTTTCAAGTTTCTGTTAATAGTAAGACCACTTAGCAAGACCATAAATACATCCAGTACTACTAGATATATTAGTGAAAAGGATTGTAGATGCTTCAAAATAACTCCCTGGAATACGTCACCTAAATACCACTGTAAACTTGTCTATGAACAATGCTAAATTATAACTTAATCCTGTGAGAGGGCAGAGTAGTGTTGTGGACAATACATAAAACTTTGGATTCAAACTGCCCTGAACTTGGCCACTTGACCAGTCATGTGAATTTATACAATTTAATGTCCTCAAATGGTTTGTCATTAAGATTATATAGGTAAAAGTACCTGCTCATTAGGGTTGTGTTTCCTCCTTATTATGTATTCAGAAAAACAAACCCAAATATTGCAGATTTTTTTTGGATAATTGAGGAGCACCCCTACTTAAAAGGTAAACTATCTTTGTATTGAATAATGAAGTGTGCTGTTAGTTTTGATTTTAAATTTTGCTATGGATTACCAAGCATTTAACATTGATCTTGGTAGATCATGATCACACAACTCTTTTCTAATAGCTACCTATTTTGTCAGCGTTACACAGCAGACATCTCAATTATTCCCAGTGTCACTGTAAACTTGCAAGGTAGCTAATGTTATCCCTATATGTTGTTGAAGAGATCAGGTGTTTTTATAAGTTTACCAAGTTTTCAGTCAGTGGTAAAGACAGGTTTTTTTCTGGGTTTTTATAAATTTACCAACTTTTCAATCAGTGGTAGAGACAGATTTTTTTCCAAAAGAGTACCGGTTATTAATGCTGGGAAACAAACCACCCCCAAAGTTAGTAGTATAAAACAACAATCATTTTATTATGCTCATGACTTCTGTGGGCCAAGAATTCAGATAGGACATAATGAGGATGGTTTATCTGGGCTCTGGGATATCTGGGGGCATAGCTGAGGGTGACTTGAATGGCTGGGGACTGGAACATCTGGAACTGCAGGATCCTCTTCCAAATGGTTTCACTGGGTTTGGAGCCTTGGTGGAAAGGGCTGGGAGACTGGATTCCCCAGGGACTAGCCTTCTGTCTACAAATAGAGAACTTCTACGCTCTCTAGGTGGTTTATAGTCTCAAATGACCGAGCCCCAACCAATTAAGAATCTGGACCTAATCTGCTACTTCATATTGTTGATAAGATTTTAGTTTTTTTATTATTTTTTTAATTTTTTTTAACATTTATTTTTGAGACAGAGAGAGACAGAGCATGAACGGGGGAGGGTCAGAGAGAGGGAGACACAGATTTTGAAACAGGCTCCAGGCTCTGAGCTGTCAGCACAGAGCCTGACGCGGGGCTCGAACTCACGGAGCGCGAGATCATGACCTGAGGCGAAGTCGGCCGCTTAACCGACTGAGCTACCCAGGCGCCCCTAGTTTTTTTAATGAAAGTTGTGTATGAGTCTGATGAGATACATGCTTTGTACGTGGACCCTAAAATGTTAAAATTTAAGACAGGAGCCATGTTTTGTAGTGCTAGAAAGGTATTGGAGTTGCAGCATTGTTTTTTGTTTGCTTGTTTTTCCCTTGTTTTAATAACATAATTCTTTTCCTGATAATTGCCCATATACTGAATTGCAGAATCATAGCACATTTGGGGTAGAAAATATTTCAAAATTCTTAAAAAAATTTTTTTGATGTTTATTTATTTTTGAGAGAGAGAGACAAGAGTGTGAGCAGGGGAAGGACAAAGAGAGAGGAAGACACAGAATCCGAAGCAGGCTCCAGGCTCTGAGTTGTCAGCACAGAGCTTGACACGGGGTTATAACTCACAAACTGTGAGATCATGACCTGAGCCGAAATCAAGAGTTGGTCGCTCAACTGACTGAGTTACCCAGACACCCCTAGATGTCTACTTTTTTATAAGATTATTTATCATCCAAGATTTGATTTCACAAAGAATTTAAGGTCTTCAAATAGACTCATGTTGATAAGTCTGTTAAGTTTTAGATGTTTATTATCATTAAATTTACACTGTTGTCATGACTAGTCCTTAAAAATCAACAAAACTTGTTTTTCTTTCTTTATTTTTTTAAATTTTTTTTTTAACGTTTATTTATTTTTGAGACAGAGAGCATGAACAGGGGAGGAGCAGAGAGAGAGGGAGACACAGAATCTGAAACAGGCTCCAGGCTCTGAGCCGTCAGCACAGAGCCCGACGCAGGGCTCGAACTCACAGACCGCGAGATCATGACCTGGGCTGAAGTCGGCCGCTTAACCGACTGAGCCACCCAGGCGCCCCAAAACTTGTTTTTCTTTAAATTTCTCCATGATAGGATACTTTATTTTCATTTATTATTATTTTTTTTATTTTGAGAGAGAGCATGAGTCGGTGGGGGGGGGGGACAGAGAGAGAGGGAGACACAGAATCTGAAGCAGATTCCAGGCTCTGAACTGTCAGCACAGAGCCTGACATAGGGCTTGAATTCACCACTGTGAGATCATGACCTGAGCTGAGGTCAGATGCTCAACCAACTGAGCCACCCAGGCGCCCCTGTGATAGAATACTTTAAAACATCTGTTTAATTCTACTTTGAATCACAATTGAAAAATATGTGGAAGGCAGTCATGTAAGTTTCTTAAATTGATTAAATGAATATAAATTTCACTAGATCAAGTTTTTACTGCATTCTGACCTTATTTTTAAAAAGATACATTTACTTATCAAAAGAGATGGATTTTTCCTTAGAATTTCATCCTTATGTGTGAAAGGCACTGACAGCTAAATCTTACCGGTCTTTTCAAAGTATTGGATCATCTCCCTTGAAAATTAGACAAGGACACCATTCCTTACCCTTTTTTGCTTCTATATTTGTGTGGGATTTTAAGACACTAGTACACCATCACTTTTCTATTCTGTTGTAGTCTTCGTTCTTTTGGCACAAAAGACTCCCATTAAAAAAGAAAACAAAACAGAAAACCTATAAAAATGAGGCCTCCATGGCTCCCAGAGCACCAAAAAAAAAAAACAAGAAAATACCTAGGAGATTATTTTTGTCTCTACTAGCTTATTAACTGGGAGATTTTAAATGATAGTTTAATGAGGCATGTTTCAACATGTCACCTATCAATTCTCTTTTCAAAATATATGTTTATTAGCAAGAAGATGTTTAAACACAGAAGTTGGGGTCCCTGAGCGACATGACATATCCTTAAATGTGTTTAAAGGCACACCCACAAACAACTCAAATTTCCATCAAAAGGTGTTTTATTGCTCTCATGTTTTAAGGTCCCTAAACCAAAAGTTGATCAAAATGTTGCCATAATACTTTGTGAATGCAACCTGGTGTCTATTCCTAGCACCATTAGGTGACTTAAGGAGAGAAATGATCTTTCCTCTTTCTTAAGGTCTCACACGTACCCAAAGTTAACTTTGTTAAAATATAGTCATTGACTTAATAGCAGGGAGTAGGCATTATCCTGGTACAGTTAGCCAGTTAGCTAGCGCTGTGCCAGGTAGTGATGGTGAAGTGATGAATGAAACACTTTCCTTCAAACAAATTAACAAATTCATATAAATGTACAAACTAATGTAAAAGAGGAAATGTTAGTTCAACTTCTGCAGAGGGATAGAAGAGATTTCCTCTAAAGAAGTTTGGTAACAGGAAACCACTAACTTACTAGTTTTATCCCTCCCATATTTACTAAGAAGGTATCTTAATACTGATCATGGGTGACTGTCTAGTTGTCTTCCATCTACCTTTTGACTATTAATAGCTACTCTAAACCCATCACAGATTTTTAGTTGATTAGAGGAAAATCGAGTACTGATTGGCAGGCAGCGAGCAGTTTACTGTCCCACTGCAGTGCAGGTCATGATCTCACAGTTCAGGAGTTTGAGTTGGGGAGGGGGTGGGGGAGGGAGAGAGAGAGAGAGAAAAAGAGAAAGAGAGAGACTCTCTCTCTTTCTCTTTTTCTCTCTCTTTCTCTTTCTCGCTCTCCTTCTTTCTCTCTCTCGCTCTCTCTCTCTCCTCTCTCTCTCTCTCTCTCCTCTCTCTCTCTCTCCTCTCTCTCTCTCTTCCCCATGTGTCCTCGTCCGTGTGCGGGTCTTCTTCCTGCTTTTCCAGATAATTATCCAAGTTTTCTAAATCGCAAAATTGCAACCTTCATAGGTTTTTTCCTAAGAGTAGGGAAGGAAAAATGTTCATTGTAACTCATCACAACTCTATGGAAATACCATGATTAGGAATTACTATTGAGAAATACCAGTACCTGTTAGATAATATTAGTTACCATCAAATGTTAATGAAAGCTTTCTAACATGGTAAGAAACAACAGTCCTTAGTGGTGATGGTGTAGTTTTGTTTTTTGTTTTCTTTTTTATCTAAATTCTGAAACATGCTTTAAAAGAAGGGCTTTTTGCTAAGCACTGTATATAATGGTCTTATTTTGGGGAAAAGACCCCATATGTTATGGTATTTAGATGATAAATTGCATTTTCACCAAATTTTCTAAGAGAATTCTGTGAAGCAGCTAAAACGACCCTTTATTTGTTAAAGAAAAGGAGATGTGTATTCTTCTAACATCAACACAAAATAATTCAAGAGACTTGAACGAAGCTGTCATAAATTGAAAATTTGTAACTTGTCTGGCACTTTTGGACAACCAGAGTTTTCCAGAATTTTGGCAAAATTGACCTGCACTTTGGTCATTAAAGTTGTTGCATCACTTATTTGCGCGGTTACCCAGGGGTCATTTATGTGCTTAAAATCAGGTTCGCCCTGCAGTTTGACACATTTTTTAATTTATAAATTGTCCTGAAGAGTAGGACTCTAATTTGTATCATTGCAACTTGATTGACACCGTACCTCAAGTAGATCCTTTTCTAAAATTCCATTTCACTTTGCACAGCACATGGCAGTGTCTATACTGTCATTTTGTAAAAGACACATAGTTGTTTGCTTTAAACATCTGTTTGCACGTGAAGAATGTTAGATTTGCTATTACTTACTTGAAGAGACATTGTCATTTTAATTACTGAAATGAGAATCCGAATTCTTCTTTTCCCGCCTTTGTTTGTGTCTATGTCTCATGGAGTAGCGGGAAATTAATGCAACACTGACGGATTTAGGTCAGAATGCAATTTAGCCAAGAAAACAAAGTTTCAACTCCCTCAGTAATGGTTTTGGTTTTCCACTTCATTTGCCACATGCAGACTAAAAAACTCTAGTATATCATTTGATACTTCTGGAAATATTTTGGCTGCTAAGTCAATAGTTATTTTCCTTTTCCACAAAATAACAGCACCATTTCAATTCAATTTTTCATGTATGAGGATATGGACTTATTGTCCAACTCGGAAGTATATAGCATTAATCTCAAAATAAATTCTTAAAGTACAATTGATGGAAATAATTAAATGCCATAATTTCTAATGAGATGAGCTATTCGGGAAAAAGACACGGCCTTCTGTGAAGAAATGGAGATGTTGGAGAATTTGGGTTTGACATGTTATTCTGTAATGGGAGCTTTTTTTCCTCTTAATTAAGTATAAACCATCCCATTATTTCCAGTTCCTGATAATAAAATGGAATTGGCAATAGTGAGTTTGCTTTCTGAGCTCTCACCAATGTAATGAAAAGAACTTTAAATGTTTGGCTATAAATATGTCCTACAAGTGAATAAAAACTATCTGGATGAACCGAAGGTTTGAGTTGAATAATACAGCTAATGTGGGTGAATTAGGGAGGATTTAGGGATGACCTGTGAGGTGGTATCAAGATGATAGGGAAAGATCATTCTCTCTTCGAGGTTGAACGGTAAATGATTTTGATTGTACGAATGGATATCATTTTGATTAATGTAACTCTTTTTGGACAACTCAAAGGTGAAAATAAAAGTGACTGGCAAATTTGAATGTGATTATAAAAGTTATTTTTTTAACAATCAGTATTTTAATTTGGGATGAGAACTGTTGAACACTGATACCCCTATATTAAAACATTAAAGTACATTTAGGAAAATACTACCCACGGGAACAGTGGGAGTTGAATTTATAAGGTTAAAAATCTGTTTCTTCGTTGCTTTTTAAATTTTACCTAATTTCCTAGAAGAAGTGACAATTGTGTGCTCAGGGATTTACAGAAGGTAGAACAAATTTCAGTGTATAAGCAATACCTACAGAGGTAAATAAATTAGGCAGTGTTTGACAAGTTAAAGGTTTTGAAATAAGGTGGGTGGAGGAAAGCTTTAGGCACTGGTGTGGTGCCTTTGACCTTGGTTCAAATGTATGGAAGGTGTATTTCATTAAGATTTTGCCTTTACTGAAAAATGGAAGTAGATTTGACCACAAATTCCCTAAAGGGATGTGAATTCTCCAATTTGGCAATTATGATGTGGCCCATAGAATTTTCATAATGCAGCAGCAATTTCAGACCAGTCTCCTGTATTAGACTGTAAAGTAAGTCAGCACAATTCTGCAGAATACTAAAGCATTTATAGACATTGGAAACTCTGGTGCCAGCTAATAAAAATACCTTGAAAGAGGACTTGAATTTAGTTCCTGAGTTGCATATTAATGCTGGACTTGATGTTATGGCATAAGGACTGCCCAGTTTTTATTCTGTAACTGTAGGGGAAAGTATAACATTATATATATTCATTCCTATTATATTTTTCCTTTTTTTTCTGGTGGAAAAAGCACTATTAGAGAAGCACATGCTTATCTTGAGCATTGGCTTTCATCGGTGCACTTCCAATACCTTCTGTGTATCATTGTGTCAGTTTGGCCAAAATATAGTAGTTCCCCACCACCCTTATCTGTGTGGGATATGTTCCAAGACCCCCAGTGAATGCCTGGAACTGTGGGTAGTACTGAACCCTAGATATACTATGTTTTTTCCTATTTACATATACCTGTGATAAAGTTTAATTTTTAAGTTAGACACAGTAAGAGATTAGCAACAATAACTAAGATTATAAAACTGAAGAGTTATAACAATATACTATAATAAAAGTTACGTAAATGCGAGCTCTCTCTCAGAATATTGTATTATGCTGTACTCATCCTTGTGATGATATGAGATGATAAAATGCCTACATGATGAAATGAAGTGAGGTGAATGATACAGGCACTAACATAGCCTTAGGCTACTTTTGACCTTCTGATGATCCCTTAGGAGGAGGATCCTCTACTTCCAGACTGGACTGCCTTTGACCCCGGGTAACTGAAACCATGGAAAGCGGAACTGCAGATGAGGGGGACTACTATACTCCCCGTATACCATGGCAGCCTCATTTTAGGTTTGATTCGATACATCTCAGCCCATTTGAGTCCTCACTGGTTCCTAGACCAAGGAGGTACATTTTGTCATCAAAACTCATTACCACTTGTTCTCAGAGATCTTGGAAACCAAACTCACATTTCAAATCAACTGGCGTGACAGTGAACAATGACCAGTTTTAATTGTGCAGAGCACTGCAATTTGTAAAATATCACCAACAGTCATTGCGGTTCTGTGGCGCTGGTTTGTGTTCACTGCTCCACGACAGTGTCAGTTCATCATTTATAAAAATGTGTAAAACTAACGCAGAGTAATAAATCTCTAAGTAGTCTCAACACATCACCTGACTAAATGCTGTGAGGGCTATAAAATTGTGGAATTAAGATTGATATAGAAATTAACCAATTATGAGAACTTAAAATAGATGATTTTTTTTAAAGAAATGGGGCTGAAAATTGACAATTTTATGACGTTTTAATTTGTTTTGCAAACACTGTTTATGGGATAGCAAGTATGTGTGGCCTGCAAACCTTCTAATGGATAAACCATTAGTGTAGAGACAAGTTTTCTGGTCACTTATTATACTATTACCATAAAATTGTTCAAGTTCTGTAGTATATATCTTGTTAAATCTACATTTGGTAAATAAGTAAATATATGTGTACACATGAAGCCCAACGTATATTATTTTAATGGCCATTAGTAGGTATCTCTAAAACTATTTTTCAGTTTTTTATAATCCCCCATATTCTAGTGTCATTCAGCAACAAAGAAGAAATGGTATCAGGCCAATCTACATAGCCCCTGACTGTAGCTCACCCGTAAGGCCGGTCCTAATATGTGGACAATGGATTCTAGCTGTTGACAGAAAGAGACAGTGTTCTCAGCTCCAGGGTACCTAGTGATGAACTGTGAAAAGTACCCTAGGTCTTACTGACTGTGGCAGCCATATTGAATCACTTTTTCAGCTTCCTGATTGATGTTCAACTGATCATCGAGTTAAAGCTTTGGTCCTGGGCAACCTGCCTGAGTGAAGCGTTCCAAATGGATATAATGACAACAATCTCAAAACTTGGCACTGTGTACCAGAGATATAGCCTCTGGTACTTCAGTGTAAGCCCCAGCTTTCTGGCCAGGGCGGTGGCAGACATGGCCCAATTCTAGTCTTTTGTAAAATAAAATGGCTTCTCTGCTTGAACAGGCATTATCTGTGGTTATGGGCCAAAGGGAAGGGTAGCAATATTACAGTGTGATATTGGTAATATGCCTTTTTGACTTTATGTCTAGGATGACTTCCTCATTAGCCACAAATGTCAGTACTAAAAATAAATATAGGACATAGAGGAAAATCAGAACTGGTTGTATTTACTTAGTTTTTAGAACTATTTCCTGTGCTATAAGAACCCCCCTTCCTAATTAGGTCCTAGTCCCTTTTAATAAGTGTTATTCTCTTGGTGGCTTCTGATGCATTTTATTGGTTTCCCATATGAAATAAAGTATTACCATTTTCAGGATATTCGACATTTTGTGACTAGGGTTTTTTTGTACTTTTCTCTTGCTAAATTGCATAGGCATCACTTTGCACTCCTGTATTAGTCACTTATCAAATTGACTTCATAATGAAATTATTATTGTCTGAAAGACCTTTACCTAGAAAAACCTTCAACATTTATAAATGATATGTCAAGTACAGACCATGGGTCTGCAAAATTTAGCTGAAGGGTCAAAGCAAGCCCACCACCTGTTTTTGTAGATAAAGTTTTATTGAGACACAGCCATGCTCATCCATTTACATATCATCTTTGGCTGTTTTCACACCACGCAGCAGAGGTTGATTAGTTGTAAGAGACCCTGACCTGCAAAGCTGAAAATACTGTCTGGCCCTTTATAGGGAAAGTTTGCCTATTTTTTTCTGTCTTAGTTTGTTTTCACAAAATGCAAATGCCTGTATTTTAGCTATTCTTTGAGGATATTTAAAGTAGAGGAAAGTGATCAAGATCAATTCCTTTTTTATGAGTGAAAAGTGGAAGCAGTCAAAGGATGGTATTTTATACATATGTATTGGGCTGTGTGAAAGAGCTTATCAGAAAAAAGCAATCTTTTAAGGTACTTTTTAAATGAGTGAATAGTTGTATCTTGACTTAAAATTAACTCTTTAAAAGTTCTTAAAGTAATTTGGAGAAAGTTGCTAAAAGTAATGATCATTTTATGAAAATAATGGTCCAACTAGAAAATATTCAGCATAGGCCCTTTTAAAGAATCTGATGGATGAACGGATGGATTTTTTTTGGTGCCCCAAACACTTTGATATAATGAAAATTTTACTTTTTCAGAAGTTTCAACTTAAACGTTTTCAGAACAATTTCTATTATGTTAAAGTGTAAAATAATTGTCCTATGTATAAACTTTTTCAAAGAAATTTGGAGACTTCCAAATGTAAGGATTATTCTTTTGGCTTTTTAATTTTTTTAAAAAAATTTTTTATTCTTTTGGCTTTTTAAATTCAAAGCTACATGCTGTTATGGAACAAAAAAGCCATAGTATGGCTATCCTTTTAAACTCTAGTTGAAAGCCAGATATACTTTTGTTTGAAGTTATATGCCTTTGTTACAAGTAGATGGCTGAAAAATACTCTCCAGTTTCTTGTGATTCACCTTTATATTTTAAGAAGTGTGGATTTTTTTTTCTCTTTTCCCCTTGTTTGTTTGTTTCCTGAATACATGGTGAGTTCTAATTCAGTGCTGGTTATAAATCCAGAATTTATTAAAAGGAAAGGATGTGGAAGAGGACTCTTGAGGTGGAGAAATACAAGTATAACTAAAAGGAGAAAATCCTAGGGAATTGTAGGTTCCTCCACTCGTCCCTTATCCGACAGTGGTAAAGTGTGCACTTTGGAAGCTTTCTCGAGGGATAATTTCAGAGTGCAGCATCAAAATGTCATGAATTCTTGACTTTAGATAGACCACATTGCAACTTAACTATGGATTAAAGTTTGTTTTCATTTTCTGCACATATATTAAAGTGAAGGCCAGAAGAGGCAGCCTGGGACTTCCAAAGGACCCCCGCTGAAGAATGTTATGGACAGTATCATTTTTTTGTGATGCTTCCTAAGCTGGGTAGTGCTTTCATATATTATTCACTTTGCTTCTTCTTAGAGAACATTCTACTCTTCTGTGGAAGGGGAAATGGGCCAATTTTCTGTCAGGCTATTTTTACATCTTTATAAGCAATGACACATGCATTTAAGTAAGGTTTACTTTTCACTCAGCACATGGGAGACAAAGTATCCATGTACAGAGACCTGTACATAGTAAGTGGTCAATATATGCTTGCTGTTTCCATGCATGAGTGAAGAAGAGGGCATGTCAGCTATTTAGAGTACCTTCTGGCTCCCTGGGAATACTTAATTTCACAAACCATCCTTGCAGTAAATACCACAGTAAGATTAGAATGAAATGAAAGAGAGGCAGAAAAAACAGCCGACAAATTCTCCTGCTGCCAGTTTGCTGGGGGAGTTGTTTTAGAGAAAGGGAGGAAGAGAAGGCAAATATAAACTTGGTGTGTGTGGGGATTTTTGTTTGTTGTTTGTTTTTTGTTTTTGTTTTTTGTTGTTTTTGTACAGAAAGGGCAGGCTTTACAAAAAAGGACAGAAAAAAAAGAGTGAAAGAATGTATTACAACATGGGTGGATATCAGAGACATGTAAGCCAGAAACAAAACAAATATCCCAGGGACACTTGCGTGGCTCATTCGGTTGAGCATCCAACTCTTGTTTTCGGTTCAGGTCGTGATCTCATGCATGGTTCCTGAGATTGAGCCCTACCAGAGGTTAGCTCCCCCGCTAACAGCACAGAGCCTGCTTGGGATTCTCTCTCTCCCTTTCTCTCTCTCTCTCTCATTCTCTCCCCCTTTCTCTCTGCCCCTCTCCCGCTTGTGCCCCTAGCACAGCTGTCTCTCAAAATAAATAAATAAACATTAAAAAAATAAACATCACACACTTAAAAGCCAGACACAAAAGAGTTCATGCCATTTACATAATAGGCACAGATAAATCCGAGGTATAGATAGATGTCCATTACTAGCCTGGGTGGGAGGGTGATACTGAGTGGGGAGGAGGGAGAGGCATGAAGGAACCACGGTGATGGAAATGTTCTAGACCTTAATCTGGATTGTGGTTATATGAGTATATGAATATATCTAAAATTTCATCACATTCTCTACTTTCATATTTAAGATTTGTGAACTTTAGCTCAATAGAAAAAAACAGTAATCAAAATAGGTTATGGAAAGGATACCAAATTTACCATGAAGGCTTAATAGAGTCTGGAAAGCATGGCAAACCCCTGCTCTAAAAACACTGCTGAGCTTAGCATAATAGACTTTTCTGAAGAAGGACATTTATAGTAATTTTTGTTGTAAAAAATTTCAATTCCCAAAGGACGCTTAGCACACAGTAAGATCACATGTATTTAGATGCAGCAAGGTGAACATAGTTGTGTTGATTCTTTGAGGACTGACTGCTTAAAAGCAGTATCTTCTTTTCTTTCCAGATTGGCAGATTGCTACCCTGGCTTTACTCTTAGGCGGTGCTGCCATCATTCTTATCGCATTCCTGGTGGGTTTGATTTCTATCTGCGTGGGATCTCGAAGGCGCTTCTACAGACCTGTTGCTGTCATGCTCTTTGCAGCAGGTAAATATATATTTATTACTTTCAAACTGATATTAAAGTTTCATGAACCTTTCTACCATCCTGTCTTCTCATGCAAAAGCAGTATGTGGTTGCTGCATTACATACAAATTGAGAGACATTTGTTATATTTTAAGGTAAATTGGCTAAGGGTTTATCATATTATTAGTTTTCAGTGTGTTAAATAAGCATTTCACAGAGCATAGTGGCAATTTCTAAACTTCTAACTAAAACATGAATAAGTAATAGTTCTTGACAGGGCTGTTGCCTTACGAATTGCAGCAGATGTGTTTACGAACAGTCTTCACATTCAGTTTTTTTCCACTCCTTTTACCGCCCCCTTGGTGATCTTAAGGCAACATTATTGTTTTCTGACATGAAACTGAAAAACATTCCAATATGGATAGCCTTAAAGGTATAAATCTATTTGGAAATAAACACGGCTGTAATGAAAAATGATAATGTAGAACTCGAACCATCAGATAATTCAGTTGTATGAGGTCAATGCCATATTCATTAACTTAACAACCATCATTCTGTGAAGCACAGCTTGGATAAAAATATCAACCAAGGTAAGATGGAAGTTTTGCTGAAATCAAGGAACTATTTAGAAAGGAGGTTTACAAGATTAAAAGTCCAGCACATTGTTATGTGTTTTAATTTTCATTTGTAAGAATAGCTTTGAATATATTGTTCTCTTCAATTCAAACTGAAATATTCCTGTGGTGCCTTCAGTTTACCCTGTCAGTCACATCTGATTTGAAGACTGCAAAATAAGCCCCCGTGACTGTCAATAATGAAGACACTGACAGAACCATCTAGGCTATTAGATGGATTTTTTTTTTTTTAAAGGCTGTTTAAAGATGGGAACAGATGAAATTTCTCAGTATTTGAAGGGTAGTTTGATCTAAAAATGTAAGATCAGAAGTATTCTGCTGCCCCCTGCTGTTTGTGTTCATTTTTTATACCCACAAAGACTGATCATAATGTAGGTGTCATAAAAATAAAGGTCCAAAGGCCTGAAGCAATCTGGAAAAACTGCTAATTCAAATCTCTTAAGTGACTTGCTCAAGATTACATAGTAGTTACCAGCAGAGCCGGGGCTGGGAGGCTACTGAATTTTAAACATGGCTCATTCGCTAATGATTTGTTCATTCAGCTGTTTATTAGGTACCTATTACAGAGTGTACACTGTATTAAGAGACCCATAAAACTAGCTAAGTATCACCACAGATACTTTCTAATAAGAGTAGAAAACACTATTACAAAAAATATTCTGAAAAAAATATTCTGAAGTCATAGGCAGTGACCATACTATGATTATTTTGTTGATCTCCTGTGTAATAAAGAACTGTATTGTGAATCATTTGGTAAACCTGAAAATTCTCCTAAAGATTCCATCACTATTCTTTAGTTTATTTCTTGGTTCATGGATTTCTCGTGGCTATTTCTATTTTTAGAATGAAATAACTTTAGATATTTTAATTTTAGTATAAGTTTGTCTTTGCAGCTAGGATTTATTAACATAGTGATTAGATAATTAATCATAATAGAATTTCTTGATAAATTGTTCTGAAATGATATACCATTCTTTAAAACTGGAATTATGTTTTGAATAATTCTTAGAATACTCAGTTATTTCTGATTTTAGGAAGGTATAGAGGTACTTTAGACATTCTCTTATAAATATGGAATATTATTGTGCTACCTAGTTACTGTCTCATTTAGACTTTAACTTACCACCTACTAGCATATGCAGAATCTACATAGAAATCCAATTGTTTATAGCACCTATTATAAACATGCTTAGAAAAATAATTAGGAGTTCCTAGTTCTTTCTTTTTTTTTTCCTCCTAGTTCTTTCTAAAGAAGCTCTGTATGTTTCCCAAGTATAGCAAAATTTATGAAAATGTGAAAATAAGTACTGGTTTTAACAGAAAGTATACTATAGATGAATATAAGTTATTAGGTACTGGGCTTGGTCAAAATAAAGATTTTTATTTAGCTCTAGCTACTACAAGTAGTAGTAAATTATAAAATAATGAAAGGAATCCCTACAGCAATATTCATATATTTATATTCTACCCACTGAGAGCTCAAGTGAGCATCATACTGCTACATTTTAAAAATGTACATGTGCTAAGATATAATTTTACTCATTCTCTTTTGACACTGTGCTTATGGAAGCTTTTTTGAAATAACCATTAGTTTTGTGTTCACTTTGGACATAAGCAAGGTAAAACTTACTGGTGGTTTGAAACATGTCACAAAAGGTTTCTCTCTGCCATCTGAGAAACCATTAAAGAGTTGCCAGTAGCTGATTTTGGAAAAGATACTCATTACACATAATAATCCATTATTGATTTGGGTAGAAGATTAACAAATTTGGGAACTCTGCCTACTTGAAACAATGCTAGTTAAAATCATGGCTGTTGATTTTGCTTGCCTCATAGTAAACATACTTACTCTATTGGTTGGCTTGTCTCACTTGTAATTCCGTTTAGTGATTCTTTGTAAATATTTATTTGGGGCCCTTTTACCTTTTTGCTCATCTTGGTCTGCTTGAAAATGGTCTGTGTTTCTCCTCTTTTCTCAAAATGTTTTTTTTTTTTTTTCCCCAAATAATACCAAGCCTTATCTTGGTGTCCACACACAGATCTTGTTATCTGTCTCAGCAAAGAAATAATCTTTGCTTCTGCTGAAACATGCAATACATAAACTCAAAACAAGCATAGCACTACCACTTGGAAACATCTCTACACAGGAGTATATAATTCATTCAGTTCTGTGTGCTCTGCCTCGTACAACGAGGTGGTCAATAGATAGTTGAATCAATGATGGAAAGATGACTAAGGTGTGTGGCTTATAATTTGACAGGGAAAACAGGCATGTAAACAAGCTAACTATAATCCAATTTTTCTTAAACCATTTCTCTCTCTGCAGTTTATGAAGCAGTAAAATTTATGTGAGCACAAAGCTCAGACCAAAAAGAGGTTGAAAAAGTAATAATTATAAAAATTATTTTTTCTTTTATTCATGTTTTCATTCATTTATTTAACAAATATATGTTGAGCACCTATAGTATGTAACTGTACTACTTTGGTGTTAGATTATGTACTCCAAGGGTATTTACTAAAAGCTGATGATTAAATCTCATAAAGGTTTTTCATCGTCCCTTTTTCTCTGAAGTCCTTAATTTAGGGTGGGCTCGTTACCTGCCTGGATAGTTGCTAGAATTGCGGAGAGATAGTCATCACTGAGCCCATCTCAAACAGTGTCCTGGGGTGCCTGGGTAGCTCAGTTGGTTAAGTGTCCGACTCTTGATTTCTGCTCAGGTCATGATCTCATTGTCAGGCTCTGTGCTGACTTCTCAGAGCCTGCTTGGCATTATTTCTCTCCCTCTCTTTCTCTCTCTGCCCCTCCCCCCTGCTCTCAAAATAAATAAATAAACATTAAAAAATAAAATAAAACATTGTCCCATGTTCCACAACTCCCTCACTGGTCCTAGAAGTCTAGACTTCAGAATAAGATATTTGTAATAACAATGCTGGCAATACTAATGAATTGAGCACCTACCATGTGTTGCACTGCTAGACATTCAGTATATACTATCTCTCTTATAAGATGAGGTATTTCTTTTCCCCATGTTATCAATGAAGAAATACGTTCAGAAAGGTCAAGTAATTCCCCAAAGTTATCCAATAGGTAAGTTGCAGAGCCAGGGTTTCAGTTCAGGGCATCTATCTCAGTTGAAAGTCCACATGGGGGTTCACAAGTCATCTTTACTTGGTTACATATAACACATAGAAAAAGAAGTGCAGAATCAGCCTTGAATTTTGAATGCAGCTGCCAACTGTGCACTGCAGTTGGAGTCCATCCTGTTATTCCTGTTACTCCATCTCTTGGGGGGCAACACCCAAGGGAGTATAAGCAATGGGAGATGTCATAAAGTCCACAACTTGATCAGTGCAACATGACTCAATCAGAGCACATCATGAAAGTGTGCAAGTTTCCAATACAGATGACTGTAGCCCGTTTCTTATTGTGTAACTGACAATGATCAGTGAGATATGATGGGATTATGATAACTGGCATCTAGTGCTCACTAAACACTTAGTGAAATTAAAGGAGTTGCCTCATTCTGAGTCCTCCTCTTTTATTGTCTGGTTTTGCAGATCTTTTTTATTCCCCAGGGGGACTTAGGATGATTGTTTCCATTTTTTCAAAGGCCTTTAGTACAAATTGCGAATTCTCAGTCTTATAATTCAGATTTTAAATAACGGAATCCCCACTAATTTTATTAATGATATTTCCTTTCTGTTTTATGTGCAAAAAGCCTTCTGCAATTAAGTGTTTATACAGAATAGTGATTACCCCCCTCCCCAGGGTCCTGTAACTGCTTTCCACCTCTGAGCTATATCTGATGAGAGGCTTGTGTTTTGCAGCCCTCCTCACCATCCTGTCACACGTATGAGGTGGCTGAAAGTACTTTCAGTCTAGATTTTGGCAGAAAAATCAGTGTCCAGTTTAGATTTCAAACTAAAAAGGAATTCTACTCACAGATCTTTATCAGTATGAAACTACTCTCTGGCTAGAACATTTCATAGTATCAGTGCAGTAATTAATTTCATATGTACTACAACTCTCAGTAGTTACAGATGAAATTTCAAAAGGAAAAGGAGAAGACTTCATATTAACCCTTTATGGGCAAATGTTTCATTCTCCAAAATGCCATTTTCTTTTTGTAAGTTCGGCATTTAGGGACTTGGCTGGTAAGTCCTATCAATTCTGTCTCTAAATTATCTTCTAATTCTATAGTTTCTTTTATGTACCACAATTGCTGCCTTAGTTGAGGGTATAACTCTTCCTCATGTAGAACATCTCAGTTCCCAAATTTGAACTTACCCTACTTTATTTTTCAAATTTTAATATCCGACTTAAAATGTGTACATGACTTTCCTTCATTTCCCTTTCCTAGAATCCAGTTACTGAGTTTATCTTTTATCGTCTTTTCTTCCCATTCTCTGACCTGTGTCCATGCGTTGACCAGCCTCCTAAGTGCCTTCCTTCTCCAGTCTTCTTCAGTTTATAGTCTATCTTGCACACAAACGCATGAGGTGTAGTTCTCAAATACAAATCTGGCCTTGTTGCTTCTCCCTTTGGCTTCCCCAGAGGCAGAACCTAAGACAAGAAGACAGTACAAACACTTAATCTGGGAGGTAAAAGAAGGGAACAGAAGGTGAGACAGCAAAGGGAAGGGAGCCAGTAAAGAGTACATTATCAAACCAGTTGTTGCTGTACACAGCTGGAGCTTCTCTTGGGAAAATTCTGGAAACCAATTTTACAACACACACCTCAGAGTTATTTCATTGGAAGGACTAGGGAACTGGGGTATTTAGAAACGATATTCTGAGAGTCATTGGTAAGGGCCAAGGTGATGCTGGGGAGACAGCAGTGTTAATTTCTCAGAGCACCAGGCTACAATCAGGCAAAGTAGCTTTAGTGGCCAGAGGAAAAGTGAAGCCAAGAAGGGCAGGTGGTGCTCACAGCTGGAAGTCGGGCTGACATGCACTGGGGTGATGAAGATGAAAGTCTATGGGTAGGGTGCTGACAGCATCTACAATTAACCTCTGAGGGGCGCCTGGATGGCTCAGTCATTTAAGTGTATGACTTAGGCTTAGGTCAGGATCTCATGGTTCTTGAGTTCAAGCCTGTCATGGGCTCTCTGTTGTCCTCTTCCCACCCTGCCCCTCCCCGACTCTCTTTCTCAGAAATAAACAAACATTTAAAAAATACTTTATTAGAGGGGTGCCTGGGTGGCTCAGTTGGTTAAGCATCCGACTTCAGCTCAGGTCATGATCTCACAGTTCATGAGTTCGAGCCCCACATCAGGCTCTGTGCTGACAGTTCAGTCTGGAGCCTGTTTCCCATTCTGTGTCTCCCTCTCTCTCTCTGCCCCTCCACCACTCTTTCTCTCTCTCTCTCTCTCTCTCTCTCTCTCTCTCTCTCTCTCTCTCTCAAAAATAAACATTGAAAAAAAAATTTAAAAATACTTTATTAGAAAAAAATAAAAATAATCTCTGAGATGTCTCCCTATAGAATCCAATCTATTATTTTTATGACACACTAAGCCTTTTAGAGTCTGAACCAAACATTTCTATGTGAATGTAGCCTTTATTCCAACCCTGTGATGTTTCTATAGGTACATCCTCTTATACTGCTAAGCTTTGTACAAGCTGCTGTTTTTTCCTAGAGGTCTTTTCATCGTTGTCTGCTGACCAAGTCCCATCCAGTTCAAATGGTGCTTCCTCTCGGAAGCTTTCCCTTCTTTCTCCAGGCAAAAATGGTGTCTGGAATATTGAGTTCAGTAAACGTGGAATGAATGGATAAGTGAACATGCCTCTACTATTAGTGTTGAATACTTTCGCTTGTAATTACCTGTGTGTCTGTTTCCACCATAGAGCATGAAATATGACTGGTCAAGGGCCATGTCCTATCTGTCTTACCCCTTTCACCTACTACACAGTGAACATCCGATAAATGTTTGTTGAAATATCAAGAAAATGTTGAATATTTCAATACTGAATGTTTTCTGTTTCAATATTGAAACACTAAAAAATATCCCCTTAAAACTAGACATAAGACAAAATTAGTACCTCTAAGTTCTTGTCATGCTTCTAGCCACCAATTTCATGCTTAGTAGTTTTGTTGCCTCTTTTCAAACAAGTGGAGAGAGGTATAAAATGAACTTCACATTCCCTTCAAATTCTAAAATGCTCCACAACTTTACTCATGTTGCATCTGACATAGAGCATAGAGAATACCACATACAATGCCTATTATGTTTCATTGATTGGTGGTAAAGTAGAAATATCAGTATGATGATATTTTCTTGAGTCCTGAACTCTTCAGGGTTTTTTTTGTTTTTGTGTTCTTTTTTTTTCCCACAGCATCTGCAAAAGGCAAGGAGGCATTTTTACCTGTGTATGTGTATTTTTATTAGATGGAGAAAGTTATTTACAAATGCAGGCTTAAATATGTTTTTTTTTCTCAATTTTGCTATTACATGCATTTCAGTGATTCTAAAGAGAGAAAAATAATTCAGAGGCATAAAACATCTTAGGGTAATTTTCATCTGGCTACAACACAATAAAGTTTTATCTCTAAGAAAGCTGCTCAGGAGAATATGCCATTGGAGCCTAATGCAGTTGTATTTCCACTTTTCCACTGGAGGGAAATTATATCATTGTATTATACCATAGAGGCCAAATACTTGCTAAATAAAACACATTGAAATGAATATTAAAAGCAGTCTAGGTAAACAACTCACCCTAGAGACTGGCTGTGTCACAAAAGAACCCATAGAGCCCTTCTAGAGTAGAATTCAGATCAGTTATTGCTTCTGTGTTCAAACTCCTTTAGCAGCTGTCCATCACACTTAGAATAAAATCTATACCCCTGCCCACAGTTCACAGGGCCATTCCTGAATGGGCCTCTCGCTCTCTTTTCCGTCTCCTCTCCTACCAGTCGCCACCATGTTCTCTGTCCTGTGACCACAGCATCCTTACTGATGCTCCACTACAACCAGCATGCACCTGTGTCACGGGTTTTATGCTACCTGTGCCATCCACCCGGATTGCTCACTCCTCACTATAGTGGCCTGCACCCCTAACTTCATTCAGGACTGTGTTCAAATGACTCCTCCCTAAAGAGGCTTTCTTCAGCTTTTGATCTGAAAGAGCAGCCTGTATCCCTCAATCTTGTTTTTTTGCTTTCTTGTATTATCATGTCTGCCATATCCTGTACTTATTTAACTAATGGGAGTAGCAACTTTTGTTTTCAGTGCCTTAAACTGTATCACTTTAGAAACATTCAAACATTCTTATTGAATGAATGAATTTGTTGAATGAGTAAATGAATTACTATTCCTAATTCACTTATATTTCAGTCACATCCTGGTAGGATCAGGCATCCTTTGACTAGCAACCAGAGTAGAGAAACCTGAGGAGAAATGCCTTTTTTAAAAAACTTAGTAACTTTGGAATTTGTTTTCTGTAGTTCATGGTTGATAGGAATTGACTTCTTGTTCTTTTTAAGACATTTAAAACATGAAAGCACTCTTTCCCTCACAAAGACACAGAGCCTGCTGAATTTTTTAAAATTAGCACATATTTACACATATTTAGCACTTACTGGCTGTAAGTAGAGGAAGTGTGGGTTATATAATGGGTTGTCAGTTGTCCTAACATGGACTTAAAATCTTTTCTGAGATTTTTAAACTATAAACAAAGTGTGGTTTCCATTTTGGATGTCAAGAGATTCTCCTTTTATACGGATCTACTTGTCCATCCACTCTCCATGGTGTGGAAGTGTGGTAGGCCACTGCCGATCTGGAGCAGTGTTGAGTTACATGGCAAAAATGTTTCAAATTCTTATACCCAGCTCCAGAAAGGTTACTTGACCCCAAGTCAGAGCCTTAGAGAAAGTAATGATTGTGTGGAATCATGCTCTCAGGGGTTTTCTGGAGTTCATCAGCTTTATACTAGAAATAGAGGACCATTAATGACTTGCTAGGAACATTAATCATATTGGTAATAAAGATCTTTTATAGGTACTGAGAATTGATGAGCATAGACTTTAAAACGCAAAAGTCCAGCTTAATTAAACACACTATCCATCCTATTGCTTTTTAAAAAATTTAATAAAGTGTATCTTTTTTACTATATCAAATTTTATTCTTGTCTCAATTGTTCACATTTTTGTTGTACTTTTGGAATTTACAGCATCTTTAAGGTGACTTAAATAATAATCATTTTAACCAAACATTTATTTTATGTAGCAGGGTGGCAAACTTTGTTTTATAAAGGGCAAGATAGTAAGTACTTTGGGCTTTGTGAGCTACATGGTTTCTATTGCAGCCACTCAACTCTGCTATTGTAGTGCGGACAATACATAAATGAATGAGCCTGGCTGTGTTCCGGTAAAAGTTTTTTTCAGAAACAGCAAACCAGATTTGGTAGTTTGCCAAGCCCTGTCACATATTACATAGTACCCCAGATTTTTTTAAAGATTGTAACTTGAGGGTGGAAGCTGTCATATGGTAGAGAATGAGGCAGACACATCCCATAAATGATAGTTAAGTTGATTTAAATACAATAGAAATTATATAATATTTGATCCCACATGAAGTTATGATTTTGAGTGAAAGATATCATCTCTTGTGTAATCCCATGTCTCCCATATAGAAATAGCCACAGGATAAATACCACTTTAATTTTAGATATATTAAAAAACACCCTTGCCTTTCCGGATTATTTGGTTTGTTTTATTTTATTAGTTATGACTCATCACAGTTTCTCTTTAGCCCTGACTGACAGCCAACTAAGAATTAAGATTTAGCTAAGAACTAAGAGCTAAGTTTTGTGCTCTACTGTAGTAGCCATCATTAGTTTATGTTTTCAGTACCATCATCTCCCAGGCCTTCATTGATTTCATTCTGTTTTGAAAGTAGGTGAAGAATGAATATATAGATGTCATCTATCTCATGCAAACGTATTATTAAATGTCACTTCTTGAAAAAAGATGACTTTTGAGCCCCTTTTTAAAGATTAGAGGAAAAGGATGGAAATAGTTTTTGAACAGAGGAATATAAGTAAAGACATCCACAGTAGGAGTTGCTGGAATGGTCAGCTGAGTTACATGGTATTGAGAATCAGCAGCAAGAAATAGCATGTCTTGAATCACAGGTTGACCAGTTTCATCAGTACAAATGAGTTCAAATTCCTCAACTCCTCAAGAGCTTAAATAAATCACAGGCATTTTAGCTGGCATTTGGGGTCACTGTTCTTGGGGAGCTATTTACAGGTTTTGTATAGTGGAACAGTTTAGTGTATGGGACTACTGTATGCCGTAACAGTGATAATTATACATGTATGTTTGTAAAGTGTGAATCACTACTTTGTATGCTCAAATAATTATATTGCACTAATTATTTCATCAAATACCATTGTACTGAGGTACTAATTATTAAGAGTAATTGCTACTATATTGTGAAACAGTGTTAAAAAATTGTTAATGTTTTGAGGTGTGCCATCTGGAAATAAGCAGTGTTTCAATTTTTTTGGCTTTTATGTTTGATTAGAAAGTAATTCTCATATATATATTTATATGTTATATCATTTTATTTTCTACAAATAACATTTTTCTAATTTTGATTTGCTTTCCTTTCAGTTGTTTTACAGGTTTGCAGCCTGGTCCTTTACCCAATCAAGTTCATTGAAACTGTGAGCTTGAAAATTTACCATGAGTTCAATTGGGGTTATGGCCTGGCCTGGGGTGCAACTATATTTTCGTTTGGGGGTGCCATCCTTTATTGCCTGAACCCTAAGAACTATGAAGACTACTACTAGAACCGACAGTCTCAGATTTTCAAAACAACCAACCATCCAACAAAAGGATTACGTCTGTATCTTTTCTAACTCACTATTTTCTAAAACACTTGTGGAGCATCAAGCAGTTTGCTCAGTTGATTTAATATCTTTTGCCTTTTGGCTATCAACACCGTAACCAGCTTTTACATTCATTTTAGGGACCTGCACAAATTAAGAGAGCTGATTAGACATAGGCAAATGCTGCAAACTTTAAATATGTTCATGTCATTTTTCTTGACAAGTGAAGGGTCTGTATGACAGCAACCATTGTGAGAAGCTAGTTGAAATGAGAAATGCCTGAATCTCCTATTGCCTGCAGGGGAACAGCTGGCATAAGCAACATTTAGAAGTTCCTTTGCTCTGACAAGGATTCCACTGTTGGAGTCCTTTATCACCTGCTTACCCTGCCCAATGACTACATTGGCCATTGGTTATTTGCTTGAATGAGATTTTGAAAAGTGAACTGCCCTTCAGCACTTAATGGGAGTTCTGAATGTAATTGGTTAATGGTACAACTTCCACCTTTAAGAATACTCTATTTTAATGGGAGGCAATGCTTTGGCAATCAGCAGCTCCCGGGGAGGGGAGTCAAGACTTGGAGACACGTGCTTTTCATTATGTGGTTAGAAATTGTGCCTCAGCCATATCTAGAATGAGGAAAATTGGGAGTCTTTACTTTCCCTGGGGCAACTAGAAAGAAATATGCATGAGTTGCTTTTGTCCTAAGTACCCTTTATGTCATTTACCAAACATGACAGCAAATAATTGTGCGTATGTAACAAGCTTAAATATTTTTATAAAGGTGAACCATTAGTATAAATGGTAATAAGTTGTTCCCTGGCCCTATACATGCATTTGCCTATTACACGTAAAAGTAATATTTGCTCTAGTGAAGTGATTTGAACACTAACCTTGTACACATTAAGAGGCTTAGATTGGTATTCACACTTACTTACTGTACAAAAGTACATATACCTTAAAGCTTTTGCTCTATGTTCTCTACTGTTTCACTGGAAAGTTTTAATAGAATTGTATAAGAAGAAAAACTGAAATGGTGTTACTCTGAAAATTCATGATTCTTCTGTAAGCACTGTAGTTCAAAAGAGAGTAGCAATTAGAATGATCGTTTTGTTAAAAATTCAGTAAAATAGAATGCTGCTTTTTTCAAGTACTTTAAATGTCTTTATTAAAAAAAAAAAAGAATAGCGATAGATTTCTATAAATGTCTAAATGTCTCAGTAGAGGAGTAGAATTCATCTGGTTATCACCTGGTCCTCTGGAGTTAACTAATGGGCTAACTGATTTGTGTACACAATTATGATGGATTTATGTCAAAGGAATCATTTGTTGGCTGTTCAAATGGAAGGAAATATCAGTAATAGGGAATGAGTTTACAACTAATCTCACCCTGCAAACTTGTGTTAATCCTGTTGAATATACAAATTTGGATAGTTTAATTATAAACATATTTTTATATCAAATATACAGTTCTAATATGAAAGTTATAAATAGTTATTTTTGTTAACAAAAACACTAAAACAGTATGTTCTGGTTTTGGCCCTTTTGCAGAAGGAAGCATTGGAAAAATCATTTAAAACGTACTTATGTTCTATTGTATTGCAAAATCCGTTAAGAGCAGGACCACATCAATAGTATTTAATAATTTGCTTTACCTCCCAAAGCAGAGTTCTGCCTTCACTTTGTCTTAAGAACTGTTGCCAAAACAACAGAAAAAAAAACTATTTTATTATTCAAATGCTTAAAAAAAAAACCTTATCTTGTGACTTTTCTATAGAATCACAAAGTAAATATCAAGAAGCAGGCTTAATCTTATTTTAGCAATGACAGACAAAAGGAATTAAATGCATCCTAGAGAGAAACCTTTATTAAAGTATATGATTCTCTATAGAATCATGAGAAGCTATGGGTAGAAATTTGGCAGAAAGATATTAGTATTATAGAATCTTTTGAAGCAATTTTCTTGAGAAATAGTAAAATCTGGGCCAGACAGTCTTGCAGTTAATTGCGTATTGTCAGGGCAGCATGAGAAATACGGTATTTGTCAAATGGGGATTTCGTCTCCTACACCCTCTCTATTGTGAGAGAGTCTCTTTATTCTTGAATAATGGAAGAACAGTACTTTGGTGCTGACATCAATGAGGCACTTTTCTTGGTCCTAGTAGAGGATGCAGTGTGCTGTTAGACCAATATCACATCTCCAGTCTTAGCAAGTTTTCATTGTCTGTCAATATGACAGGCTGGAAAATGACAGAATACGTTATAGGCTTAAGGCACACGTATTTGCAGTTCACTGAAAAGTAGATTTCTTACATGACTTTTTCCCCCTTCCCAGTGAAGAGCCCTATGCTATATTTCTACCGTCACTAATATTTGAAAGTATTTCATTGCTAACAGGCTCAGTACAACATGAAAGGTGTTGATCATCCAAAATACTGTTTTGTCTATCAGAATAAACACAAGTGAATTTTCACCTACATTATGTCGTTGCAGCTTTAGGTTTGTTTGATGTTTTCTTACAAGCAAAACTGTTAACTACAAATCCATTGTTTATCTTAGATATATACACATACACACATAGAGCATAAAGTACTCAGCAGGGCTAGTTATTTGGATTTCTTGCACAACTATTTAGCTTTTTGTAAGTTCAACATGTAAATTTTAAAAGACAAATATAGAGAGACCTATGTGTTTGAAATATAAATGATATATATGGATTAGCATGTACCTGTATATTATTAAACATGCAATGAACTGACTGGTAAGTGACGTCTAATTGTATGGCTAGCAATGTAATTTATTCAGACTGTATTTTTGTACAGAGCAGCGCACACTAACCTATGCCTCTGTGTCCTCTTTAATGCCTAAAACTGTGCCTAGAAATTTCATCTGTCTTAATAAAATTATACTTCATGCTGTTGATGCTATAGTTTCTCTACTGCTGTTCTATATTTATTATTTTTAAATATATGACATGTTTACTACTTAAATATGAATCCATGGTATTCTGGTTATTTTTTCTAACAGTCCTCTGGGGGAAACCTGTTTATCACTCCAGTGGTTTTGAGTTTGCAGTTTCACGAATGGTTCTTCATTTCATGGTTTTTGTAGCTGACATGAAGTTATCTATGTGGAAAAAATAAAAATAAAAGTGGTTTCACTGATGTGGTGTGACCTGTGTCTTCTCTACTGTGTAGACCTATTAACAGGTTCCTAAATTACATGTCTTCAGTTCACATTTTCCTTTACAATATATACTTTTTCAAAAACAGAACATAATATGACATGTTTATTTATGTAAGACTTTTTAAAACTAGTTCTGTTTTCATATTCTCTCCCAAGATTCTTTTCTGTCCTCTGCAGGTGAGTTATATGAACAATAAAAGAAAGAATGTTGACTTGAAACTTTGTTTTGAAATGCACTGGGAGGAGATAACAGAGTAGGCTATCCTTTTTCCACCTCTACTGACACAATTAGAAACAGGAGTAGCAAGGGGTTGATAATTCTCTTTTGGGTTTTGTTTCATTTTCAGCATTTGCAAGGTATGTTAAAACAGCCTTTCCTGCACTATTTCTAATTTTTAATTAGAGAAGCACTTTGAATTTTCAGTGCACATGCACATGTGTATGTGAAGGAGTTCATAAAGTCAAAATTTTGCATCAGCTTTACATATAAATGGTGAGTGTGCTTGGAAAGAAATTTAAGTGATAAAATTCACTTGTATGATTGCCAGAAATTTTTCTTGAGGATAGAAATAGAACCACATATAATTGAATAAACTTTCTTGTGTTGATAAAATCAGTTTGAACATGAATTACATATTTTTGTTAGGATATCCTTTCATGTGTCATATGAACCCTTAAATTTTGAAAGGTTCTCAGTATTTTTTCCTGCCAAAAAATATTGTAAATCATCCGCGAGCCTATGCTATATTTAATATCAAACTTCCAAAACTACACATATTTAACAACTATAAATTCTAACATTTTCACAAATTTTCTGTCATCTTGGAAATTTTCCTTTCAATGGCCTTATTCTAATTTGATGGAGTAGCATCATTTATTTGATGGATTAAAATTTCAATATAAATTATTTTCATTTGTATACAGAATTCTCCTGAGCAAAACATGTTTACAAACATGTCCTGCCTGGTAATTATCCATGACCCACTTTCTCTGAATTTGGAAGACATGGAGACATAACTTCATTCTGATTTAACAAGGGAATATCCTTTGCCTTCAGGGATTTCATTGTGTACATGAAACAGGAAAGTAATTTCAATTTGCTTTGCCATTATGGCCATATAGCCTGTTAGCAGTTTCTTTTATTAAATCAGGCCCATCCTATGTCAACACGGTGTCCCATTTTGAAGGTTTTCAAGTCATTCAGGTTAGAAAATAAATTGGTAGTGAAATTATTTTCTATTCTGTAGAATGATCCACCAAATACCTGGATTTCTGGTTTACCAAATTCTCGTGACCTTCTGCTAACAGCTTTTCAGGAGTGCATTCATAAATGAGATTAAAAGAGCAAATAAAAATTAGAATTATGTGCTTAGCATTTTCACAGGAAGCTCTAACTTATTGAATAATTTAACATCTATGTCAACTATTGGAACATGGTATCATAGCTACTTAATGCCAAAGTTAAAATCACACTAAGTAACAAAATGCCACCTAACAAAATGCCAACAATTTTTCTTGCATGAGGCAGGTCTTCAGACTGGGAAGTCCTCAGATTTTGAACAACTGAATGTTGCTATGAAGAGAGAGTCCGTATATCTATACTTGGAAAATCTGTTTTCAAAGAGTCACCAGCTGGGTGACTCATACATTTATATTCCAGCAGTAAGTCTAATGGTTCCAAAGTATAACTAAGAGAACAGGAGCTGAACTGTTCAAGTGGGAAGAATAATATGTGGTGTTTCTAAGCCAAGATTAACAGCACACAAAGAATGGTGTTCTTTATAAAACTAAAGCCGTGTTGAGTGGTTCACCAGAGAAACTCAGTTTTGGCAAGCAATGATTTCCAAGTTGAATGACTTCATAGGAATAATGATTATAAAAGAAACTTGGAACAGGTACGTGGAAAATCATGTCATCAAACCAGCAAAAACCTTGAATACTTCCATTTCTGCATGTGACAAGAATTAATGAAGAAAATAGTATCTAAACATATATATACTAATTATATATCGTATATAATTACACATTACATAGATGTGATGATGGTACTTAAGAGTGCCCCTTGGTTGCTTTGAATTTATCATTATAAAGGTAAAATAAGAAATATCACACAGCCTATTTAATTTTTTTTTATGAAAATGTGGTTCACAAGAAGAGTTCAAAGATACTGTTTCAAGTCTGAACAGACTTAAGATTATTATGAATGGGGAGTTAAATTGTTAAGGGTTAAATGGAGAAGAAACACTACTTTGCTGGTCTTTGGTACCATATGTTAACTGAAAAGACATAATGCGCTCATGCTTGGCAACCTCTCCTAGACAAACTTCTATATCAAAGTGTTTTTGGAAAGTTAAGTCCCCCTTTGTGGCCATATCACTGCTCACTGGTAGTGTGGCAACTCCTGACATCAAGAACAAGTTTTCCAGTTTTTAATATTTAGGTGATTCTTCTTAAACATTATCTAGCTATTACAAGTGTGTTAAGTATTTGCATAGTGATGTATCTGAAAGAAGCAAAGTGAGAAATTGCAATTGTTGGGAAGGAAAATTTTCCTCTACCATTCAAGGTTTGTTCCCCCCCCACCCCCACCACCCCGCCTGGTCTTAAGAATTAAATTGACATGAGACAGATAAACAGGAGAAAATCAAATTTCATTACGTACATATGGGGACTCTAAAAGACTATGACACCAGAGGCAGTCAGGCAATTGAGGCTTATATGCCGTCGAGAGCTAAGGAAAAGTGGGTAGGGGTCTGGGGATACAAAGGGAAGGAAGGAAATTCACAGGAAGATGAGAAAGTAAATGTTTGGTAAACAAATATTTGCTGAGCCATCCAGAAACAATGGGACAGTCTGATCAAACAGGACTTGCTATGTTCCTCCCTGTCCACCACACCTAGTTCATATTATACTGTAGTTATGTATGGGGACAGCTCTCTCCTGAAGCATATCCTCTAAATCCTTTTAGGCAGCTATGGGGGAGTCAAAGAAGAAAACAACTTGAGCCTTCTATTTCTTAAAAACAATGGGCCTAAAGTAATCCACATGCCAAAAGACACATTTCGGGGTGGGAAATTTTGCTTCCCTAAATGATAAAACTTTTAACATTCATGATCATGAAAATTATGTTTCTCATTCAACTGTGAATGCTGTTCACTGTTGGAACAACTTTGGCATAAATTTGACATAATATAGAAATCCTTATGTATTTCACATAAAATTTCCAGTTACATTTTCTGAAGACCTTGATATTTTTTTTTTAAATTTTTTTTTTCAACGTTTTTTATTTATTTTTGGGACAGAGAGAGACAGAGCATGAACGGGGGAGGGGCAGAGAGAGAGGGAGACACAGAATCGGAAACAGGCTCCAGGCTCCAAGCCATCAGCCCAGAGCCTGACGCGGGGCTCGAACTCACGGACCGCGAGATCGTGACCTGGCTGAAGTCGGACGCTTAACCGACTGCGCCACCCAGGCGCCCCATGAAGACCTTGATATTTTTAAATGCTGCTTAATGAAGCAGAATTTTGGGAAATCTATTCTCAGAATATTTCTGTGCAAACCTTAATATTTAGCACGTATCCTTCTAGCCAATTTTCAAAATATAGAATACTGTGAGTTACTTTCTCCCATTTTTTTCAGGCATGTATAAAATTATTTTTTCCCCTATGTGTATCAAAAGTCATTAGCATATAGTTAGCCAGGTATTTGAGCTTTAGGAAGCTCAAGTATGATCCTAAACACAGCAACCTCTTGCTGCCAGTGATTGCATAACATTTTTGAATTAGAAATGCTCTAGAAGTTGAGGCAACAATTAAGACTTCTCATGCCCATTCAAACCAAAAGCACTGTTTGGCCTCAGATTTCTTTGACTATTGTGCTGTTTGGATGGTAAAAAACATGTGTAATATGCTAGGAAAACATGCTGTTTTCCTAAACTAAGCCTGGTTTTGATTTCTTAGTATAAACATGTACAAATTTCACGCATTTAGATGCTTAGAATGGTTTGCATATTATCTATTTGGGAAGTGGTACATTTTTAGATTTACAATTTAATGGAAATACAAAGTTATAGTCAGAGTAAGTATTGGGGGAAATTATCTATAGGAAAAGGAGATCAAACAGTTTGATCTTCCAAGTTTTACCATTTAGTCATAACTGTGTGGTATAAGTCTGTGTAGATATGAGAGTAGAAGCCTGACAGGGTGGTGTAATTGATTAGCTTTGGAATCTATGCTCCACCCATAATGATTTTTCTGAGAACAATAGTGGACTTGGGAGGCAGCCATATTTGCACCACATGACCCTGGCCCCCTGGTCAGAGGTAATTACAGCAGAGATGGTTCCTGCCTTAAGCTAGACTCCTCTGTTTCTCTTGCCCATTAATTTGGAATTAGTCTCTGCATGTAGCTAGTAATAAAATGCATAAGCCATGGGGTTTCGGGGTGTGTGCAGGGATGCAAAGAAAAACTACAGAGAATAAAGGAACGAAATAGATACGCAGAAACAATCAAAAAGGACCATGTAAGACCCAGAGATATGAAGGAGTACCAGTTCCTAGTGAGATCAAGCTGACTTGTGTTCCATGAAATACTCCTGTGCCCTTCCAATAATTTCCTGTTTTGATTAAATCAGTTTTAGTTGGAAACAATAGAACTTCTATTAGACAAAGCACCCTTTATTAGAGGGTTCAATATTCGAGTTGTGCTAAATGTCCAAAGAAGAATTGGGAAGTACATGAAGATTTCTTTACACACTTCCCATCCCAACCCAGGGTGCCCAACACTATTTCCCTGTCAAAATTTGCTTCCAGTTGTCTCATTCACAGTACAATGTCTTATTCACAGTACAATGTAGCTCAGGGAAAATATTTTAATGTGAACTCTCTCTTCTCAGTATATATTTTTTCCAGGATCAAAGTCATATGCTGAGAGCGAAAGACCGATAATTATCAGATGGCATGAAAGCTGCCCTGGAATCTCTGAAGCCATTCATGGTAATTTCTCCTCCATCTTACATCCAGAATGTATTGGTAATCAGCATTATCCCATAAGGGCTGTTGCGCCTCACAACTCCAGATTCACATGTGTTCTCCAAGAATGTCAGTCTTGCTGACTTTGCCTATTTCTTTGCACTTATGGCTTATCTTGAGGATTTCAGAGTAATACCGCACACACAATAACATCAACCAAGGTTTCCATTACCTTCACTATAGTGCTGCTGTGGGCTCAGGTAAATCAAGCTCAAGTAGAATCAAGCATGTTGCAGCAAACCCATTAATTGCTGCGTAAGCAAGTCATCTTAATGGTTACAGTTATTCTTGGATCACCCTTTGGCTACACATGAAAAAGTAGTTATATACAAGCACAGACAACTAAACCCAAGGTCAAAGACTAGTCTCTCTCACATTGGTGTTCCCAACTCAACCTAGGATTGAACAAGGGATGGAGAGTAAAACCTCCCTCATTCTTGCTATTGTGTCCTCCTAAATGCAAATCCCTGTCTCTGTGTGTGTATTTTAAGAAGAAGAATATTCTTGTTCATGAAAATCCACTGATGAAATATGTATTTCAATATCAGATGCACTATGATATAGATACTAACACCTTCAAGAGGAGGCTTGTTCCTTCATGCAATGAGATACAAAATATTTAGGTGTTTAAATGGCATACTAGGATATTTTAGTTCTTGGTGCAAAATACTATAGGCAAATTATCTCTCATCTTCACAGCTGTCGTTCAGGGACTAAGTTACCTACTGCGAGAGTTTTTTTTCCCCCTATTTTATTTCAAAATTAAGTTCTATTGATTGATGTAAATTTCGGCTGTGATGGACATTTTTTTCTATGACTCTGGATGACAGCAGATGGCCTCATGCCCTTAAGACGAACTGAGTCAGAACCAGAAGCATTCACCAGTCTAAGACATGATCCCTTCTTTCTATGAACAGTATCTTCAAATTATCTGGAGAAGCCACATGCATGCAGAACATGAGACAAAAGAATGGTACTGACAAAGGGTACTAATGCAAAAGGGGACCCTTAAGACTAAACTCATAGAAGACTTCAGGGATATGGCAGGACTTTCTGTGGGCCATTTTAGTTGTTTTAGTATCTGATATCACAAAATACTCTACATCATCATTTTCTCATTTGTTTAAATTTCTCAGGCCTTCGAAAGATCCTCAAACACATTTAACAAAAAGTCCAATCCTTTAGCACAGTCTTTTTTCCTGTGGTCTGAACAGCAAAAGCCATTTGTTTTTGAAATACCAGGCAACTGTCCCATTTCCTGGGTCAAGGGAAAATGCATGCCTTGTTATTTTCCATTTTTATTTGGATCTAATAATGCAAGGCAAAATCATTTTACATTCCTGACTCCTTCATCAGGAGAATGACATAAGAATCCACATAACAAACATAGCACAAGGGAGTTAGGAGTGCTGTATTTTACAAACTATATTTAAATGCTGCAGGAATAAGAATAGAGTCTTAAAAATACATCAGGTCAGGACTTGCTTCCTCCTTTTTCCAGTCTTTAAATGCAAACGCATGCATACTGACAACTCTCAGAAAAATAGCCCTAATGAGAATTTCTTCCTTTCCCAAGGGGTGCCCTCTGCCACCATCTATTTATGGAATAATAGTGGGCTCCCTCCTTCATTCTCACATCGTACATTTAAAAGAGCAATTTCCATTTTTAAAGTATTGCTGAAAGGAAAGAAGTCGTCTTTTATCACAGTCAGGAAAGGTCAGCAAGTCAGTAATCCTCCATTCACTTACTGACAGAAATATCCTTTCCTCCCACAGCAGACCAGAAAAGTGATTTATTTGAGATTGGCATTAATACATAAAATGGCCAGTACACCTAGCTATGCCTGGGCAATCCCTTACATGGTCCAGAGGCTTCTTTTATTACCTGCTAATGCTGTGAATTGAATCTGTTGGAGCAAGCATTGTAGATAGGATTCTCAATACCCTCCCAAGCGCTCTTCCATAATATCTAATCCTGGCAAGGCCAAAATATTTTCATAATGAAGACCAACCAAGAAGCTCTGTTTGCTTCTGTGCCCAGATGTTGACCTTTCCTTTGCATTTGGGTGCACATACACACAGATGACTCTATTTACAGAAGTTTTCTTTGGCGCAAACTGCATATTTGTTTTTAGTCCTTCAAATATTCAGTAAGTTTTATTGTGTTTTTAGTATCGGCCCAATATTGTACAAGGCAATGGGACATTACTAAAGTTATAATCTGAGAATTCACAGGTCTTTTGATTCAAGTAGGGAACACAAAGCATTTCACATAGAAACAATAATTCTGCAGTATATTGTGGAATATTTGCAGTTCTCAAAGTAAGTTCACTGATTTTTTTACAACCTAATACTTTACAATATAGAGTATATAGCAAGATTTTGACCAAAATGAATACATGGTTAAACAAAATGATATATGTAAGAATCAGTCTGAGTTTTCCTGTCCAGTCGTAGGCTAAATATTTTCTTGCGGAAAACAAAGCAAATCTCTACTTGTGACCTGTATCTTGTATAATCTAAGACATCACTGATTGTAAGATTGTAGGTACCAATAAGAAAGGAAAAACCAGGAATGGGTGGAAGGGTGGTCTAACAGGAGTCCTCCAACTAAAACTGGGTCACCAAAGGCTATAGCTTCGGTATAAAACTAAACATTTCAATAGAGTGGCCACAGAGAAAGGTACAGCAAAAGAACCATAACATTTCAACCTCATCACTGGGTGGCAAATTTGAACAACTGCTCACTACTCGCGCAAGTTTGAGATCTGAATTCACACTTTCAGTGTGGTCCAAGAAACCTCAAGCAGAGAATTTAATTTAAAATGGTCTCAGATGGGTTAGTGCCTCAAGTTGGCTGGCAAAAGCAAATGAAAATTCTCTCTGGAAGACCTTAATTTTGATCGAGGCTGACAAAGACTGAGGATGCAGTTGATTATAAGATGCACTCTGATTTCATAGGTGTGAGGAAATATGTTTTAGGATTAAGGAAATATGGTTATTACTTATTTGTAAGTGATTAAAAGACTTTCACCTCAGAATTAGCTCTTACTTATGATTAAAATATTGGAGATTTAAGAAGAGTTGCCATATATCCTAGTTATTATTTTTCAGTGTCTTTAATTTTAGAAGACTTATCTATCTATCTTCTAAGATATATTTCCAGCCTAGCAATTCCAAGCTAATATGTCACTTATTCACAAAATAATAATGGTGAAAGTATTAGATAAGACTTTAAGTAGTTTATTTGAAAGATATGGTCTCTATAAGCAACGATTTTAAAAAAAAGCACAATGTTTAATGGTAGCTTAGGCTAAAGGAATTTAGATAAAACAGAAGATAATCATGTAAAGGGTGCTTCCATACATGATGTTCTAATTAATATTGTTTGGTTGTTTTAAAATCTGTTTTTATTGTGCAAGAAAACACATGCAAAAGTGTACAAATACATATGCAGAGCTCAGTAATTTATCACGGAGTGAACATCCATATAACCATAACCAAGATCAAAAGCCAGAAATTGTCATGCTTCTCTCATCACTTTCCTCCCACTTTCCCTCACCCTAGAGATAATCATTTCCTTGTTTCCTTTTTTTTTAAATAGCTTGACTACATAACTATTCATCTGATACATTACAGTTTTATTCAGTCTGCTTTTTGAATTCAGGAAAATGGGCATACACAGTAGTTGTTCTGTTTCTGTCTTAGTTCGTTCGACATATGTCCTTGATATTTATCCATCTTGCACGTACAGTGAGTTTGCCCGTCTCACTGCCTTATAGTATTCCTTTATATGAAGATGCCACAATTTATTTATCCAGTCTATTGTGGCTGGACATATAGTTTGCTCTCAGGGTGGACTATTACAAATATTGACGGTATGATTATTCTTGTCCAGATCCCTTGATAAACTGTGCACACACTTCTGTTGTGTATTTATAATTTGGAATATAATTGATGGGTTATTAAGGATTCACATGTTCAACTTAATAATCAAGCAGTTTTCCAAAGCAGTAGTATCAATTTATATGCCTAGCAGCCATGTAATAGAGTGCCAATTTTTTCAGTCTTTTTTTCTTCTTTAGTCATCTGGCCTGTGGGAAATTTTGTCAATGACTTTTAAGAATACACAAAAATTGGCATATAGCATTGTATGTTTAAACTGTCAGGATTGAAAATTATTGACAGGCCAGGACACTGAAGCAATGACAATAAGGTAAAATTCAGCAGGAATTATACAAAGTGACATCATCTGATCAAGTATATTATGAGGAGACTCAGAACTTCACTTGAAATGGGAGGTCACGAAGGTGTAGGGATTAGGGGGGAAAAAGTGCTATCCAAATCCATATTAAGCAGGGTCAGTTTTCTCTCAGCCTACTTTGTATATGCCCGTCCCTTAATGAGGACTTATCATTTCTCTCAGTAGATGTTTGTTAGTTAATGTAGAAGTGAATGAATGAATGACTGAATAGTTTGTGTTGAAAACAACACCAGAGAAGGACACTCAAGAGCAAAACTCTTCTGGGTGTTCTCCCTCTTTCCTCTTTCCTATTTCAGAGGACAGAGAAAAATAGGTGACAATTATCAGAGAAACAAATGGTTAAAATAGGAAATGGCTAAATCAAGCCTAGGATTTTTTTGGAGACGTTGATAAAGCAATAGGCTTTGTATAAATCATTTAAGTCTTAGTTATGCTTTCTGGAGAACTCTCTTTTGCTGTTATGTTTAATCTATTTTTTTGGTTCTTTTTCCTTTTTTCTTCTCTGTTCTTCCAAGTTCACTTTTTTCTTTCCTTCTTTTTAAAAGTGTCATTTCTGTGTTTTATTAAAAAAAAAGACTCTTGCAGACAAAAGCCTCCCAAATCAAGATGTCCCTCTTCCTATTTCTCTTCAGTTCTCCCCACTATTCATTTCACCCAGTATAACATCTAGTTGTATTTTTTGAAGAAAATAATAATTTGGGGGTTGACATATATAGAAATGAAAAATCAAATGGAATTTTAAAAATTCATGCCCATAGAGAATCTTCCATGTAAATAAAGTCACACCTCATAAACTTAATGCCTATTAGCATCTCCAGACTTTTCTTTTTTATGTTTATTCCAATTTCCAGAATAATCAGCTTCTTGTTTTGCACCATTTGTATTTGCATGCCTCCTCGAAGCTGAGGAATAAATGCCTGTTTCACTGCTATTTCCCTAGGTTATTTTGGTTCAGTGGACTGATGTGTGTAACGCTTCATAAAATTAAGAAATATGTTATTAATGCCTTCATTTCCCCTTCAGGTTTTTTGTATGATCTATGCTACAGATTGCATTTACTGTAAACTTAATCTATTTTTAATGACACTTGCCAAGAAAACCATAGCTTTATTTTTCTGTTTACTTGGTAGTTGCCTAGCAAATAGCAGCGGTCTATCACCGATTCGGAAGGAAGGTGGCATGCTAAATTTCACCATTTATCAGTTTTCCCTGTGTAACTGGCATATGAAAGAACAGTGCATTTTAAATCATCTTGTGCTTGCCTGGGGTTTCTTTTTTTATGAGACAAAGAAAAAACTTAGTTGAAATTTTACAGCATCTTTGAAAAGGAGTTGCAGCTTCATAATAATGACTTATATTTTTAGTGTGCTTTAACATTGACAAAGCACTTTGAAAAAAACTAATCTCATTTCATCTTCACAAGAACAAAGCCATTCAGTATACTGGTTAGGATATGGCCTCTGAAGCCAGACTCCCTAATTTCAAACCTCTCCTCTGTTATTTACTGTGTTCAGTGTTCTGAGCCTGGGCAGTTTACTGAACTTTTCTCTGGGTCACAGTGTTTTCTTCCACTGAGGATGATAATAGTGCCTAAAGATTTGTTGTGTGAATAAAATGAATCATTTGTATCTGTTAGTTATTGCCACAACAATAGGTGTACTGATATAAATCTTCTGGGGTTTATAACTGAAAGTTTATAGCTGGAGGTTGGCTAGAGGTTGGCTATACTAATCATGCCTGGTCTCCTGAACAGGTGTGGGAGTGGGCTGTATGTCAGTTGATCTAGGATGGCCTAGGCTGGAATGACTGGAAGTCCTTAACTCTGTCTAGATGTGTCTTATTCTCTAGTGGTCTATCCTGGACATATTCACATGGCAAGAGAGGACAAGCCCCACTGCTGAAGTTCACTTCAAACCTCTGCATTCACTCACCCATGCTAACATTCCATTGACAAAAATAAGTCAAGTTGTTGAGCCCAGACTCAAGCGACAGGGTAGATCAGCCCACTAGTGATGGGAGGACACTAAAAATGGATTATTGTAAAGGGCCCGAATAGAGCGAGGGGTAAAAAAATGAAGTTATTATAATCTACTATAACATGTCAAACACAGCAAAGTGCCTATAAGACAGAAGATTCAATAAATGTGTAACTCTTATTACTAGGTTGATCCAAATGAAATTATCATTTTTGTAGATAAAAATGATCAAATATCACCAATTTTATATGATTCAACCTCAAATTACCATTACAACTTCCCGTAAAAAAAGAATTACCATCTACAATTTTCAGTGGAAGAAATTGAAGCCTAATTAATTTTCAAGGTTACTCAGCTAGTAAATTTTAGTCTTTTATTTCAATGTAGTCTTCTGACTCTAAATCCAGGTGTCTTCTCTTACATTACAGCTGCATTATGAGATGCTTGGTGATAGATAAAATATTGCAACTATGATATGAGTTTATATATAACACAGAGTCATAATTTCCCAACTTTTTAAAAAACGGGTTTTAATTCACTTTATTCTTCTCATATAAAACTATGTAGTGACCACAGCTGGAGTCAGGGACCTTACAAGATGGTCAGTGAATTCATCATTGAGAGACTTGGTGAATAGTCTCTTTCCAGAGGTGGGAGGTGAGATAACTATAGGTCTTGGAAATGGCATCAAAAGTGGCCTTGGTGAAGTTACTCCCCATGGCAATGCAGCCTCTGATTGAGGTGTAGCAGGTGTCATTTCCGGCCATCATCAGTAGCTTCTTGGGCAGTGCCTCTGGGGGCAGCGATGAGGTACACCAGCACGGAGCCACAGCGGCTGGTCACCTTGCATGGGACAGTGTGGGCCTTGCCCTGATCTTGTTCCCCCAGGAGACTCACTGCATGGGGATGATGGAAAGCTTTGCCAGGAGGATGGCCTCATGGATGGAAGTGGCTATCTTCTTGGAGCACTTAACACCCAGACCAACCTGTCCCTTGTAATCTCACATGGCAACAAATGCCTTAAACCTGGTCCACCAGCCAGCGTGGGTCTGCTTTTGCACGGGCATAATCTTCAAAACCTCATTTTTCAGGGATGCCCCCAGGAAAAAGTCCATGATCTCAGAGTCCCTGATCAGCAGGGAGAAGAGAGAGATCTCCTCCAGTGGACTTGATCTTCATGTCCTTGACCAGGTGGCCCATCTTGGTGATGGGGACCCACTCTTTGTCCCGAACCTTGCCCTGGGGAACCTCGGTCCAGACCATAGCTGGACTGGGTCGCAGATGCCACTGCTGACGTCTCTGCTGAAGCCCAGGTGGCCTTCCAGGGCCCTCCAGGGCCTTCTGCAGCACCAGCATCATCTGCCATTTAGTGTTTTCTCAGAGAAGAGGCTAATTTCTCAACTCTTTATCCTCATAAAACTCATGCCCTGCTAGTGAGTACAGACATCTGAAATACCTGGTCTTTTGCCAACAATAACCCTGTAGCATTCCATCTCCTGGTTACTAGCTCCTAGAAATAGAAACGAAGTGGTAGTAGCTAAATGCTATATTACTACTCTTGGAAAAGCCATGTCAAAAGCACTTGTGAATTTGTGAGTTATAGCTAATTACATTATTTTGTGCCTGTCTCACTTATAGTTTCCTAAACACGGTGGCTATGATATTTTTTCACATTTATTTCTTGTTTGTATATCTAATTATATTTTAGCCAGTTAAACAAATACATTCTGTATAAATATACATTTGGATTATTTTTACATATGTGCCTATAACATATTTAGCATTAAACTATGCATCACAATGTTTCTAGAGATGCCCTGTGTATTGTCTTTCACATGGCCTGTACTCAAATTGACTAGATTAGTAAATAGACATATAATTACAAAACAATTGATTTCCCTGTGTGTGGATTTGGGTCAATCAATTAAATGAACACCCAAATCAAATTATCCTTACATTTACAAATCATGTTTCATATAGCTGAGATGGAGAGAATATTTATAAAGACTAATAAACTATTAAAGCTCCTCATTATCATATATTACTGCTGAATTAAGTTTCCTTAGCTGTCAGTTAGTATCTTATTTACAATACATCCAATTTCATTGCCCCCACCCCCCTTCCTACTCCCACTAAGGTCAAGATTATTGAAGGATTCTTCATTCTCTGAAAAACTGGTAATTTTGTGGCTCCAGAATTGTTGCTTAATACATTTTAAATTAAATGATTACGCTGATTTATTTTGTTGGTGTTGTCAGATCAAGAAGGACATATATTTATTACTAGTGTGAAAAGCCATCACATGCTATCAGCACTAGTGATGCACTAAAGACTCACACACTCCTTAAGCACTCTTTTTTTTTTTTCTGCTCTGAGCCTGAAAAATGTGTGTACATGGAACACCTGCCATATGCCACCTAATGGAAGTGACAGAAGAGGCCATCACAGGGTCTATAGCTGATTCTTATTTCTGTCTTGTACTAGTTAGGTGACTTTGGGAAAGATATTTAAATTCTGCATTCTCTCTCTAATAATTTGTATAAGCTCTAACTCAGTGTTACTTGGTATCAAATGAGATCTTGTGTACATTTAAGTGCCACACAGTAGTTGGTCAGGCTCTGAACTGCAGAAACCAGAGAGTCATCTGAGAGATATCTGCTTATACATCTAGTGAAAGAGAAAATGAAAAGCAGCCCACACAGCCTGCAAAGCTGAGGAAGTTACCAATCAAATCTTCCAGTTATGGTACTTTATTTTAGGGGGTTTCTTTTTTTACATATTATAATTACCACAGATTATTTTGATTTGAGAATGTAGACTGCAGTATTTTTTAAACTTCTTTTTTACTGTGATACAGCAAGTAATGCATTTTTATTTTAGATCATTACACACATGCTGCACACATACATACACATCTGAAAGAAAAGTTTCAAAAATTGTTGCTACCTGTGTTCCTGTCTAATACTTTCTACACTACACTGCCTTGTTCTATTGTAATTTTTTTATTTAAAAAAATGGCTGATCAGTGTCCCAGCAGCAATGTGTTACAATATATGTTTTAAAATACTCTGAAGTAGGACAGGTCAGAATTTAAATCATCCCAATCATGCACTTACTAGCATACTGACTGTGAATAAATTAAACTCTCCAATTCCTCATTTTTACAACAAGAATTATAATAGGAATAAACCTTATCTCATAGAGACATAGTGAGGATTATATCAGATAATTAATATAAATCACAAAGTATAGTAGATGCTCATTATTTGCAGGTTTCAAATCACTACCTTTAATTGCATTAGAGATAAAGCTGTAAAAATGTATCTGACTGTATTCTATTAAATTCAGAAAAGTCAGAAAATAATCTGGATACTTCAGATTCTCAAATTTATTACTCCCTTGACTATGTCATGGAGAGAGAAATCAAATATTACTTTAGGATGCTTAATATCCATGAAGACCAAACTTAATATCCAAACACCGCTGACCTAGTTCAGTAGGAAAAGCCATGAATGCTTTGGAAGCATCATTCTGGAACTTGACAAGTGCCTCACTGCACAGAGCCATTCAGGGCACTGGCCTGGTATAATTTAACTCTGTTCCCAAAACCTCTAAATTCAGGCCAACATTTGTAAACACCATTGCACAATTGATTGCAATGTCACCCTACTTTCTCTTTTCCCTCCTCACCCTAATTCATTTCCCCAAGATGACTTAGAGTTTAAATTTATCTGAACCTTCCAAGTGTGTCTAAGAAAAGTGTATCATTGTTAGTCACCTCTCTTTGGTCTTAGAATACCTGGCCAAATCAGACGTCTCTCTGTTTACTACTAGTGTGAGAAGCAGAAATTCACCTCAATTTAATCAGTATTTTCTCTCTAATTTAGTAATGCAAATGATTATATTCTGCCCTGTAGATGCTACAATGCACAGTGCAATGAGACCCTCTTGGCTAGCAACCCAGATGAGTGAATCAATGGAAATGTTTATAGGGAAGCAAATGACATGCTTACTTAAAATTCATTCCTCTTAATGACAAGAAAATTTATTTTCAAATTGCAGTCTACAGGTGTTTGCTACCAGACCCTTTCAGCAATTTTGGCTTTTCTTACCACCCACCCTCTTTTGCCATGCCTAGTAAGTATTGTTGACAATGGGTTTCAAAACATTATGCTGGTATGTTATGTTTCTAAGTCCTATGGATTGCATATCATGTCTTCTTGATACCATCTGAAACATACTGTGTTCTTATGAGGAAACTGGATGATTACTTAATTGCAGTGTTTCTGTTTTCACTCCATGTGCTACTGAATAGAAATGAGAGGAATATGGTTTCCAAAATAGAATTCCCTAGCTAAGCTAGAAATCTGATTTTCATATCTCACTCATCAGGTGAATATAAGCCAAAAAAAAATACTCCATCTGAATGGAAATATCTCATGCCTAGTCTCTGATGAAAGGTGAAGCTTATTTTGATCTAATCTATTTCAGTCACGTTTCTATTAAAGAATCTTAAAAATATTTTTGTGACTTGTAAAACGTTCAGGTAACCTTAAAAATAGAGTAACTTTAACCTTGCAGGAAATCAAGGAGGAGTTAAGATGGTGGAGCAGTAGGGGGACCCTAGGCTTGCCTTGTCCCTGGAACACAGCTAGATAAAGACCAAATCATTCTGAACACCCAAGAAATCAATCTGAATGCTGACAGAACAAGCTGCAGAAACAGGGGGAGAAAAGAAGGCATTTTTTAGAAGGTAGGAAATGAGGAGACATGATTCCTGGAAGAAAAGAATCCCAGGTGCTGCAGAGGGGAGGGGGCCTTGATCTCAGAGAGAGAGGAGAGAGAGAGAGAGATGGAGAGAGAAACAGACACTTCACAAGAGAAACACTTCCCCAAAACCAGTGACTGGGAGAATGAGAGCAGCTGATTATTGCAAATTTTTATAAGCAGTAGCACTGAAAGTCTCAAGTTTTAAAAGTCGTGCTACTGCCGGGTCCTGGTGGGCATAGTGGTGCTTCTGTGGGGAAGGAGGGCAGAGGCCTGGGGGCAGCCAGTGTGGTCTGAGGATCCCCTGGGTGACACTGGGACAGACATCTCCCCTTCTTGGAGCACATTTGGGAGAGGTGGCATGGCCTATCAGGGGACAAATAGCTGGCCTGTACCAATGTGCTGCCCTATTCATTAGCATAGGAACAGAGACACCTGATGAGGGCAGCAAACCTTGGTGCCAGCTTTTTGCTGTGCTTTACCGTAAACTCCAACCCCTGTGCAATCATGCAACTGCTTTTCTGGAACTAAATGACACCAGCTGCAGCATGGCAAGACCCTTCCCCAGAGGATCAGTGAGGGTCCACACCACACCAGGTCCCTAAAATTCAGAGTTTTGAAACTCAGCTGAGTGCTTGAGATAAAACACAGGAGTTCTGTGCTGTCTGGCAGGCAGACAGCTCAGACATAGGGTAAAGGCAGAGATCTGATGGAAGCCAGAGACACAAGAGGGGAGACTGTTCACTCTTCTGTGACAGCTTTCTGGACAACAGCAGATGCAAACTCCCTTCTCTGTGGACAAGAGAGCTGGGGAACACCATTTTCTGGCCCATCAGCACCAAGACCCTTCAGTGACTAGCACAGCACCACCAAGTGGAGGCTGGACCCACTTACACCAAGTTCTGCCTCCCTGCGCCCTACAGGTGCATCTTTACTAGGGCAAGTTGGCCTGAGAATCAGCACAGCAGGCCCCTCCCCCAGAAGACTAGCACAAACCCCTCACACATACCAAATCTACTGATCATACAGTATTGCAAACCTTTCAGCTTTAAGGGAAATCATATTTATCCTCTTTAAACAAACAGACAAAAACATACCTAGTTAAAACTTGCCACACAGTGGACAAGGTCCAAACACTCCTCACTGTAGGCAAGGAGAAACTGCAGAGGACTGACCTGAGGGAAAGAGCAACCAAAACACAACAGCAGAGTGTACACTTTGAAACACTTCCTGAAGCACCAGACCCTGGACAGTATAGGACCTCTTCTTAATACAGCCATTACTCTCAGGAGCAGGAAGTAAAACAGGCTATGCTAACATACAAAAAGACAGTGACCTAGACAAAATGACAAAACGGAGGAATTCACCCCAAAAGAAAGAACAGGAAGAGGTCATGGCCAGGGATCTAATCAAAACAGATATAATATGCATGAACCATAATACAAAACAACAATCATAAAGATACTAGTGGGGCTTGAGAAAAGCATAGAAGGCACTAGAGAACCCCATACTGCAGAGATAAAAGAACTAAAAACTAGCCAGGCCAAAATAAAAAATGCTATAACCCAGATGCAAAACTGACTGGATGCAATGACAACAAAGATGGAAGAAGCAGAGGAACAAATCAGTGATATAGAAGATAAAATTATGAGGGTACCTGGGTGGCTCATTTGGTTAAGGATCTGACTCTTGGTTTCAGCTCAGGTCATGATTTCACGGTTTGTGAGATGGAGCCCTGTGTCGGGCTCTGCACTGACAGAGAGCAGTGTATAGAAATACAAGCCTATCTCAAGAAGCAAGAAAAGTCTCAAATACACATCCTAAACTTACACCGAAAGGAGCTAGGAAAGGAATAACAAATAAAACCTAAGGTCAGCAAAAGGGAAATAATAAAGATTAGACCGGAAATAAATGATATGGAAACAAACAAATAAACAAACAAAAGCTCCAGTAAAACAGATCAATGAAACAAAGAGCTGGTTCTTTGAAAGAATTAATAAAATTGATAACCCCCTAGCCAGACTTATCCACAAGAAAAGAGAAAGGACCCAAATAAATAAAACCATGAATGAAAGAGGAGAGATGACAACCAACACCACAGAAATACAAAGAATTATAAGAGAATATTATGGAAAATTTTATACCAACAAATTGGACAATCTGCAAGAAATGGATAAATTCCTAGCAACATACAAACTACCAAAATCCAAACAGGAATAAACAGAAAATTTGAACAGACCCATACCCAGCAAAGAAATTCAATCAGTAATGAAAAATTTCCCAACAAACAAATTTCCCATGCACCTGTCCAGGGCCAGATGGCTTCCCAGGGGAATTCTACCACATTTAAAGAAGAGTTAATACCTATTTTTCCTAAACTGTTCCAAAAAATAGAAATGGAAAGAAAACTTCCAAACTCCTTCTACGAGGCCAGCATTACCTCCATTGCAAAACCAGACAAAGACCCCACTAAACAGGAGACTTATAGGCCAATATCCATGATGAACATGGATGCAATAGTCTCAACAAGATACTAGCAAATCGAATCTAACAATACATTAGAAGAATTATTCACCATGATCAAGTGGGATTTATTCCTGGGCTGCAGGGCTGGTTCAATATTTGCAAATCAATCAACATGATACACCACATTAATAAAAGAAATGATAAGAACCATATGATCCTGTGAATAGATGCAGAAAAAGCATTTGACAAAATACAGCATCCATGTATTTCAATTTATTGCTTTATTTGGGGGGAGGGCAGAGAGAATGGGGAGAGAGAATCCCAAGCAGGCTCTGCACTGCCAGCATGATCCCAATTTGGGGCTTGAACTCACAAACTGTGAGATCATGACCTGAGCCAAAATCAGGAGTAGACACTTAACCAAGTGAGCCACCCAGCACATCAGCATCCATTCTTGATAAAAACCTTCAACAAAGTAGGGATAAGGAGGAACATACCTCAACATCATAAAGACCATTTTTAAAGATCCACAGCTAATATCATACTCAACTGAGAGCTTTACCTCTATTGTCAGGAACAAGATAGGGATGTCCATTCTAACCATTGTTGTTAACGTAATACTGGAAGTCCTAGCCTCGGCCATCAGACAACAAAAAGAAATAAAAGGAAGCCAAATCAGCAAAGAAGAAGTAAAGCTTTCACTATTCACAGATGACACAATACTCTATGTAGACAACCTGAAAGACTACACCAAACAATTACTAGAACTGAAATATAAATTCAGCAAAGTTACAGGATATAAAATCCATGCACAGAAATTGGTTGCATTTCTATACACCAATAATGAAACAGCAGAAAGACAGAGAAATCAAGAAATCGATCGCATTTACAACTGCACCCAAAACAATAAGATACCTAGGAATAAGATGTAAAAAGATCTTTACTCTGAAAACCATAGAACACTTAAGAAAGAAATTGAAGAGGACACAAAGAAATGGAAAAACATTTCATAATCATGGATTGGAAGAACAAACATTGTTAAAATGTCTATACTGCCCAAAGCAATCTATACACTTAATGCAATCCCTATCAAAATATCACCATCATTTTTCACAGAGCTAGAACAAACAATCCTAAGTTTCGTATGGAACCACAAAAGACCCCGAATAGCCAAAGCTATCTTGAAAAAGAAAAGCAAAGCTGGAAGCATCACAATTCCAGACTTCAAGTGATATTACAAAGTGGCAATTATCAAGACAGTATGGCACTGGAACAAAAACAGACACATAGATCAATGGAACAGAATGGAAAACCCAGAAATGGACGCACAACTATATGGTCAACTATTATTTGACAAAGCATAAAAGAATATCCAATGGAAAAAAGACAGTCTCGAACAAATGGTGCTGAGAAAACTAGAGCAACATGCAGAAAAATGAAACTGGACCACTTTCTTACATTATACACCAAAATAAACTAAAAATGGATCAATGTGAGACCGGAAACCATCAAAATCCTGGAGGAGGGACGCCTGGGTAGCTCAGTTGGTTAAGCGCCCGACTTAGGCTCATGTCATGATCTCGTGGTTTCTGAGTTTGAGCCCTGCGTCAGGCTGTGTGCTGACAGCTCGGAGCCTGGTGCCTGCTTTGGACTCTGTGTCTCCCTCTCTCTCTGCCCCTCCCCCACTCACACTCTGTCTCTCTCTCTCAAAAATAAATAAACATTAAAATAATAAAAAAAAAATCCTAGAGGAGAACATAGGCATCAACCTCTTTGACCTCAGCCACGGCAACTTCTTACTAGACATGTCTCCTGAGGCAAGGGAACAAAGCAAACATGAACTACTGGGACTTCATCAAGATAAAAAGCTTCTGCACAGCAAAGGAAACAATCAACAACACTAAAAGGCAACCAATGGAATGGGAGAAGGTATTTGCAAATAACGTATGAGACAAAAGGTCAGTTTCCAAAAGATATAAAGAATTTATCAAACTCAACACCCAAAAAATAAAAATCCAGTTAAGAAATGGGCAGAAGACATGAACAGACTTTTTTCCAAAGACATTTGGATGGCTAATAAACACATGAAAATGTGCTCAACATCATTCACCATCAAGGAAATACAAATCAAAACCATAATGAGATACCACCTCACACCTGTCAGAAAGGCTAAAATTAACACAAGGAACAACACGTGTTGGCGAGGATGTGGAGAAAGGGGAACCCTCTTACACTGTTGGTGGGAATGCAAACTGGTGCAGCCACTCTGGGAAACAGTGCGGAGGTTCTTTGAAAGGTTAAAAGTAGAACTATCCTACAACCCAGAAGTTTTACTACTAGGTATTTACTCAAAGGATACAAAAATACTGATCTAAAGGGGCATGTGAACTTTGATGTTTACAGCAGCACTATCAACAATAGCCAAATTATGTAAAAAGCCCAAATGTCCATTGATTGATGAATGGGTAAAGAAGTAATGGAATATTACTCAGCTGTCAAAAATAATGAAATCTTGTCATTTGCAACAATGTGGATGGAGCTAGAGTGTATTACGCTAAGCAAAATAAGTCAGAGAAAGACAAATACCATATGATTTCACTCTTATGTGGAATTTAAGAAACAAAATAGATGAGCATATGGAAAGGTGAAAAAAAAGAGAGAGGGATGCAAACCATAAAAGACTCTTAACTATGGAGAACAAACTGAGGTTGATGGAGGGAAGTGGGCAGGGAATGGTACTTGGATGATGGGTATTAAGGAGGGCATTTATTGTGATGAGCGCTAGGTATTATAATTAAATGATGAATCACTAAACTCTATGCCTGAAATAAATTTTACCATATATGTTAATAAACTAGAATTTAAATGTAAACTTGAAATAGGGGCACCTGGGTGGCTCAGTCGGTTAAACATCTGACTCTTGATTTTGGCTCAGGTCATGATCTCATAGTTCATGAGTTCGTGCTGCACTGACAGCATGGTGCCTGCTTGGGATATTCTCTCTCCCTCTCTGTCTGCCCCTTTTCTCCTTCCTTCTCTCTCTCTCTCTTAACATAAATAAATACACTTTAAAAAACTTGAAATAAAAAAAACTAGCAGGAATTATCATTAATAAAATTATTTACCTGCTCTGTGTTTAATTACAAGCTTTTTGGGAAAAAATACCACTGTGGAATAAGATATACTCAGATTTCAATGATACATATTTTAGGATTTGATATCTTAATAAATTTAACCTGAGGAAAAAAAAACAGGAAAGGTTAATCATTCATAAAGTAGTGCCTGCATTATTTGTAGGTATTCTGTATTTTTATTATTTCATTACATCTTTGTATGTTTATAAAAGGTGCTTAGTTCCAGGGTCTCTGGGTGAATGGTAATGACTCGTCTCTACTTAGGTCCACTGCCTTTTGTATCAGGTAAATTTTTAGGTTTGACATTTCAGTGAGATTGTGATTATGCCATTGATATGTATGTGTAATCTTAGGATACTCCCAGTTTGCCCAAATACAATGAAAATAATCACATCAAGAGTAAGAACTAGAATTTGGACCAAAGGACCAAACAAACAAAAAGCACTAAATGGATGGAAAGGATATGACGACAGTCATGAACTCAAGTACCTATGTGCCTGCAGAGAAAACATAAATGAATGAAACTGGTTGTATGCAAGACACATTGGAGAGTGATGGGATCTCTGTGCAACTGAAATTGTAAAAGTTTACTGGGTCCTAAGCCCAAAGGCTAGGCTTATTTGAAAATGTGGATTCAATGTTTCCAGGTCTTCCCATTTTCTTTTTTTTTTTTTAATTTAATGTTTATATATTTTGCAGAGAGAGAGACAGAGAACAAGCAGGAGAGGGGCAGAGAAAGAGGAAGAGACAGAATTGGAAACAGGCTCCAGGCTCTGGGCTGTCAGTGATGCGGGGCTTGAACTCATAAGCTGCAAGATCGTGACCTGAGCTGAAGTCGGACACTAAACCTACTGAGCCACCCAGGTGCCCCCTGGTCTTCCTGATATCTATAAAAAGACAGAAACACAGATTTCTAAGTTGAAAATGTTGGCAGCCATTTCAAAAAATTGCTTAAACATTAATTTATAAAAACTTTTGTTAGTTTTTTTTTCACATTTTATTCTTTTCATTTTGGTACCTTGAATCAGAATCCAATAAGGTCTACACTCTGCAATTGTTTGATAAAGCTCTTAAAACATTTTTTTAATGGTTCTTTTTTTTTTTTAAGTAGTTTTCATGTCTAGCACTGAGCCCAACGTAGGTCTTGAACTTACGATCCTGAGATCAAGACCTGAGCTGAAATCAAGAGTCAGATGCTTAACTGACTGAGCTACCCAGGTGCCCCAAGTCTTTTTTTTTTTTTTAAGGAAGGTCCACACCCATTGTGGGGCTTGAGCTCACAACCCTGCGACCAAGAGTCACATGCTTTTCTGAGACAGCCAGTTGACCCAACTTTTGTTAGTTTTTTTAAATGTTTTATTTATTTTTTGAGAGACAGAGCATGAGCAAGGGAGGGGCAGAGAGAGAGAGGGACAGAGGATCTGAAGTTGGCTCTGCGGTGACAGGCTGACAGCCCAACATGGGGCTCAAACTCACAAACTGTGAGATCATCACCTGAGCTGAAGTTGGACGCCCAACCGACTGAGCCACCCAGGTGCCCCTGTTAGTTTTTTACTTAAGGCTGTCATTCTTCCAAATGTTTAGATATAATTTACACAAAAATTAATTATAGAGATTTTAAAAATATAATTTAATAAGTTTTGATAAATGCATATACTTACGTCACCTTTACCCTAAATAATTTGTAGAATGCTTTCATTACTCAAAAGCAATTCCCTTATTCTCAGTTCCAGGCAACTGCCTGCCAGGAAGGTGACAACAGTTTTGATTTCTTTTTTTTTTTAAATTTTTTAATTTTTATTTTAGAGAGAGAGAGAGAACGCAAGAGGGGGAGAGGGGCAGAGGGAGAGAGAGAAAGAATCTTAAGCAGGCTCTGCACGGGGCTTGATCCAACGACCCTGGGATCATGGCCTGAGCTAAGACCAAGAGTTGGACACAAAACTGCCCTAGCCACCCAGGAGCCCCAACAGGTTTGAATTCTATCACCATAACTTAAATTGGCCTTTTCTAGAACTTAATGTAAGTGGAATGACACAACCAATTTAGGTTTGGCTCTTTTTGCTCAATATGTTTTTGAGATTCATCCATGCTATTACATTTATTGATAGTTTGTTGCTTTGAATTGCTTAGTAGTATTACATTCTGTTCATCTTAAAGTATTATGTGGACAAAGTCTTAAGATAGACTTGGCCTGCAGGAAAATAGTAGGTCATTTCTTGTTTGGAGAGAAGGTAATGGGTGAAGGCAAAAACCAAACCAAACTAAACTCTTAAATGCAGAAAGGATGAGAGAATAGAATAATCACTGTGCTAGGAGAGTGTTAAAATAAAACAACGTAAAATAGTGGAAATGGAAGAACTGGAAGGCAGAAGAGAGCAAAAGACCCCTTAGGGAGTATTTCAAGAATCTGGATGTGAAAGGGATATAGATGTGACAAAAGAAGTGAAGAAAATCGCTCACCCTGTGATGTGGGTATTTTCTTTTTCACCCAATATGTAGGAGTTGCTCAGCCAGTTTCTGGATTTCTTTTAGAGAGATTTACTCTGTGTGTAGCTGTAGATTCTATGTATTCATTAAAGGAGGTGAATTCCGGAAGCTACTTATGTCACCGTGTTGTAATGGAGCCCTTCTTATGGATTCAATAGTAATCTTGATATTCTGTTACACAGATAAGAAATATTGTGCTTTTTTTTCTTTAGGACTTTGTTTCTTTTCCATCTTCCTTTCTTCTGATCACCTCACCATAGTCTGAATCTTCACCTATTTATCAATGATTATCATTTTCCTAATTTGTGAAGGTGAAGTTCATTTTGTAAAATTATCTCTGTATTGATGATAGTTTAATTACAGGTCATATTTTTCCTATTTCTCACACTTAAGAGAAATAATCTCCATTCTGTTTTTCATCAGTATCTCATGCTGTGCAATGAAATTAAATCACAATTCCCTAACAGTACAGAAAACTTCAATAAGGCCACCACCATCTATGATCATCCAATAGTCAGAGAGTAGAAATAATAGAAATTACTTCTTGAATCTCAATATTCTAAAATTACTGTATTTTAGTCCAATTCTCTTTGGTTCAGTTCATAATTCTTTGCCTCTGTGTATTGTGTGTGTGTGTGTGTGTGTGTGTGTGTGTTTGTGTGTGTGTGTATGTGCTTTGACATTTTAATACTTGAGGGGTTTTTTTCAGTCCTGAGGTGTTCCATAATTTAGAGGATTCGGGAGTCTCAGCTAGAAACAATGCTAAATTCTGACATTCCTTGAGATGGTTTGGTAAACGCTTTGTGAATTGGATTACACTATACAAACCAAAATGTAGGCACTTATTTTCTGTTGTTTACAATGTAGACAAGAACCATTAACTTTGAGTATCCTATTCTAGCCTAAAACTCAGTCCAGCAACAAAATATTTTACTATGAATCAAGGCCAAACTGGAAAGAATGACATACTTCCATGTTGTTTAGAAGAATATTTTTGATAAGAGATATTAAGTTAAACTTTCCTAAACAGTAAGGAAATATATTTTCTTGCATACCAGGAAGACTAGAGATAGTGCAGGGTCAAATATAGAAACAGCAGTGATTCCATGATATAATAGAATATCCATCTCTTTGCTTTCCTTAACAACAACTTCTTTCCAAGAGAATGCCAACAGCAACTGTGTGTACTTATTTTCTTGTTTAGTAAAACAAACAGAGCAACTTCTCTTCAAAACATGGAATAAAATTTATTCTGATTAGTCACATGACTAGGTCATATGACCTTTGTGGATCAAGAATAACCAAGAGAAACTCTATGCCCTTATTCCTTTGGCAAATAGGAACTCCCTCTGGAGCAGTAAGTGAAGTACATACCTAAACAAAACTGAGGTTCTGTTAGGAAAGAGAAAGTGTGGCTTCAGCTATTTTCCACTCTGCTTTATTTTCTATTCTAATATCTCTGGAGATTTTATTTATGACACATGGGCATTTAATAGCCATTCATGCCATTTAACATGTGAAAAGGCAAATACTGAAAATGCATTAGAGTCCAAGTAGAAAGTGGTTCACAAAATGCAGAGACTGAATTTTTATATTGAAGAAATTATTCATAACTTTCAGAAACAAAAATCTTTCCAAATTGTTAATTTTAATTGGGTTTGTTTCCTGGCTGCAGAAATAAATAAAAACTTCTTTCAAATTCGTGTGATATGCCTTCACATCAGAGATGTGCTGAGTCATTGATAAATAATTCAGTTAGCCTGGCAACAGATAAACCAATTTCTGAAAGCTGCAGATATCTGAGTTTCCCCATACTTTTCCTTGTTGAGATTAGCTAGAACAGATGATGGCATTCTAATCAGGACAAAAAAGGGTATCCCCGTTAAATTTTCAGCAACCTGTCATGGTGAATTACTGATGTCATGCCTAGTCATATTATTTATGTCAACAGTCCTTTGGTCTGCTGCATCTAAGTGCTGCAAATAGTTCTAAATAGTTGGTATTTCCTCCAGAAAGAGCCACACAAACAGGGAAGTGGGATAATTCTACTTCAAGTAATTTAAAAGTTGGATTCATTTTACCCAAACCATTAATGTAGTTCAGGATTTTTCTTTAATTTTTATCCAACACTGTAGATTACATGGTATTTTAGGGAGCATTTATTCAATAATCTGCCTGGTGTGTTCTCCAATATGCCTGAAAAAGAAAAATTAATCTTTCTCCCCCCAAAACCCAGTAATTTTGATTCACAGGAATAACAGGAGTTATATGGTTTATATAGATTTTAGTTAAAAGCTAATGTTGACTGCGGAATCAATAAATGTGCTTTGGTGGCCTTGAATAACTTTTAAGAATAGAGCCACAGAACAGAAGGTTGTTTTCACTGAGGTTACACAAATACATATCATAAAACATTAGTAAGTCAAACAAACTGGATCAGAAAAGAAAAACAACTATACGCTGAGCCAATTTCCCCTTGTATTATTCAGCTTAAATTATCTTTCCTCAAAGAATTAACTTGTAAATTTTTTAAATTACTGAACTAAATTTATAGACAATGAAATAAACATTATCACAAGTGCACAATTCAATGGCATTTGATTGTATAGGTGCATTATTTTTTATTGCTAAATATTATTTCATTACATGAACATACCAGTTTACTATCTTGTTAATAGACTTTGGGTTTTTTTCCAGTTTTTATTTATTATGAATACGACTACTATAAACATTCTCATATAAGCCTTTATGTGGCCAAATTTTTAAATTTTGTTTAAGTAAAGACCAAGGACTGGAATCACTGGATCATAAGGGGTGCGTGTATATAATTTTTTAAGAAATTGCCAGCCAGTTTTCCAAAGTTCATTTTCATCATGCCTAATGACACTGAGAATCTTTACATGCACTTATAGGCTATTCACATATTGTCTTTCATGTAGTATTTGTTCAAGTATTTTGTCCATTTTTTCTTAGTCATTTTTGAGAGAACTTTATATATTCTGGACACAAGTCCTTAGATATGTGTGTTGTTAATATTTTCAACCTCTCTGTGGCCTGCATTTTTATTTTCATAAAGACAATTATTGAAAAAATTAATTTCAAAGTCCAGTTTATCATTTTAAGTTGAATATTTTTTTTGTTTGGCTGCTCTAAGAAATATTTGCTGACTCCATGTTTGCAAAGATATTCTGCATTCTTCTTTTTAAAATTTTTATAGTTTTAACTTCTACATTTATTAATCTATCTCAAATTAATTTTTGTGTACCATGTAAGGAAGGAGTCAAGGTTAATTTTTTTCCCGTATGCGTATTATACCCAACTTGCTGAAGATATTTTCCTTTCTCCTTTGAATTGCATTGAGCTCTTTCTTGAAAATCAGTTGAGTGTATAAGTGGGAGTCTTTTTCTGGGTGATGTGTCCTGTTCCTTTGAGGTATTTGTACATCTATTTATAATACCACAATATCTCAATAACTGTAGCATCATCATAGAAAGCCTTGAAATTAGGTAGTCTAAGGCCTTTAAAATAGAAATTGAGTCACTGATTTTATTAATTTTTAAATTTTTATTTGAATGCTAGTTAACATACAGTGCAATACTAGTTTCAGGAGTAGAATTCAGTGATTCATCACTTACATACAAAACCCAGTGCTCATCACAAGTGCCCTTCTTAGTGCCCGTTCACCCATCTAACCCATGCCCCCACCTCTCTCCATCAAACCTCAGTTTGTTCTCTATCATTAAGAGTCTCTTATGGTTTGTTCTCCTCTCTCTTTTTTTTAATTTCTTTTTTTACCCTTTTCCCATATGTTCAGTCACTGATTTTAAATCTTATTTCTAAAATAAGCATGAGAAGGTAAAAATTTCCCTCTAAGTTTTGCTTTAGCAATATCCCACAAACTTAGGCATCTTGTTTTCATTTGAACTCAGTTTGATGTATTTTCTAATTTCCTTTGTGATGTATTCTTTTACCTATGGATTATTTCAAAGTGTTGGTTAACTTCCAAAGTTTGGGGCATCTTCTAAGTATCTTGCTATTATTGATTTTTTTAAAAAATATTTTTAATGTTTATTTATTATTGACAGAGAGAGACAGAGCATGAGCATGGGAAGGACAGAGAGAGAGGGGGGCACACAGGATCTTAGCAGGCTCCAGTCTCTGAGGTGTCAGCACACAGCCCAACAGGGGGCTCGATCCCACGAACTGTGAGATCATGACCTGAGCTGAAGTCCGATGCTTAACTAACTGACTGAGCCATCCAGGTGCCCCACTATTATTGATTTCTAATTTAATTCTGTTATGCTCAAAGAACATACTCTGTGAGTGTTTACACTTTTCTTTATTTTTTTTAAATTTTATGTTTGTTTATTTTTGAGAGAGAGAGAGAGACAGAGTGTGAGTGGGGGAGGGGCAGAGAATGGAAGACAGAATCCGAGGCAGGCTCCAGGCTCTGAGCTGTCAGCACAGAGCCCAAGGCAGGGCTTGAACTCACAAGCCACTAAGTCGTGACCGGAGTCGAAGTCAAGCACTTAATTGACTGAGCCGCCCTGGTGTCCCATGTGAGTATTTAATGCCTTTGCAAATTTATTGGTACATATTTACTGCCCAGTATATGGTCTTTCTTGACAGAAATTCTATGTGCACATAAAAAGTGTGTTCACTAATTGTTGAGGTGATCTATAAAGGTCAGGTTGAGTTGGTTGATAGTGTTGTTCAGTCTACAGTCCTAAGATCTTTTGTCTACTTGATTTATCGATTACTGAGAGGGGCCACTATGTGGCCTTTCGTGGTTTTTACTTTAGTTCTGTCAGTTTTTACTTCCATCTACTTTATAGTTCTGTTATTTGGTCCATTCACTTTTAGGATTGTGATGTCTTCCTAAGGAACTAACAGTTTTTTATATGGTTAAATTTAAATCTACCTTCTAAGCTAATTCTTTTCTGTGTGTCCCATACATTGTTTTTTCTTTGTCCTCATTGACTGCTTTTTTTGTGTGTTATTTGAGTATTTTAGTCTTTTATTTTATATTCTCTACTGGATTTCGATTGATATATTTATCCTACCTTTACTACTTTTTCTTGAGATTATAATATTTATCTCTATTTATCACAGTATACTTAAAATTACTATTATACCATTTTGTGTAAAATTCAAAACATTTAAAAGAGTATAATTCTAGGGGCGCCTGGGTGGCTCAGTCGGTTGAGCATCCGACTTCGGCTCAGGTCATGATATCACAGCTTGTGAGTTCGAGCCCCGCGTCAGGCTCTGTGCTGACAGCTCAGAGCCTGGAGCTTCCTTCAGATTCTGTGTCTCCCTCTCTCTCTCTGCCCCTAACCCACTCGCATCCTGTCTCCATCTCTCTCAAAAATAAATAAACATTAAAAATAAAAGAGTATAATTCTATTTTCCCTCCTATCCTTTGTGCTATTTTGTTATACAGTTAACTTCTACATGTTAAAAATCCCCAAATAAAATATTATCTATGTTTTAAATATCAGTTTTTTAAAGAAATATGGAAACTAAATGAAAATAGATAGCCTTTATGTTCACCCACATATTTACCATTTCTGTTACTTTTCTTTTTTTTTTTTTCATTGTAGATTTGAGTTTTCTTCTAATATCATTTCTATTTAGCCTGAAGAACTATCTTTATCATCTTTCAGAGGTTAGGTCTGCTGGCAACAATTTCCTCAAGATTTTATTTATCTCAAAATGGCCATTATACCCTATTATTTTTCATTTTTAAAGGTACAAATTACATACAGTAAAATGAATCTTTTTTCCATGTACAGTTCTTCTAGCTTTGACAAACTCATAAAATCAAATGCCTCTTTAATCAAAATATAGAATACTGCCATCACCCTAAACATACTCCCATGTGACCCTTTAAAATCATCCCATCCTCCTACTACCAGTCACAAGCAACCACTGATTTCTGTCCCTATAGTTTTGCCTTTTCCAGAAGATCATATAAATGAAATCATGCTCTATATACCCATTTGAGCCTAGCTTCTTTCACATAGCATAATGCATTTGCGCTTTATCCAAGTCATTGCATATATCAATAATTCATTTTTTATGCTGAGTAGCATTTCATCATGTGGATATATCACAATTTGTTTATCCGTTCCACAATTGAGCAACATTTGTGTTGTTTCAAATTTTGGTGACTATGCATGCATAATGCCATGATAAACATATGTGAACAGATTTTTGTGTGAACATATATTTTCATTTCAGTTGTATAAATACCTGGCTTGTACATTTAACTGTATGAGAAACCACTATTTTACAAAATGGCTATACCATTTAGCATTCACACTAGTGATGTTTCCAGCTGTTTCACATCATTGCTAGTACTTATCAGAATTTTTTTTTGCCATTCTAATAGATGAGTATTGATATCTCATCATGATTTTAAATTGGATTTTGCTAATGATTAATATTATTGAGCATCTTTTCATGTACTAATTTGCCATCTGTATATCTTCTTTGGTGAAGTGTCTTCTAAAACTTTTTTCCATATTCTTCATTTTGATTAATATATTCTAGACATAAGTTCTTTCTCAAATAAGTGATTTGAATATATTTTTTTTAGTCTTTAGTTTGCCATTTCATTGTCTTAACAGTGTCTTTTAAAGAACAGACATAAGAACAACCATACACACACGTGCGTGCACGCACACCCACACACACCTCATCTCTTCTTCTTCTTTTTTTTTTTTTTTTTTTTTTATTTATTTTTGGGACAGAGAGAGACAAAGCATGAACGGGGCAGGGGCAGAGAGAGAGGGAGACACAGAATCGGAAACAGGCTCCAGGCTCCGAGCCATCAGCCCAGAGCCTGACGCGGGGCTCGAACTCACGGACCGCGAGATCGTGACCTGGCTGAAGTCGGACGCTTAACCGACTGCGCCACCCAGGCGCCCCTCCAACACTATGTTAAACAACAGCGGTGAGAGTGGGCATCCCTGTCGTGTTCCTGATCTCAGGGAAAAAGCTCTCAGTTTTTCCCCATTGAGGATGATGTTAGCTGTGGGCTTTACATAAATGGCTTTTATGATTTTTAAGTATGTTCCTTCTATCCCGACTTTCTCAAGGGTTTTTATTAAGAAACGTTGCTGAATTTTGTCAAAGGCCTTTTCTGCATCGATTGACAGGATCTTATCGTTCTTATCTTTCCCTTTATTAATGTGATGTATCACACTGATTGATTTGCGAATGTTGAACTAGCCCTGCATCCCAGGAATGAATCCTGCTTGATCATGGTGAATAATTCTTTTTATATGCTGTTGAATTCGATTTGCTAGTATCTTATTGAGAATTTTTGCATCCATATTCATCAGGGATATTGGCCTGTAGTTCTCTTTTTTTTACTGGGTCTCTGTCTGGTTTAGGAATCAAAGTAATACTGGCTTCATAGAATGAGTCTGGAAGTTTTCCTTCCCTTTCTATTTCTTGGAATAGCTTGAGTAGGATAGGTATTATATCTGCTTTAAACGTCTGGTAGAACTCCCCTGGGAAGCCATCTGGTCCTGGACTCTTATTTGTTGGGAGATTTTTGATGACTGATTCAATTTCTTCGCTGGTTATGGGTCTGTTCAACCTTTCTATTTCTTCCTGATTGAGTTTTGGAAGCGTGTGGGTGTTTAGGAATTTGTCCATTTCTTCCAGGTTGTCCAGTTTGTTGGCATATAATTTTTCATAGTATTCCCTGATGATTGCTTGTATCTCTGAGGGATTGGTTGTAATAATTCGATTTTCATTCATGATTTTATCTGTTTGGGTCATCTCCCTTTTCTTTCTGAGAAGCCTGGCTAGAGGTTTATCAATTTTGTTTATTTTTTTCAAAAAACCAACTCTTGGTTTCGTTGACCTGCTCTACAGTTTTTTTAGATTCTATATTGTTTATTTCTGTTCTGATCTTTATTATTTCTCTTCTTCTGCTGGATTTAGGCTGTCTTTGCTCTTCTGCTTCTATTTCCTTTAGGTGTGCTGTTAGATTTTGTATTTGGGATTTTTCTTGTTTCTTGAGATAGGCCTGGATTGCAATGTATTTTCCTCTCAGGACTGCCTTTGCTGCATCTCACAGCGTTTGCATCGTTGTATCTTCATTTTCGTTTGTTTCCATATATTTTTTAATTTCTTCTCTAATTGCCTGGTTGACCCATTCATTCTTTAGTAGGGTGTTCTTTAACCTCCATGCTTTTGGAGGTTTTCCAGACTTTTTCCTGTCGTTGATTTCAAGCTTCAAAGCATTGTGGTCTGAAAGTATGCATGGTATGATTTCAATTCTTGTATACTTAGGAAGGGCTGTTTTGTGACCCAGTATGTGATCTATGTTGGAGAATGTTCCATGTGCACTCGAGAAGAAAGTATATTCTGTTGCTTTGGGATGCAGAGTTCTAAATATATTTGTCAAGTCGATCTGATCCAATGTATCATTCAGGGCCCTTGTTTCTTTATTGACCATGTGTCTAGATGATCTATCCAATGTTGTAAGTGGAGTGTTAAAGTCCCCTGCAATTACCACATTCTTATCAATAAGGTTGCTTATGTTTGTGATGAATTGTTTTATATTTTGGGGGCTCCCATATTCGGCACATAGACATTTATAATTGTTAGCTCTTCCTGATGGATACACGCTATTATTATTATATAATGCCCTTCTTCATCTCTTGTTCCAGCCTTTAATTTAAAATCTAGTTTGTCTGATATAAGTATGGCTACTCCAGCTTTCTTTTGACTTCCAGTAGCATGATAAATAGTTCTGCATCCCCTCACTCTCAATCTGAAGGTGTCCTCAGGTCTAAAATGAGTCTCTTGTAGACAGCAAATAGATGGGTCTTGTTTTTTTTTATCCATTCTGATACCCTGTGTCTTTTGGTTGGTGCATTTAGTCCATTTACATTCAGTGTTATTATAGAAAGATATGGGTTTAGAGTCATTGTGATGTCTGTATGTTTTATGCTTGTAGCGATGTCTCTGGTACTTTGTCTCACAGGATCCCCCTTAGGATCTCTTGTAGGGCTGGTTTAGTGGTGACGAATTCCTTCAGTTTTTATTTGTTTGGGAAGACCTTTATCTCTCCTTCTATTCTGAATGACAGGCTTGCTGGATAAAGGATTCTCAGCTGCATATTTTTTCTGTTCATCACATTGAAGACTTACTGCCATTCCTTTCCGTCCTGCCAAATTTCAGTAGAGATATCAGTCACCAGTTTTATAGGTCTCCCTTTATAAGTTAGAGCGTGTTTAACCCTCACTGCTTTCAGAATTTTCTCTTTATCCTTGTATTTTGCCAGTTTTACTATGATATGTTGTGCAGAAGATCGATTCAAGTTACATCTGAAGGGAGTCCTCTGTGCCTCTTGGATTTCAGTGCCTTTTTCCTTCCCCAGTTCAGGGAAGTTCTCAGCTATGATTTCTTCCAGTACCCCTTCAGCATCTTTCCCTCTCTCTTCCTCCTCTGGAATACCAATTATGAGTAGATTATTTCTCTTTAGTGCATCACTTAGTTCTCTAATTTGCCCCTCATACTCCTGGATTTTTTTATCTCTCTTTTTCTCAGCTTTCTCTTTTCCCATAATTTTACCTTCTAGTTCACCTATTCTCTCCTCTGCCTCTTCAGTCCGAGCCGTGGTCATTTCCATTTTATTTTGCAGCTTGTTTATAGAATTTTTTAGCTCCTCCTGACTATTCCTTAGTCCCTTGATCTCTGTAGCAATAGATTCTCTGCTGTCCTCTGTAGTGTTTTCAAGCCCAGCGATTAATTTTATGACTATTATTCTAAATTCACTTTCTGTTATATTGTTTAAATCCTCTTTGATCAGTTCATTAGCTGTTGTTATTTCTTGGAGATTCTTTTGAGGGGAATTCTTCCGTTTGGTCATTTTGGATAGTCCCTGGAGTGGTGTGGAACTGCAGGGCACTTCCCCTGTGCTGTTTTGAATAACTGGAGTTGGTGGGCGGGGCCGCAATCAGACCTGATGTCTGCCCCCAGTCCACCTCTGGGGCCACAGTCAGACTGGTGTGTACCTTCTCTTCCCCTCTCTTAGTGGCGGGATTCACTGTGGGGTGGCGTGGCCCGTCTGGGCTACTTGCACACTGCCAGGCTTGTGGTGCTGGGGATCTGGCATATTAGCTGCGGTGGATTGGGAAGGTGCACAGGGGTGGGAGGGGCAGGCTCAGCTCGCTTTTCCTTCGGAGGTCCACTTTGGGAGGGGCCCTGTGGCACAGGGAGGGAGTCAAACCCGATGCCGGAGGGATGGATCCGCAGAAGCACAGTGTTCGGTGTTTGCAGGGTGTAAGCAAGTTCCCTGGCAGGAACTGGTTCCCTTTGGGATTTTGGCTGGGGGATGCGCGAGGGAGATGGCACTGGCGAGTGCCTTTGTTCCCCACCAAACTGAGCTCTGTCATCCGGGGGGCTCAGCAACTCTCCCTCCCATTGTCCTCCAGCCTTCCTGCCCTCCGAGCAGAGCTGTTAACTTATAACCTTCCAGATGGTAAGTCCCGCTTGCTGTCGGAACACACTCCCTCCGGCCCCTACGCTTTTGCCAGACAGACTCGGGGGCTCTGCTTGGCCAGCGGGCCGCCCCTCCGCCCTGGCTCCCTCCCGCCAGTCCGTGGAGGGCGCACCGCCTAGCCGCCCTTCCTACCCTCTTCCATGGGCCTCTCTTCTGCGCTTGGCTCTGGAGACTCCATTCTGCTAGTCTTCTGGCGGTTTTCTGGGTTATTTAGGCAGGTGTAGGTGGAATCTAAGTGACCAGGAGGACGCGGTGAGCCCAGCGTCCTCCTACGCCGCCATCTTCCCCTATCTCAGTGTGATCTTTTCAAATTCGGAAATAATACTATGTTAACACAATCATGTTCATTTTTGTATAAATTTCATGCAGAGGCTGAGGGAAATGGGTATTCTGATAAGTTGCTGGTGGCAATGCACAATGATATGACATGAAATGGAGGAGAATTTGGTAATATCTAACAAAACCACAAAGGCATTTACCCTTCAATTTAGAGTCCCACTTCTCAGAATTAACCCTAAAGATATGACTCCACCAATGTGAAAATACATCTGACCTAGGTTATTTATTGGAACATTACATATAATTGCTAAAACTGGATACTACCTAGATGCCCAAGGTTTCTACCCTTGAATAAACTATACTACATATAGTTTGAAGAAAGTACATTACATATGCACAAGTATTACATAACTGTGAAACAGAATGAGGAAGATCTCTGAACTAATATAGAGTGATTTCCAGGGTGTTGATATCAAGTAAAAAGGTCAAAATGCAAAAAGGCATAAACATATGATACCATTTGTGTGTACAGAAAGATGGAGACATAAGAAAACATGCATATGTCTGCTTATCTTCACAAAAAGAAACACAGAAAACAATGAATTGGTTACACATACGGATGAATAGTGTGGAAAAAATACAGAATGGAATGGTACTTCTTTGAGTGTATCTTTTTGAATATATTTAACTTTTGAATATATGCTAATGTTTTACATGTTCAAAAATGAAATTAAATCAATAAGAATGAGGAGGGAAAAAAGCTAGAAGTGAAAGCAAGTGACTTAATTTTATTTCAAATGATTATATCCACATTGAGGAGACAAGAAGGACTAGTTTAATTAATTTAGGAATGAAGCTTTTGACTGTATATTCTCAGTGTTGGGCAGGGTTGTGGAGGGAAGAGATTTGCACACAAATTTTGATTTCTTTTTAAAGGGTTTGTTTATAGTGGTATGGAGAAAGCAACTCTTAAAACTATTTTACATGTATTACAGAATTGAGCATATGAGTGAAACTTACAATGTTGTTGGGAGCCAGTGTTCTCATTGTGAAAGGAAGTACATAAAAGTATGGAATATGGAGAAGGCAACAGAAATCTCTGTGGAAATCGATTAGAACTGGAGGTGCCACTGAGAATCCATGATTTCTAAAATGTGTATATATGTATGTGTACTAATTTATATGCATGTGTATATGTATGTGTGTATATGTTTGGATGTATATTTAGCTACCTGTGTATATTACAGGCATATTTTCCCAGCTCTACCCAGTAAGAGGGCCACTGAGCAAAGTTAGCCCAGGAGCAATGAACACACATGACATCTAGATCTAGGTCTCCAATACCACTTAGGAAAGAGTCAGGACTCCTTGGAGAAATGGTTGATTCTGGGAATAAGGCAGGGTAGATACAAGATGAGTCTGGAGTGTCTTCTTATGTTTGAAAGGAAGAAAGAGTAAAGAAAAAAGAATTGATAGGTCAGTTCATAAGGGCATCGGAACTAACTAGACAGGGCTCCTACTGACAACTTGACCATCAAGATAATTAAGACACATAATGAACCACTGATAAAATAGAAATTCATGGGTTCATAATCATAATAAGTAGATAATAAATAAATGGGTATGAGGTGGGGTAGGAGAGCCCTTGCTTATAGTAGAATTCTGAGGACTGATTGGTAAATCTGAAGGGAATACTGGAGTTGGAAAATCATTATTTTGCAACTATAATGATAAAAGTCAGGTCATTTAAGGATCATTAACAGATGATAAATCTAGGGTGAAGTTTTAATGAGGAACAGGTTATCTTCATAGCCTTCAAGTGCCTACTTACAGATTTCTTATGAGTTTCAAGGTAAGAAAAATTAGTAATTATACATCAAAATAATTGATAAACAGTTGACAGAGTGATCAAAATTAACATTACCAATGTAGGGCAGATGGATAAGACATGATACCCACTGAAGGCTGCAAATTGGAATCTAATCATGAAGAATACCAGAAAAACCCCAGGTAAGGAACAACTAATATAAAAAGATGCACGGATATGAATGTTTATAACATCTCATTCATAAGAGCCCTTAATTGGCTATAACTGAAATGTTCAACAGTGAATGCATAAAGAGTGTGCTATATCCATACAATGGAATACTACTCAGTGATAAAAACTGCCAACACATTCAATAATGTGAATCAATCTCAAGAGTATTTTGCTGAGTAAAAGTCAGACATAAAAGAGTACCTATTATATAAGTCCATTTATATGAAATTTGTGAAGAGGAGATAGTTTATGGAGATAGAAAGTAGATGAGTGTTGCCTGAGGCAAGAATAGTGGTGGAAATTGACTATAAACATGCATAAAGGAACTAGTCAGATGTGATGGAAATACTCTATCTTGAGTGGGTGGTGGTTACATGCAGGTATATATTGGACAAATGTATTGCACTGTTTACATAAAATTAATGTATTCTATTGTGTTTAAGTTACACTTTAATAAAGCTTATTTAAAAAGGTGAAGGGAAGGAGTACTCAAGGAAAAAATTTGCAAGGAAATACAACAAAATAATCACACTGGTGACTGAGCGGTTGTTTGTGTTTAAAGGCACTGTATTTTATTTTGTATATGACAATAATGCATGACACTTCAGATTCTTCTCTGTGACATGTGCTGTAGTGGCAAACATATCACTCAACTGAGAGACCTGCACTCTCATTCTAATTATTATGCTGAATGCTATACATTTTGTGAAAGTCATTTAACCCCTCTGAGTTGTCTTTATCTACAAAATGAAGTTGATGTACCTTTGCTCAAAATTTTCATGATACCTTTGTTACCAATTTAACAACATAATATGTGGATGTTAATCGGAATCTTAATAATATTGGCAATGCATTTATATATTAAAATCCTTTGAACTTTGCATACATATTATATGTTTTTCCTGTAAATTATTACAACATAAATACCCAAAGGCCAATTTAGAGGGCCTTCTAAATTCTTGACAGAAAGTACACTTATTGCTATATTAAGGTACTACTGATTTTGTTTATTAAAGAGGAAAATTAGTCTTTTCCTTTAGTATTTTCTCTGAGCACTGAAAATATTACAAGCCTGTGTTAGAGACAATAGTAACCTTCACATGTATAATCATATTAACAACCTTTTTCCTTCTCCAGTGAAATAATCATAGACTATAAAAGTTATATATCCACTTTTTCTTTATTGAGTGAAATTGGCTTTTGATTCCTGATTACATGATAATTGAATCAGAGGGCTGCTTCTAAGCGATATGTTAATATGTTTCTTTTGCTTTTCCATTTGTTTATTGTTATTTGTATTGCTGCAAATGCATTAGAACTGAATACTGATGAAAGGAGCTGAATTCTGACTGTCAGATGGGAAGAACAAGTTTTCTGGCTGCAGATGCCATTTTAAGTTAGTCTTTCAAGTGTAGATTCTTTATTTGTCTGTAGTTCTTTCTCTAAGACATGCTTTTCTCTTCAAATCAGATAATGCCTTTCAGAAGGTAGACATGAAGAGAGAAAGGCTTTTTTTTTTTTTACATCACCACTATATCAGAGATGGCTGCATTAATGCCATAAAATAATAGGGAAAAGTTCTAAACTGGATCTAGCAGCACTTTATATCACATAAAGCAGAGGTTTAGTTGGATCTTTTATGATTTCTGCCAATTATTGAATGAGCCAGGAAGAATATGGTTCAGTATTTTGTTATGTTATGTTTTCATAATACCCCTATATAAGGCCCAGGAATCTCATTGATGTAACAGGAAGTGACTTAATAAGTCCAACTCCTAATGACAATACATTCTGGGAAATGTACACTCAACTATGATCTTTACTTTCAAAAATTTACAAATGAGTTTAATATACCCAAGAGGGCTGTTCTCTATTGATAGTATGTGAAGACATTGTTCAGTGTAAGAAAACGGAAGCAGCCGGTACTATTGTGTATGCTTCAGATCACAAGAAAATGAGAGTATATCCTGTTTCCACCTTATCCAGAAAATCTCTATTGAATCTCACAAAATCAGGAATCAAATTATTTTGAAGGCTTTTAGTTTCTCCATATTGTAACGACATATAATAGGTATGACTCAGAAATTTATTTCATTTCTAGAGATTTCTGTTATTTGGGAAAGCATTATTAACACAAAAACAAAACAATATGGCAATGATCTGAGCTATAAACAATCATGGTTCTCCTACCTTCTCTTTTAGTGAAACACAGATGTTACATTTGCAACAGACCTTCTGTGGTAATGTGTTTGAGAATAAACACTGGCAGTTTCACTAAAACTAATTTACCTGCTTTTGATTAGTAATGTTAATGTTTTAAGAGCCTGGGAAGAAACATGGGAAAAAGCAATCATCCAGTCAGTGTTACTTCATAGACATAGCAAGGAAAATTACTTAAATTAAGGTCTATACCCACGTCCATTCTCACACATCCCAATAAATTTCTTAGTGAGGCCCTACAACCCAGCTAAGGAAGTAGCCTGGAGTTTTGTTAAGCACTGACTCTTAAAAGCCAGAAAATCCACAGGAGATGCTTGATGGCTAGTGAATTATTGAAAGAAGATGTGTAAAGAAAAAACTAGGGTTAATATTTTAGCCTCAGTTTCTTTTTTAAAGTAATCTCTACACCCAATATGAGGCTCAAACCCATGATCCTGAGCTCTACTGACTGAGCCAGCCAGGCATCAATTCTTGACAGAGTCCAACATGGAGCTGCAATTTGACTTTCTATACACTGAGTCAAAAAAGGATAATAGTAGGGGCACCTAGGTGGCTCAGTCAAACATCTAACTCTTGATTTTGGCTCAGGTCATGATCTCATGGTTGTGAGACTAAGCCCCACCTCAGGCTCCACACTGAGCATGGCGCCTGCTTGGGATTCTCTCTCTCTCTTTCTGCCCTTCCCCTGCTCTCTGTCTCTTTCTTTCAAAATAAATAAATGAACTTTAAAAAAAAGGGATAACAGCATTTGACTGACTATTCCTAGGTCAGAAAGCTGGTAGAGAAGGTAAAAGAAAACATAGGTAGTGGGAACAAAGTCAGACTCTCTGATTAACTCACATAAGCTAGAGTTACTCAATCCTAAACCCACATTTAGCATCACTTGGAGAGTTAGTAATGTCAGTTGTCTGTTGATACAGACAAATAAATCTATATACCCAGAGATGGCCATGGGCATGTACAGCCAAGGTTGAGAAAAACTGATTTAAATCATAACTTTTTTCTAGAATATACTTTTGATAAGCAAACTTTAAATTGAGACTATTTAATTAATAGCTTAAAACTATTTTTCTCTACTCAAGGAGGATTTGCACAGTTTGAGTGTATTTATAAGAGCAATATTATCCTAAAACATACTTAAAATATGTCATGTCTGGTATATAATATAAACTCAATAAATATTAGTTTTCTTTTTCTTTTTCAAATATGTCTATGTATTTATAGATATGTGTACACACACACATACATAGTAGTTATAGGACACTAAATCAGTGTGACAATATTTTCATGGAAGTACGGAATCAATCTCACTTTCTATTATTTGAATGACAACCAATTGTTTTTCCACAAAGAAAAAATACTGATTTAAGTTTTAGCAGTCTTTTCTAAGATTTTCTTATTTGCAGTTACAAAAAGTGTAAGACATTTGTATTAGAATATTTTTGGTTGCAAGTAACAAAAAAACTTTGACAAAGATGACATTTATTGGCTCAATTTTCTGAAAATTCCAAAGTGTATGTGTGGTAGGTTGGTGTGGATGGTTTCAAGTTAGAATTAATTCAGCAAAGTAAAAGTGTCATCAAAAGCAAATTTCTCTCTACTCAGTCTTTCATGGGATTGGCTTGTTTCTGGGCTTACCTCTCCTAGATCTTTCAAGATGGTTTCCAACATAAGCTGCACCACAGGATTCCTAGATCCTATTCAGTGAGCATGTGGGAAACTCTGTTCTTCCAATCATAAAACAGAGACATGACTTACACTGTACTTAGACCAACTAGGTCACACCACATGCTCATCCTTAACCAATAATCAGTCCAAAGGGGATGGGGCTATGTTGATTGGTTTAGGTAGGTCCAGAACTGAAGCTATAGGGATATGTAGGATGGGGTGGGGATGGCCAGCCTCACTCAAAAGACAAGGTTTGCTCATGTGTACGTGTGTGTGTGTGTGTGTGTGTGTGTGTGTGTGTGTGTGATGGTAAGCAGGTAGATTACAGGGAAAGTAATCATCAATGTCTACTACACTGCTTAAAATAACATATTTAAACAATTGATCAAAAAAGCATCAATAAATCAGAATTTATGAATGTACATAAACATCTTTGTTGTCCAACATGTATGGTTATATCATTAGATGGAATTAAGATGCAATAAAAGCTTTCTTTTTTGGACTAATGGAGAATGTAGGGTATCCAGCACAACACTATTTTATATACATTTATAAATCCATATCATCTATGGTTTTGAGTTATTTGAGACAAATTTTCCAGTGTAACATCCCTGTCTTATTCAAATAGTACACTAGAAATAATATATATAGTTTAGGGGTTCCTAAACCTTCTCACATCAAGATGCTTTTAGTGTTTAAATATTATTTTCATGTAGGATCCTAGACCAGAATAAATATGTAAGAGTTCTGTTTATTGAGTTGTTAGGTGTAAGCCACTTAATATATATTTTTGTAGTGATGATTCAGTAGCCATTTGGAAAAAGATAATACATATAAATTGAAACAAAAAATAGAACTTTTTATTTCATTCTTTAATAATCACAATATGTATTTGCATGCTCAGCATTGCACATCTCAAACCTTGGAATCACTTTGGATACCCTCACTTTGGATCACTTTAGAATCACCCTCATTTCTTGTTCTATATTGATTTTCATACACTACTTGCTTTTTATCATGGCAACTGCCAAAATCCAGCCTCGCAAAGACAGAATCTAATCAAAGGGAATTTCATATGATCTAATGGTGAAACTGAACTACTTTGTCCTAGTAGTTTGAGACTGTGTCTGATAAATGTTACTAGACCTTTTTTTGAAAATTTAAAACATCTCTTAATGTCCTAGGGTACCTTGATACACAGTCTGGGGACTGCAGTTATAGTTGTAACAGAAGACAAAATAAAAGTCAGAATTGGAAAGCCAGGTTTCCAAATTAAAAATATGAGGAGGTGATAGCTAATATTAAAAAAAGGAAGTTACCATATAAATCTTTTAAATATCTTCTTGAAAAGTTAAATATTTGATTTGTATAACAAATTTTTTATTTACATACCTTTTCCCTAAAAACACTTTATTGGAAAAAGTACATTATATGATATAAATTAATCTTTGAATTTAAAAAACCTTCTACAACTTCAGTAAGTTAGTTCTATGCTCAGTTTTACCATGGAATTACAAACTTGAATTCTCATGAAAAATGGGAGAAGACCAGTCCAATAAGAGATACAACCCAATATTAATGTAGATTTGAAATTTTAGTATACTTCTAACTAAAACAGTACCAGTACTTATGGCAGTAATTGCTTGGACCAGTTAATGTTCTGAATTAATCCAATGGCCTTATCACCTTATCTCACATTTATGTCCAGGGAGATATTAGAACATAAAAAATTCATCCCTTCTGGATTTCCTTTTACAATGGCTGATTGTCACAGAATTAGGGTGGATAGAGTGCTATTTTTTTCCCTCCTAAAAAAAAAGAGCAGTAAAGACTCATAGGCTAATGTATCACAGTAAGATTTTAGAGGGAGAAAAATCAATTGTCAGTAATACTTGGTAATAAATCTTATAGTACTGACCTTGTTTGGCTGCTATATACTGCAAAATAAGAGAAGCCAATCAAAATAACATGAATGATTAATGCATTTCATACAAAACCCTCAATATCCTTAGAATATATTTGCTAAGGTGCTGCAGTGATAAGAAAGCAAACAAATGACAGAGCTCAAGTAAGGAGCTTCAGGAGTTCTTAACAGAGATACATGCAGTTAATTTCTTAGTTTCTGTTGACCATATAAACTGAAGTACTAATACCAAAATACATGTTGTAAGGAAAAAATGACATTTGGATTCTAGGTTAAAGGTGTAAAACTTGGGCTAAGTAGATTTTATTATTGAATAATCCTAGAAGAGGATTATGTATTCTGCTCTGCTGACATAAATTTAGTCATATGATTTGCTTTGGCCAAATGCTGTATGTCACTTTTTAGCACAAATGTTAAGATTGAATATGTGGTTCACCATATGTTTTTCCCTCTGCCACAATGACCAACACTATTCCAGGCTAAGGCTGTTCCCTCAGTGTAGAGCAGAGCTGCATCTAACCCTGGACAAATATGTGGAATGACCAAGCCACTGAAATATTCAGAGTGTTTGTCACTGCTACTGAAAGGGCGGACCTACACCGGCCGACTCCATCTTGTTCTGTGTCCTCCACCTTGACCACTGCCTCCTCCCCTTGAGTAACCTCCCGCTCACCCATTCAAACTTCCCGATCAAAACACACCCGGCGACCTGCGTAACAGGACTCCGACCCTTCCCCAGCCAATCGGCAGAGGCCATGACCCTTCGCCAGCCAATCGGCTGAGGCCACAGCCATTACCTCACCAACTGCCCCTAGACCCCAATAAAACCTTTGTGCTTTTGAAACTCGCTCTCTCTCCCCAGCATCTCACCACTACCTCGGTGCAGGTAGGGGATTGAGCTCGAGCTAGCTCGAATAAAGGCTCTTTGCTTTTGCATCGGACTGGGCTCCCTGGTGGTCTTTGGGGATCACGAATTCTGGGCATAACACTACATAACTTAAACCAACTTGACTGATAGAAGTTATTAGCCATTAGTATTAACATAAGGCAAATCTGAGGACATAAAAAAAAGAACAATAACAAAAAAAACAATTGCTTTCATAAAGGGTATATCAAGGTTTCATAAGTGGCTGCAAAAGTCAGGCCTTGGAAATGGAGAGAGGAGGAAAGAATCCTTGGAATCCTTGGTAATAATCCCACTGTTAGAATCCATGGCCTGGGACTATCACAGCTCTCATGATAATCCTGGAACAGCCATTGTCATATATTTTCTCTAACCTTAGAGAATTTCAGTTGTTTTCTTGTGGTCACATAGCTAATAAGGGATAAGCTCAAAAAGCATTGCTTTCATTTATATTACAGGGTCACCTGAGTACCTGGCTAGGTATGGCAGCTCCTCAGATCTCCCTTAAAGGGATAATTTGCTGTGGGGACTATAATAAGTTTACAGCCTCCATTTGCAGTGCTTTCAGGATTCCACATCCACTGCAGGCATTTGATCCTAGGATACACTATCCCCAGGAAGCACACCCCCCCCCCCACCCCCTGCCCCACCTGCCAATGACTGAACATGATAGGGGTATTTGGATCCGGCCATTTCTGCCCAATGTAATATCTCCTCTATGGATAATCTTCATTCTGGGGCTCTCTGTTGGAATGCTGAGGTTTTCTCAGAGCTGCACTGTGGTCTGAGGCTCTTCCAATCTCCTCCTCCTAGCTTTCTCCCCCACTTCACAGGTGTCAGACCTGTATCATGGTCTGAAGGCTTTCCTTCCTACTCCTTAGTCCTTATCTTACATAGGTTTCACCTGTGTAACAACATTCCAACATGGGTCACAATGGCAAGGAAGACTTTATTTGGGACCTTTGTGATAGATGTTAACATTATCATAATAGGGAGAGCTCAGGCTCAACTTTTAATACAGCAAAGACAGCTGGGAATTAGAGTCAATGAGAAGAATGAGGAGAGTCAGTGGATGGAAAATTACTAAGACATCAAGGCTAGATTTCTTGCTAAACTGACTTAATGGGATTCTTGCTGAAGGTAGGCCAGGTTGATCAGATACCAAGGTGGGGTTGGCGGGTGGGAGAGATTCTCACCAAACTGGCTTAGCAGGATTCTTACTAAAACTGGGATGGGCAGGCCAAAGTCAAGGCCCAAGGTTGAGGTCTGGTTGAAAATTGGATTCAGAGAAGCCTATCTAAAGTTTGAACAAGGAGTCTTTGTCACATCCCAATAACTCTCTTCTACTTCTTACTCCATCTTGGCACCTACTTCCTGGAGGTTCTGAGTTCTCACACTAGATGAACTGGGAAATGTGATTAGTACTCTGTTCTGTAGCAAAATATGTAGACCCTTAGGCCTAGATTACTATGGCTTAAAGGATGAAGTTCCTCCTGCTTAAAAAAAAAAAAAAAAAAAGGCTTGAGTGCTGGTAATGTGCTGCCATCTATGGGCTATTTCCTGTTTGTTAAGTACTGCAGGTAGGAGTTCATACAGACTATCTCATTTAATGCTCATATAATGAGGCCAGCTAGATATTATAACTATTTTTTTTTCTGCATGAAGAAACTGAAGCTTAGGTGAAATGACTTCAGTAAGATGTTTCTTGCAACGCACAGCAGAGGCAAAGTTCAGGCTCAGAACTATCATATTCATATTCTAAGCTATCACTATTTACTCACAGTTAACATCTTAGCTGATAAATTACTGTTATGCAGGTTTGCTAAGTACGGTGAAAGAGGTATATATTTGGAATTTGCTTTATGATAGGAAAGAATTGAGAGAAGAGGCTTTGTGAGTATAACATTTTATATATACTGTTCCCATTTAGGCCTGGCCCCGGGAAAATAAATCCCGTTGGGCTAAAACAGAGTCACAATTTGGGTATACATCTTCTTGAATAGGGAGTTCTATGGCTAACATAAATCTGAGAACTGTATAACAAAATAGAACACAGAGGGAAAAAAATGACTGTAAATTCACATTACATTCAGAGTTATTTTGACTTCTTTGGGATAAAAAGAATCTGAGAATGCTTAGCCATGTACCCAGATTGTGACTTTCAGCTCTCTAGATGAGGAAATGCTTGCACCAAGTGCTATTCCTTCTGTACATGTTCCTTTGCAGCACCTGTTTTAGCCAAGAGTGGACAGTGGGGAGAGTTGCTGATCATATAATGGAAATTAAATAAGGGAGCAGCAGATTAAGAGAGATCAATGTCAATAGTCTAAGTGGCATTGCTTGCTTCTCATCCATACCTAAACCCTGACTTCTAGCTCATTGGTTCTTCATGCAACCTATTCCAAGTGCACAGCATTGGTCTGAGTCAAGAATTGATTATTCACTCTTTAATTCATGAAACAAATATTATGCACCATAGCTGATAGTATCATCCCTGTGCCCATATCTCTCTAATTCCTTTTTACCAGCTACATGTGTAACTTTGTGCCCTTTGATGTGCTTTTGCTTCCAACAGCCAGCAACTTTGGGTCTTTTCCACAGGATTGCCCCTGGGCTATTGGTGCTTCTTTACTTTAGCTCACACACAGAGCTGGAAGTGCCTGGGGATTTATAATCTGTTTGAGTGGCAGGGCATGAAAAACCCAGTTTCTTTTCCTGGATCAAGATAACCCTGACAGTTAACTTTGAGTCCAGAGTTACCCTATGGGATCAGGTGAAGTTTTACTTTCCAGAGGAATTTCCCTAAAATCACATCCTTATTTGTCTTCCTCTCTTTGCCTGTCCTACTTGCCCCACTCCCCTACCAGTTTCCTCTGATTTGGATACACTACCTTAATAAATCACTTACACAAGATTCCTTGTCTCAAAGTCTGTTTCTCAACCTAAGAAAAACATTTGCTAAATATAAGTCATGATGTAAAGCAATAACAATAACCCTTGCCTTCAAAGGTGTAATTGAATAGTCACAATATTTTATGCTATAACATAGCCAATGTATATTATGAAATGATACTACTAAGAAGGGAGTGATTATCATTACCAAGTCTTGTTACAGAAATAAACATTTAAGCAAATTCTTCAAGTGTGAACGAATGAGTAGGTATTCACTAGGATGAACAGAAATGAAGGGCATTTTAACCAAAGAAAACAGACTCTATTTTGATAATAGTTTCCCTGGAAAGGGACTTGGTAGACTTTATTTTATTGTGGAAGAAGAGCTCCACTGTGAACTCTGGAGAAGGGAAGGATCCTTTCCGAATTACAGGACTTAAGACAGTGTTTAAAACATTTTTTAACAAACAAGCCCATTTCCAGAATGCATTTTGGCCTACTCCATTTTCTGCTATTTTCCTCAGATTTAACAATAATTACAAGAGAATCCTTGACCCATAAAAAAAAATGACAGGAGGGATTTAAATTATCTAGCCCATCTGCATGTAATAGGAAGCTACTTAAGAGACTAAGACGTTCTTTCTTTTTTAATGTACTAATTCATAAAAGTAGCATTTAATCACTCTCACTTAATATTCTAAAGTTCCTACTGTGTTTCAGGCACTCTGCAGTGTTCTGGTTGTTAATCATAGTCATTATAAACTTAGGATTTAGAATTTGGGTTTTAATATACACTCAGATGGTTAACGATATGACATTGAGCAAGTTACTTACCTTCATGAAAATAAACATAATGCCCACCCTGTAGGGTGCTGTGAAGAGTATATGAGTTAATGCACAGAAAATTCAAATCACAGTGCCTAGCACATACTAAGTGCTCAATAAATGTTAATTGTAACTAGTGTTGGTGTTATGGCTGTGGTTGTTTTTTCTGTTATTCTGTCATACAACAGATTCGCACAGGTTCTGTGACTTTTTTGGTGTAAAGTCAAATTTATACTGTGTTCCATTCTTCTGAAAGATTGAGAAGAATGGATGACTACAGCATACATTTACAGAAACCTTGACATACCAATCAGCTACAGAACGTTTAGTTTCCTCATTGATCTCAAAAGCTAACGATTAACTCTACATCTTGGCAAGACAAATCCATATGTAATCGGTTGGCTTCCATTTGGTGAATGACTGCGTAGATTTTCAGTGTAACCAAAGGCACTATTATGTGCTGAAACTTCTTCCCTGGCAAACAAGGAAAAACAAATGCTTTTTACATATAAAAAAACCCCTAACTTTAAAGCTATTCAGGTAAACAATTGATAAATACTTACATGTTGCATCAGCCATTGTAAACCAATTAGAAAAGATTAGAAGTTTTTAATTTCAAAGTTGGCATGTATGCATTTTGTACACCTAATTATGTTCTGTAATGCTAAAAATCATTGCTCAGGTTATTTGAAATGAGTAATCAGGGTTTTCCCATTGGTAATTTTTTTTTTTTAGAAATATAACTCCCCACTTAATATGTTTCAATTATTTTCAGATTAAAATGTCTAATTTGACAAATTAAAATTAGGACCTCATAATAATTATTTATCTAAGACTTTAGTATTAAATACATGAAATAAGAATTTGTTTTATTTTATTTGGGATAAGTGATATGTCAGTCACTTGTCAACCACTTCAATATCATTTTCTGAACATAATAACTGGCAGAAGACACTGGGAATTTTAAAAAGATAATTTGAATATCAAGTCCAGTGAGGCCTGTCATTTCTTACTGCTTGGATAAGTAAAACCTGCATAAAGACTTAACTGTGAAATATCATATGCTCCTTGACACCTATACTTCAGACATAATAAAGGCATCAAAAGAATGGTTATTAAACCCGAGAGTTTTTGTCTCAATTTATCCCTTTGTATTTATAGTTGAAAGAATACAATTAAAAATCAGGTATGATATTTTACACTACTTTTATGCACTTAGCTTATTCCAAAATAAAAATGATACACAACACATACAATTTTTATTCAGCTCCTCACTGTGGTGTAGGAAATGGTGTTTGTTTTTTAGTATAAACTTGAAAAATGGCTCTGACAAGTTTCCAATACTGTTCACACATTGCTTTGAAAATTTCCTTTAAGGGTCTTCAAATCAATATTTTTTCATTTGGTTCCAACAAAGATAGCCTTCCCTGCTATTGTGAAAATTACTTCCCTTTGCAAGTAGAATGGCAAAATCTAAATCATGAACATCAGAAGTTTATGAATTTCTAATTTATACCGAAAAGCCCTAAAATATTCTTTACACAATGAGAAATCTTTGTAATTCAAACAGTATTTTTAACAAAGTTAAAATATCACCAAAATTATTCTTGGGAAGTTTGGGAAAGTGTTTTGTGAAATTCTACTGTAATGCTTAGGTACTTTATTGAATTTTGTCCTCAAGAGCCATCAGTTTTTACAACTCATCTGAATAATTTCTTATACTATCAATCACTCTTATCAACAGATATTTATCTAACTCAAAATTTCTTTAAGTGTTCTATCAGTGCAAAATAAACAGAAGAAATAGTTTTTACTTTTAGGAAACCTGGTTCTTATTTGGGAAGATTCACTGAAGAGACATAATTCTATTAGAGAACTATTAAGCCAAAATCTGTATGGCACCATTGTAAGTTTAATAGTTTACTAAAGTGAAAGATCATTAAAGTTTGACATTTATGGAAAAGTGTCCTGGGGGTATTGAGGCTCATGATTGGATCTGAAGAATGACTAGGATTTAAGCATAAAATAAGACACTATCACTATACTCCTTAGGTTTTCATCTTAAAGAAAATATCTTTTTTGAACATACTAGATTGTTAGTGAAGGAGAGTAAAATTTGCCACCCCAAAATATGCCTCTTCAGCATAAGGATTATCTTGAGCTGGTTATTTTTAAGAAATGGCAGACAAAGGGCATGCTCTGAAAACAGAGAAGTTACCCTTTTATAAGAGACACTTATATGGGAAATCTGTTTATAAGGGTGTCATCCTCTCTACTGCAGGAACAGGACGATGACTCTAAACCTCTTGAAATTCTGATCAATTAAGGCAAAACTTAAATCTTCATAACCTTACCCATGTTTTGTTTGTTTGTTTGTTTTATTTTAGAATGGGGAGGGCAGCGGGGGAGGGAGACAGAATCTTAAGCAGACTCCATGCTCAGCTCAGAGCCCCACGCAAGGCTCAATCCCATGATTCTGAGATCATGACCTGAGCCAAAATCGAGTTGGATGCTCAACTGACTGAGCTACCCAGGTGCCCTGTTTTTTTTGTATTTAATTTTTTTTTTAATTTTATTATTTCTTCCTTCCTTCCTCCCTCCCTCTCTCTCTCTCTCTCTTTACAGTAGGCTTCATGCCAGTGTGGAGCCCAGCACAGGGCTTGAACTCAGACTCTGAGATCAAGAATCAGATGCTTAACTGACGGAGCCATGGCAGGTGCCCCATATAATCCTACCCTTGTTAACCAGGCTTTTCCTGGGACCTCCCATAACTGGCTCCCCATTTCCCAGCATCTTTTGTCCTTAGCTGGAGATAGTATTTAAGGTGGTGGCTTGGGCCAATAAAGGGAGTTACTCAGTTTTCCTGGGTCTCTCCTATGTTTACAGGTGGTATACATGTTATTAAACTTCTGTTTGCTTTTCTTCTGCTTTTCTTCCGTTTGCAGGAGGGAGTCTCAGCAAGAACCCAGAAGGGTAGAGGGAAAATTGTTTTTCCTTCTCTACATTAGTGAGCAGTATAAATACTAATTAAAATATATATCTTGGAAAACTGGGTGTATAAATACAATAAATATTATTAAAAATACAGAAAGATCATTTATAAGTTTTGTATGTTTTTTTCATATCAGACTATATTTTTTTGGTGGTCTAAGAACTGGATATGGAGTCAGATCTTGGTTCAAATTCTGGCCCTGTAGTTTAACAGATATGTGATTTGGGGCCAATTAATGATCTCAGTTTCTCCATCTACAAAATGGGGATAATATGTAAAACCATGAATTTCTGAGTAAATTTAAAAAAATGTAGACATGTACTCTGTTCATAAGACCCTAGTAAATATCCTAACTATGGTAACTAGTACATTCTATCTTTATGCATTCTGCTTTACTTCACAAAGGATTTAGAATGGCAGCAATAATTTATAGAATAAAATAATAATTAAAAATATGAATAAAATAATAATATATAAATTGAGTGATTTCTTTAAAATTAAGTCAGATTTCTGGCCTGTAATTAGTTTTGATCTCACCTCCTACTACTCTCCCCAGAATTCATTCAAATATTGCCCCACTGGCCTCATCAATGTTTTTTAAGTGTGCCAGGGAAATTCTTACCTCAAGCTCTTTGCTTTCCATGCCTCCTCTGCCTGGCATAATTTTCCTCCAGCTATCCATAAATCTCCCTAGCTCATGTTCCTTCTGTGAACCCTTCCCAGGCCAACCTATTTAAAATTGAAAATCTCACTCTTGGCTGAGTGCATTTTATCCTTTTACTCTGATTTTTCTCTATAGCACTTATCACTCTCTTAGTATTATTATTATTATTATTATTATTTTCCTTACTTATCTCTTGTTTGACTTTACTGCTAGAAGGTAAGCCCCATATGGGCAAGAATTTTGCTCTTTTCATGTGCTGCTGCATCTACAGTGCAAAGAACAGTCCTGGTGCTTAGTAGTTGCTCAATAAATATTGTTGCTGTTCATATAATTATGCCAACAAGCCCTCTTGCTTACTTATAGACCCCAAGAGCTGAAACCAGAAATAGACAAGACCACTTAACTCATGCTCTGACTGAAAACCATTGTACTTATTTCTTATCACACTTTCTTGGACTGATGAGAATGTTTTTCAATGACCAGAACATTTCAACCACTATGCCAGAAAAGCCCTGATAGCAACAGAATGCCTAGAAAACCACACTCCACATATCCCCTTCCCTGCCCATGATGAACATGCTTGCATTGAACACATACTGACCCCTACCTATGATCGTGCACTATCTTCCTGCTCTCTTGCCTGTACTCTTCCTGAATTTCTCTCTTTAAAACTCTAGATATCCATCTTGCTGGTGGAGAGGTCAGTTGTTAAGGCTTGAACCTGCCATGTCCCCCAGCTGCTGGCACCCAGAATAAATTTCTGCCTTTCTCTTTTCCAAATATTCATCTCTTGAGTTACTGGACTCTCTTGATGAGTTTACCTGAGGTTGTTTGGCAATAGTATTGGCCAACCCAGCCAGGAGCTATGCTTTTGATTTGGTCAGTCCCCTCAGGATTCCGTGGGATGGAGCAGTTGGCCATGGCAGCATTCCAGGCCTCACTGAATAGTTTCCTGAGTTAGTGCCTATGATAGATCAGTAAAAATCACTTGCAAATTTTATGAAATGCCATTTTGTTTCAAATAAAGCTATTTTCTTTTTAGATATTTCCTTTTGTTGAATATATATATTGTGCATTTATTATTGCATTTAATCTTCACAGCCATCTGGTAAGCTAGGTAGAGTAGGATTTAATACTTATTTTCTCACATAATAGGAAACTAAGAATCCAAGAGGGGAAATGACTGATTTAAAGTCACACCATTAGTAAGAAGCAGAACCAAGTAAGAAATTATTTTCCTTGCTGAACTTTCTTTTATATACTGTTTTCAGAGTTAAATGAATGAAATGAAACTTATGGTATACATCCATGTTGTTGAAGTTGATTTAACATTTTAGATTCACTGGGAATTAAGTATTTCAGGGCTTTCTTCAAAAATCCTTCAGTTAGTTGCAGAACTCTATGTCTAAGGAGCTCAAGAATTTTTTCACTCATTGCCTGAGAATATTTTATACATTCAACTTCTTAAAGAAGTGTACATTTGCATACTAATGAATGCTTATTGCCTGCCTAACATGCATAAAAATACACTTGTTGCTGTATAAACTATTGCTGTTTGCTCCTTCTGGAATGCTCTTTCCCAATCTGAGTGCCTTATCTTTCCTTCTCCTCACTTGGGTCTCTGCTCAAATGTCATCTTCTCAGAAAGGCCTTTGTTGAATTCCATATCAAAAAGATCCCACTGTTTCTCCCTTCCCATTCTCAGTCTTTCTCTGTTAATTTTCTTCACACCATCTGTCATTTCCTAAAAGGGTTATTTATTTAACAAATACTTATTTGTTAATTAACTATTTTAAGGCTTCCTTATTAGAATGTTAGCTGCATGAAGGTAATATTTTTGGAATTGTGCCTCCAGCATCTAGAATAGTGTCTGGCACATAGTTGTAATTTAATAATAAAGGGGAGCAGAATTTGCCACCCCAAAATATGTCTCTTTGATATATGGATTATCTTTAACTGGTTATTTTTTAAGAAACAGCAGACACGAGTGAAGCTCTGAAACTTTTGGAGTGTCTCCATTTGTATTGGTGTCTCCTTCTCTGTACCAAGAGAAGGTTGACTCTAAATCTTTAGAAACTCTTAAAATCAATCAATCAATCAATCAATATCTAGAAATTCTTAACAATGGAGAAGACAATGACCTAAATCTGCATAACAACACACTCTTGTTTACTGTGCTTTGCCTGGTAGCCTACCATAATTGGCTCTCCTAACCCCCAACATCTTTTATCTTTAGCTGGAGCTGGTATTGAAGGTAGTGGCTTGGGTCATTTCAGAGAATTATTCAGTTTTCCGGGGTCTCTCCCATGTGCACAGGAGTCACTTAAATTTGTTTGTTTTTCCTGTTAATATGTCTTTTATTACAGGGGGTTTCAGCCAAAAGCCTAGAATGGTAAAGAGAAAATTATTTTTCCTCCCTTACAGTAAAAACATATTGATTGAAAGAATACTCATATTGCACTTTGATGCTCCAGAGCATCCATTACAATTGCAATTAATTGTGGAGTTAATTGTATACTTGTATCCATTCTCTCATTGGAATAAAAAATTCATATGACATGAATTGTATCTTTCTTGTTCATTGCATTTGGGTTAAATGGTTTGAATACCACACAAGTTCTTTTGCTTACTCTCAGGGAATTTGGAGATTTATTCTCTATATGGGAAAAAAATAAAGAAATCAAATGAATAAAATGAAATAAAAAAAAATTTAACAGATCAAGATAACATAAAAGTAAGACATCTGATACATGTTTGGCACTCCAGGTAATATTAAGCTACTATAAATATTATGAGATTAGATACCAAATAAATATTTAGCATATGTTCTTAGAAGTGTTACAAAAACACGATAGGGTGGAGAGGGCAAAAGGAGAAAGAATTCAAATGCTAGAAGTTTTCAAAGTAATGACTCTTACAAGGGAATAGAAAAAGTATTAGGAGAACATTGGGATAGATGCAGCTGAGGGTTGCTACTATAGGTTAGTTAAGTAGTGACAGAATAGGCTGGAAATTAGGTTGGCAGGGGACTTGAAATACAGTTTTAGGACTTCAGGCTGATAAAGTTAATTTGCGTAAAAGTGTCCCCATTGGCTTGGCCTATATCACAAATCTAAACCTAAATCAGCTTGCATTTACAAGGAAACACCTGTTGAGGAATCCAACCCTATACCAGTCACAATTCTCCAACCTAGCTTTAGTTAGCTAGCTTACCTTACCCTAGAAGATAGGACCTGGTAGTCTTATAAGAAAATCCTCTACCTTCTGGCCAATCCTTTTTCTGTGTTATTTCTTCCAATGCTCTATAAAACTCGATTTTGCCCCAAATCCCTCAAAAACAATGGGGGTTCACCATACAATGGGATTTTTCACCTTGAATAAGAGGCTTCAAACTTATTACTAACTTGTTTGTTTTGTCATTTGACAGGACTTAAACTTCTGATCATGCATGGGTAAGAGAGCAACAAGGCTTTCAGGCAACTTAGTAAAAATATAAAAGTGATATTTTTGAGATAATTCAAGAAGTGTATTTAAGTATAATAGAAAAGGGAGGAAGGAAAATTGGATGGTAGACTAGTGATGATGTAAATAGCAAACACCTCCAATAAAAACTTAAAAAGTCAAATGATGAGGCAAAACATATTTTCCAATCAAGATTGTGTTCCTAAAATATTTTCTGACTTGTGGCACAACGGCAATAGCCGATATGCTGTACTCAGAGCAGGTATCATCATGTGCTTCTTCTAATTAAATCACATGTCTACATATTTCCAAACTATTATATCCTATAAATTGCCCAGGATTTTCCAGATATTTCTCTGAAGAAGGAAGTGGGAATATCAGAGCAACCATATCATTTATTAGAAATGAAGCTATTGTTTATGTGCTTCTGGTCAGTAGCACTTATTTTACAAAAGCATGGTAAGCCTTTACCATCTGCTTCACTGTTTAAAACACTCTTGTTCCTACGTTTAGAAGGGTAAATTCCATATCTGATACATGGGCAAAACTCCAATTAGAGTTAATTGGGATTATATGTGAAGAACACAGGAAATATTATTCCCAAAGAATGAACAAACCTGTATACATTCATGACCATTTATCATCCTCTTTTAAAAGAAAAAAAAATCAACCTTAGATAATATAACTTACAAATATATTAGACTGCCTTCAAAAGAAAAGAAACATTTAACCTCTCTCAGCAGAAAAGAAATATGTTGGGACGTCAAATGAAAGGGTTTGTTAAGATCTATTCAATTCTAAACAATATATCTTTTGTCTATAATTGATGGTATAAAACAGTATATTTCATTAAAGAGGAAAAACTTAGGAAGAAACGATCCCAACTACACTTCTAATTTACGTTAAAATTGGGCCCAGGAATCTAAAGATATTACTTACGTTGTAATTTTTTAGAAATTGAGGCTGTTACATGGCAAACCACAGACTAATTCAGCCTAGTTAGGGTATGATACTAAATGCCAATGGAACAAAAGGATGATTCACTTCCTGAGGTAGAGTTTGTAATTCCACAGGAAGAACTTCGCAATTTAGCCTGAAATAATATACTACAATGCCTGTTATTATTATATGATTGCATCTCTGCTTGTCATAAATTTTGCTCCAAGGTAAAACATCCCAATGATTGCAATTATTTTGAGTAGCTTTGTTAAAATACTCTTTCAGAAGAAAAAGGAAAAAATTCTCACTGACAGTAAACGTTACCATTATTAAAAGCAGTGGCTTTTCGCTGTGAAACTGAAAGCTGATTTCATTTGCTTTTAATTATTAAGAAAATTATAATAATAATTTCATTCAAAAACTAATTTATTGTTTTAAAATAATAATTATTATTGCTATTTATTATTTTAGGAGCATAATAGAAAGATCTTCTGCTTTGTGAATTTACTACAAATTAATGAAATTTCAATTCAAGAGGTCATGAAACAGCAAAATTATCCTAGGAGGAGAGTATAGTGCTAGAAAAAATTTAATTTCCTTCTGGTTTTCACCTGCTACTAGCCACCTCATCCCACAATATTTGCTAATGGGAAACCAGCCCCTTGCTGCCCTGAACATTGTCTAAAACTAGTTAAATGGTTTAGTTTAAAACTTAAGTTTATTTTATGACCTCAACTCCGAGGAGAAAATGAATAAGAAATAGTTTTGATGTCATTTTTTCTTGGTGCCAGATTAGTATTTCTTTGAGGATTGCATTTTTAATGTTGACGAACACATACAAATTTTCACATTTATTCCAGAAGGTCATAGTTTTTTTATAGCTCTATAAATCCTCCAGACCAGCCTATTTTAATTATGCTTTCCAATTTTTGAGTCATTCCTTCTGACTGTGTGAGTGGATAGGTGGCCACTTTTGACAGAGGCCAGCACATTTCTGATTTTTTAACAACACTTTCCCTACCTTATTAGGTTACAAATGATAAGGGAATTTTCATGAACCTGTAACACGGTATATAATATCACAGGAAACTGAAGAAAGCCTCACACAACTGTTCATGAAACTCATGACCCAAGGTACTGGTCCCAGAAAGGAGAAAGGAATTTTTGTGGAATGTTTAGTACATTCCACAATAGCTGGATGAATCATTTCCTGTTTGCTCCTGGGACAACTATGGCCCTTTATTTCCTGCAATGTAATTAGGACATGGTTTTAGAATGTGCTTAAGAAAGGTATAAGAAATAATATTAAGCAAGTTTGGTTAATTAACTTTATAAATTATTTATATAACTCAATCTACACCCAACACCTCCTTCCTTCTCCCTCCATCCCCCTGAACAGATACTAAAAGCAGATATTTCTATGCAATTGTTTATGACTTCTAAGTATTTTGAAGAATTAGGTTATAGTTAATTATGATATAATATGTTTCTTTTTATCTTTTCTATACTGTGATTTGTGAAATTAAACTGATGTTCTTTTTGTATGTGTTTATTGACTGTTGGGAAGCTTAGAGGTAGATTTCAGTTTTATCTGTGGCAAATGTAGGAGTCAATGATTTTTAATTACTTTTTTTATTGAGATATAATTTCCATACAATAAAGGTCACAAATCTTAAGCATACAGATGGAGAAATTTTTAAGTTATGGGAGTATTTATGCTCATGAATTCACCACCTGATTCAAAATAATATTTTCAGCACCCCAGAATATTGCCTTCTTTCCTTATCAGTACCCACATAAGGTAACCACTATTCTGACCACTATAAAATGTTACATTTGTATAAGACATGTCATACTACATGAATTATTCTTGTTTTTGTTTGACTTTGTTTTTCTTTACTTATCTCTGAATTACATTTTCTTGACTTACTTTATTTATACACATGGGCATCTTAAATTCTTAACTTGGGCCAAGATGGATCATAAAATATCTTTACACAAGTGTTAAATAATTTGAAAAAACTACTCAGGAAGTGAAACTGGAATGAGAATGGAGGAACTTGGGAGTTCAATTATTGATACACCTGTTCAAAAGAAAACCACAGGCCAAAAATGGAGTCACTTATGTTAAGAGCTCTATGCCAGTGAATCAAGACTTAATACCTAACCTAATGAGAGTTTCAACTCCTGTAGCCATGTTAACCTTTAACCTGTGAACTCATTCCATTCCCCTAAGGAAACTGACCTTGCCTAAAACAATGCATTCTTTGTTAATAATTTCCCTTTTTCCATTCCCCTCTGCCTTTGAAAACCTTTCATTTCCTGCAATTCACAGAACTCCTTTCTATTTGCTAAGATGAGATGCTGCCCAATTCATGAATCATTTAATAAAGCCCATTAGGTCTTCAAATTTACTTGGTTGAATTTTGTTGTTTAACACACTTCTGCTGACTTTAAATAATAAAGCTGAAATACTAATATAATCTTGCCTTTTTTATTTCAAAAGACAACCCTTTATCCAACCCCTACCCTTATCCTCCTTAAAAGTATCATTAGATTCAATATGCGTATCAAAAATGTGATTTTATAACTAAGGGTGTCCTTGATTAAACAATAAATCATTAACAGCAATTCATGTGAGAGACTTTTACTACCAACCAAGGCAGAATAACAAAGATTAGACTTAACTTCCTGCTTGAAATAATGATAAAACAGGCTATATATTAGAAATACCCAATATATTGAAAGTGTCTAAAAATGGAAAATCTTGGAAATAACCAAAAAACCTGGAAACAACAAAAACATAATATAGAGAGGGGAACCTAGGTAGAACCCAGAAGACTCCCTGAGATGAAGAGACAGGGATGAGAAAGAATCTGGGGTATCCAAAGCGGCTAGAACTAATTAGGACAGGTAACCTGAGGAGAAAGAGCTGAACAGTGAGAAGCCTGGAGATCCAGAGAGTGGCATTCTCAAGTATTTAGCTGAAGGCTGAAGTGCACATACCTGAGGAAACTATACAAGGCCCTATATGTTTTGTGGCTCTCTTTGCTCTGCCCTGGGCCCCATAGATTCTCCTCACAGACTACATCACATAGTCTTTGCCCTTGGCTTTGGTTGCATTTAGACAATGGGAGTCACTTCTAGAAGGGGGGCAGAGAACAGAGAGAGGCTGGTGTGCTCATTCTTTCCATTTCTTCAATGCCTCCTTAAGGTCTGTGGTGATTCAGTAGCTAGGCCCTTGTTATTTCAAGTAGATCCTCAGCATCAGCATCACCTGGGAACTTGTTAGAAAAACAGCAATTTCTGGCTCATTTCAGTCTTGACAAATCAGAATCTGCATTTAAATAGAATCCCCAGGAATCTTTATAAGTCAAAAAGGGCACTCCCTCCAAGACTCCAGGTTTCACCAAGATAACACATTTTCCTTCTCTTGCCTCTTCTGGCCCTGGAGCCATAATGGCTTTCTGTTGTCACTAGTCCTTTGTTAGATCTCTTAACCCTATCCACATCTCTGTAGATGGATTATTTTAAAATCTGTTTTCCAGTTAAACACTTTTGAGTACACAATCTGCTTCCTGTCTTACCTTAATGATCCAGTAATATATTATCTATCTTGATATCTATATATCTGTGTTGATAACTATATACATACTATATCTCTATCTCTGTCTTTCTGTATCTCTCTGCCATTATTGTCTCTATCTCTAAAATTCCTTCCTAAATACCTCTTCCTAAAGTTCCAAACAATCTTTATGCTTTAAAAATATAGATAGAATTTTACACCACCTTTTTCTTAGTTACAGCTCAATGATATCAAATTATGTACATAATTTCCTAACAATGCAAATTCAGAGTTTATGGATAAATATATACTATTCCCAGTTTAATAGTAAAATTTGTGAATCCGGAGAGGAAAGTGTTAGTATGCTAGTATGGTGAGTAGCCTCTAAATTGGCTCCCAATAATCCCTGCCTCCTGGTATTTACTGTCTTGTGTGATCCACTGTCCTTGAGACCATGCTGGACTTATTGACTCACTTCTAATAAACAGAGTGTGGAAGAAGTGATGAAACGTAACTTCTGGTATTCGGTTATAAAAGATGGCAGTTTTTGTCTTGGTTCTGTGTCTCACTTTCTCTTGCAGTGCTTACCCTTGGGGAAGCCAGCTACTATGTTATGAGGAAGTCCCATGGGAGATCTACCTGGAAAGGGACTAAGACCTACCAACATCCACATGAGGGAGTTTGGATGTAGATCCCAATCCTCACATCATTTAACATTGCACATGAGCAGCCAAAGTGACAAAAGCTTAACTATAGCCTCGTAAGAGACCTTATACCAGAGGCAACCAGTGAAACTCCTGCATTCCTGACATACAGAAACTCAGAGATTATAAATTTTATTGTTTTTAGCTGCTAAATTTAGGTGCTAAATTAGCTGAAGCAATTTATTACATAATAATAGATAAGTAATGTAGCTAGGTTCTTTTAAAGCATGAAATAACTTGAGAATTTTCTTTGTTAACAAGAACAATATATTTTATTTAGTGCTTTTGTCTTTCAAAACTTACAGATTTCTAAACCTTAATTCTGAATTATATTTGGAGTCACTTTTTAATCCAAATCAAGTTTTTCAATAAATTGAAGTCCTAGAAATGATAATTTAAATATGAATAGTTTAAGAAGGCAAAAACTAATATAGTTTTAGTAAAGATAAGAATCTTCCAGAGAAAATGTTAATTTAACTGGAAACAGTATATGTCTCCAGGAAAATAGGGAATGCCTTGTATGTCATATAAGTACAGAGAATGGAATTTTATAAACTGATTTTTCACATAGATGCCAAGATATGCCTTTCATACTTTAAAAAAGTAGTTTGAGAGAAAAAATGTATATGAAAGAATAAAGAGAAAGCAAAAAAAAAAAGTGATACTAATGAGCTGACAAACATAGATGGTTGCAAATACAGCACAGTCATACTTGCTTTAGCAGAAACAATGAAAAATACAGCTTAATCCAGTGACCTTGAAGCTCCAGTTGAAAGAATTTCAAATATCTTTTTCAAATTCAAATAGTTTCCAAATAGTTCAAATAGCTTTTTTCAGTACTTAAAGCAACATACAATGGAAAAAAAAATTCTATGTATGCAACAATAGGTACTCTCATTTGTGAGAACCATCAATTTCTTTCATTTTTAATTTTCTCTCTTCTTGCATCCTCCATCCCTTTTTTTAGGAGAAAGGAGAGAACCGAATAAGAGTTGTGGAAGCAAAGAAGTGTAATCTCCAGAATCATGTGCTTTTAGAGGGCCAGATAGACCTTGTATATTTATAAGTCTGGACTATAATGTAAATAAACATTATTATCTTGAGGAAGCCTCTTGGTTTCTTCTTTTCTGGATGTATGAAATTGTAAATATCATAACCAAAGAGGTAAAAATAGAGCCTTAGTGCTAAGTACTATTATGAGAACAAAGTAACATTCTGGAACCACTGGCTAGAAGAAGACATATGAGGAGAAAGGAAAAAAAAATATAAGAAAAGGCTTTGGGAAAACTACGTATACAAATTTCTGATTCAGTAGGTCTGGAATAAAGTCCTAAAAGTTGTATGTATCCTTAACAAATTTCCCAGATGATGCTGATGTTGCTAGTTTGAGAACAGTAGTTTGTTTTTTGTTTATTTGTTTCTGTTTTTAATAATTTATTGTGAAATTGGTTTCCATACAACACTCAGTGCTCATCCCAACAGGTGCCCTCCTCAATGCCCATCACCCATCAACCCTCAGTTTGTTCTCAGTATTTAAGAGTCTCTTATGGTTTGTCTCCTTCCTTCTCTATTTGAGAACCATAGTTTTATAATCTCTAGACAAGATTATTGGGCTTGACTATGTTTTAATGTAATCATGTTCCCTAAATTTTATATGTAGTATTGTTGTTTTAAATCTTCAGCAATGACATAAATAGCAACTATGCCTGGTGGTTATTGATCTTCCCTTTTCTTCCATCTGTTTGGGGGAAAAATGAAAGAGGGAGAAGGGACTGTATAAAATCAGATGCTGGGTGTTGGCTAATATTTTGATATCCCAGTTTATAAAGTTAGGGAACTTCTTTGATTAGCAGGAATATTTTGATACATTACTGGTGCAGATTAAGGGGTCTTTTAAGGAAACTCTGATGAAAACTGTCAATGAAATCGCTCCATCATAGGATGGCCTGCAGAAAGCTCTGCCCAGTAAGTTGAATAGAATTATGACATAAGAAGAGAGAGCTATAAGTTGAACTATTAGTACCATCTGAAGGAAAAGGAAGGAAACATTTATTGAACACTATATTAAGAAAGACAAAACTCAAGAAGTTCTTTTTTGCTTCCTCCCCAACTGCCTAAAAGAAATTTACATAGAGGACCTGTTCTCAGAAGGGAGACATCATCATAGATAACTACAGTATAATATGAACTAGGTATGGTAGACAGGGAGGAACCTAGCAAGGCTTGTTTGATTAAAGTCCTCTATATGTCCCATTGTTTCTGGATGGCCCAGCAAACATTAGTTTATCAAACATGCATTCTTTATTCCAGAATGACATATTATATGTATCTCATTTTGCCTGTCTTTGGAATCTCTGTTTATGTGGATTCCTCATATGTACATGATTAAATGTGATTTTGTCTTGTTTATCTCATGTCAGTTTAATTCTTAAACCAGCCAAAAGAACCTTCAAGTGTAGACAAAAAAATTTTATCCCAAAACTATTAAGGCCTGATCTTATGTATTTTTGGCCTACTATAAGTAATCAGCATTAGATGCCAGAATATAAAAAAAAAAAAATTGGGTCTCTGCAATATTTTCTATAAAATGTAAGATAACTGACATATCTTGTCATAAGTTAGATTTCTTTGTCCCCACCCACTGTAGTTAAAATAATATTATCCACAAGCCTTTAGGGAAATCAGTATATCACAGATTGAAAACGGATTTTTTCAATGCCTTTCCATATAGATTTGTTAGTAGTAACAATACTGCCATTGAAAAAATCGTTATTTTCACAGGAATTATTGTAAAGCCTTTTTAAAGAGTAATTGATTTATTAATATTATAAAATTGACATATGCTCAGTAACGATTCAAGAATTGGATGAAGGTAAAAACAGAAATATCATCCCAAATTCAAGCATTCAGAAGTAAGCATTACTGGGGCACCCTCCCCCACATTGCGCTCATGTACATGCACTCTGTTAAAAGAAATAAACATTAAAAAAAAAGAAAGAAGCATGACCACGGGGCACCTGGGTGGCTCAGTGCGTTGGGCGTTCAACTTTGGATTTTGGCTCAGGTCATGATCTTGGGTTTTGTGAGATCAAGCCCAGCATTGGGATCACACTGACAGCACAGAGCCTGCTTGGGAATCTCTCTCCTCCTTCTCTCCACCCCTCTCACTTGCTTGCTCTCCTTCTTTCAATCTGTCTCTCTCTCTCTCTCAATAAATAAAGTTAAAAAAAGAAATAAGCATTACCAGCATTTGGTACATATCATTGTTTATATTTCTATGTGAATTTTGGTAAAAACTTAGATAGACATAACTTTGGAAATACCAAATCATTTAAAAATGCTGTTTTTAGCTAAAAGCATTTCCAGCAGACATTCTTATCTGCCTAACATCTTTTCCTCTTTTATTCCTTTTTGATGAAACCCTGGAATCTTTTACACCCAGACTCAAAGAATGCTAGATACTAATTTTCTACTATCTCTTTACTAGAATAATCTTTTGGATAATGAAATCCAAGACAATAGTTCCATGATCCTTCTGAAAAATACTTTTGTCTAGTGGATAAAATCTGTGTTGTTTCACAGGAGAAGGCATTTTCCACTTTCTGCTTGACTTTCTGTTTGGGATGCTGTTGTAAAAATGTGATGCCTAGAGTAGCAGCAGCCATAAGTGACTGTAAAGTGACAAATTTGCATATGGTGAAGGTAGTAGACTGCAAGGATGAAAAAAGCCATTAACCATAGCAATATGGTTGGGCTGCTGAAAAACTACTATAACTAACTGCTTATATATTCTGGTTAAAAAAACAAAGAATGTCCTTATGGTTTATGCCCTGATTAATCAGGAAAACATTTCTAATTAATACAACCTCAAATTTAATTTACTGGAATTTAATGGAGGAAGAGTGACTAAAAAGTAGATTGGAATAATTGTTGAATTTAAGATTATGTGTTTATCACTGTAAGGAGATAATAGCTTTAAAAGATTTCTGTACAGAGGGTTGGAGGGAAAGAAAATATTGTCTTTTTAGGAAGTTCGAATCAGCATTAAAACATATACTGAGTGTAATAAACCTGTTACAGAAGGACACATGCTGCATGATTCCACTTAGATGAGTTATCTAAAGTAGTCAAACACAAAGAAGCAGAAAGTAGAATGGTGGTTGAAGGGCTAAGTGGAGGGGAAATGAGAGTTACGGTTCAATGGGTATAAAATTTCAGTTATACGACATGAAAAAATTCTAGAGGTTCATTGTACAACATTGTGCTTATAGTTAGCAATACTGTGCAGTTAAAAATTTGTTTAAGAGGATAGATCTCATGTAGGCTTTTTTTTCACCACAGTAAAAAAAAAAACACTAAGAATTTGAGTATACACTTAAGTCTATGATCCACTTTGAGTTAATTTATGTGTATGATGTGAGATAAAAGTCTAACTTCTTTTTTTTTTTAATTGTGGCTACCCTATTGTCCCAGCATCATTTTTTTCCTGTTTTTCTTTCTCTTTTTAAAATTTGAAGTATAATTCCATTAGTGTGTATTTATTACCCAAAACCAAAGACACTAATTAAAAAGATATATGTACCCTTATGTCTACTGCAGCATTATTTACAATAGCCAAAATATGCAAGAGGCCAAATGTGCATGGACAGATGAATGGCTAAAGAAGATGTGATGTATATATACACAATGGAATATTACTTGTTAATAAAATGGGATGAGATCTTGCCATTTTTGACAACATGGATGGACCTAGAGGATATTATGCTAAGTGAAATAAGTCAGAGAAAGACATATATCATATGGTTTCACTTATATGCAAAATCTAAAAAACAAAACAAATGAATAAACAAACTAACAAAAAGCTGAGTCAGACCTATAAATACAGAGAATAAACTGATGGTTGCCAGAGGAGAGGAGGATGGATGAAATGGGTAAAGAGGGTTGGGAGATAAAGGCTTTCAGTCAGAGAATGAAGAAGCCATGGGATTCAAGGGTACAGAACAGGGAATACAGTCAATATTATTATAATAGCATTGCATAGTAACAGAAGGTATCTGCACTTGTGAGCAGAGCATAACATATAGAGTTGTTGAATCAGTATGTTGTATACCTAAAATAATGTAACTTTGTAAGTCAAGTATACATAAATACCAAAAAAGTACAATTGACATATAACATTATATTAGTTTCAGGTTGGCATCATTTCCTCAAAAAATTATCCTTTCCTCATTGCTTGCATTGCCACCTTTGTTGAAAATCAATTGACCATAAATGTAAAGCTTTATTTCTTGACTGTTAATTCTTTTTCATTGAATTATATGCTTATCTCTGAAGCAATACTACACTGCCTTGATTACTGTGGCTTTATATTGTTTGGAAATTAAATAGTATTTTATTCATTTTCAATTGTTTTGGCTCTTCTAGATCTTTTGTTTTTCCATATTAATTTTAGAATCAGCTTGCCAGTTCCTACATTAAAGTCTGCTGGAATTTTAAGAATACCAATCTTAAAAGTAAAAGGGGCAGTTATTTTACCAGCAAAATGAGTTTCTTTGGGAATAGCAGAGGAATTGCAATTTGGGACATGTAAGCTATTGAAAACCAGAGGCAAGTCCAGAGATCAAAGGAGAGGAACATTGCTTTATAGAGAAAAGGAGAAAGTTGGGAGGTGCTGTTTTGAACTAAAGTCCACTGGAGGATGCAAGAGTTCAAGGCCGTGATGTTTTCTCATTGGCTGCACTGTGGTATTTTCTTATTGGCTGAGCTTGTTCCTGGGAAAGGAGAAATTCTTTCTCCTTCCGGCTGGGTTAGTAAAGTAGGCTTCTACCTGTTGGTGTCTGCAACAGGATGATGAGTGGTAGCGGTTGAGAGCTCCCCATCCTGGCCTCCCAACTCCATTTTAAATGAAGTTTTCTTTATTCAATTCCAGAAGAATTTCCAGAAATTAATTATTCAATTTGGGGAGAATTACCATGTTGACAATATTGAGTGTTCCAATTTATGACCATCTCCATTAATTTAGATGTTCTTTAACGTATCTCAGAAATATTTTATAGTTTTCAATATACATATCTTATACCTCTTTTGGTAAATTTACTTCTAAGTTTTTATCCTGTTTGATACTATTGTCAATTAATTGTTTCTTCATTTCATTTTCAGAGTGATCATTGTTAATATATAGAAGTATACTTGATTTTCATAGTTTGATCTTATGTGCTATATAGGGGAGAAAAACAATTTTCTCTCTACCTTTCTAGGTTTTTGGCTGAAAACCCCTATGATAAGAGGATTAAGAGGAAAAAACACAAACAAGTTTAATAACATGTATGCCTGTGGTAAATATGGAAAAGACCCAGGAAAACCGAGTAACTCCCCAAAATGGCCCAAGCCATTACCTTAAATACTATCTTCAGCTAAAGACAAAAAAACATGTCTGGGAGTGGGGGGTGGAGGGGGGGAGGTAGTTATGAAAGGTTATCAGACAAAACACTATAATGAAGGGTAAGGTTGTTACGCAGATTTAATTCCACACCTTCTCCATCATAAGAGTTTCTAGAGATTTAGAATCATTCTTCTCTTACTGCTACAGAGAGGGAGACACCTTACAAATAAGGATTTCTCTTATAAATGTAAATGTCCCTTTAAAAGGGTAACTTCCACTTTGTTTTTAGAGTTTTTTTTTCTGTGTCTACTATTTTTTTTTATTTTTTTTTACTTTTTTAAATTGATTTTATTTTTTTAACTAACATCCAAATTAGTTAGCATGTAGTACAACAATGATTTCAGGAGTAGGTTCCTTAATGCCTCTTACCCATTTAGCCCATCCTCCCTCCCACAATCCCTCCAGTAACCCTCTGTTTGTTCTCCATATTTAAGAGTCTCTTATGTTTTGCCCCCTCCCTGTTTTTATATTATTCCTGCTTCCCTTCCCTTATGTTCATCTGTTCTGTGTCTTAAAGTCCTCACATGAATGAAGTCATATGATATTTGTCTTTCTCTGACTGACTAATTTAGCTTAGCATAATATCCTCGAGTTCTATCCACATTGTTGCAAATGGCAAGAGTTCGTTCTTTTTGATTGCCGAACAATACTCCATTGTATATTAATACCACATCTTCTTTATCCATACATCCATCAATGGACCTTTGGGCTCCTTCCATACTTTGGCTATTGTCTTTTGTTTAAATATGAAATTGTCAAATTGGTTTCCATACAACACCCAGTGCTCATCCCAAAAGGTGCCCTCCTCAATACCCATCACCCACCCTCCACTCCGTCCCACACCCCATTAACCCTCAGTTTGTTCTCAGTTTTCAAGAGACTCATGCTTTGGCTCCCTCCCACTCTAACCTCTTTTTATTTTCTTCCCCTCCCCCATGGACTACTGTTAAGTTTCTCAGGATCCACATAAGAGTGAAAACATATGGTATCTTTCTATGTATGACTTATTTCACTTAGCATCACACTCTCCAGTTCCATCCACGTTGCTACAAAAGGCCATGTTTCATTCTTTCTCATTGCTACCTAGTATTCCATTGTGTATATAAACCACAATTTCTTTCCCCATTCATCAGTTGATGGACATTTAGGCTCTTTCTATAATTTGGCTATTGTTGAGAGTGCTGCTCTAAAGATTGGGGTACAAGTGCCCCTATGCATCAGCACTCCTGTATCCCTTGGGTAAATTCCTAGCAGTGCTATTGCTGGGTCATAGGGTAGGTCTATTTTTAATTTTTTGAGGAACCTCCACACTGTTTTCCAGAGCAGCTGCACCAGTTTGCATTCCCACCGACAGTGCCAGAGGGTTTCCATTTCTCCACATCCTCTCCAGCATCTATAGTCTCCTGATTTGTTCGTTTTGGCCACTCTGACTGGCATAGGTGATATCTGAGTGTGGTTTTGATTTGTATTTTCCTGATGAAGAGTGACGTTGCACATCTCTTCATTTGCCTGTTGGCCATCCAGATGTCTTCTTTAGAGAAGTGTCTATTCATGTTTTCTGCCCGTTTCTTCACTGGATTATTTGTTTTTTGGGTGTGGAGTTTGGTGAGCTCTTCATAGATTTGGGACACTAGCACTTTGTCCGATATGTCATTTGCAAACATCTTTTCCCATTCCGTTGTTTGCCTTTTAGTTTTGTTGATGGTTTCCTTTGCTGTGCAGAAGCTTTTTATCTTCATGAGGTCCCAATAGTTCATTTGTGCTTTTAATTCCCTTACCTTTGGGAATGTGTCAGGTAAGAAATTGTTGCACCTGATATACAGGAAGATGGCGACATAGGAGGATGCTGGGCTCACCACGCGTCCTGCTGATCACTTAGATTCCACCTACACCTGCCTAAATAACCCAGAAAACCGCCAGAGGATTAGCAGAACGGAGTCTCCTGAGCCAAACACAGAGGACAGGCCCACAGAAGAGGGTAGGAAGGGTGGTGAGGCGGTGTGTGCTCCACGGCCTGGCGGGAGGGAGCCGGGTGGAGGGGCAGCCTGCCAGCCAAGCAGAGCCCCCGAGTCTGGCAGGCAAAAGCGGAGGGACCGGACAGAGTGTGTTCCGACAGCAAGTGCGACTTAGCGTCTGGGAGGTCATAAGTTAACAGCTCTGCTCAGAAAGCGGGAAGGCTGGAGGACAAAGGGAGGGAGAGCTGCTGAGCCCCCGGACGACAGAGCTCAGTTAGGTGGGGAACAAAGGCGCTCACCAGCACCATCTCCCTCGCCCATCCCCCAGCCAAAATCCCAAAGAGAACCAGTTTCTGCCAGGGAACTTGCTCACGCGGTGCTACACCCAACTCTGTGCTTCTGCAGAGCCAAACCTCCGGCAGAGGATTTGACTCCCTCCCGCTGCCACAGGGCCCCTCTTGAAGTGGATCACCTAAGGAGAAGCGAGCTAAGCCTTCCCCTCCCGCCCCCGTGCACCTTACCTACCCACCCCAGCTAATACGCAAGATGCCCAGCACCACAAGCCTGGCAGTGTGCAAGTAGCCCAGATGGGCCACGCCACCCCACAGTGAATCCCGCCCCTAGGAGAGGGGAAGAGAAGGCACAAACCAGTCTGACTGTGGCCCCAGGGGTGGGCTGGGGGCAGACATCAGGTCGGACTGCGGCCCCGCTCACCAACTCCAGTTATACACCACAGCACAGGGGAAGTGCCCTGCAGGTCCTCACCACTCCAGGGACTATCCAAAATGACCAAACGGAAGAATTCCCCTCAGAAGAATCTCCAGGAAATAACAACAGCTAATGAACTGATCAAAAAGGATTTAAATAATATAACAGAAAGTGAATTTAGAATAATAGTCATAAAATTAATCGCTGGGCTTGAAAACAGTATACAGGACAGCAGAGAATCTCTTGCCACAGAGATCAAGGGACTAAGGAACAGTCATGAGGGGCTGAAAAGCGCTTTAAACGAAATGCAAAACAAAATGGAAACGACGACGGCTCGGATTGAAGAGGCAGAGGAGAGACTAGGTGAACTAGAAGATAAAGTTATGGAAAAAGAGGAAGCAGAGAAAAAGAGACATAAAAAAAATCCAGGAGTATGAGGGGAAAATTAGAGAACTAAGTGATACACTAAAAAGAAATAATATACGCATAATTGGTATCCCAGAGGAGGAAGAGAGAGGGAAAGGTGCTGAAGGGCTACTTGAAGAAATTATAGCTGAGAACTTCCCTGAACTGGGGAAGGAAAAAGGCATTGAAATCCAAGAGGCACAGAGAACTCCCTTCAGACGTAACTTGAATCGATCTTTTGCACGACGTATCATAGTGAAACTGGCAAAATACAAGGATAAAGAGAAAATTCTGAAAGCAGCAAGGGATAAATGTGCCCTCACATATAAAGGGAGACCTATAACACTCGTGACTGATCTCTCTTTTGAAACTTGGCAGGCCAGAAAGGCTTGGCACGATATCTTCAGTGTGCTAAACAGAAAAAATATGCAGCCGAGAATCCTTTATCCAGAGAGTCTGTCATTTAGAATAGAAGGAGAGATAAAGGTCTTCCCAAACAAACAAAAACTGAAGGAATTTGTCACCACGAAACCAGCCCTACAAGAGATCCTAAGCGCGATCCTGTGAGACAAAGTACCAGAGACATGACTACAAGCATGAAACCTACAGACATCACAATGACTCTGAACCCATATCTTTCAATAATAAAACTGAATGTAATAGGACTAAATGCTCCAACCAAAAGACATAGGGTATCAAAATGGATAAAAAAAAAACAAGACCCATCTATTTGCTGTCTACAAGAGACTCATTTGAGATCTGAGGACACCTTTAGATGGAGAGTGAGGGGATGGAGAACTATTTATCATGCTACTGGAAGCCAAAAGAAAGCTGGAGTAGCCATACTTATATCAGACAAACTAGACTTTAAATTAAAGGCTGTAACAAGAGATGAAGAAGGGCATTATATAATAATCACAGGGTCTATCCATCAGGAAGAGCTAACAATTATAAATGTCTATGCGCCGAATACCGGAGCCCCCAAATATACAAAACAATTACTCATAAACATGAGCAACCTTATTGATAAGAATGTGGTCATTGCAGGGGACTTTAACACCCCACTTACAGAAATGGATAGATCATCTACACACACGGTCAATAAAGAAACAAGGGCCCTGAATGATACATTGGATCAGATGGACTTGACAGATATATTTAGAACTCTGCCTCCCAAAGCAACAGAATATACTTTCTTCTCGAGTGCACATGGAACATTCGCCAAGATAGATCATAAACTGGGTCACAAAACAGCCCTTCATAAGTTTACAAGAATTGAAATTATACCATGCATACTTTCAGACCACAATGCTATGAAGCTTGAAATCAACCACAGGAAAACGTCTGGAAAACCTCCAAAAGCATGGAGGTTAAAGAACACCCTACTAAAGAATGAGTGGGTCAACCAGGCAATTAGAGAAGAAATTTAAAAATATATGGAAACATACGAAAATGAAAATACAACAATCCAGACGCTTCGGGATGCAGCGAAGGCAGTCCTGAGAGGAAACTACATCGCAATCCAGGCCTATCTCCATTAACAAGAAAAATCCCAAATATAGAATCTAACAGCACACCTAAAGGAAATAGAAGCAGAACAGCAAAGGCAGCCTAAACCCAGCAGAAGAAGAGAAATAATAAAGATCAGAACAGAAATAAACAATATAGAATCTAAAAAAACTGTAGAGCAGATCAACGAAACCAAGAGTTGTTTTTTGAAAAAATAAACAAAATTGACAAACCTCTAGGCAGGCTTCTCAAAAAGAAAAGGGAGATGACCCAGATAGATAAAATCATAAATGAAAATGGAATTACTACAACCAATCCCTCAGAGATACAAACAATTATCAGGGAATACTATGAAAAATTATATGCCAACAAATTGAACAACCTGGAAGAAATGGACAAATTCCTAAACACCCACCCACTTCCAAAACTCAATCAGGAGGAAATAGAAAGCTTGAACAGACCCATAACCAGTGAAGAAATTGAATCCGTTATCAAAAATCTCCCAACAAATAAGAGTCCAGGACCAGATGGCTTCCCAGGGGAGTTCTACCAGACATTTAAAGCAGAGATAATACCTATCCTTCTCAAGCTATTGCAAGAAATAGAAAGGGAAGGAAAACTTCCAGACTCATTCTATGAAGCCAGTATTACTTTGATTCCTAAACCAGACAGAGACCCAGTAAAAAAAGAGAACTACAGGCCAATATCCCTGATGAATATGGATGCAAAAATTCTCAATAAGATACTAGCAAATCGAATTCAACAGCATATAAAAAGAATTATTCACCACGATCAAGTGGTATTCATTCCTGGGATGCAGGGCTGGTTCAACATTCGCAAATCAATCAACGTGATACATCACTTTAATAAAAAAAAAAGAGAAGAACCATATGATCCTGTCAATCGATGCAGAAACGTCCTTTGACAAAATCCAGCACCCTTTCTTAATAAAAACCCTTGAGAAAGTCGGGATAGAAGGAACATACTTAAAGATCATAAAAGCCATTTATGAAAAGCCCACAGCTAACATCATCCTCAATGGGGAAAAACTGAGAGCTTTTTCCCTGAGATCAGGAACACGACAGGGATGCCCACTCTCACCGCTGTTGTTTAACATACTGTTGGAAGTTCTAGCATCAGCAATAACACAACAAAAGGAAATCAAAGGCATCAAAATTGGCAAAGATGAAGTCAAGCTTTCAGTTTTTGCAGATGACATGATATTATACATTGAAAATGCGATAGACTCCACCAAAAGTCTGCTAGAACTGATACATGAATTCAGCAAAGTCGCAGGATACAAAATCAATGTACAGAAATCAGGTGCATTCTTATACAATAACAATGAAGCAACAGAAAGACAAATAAAGAAACTGATCCCATTCACAATTGCACCAAGAAGCATAAAATACCTAGGAATAAATCTAACCAAAGATGTAAAAGATCTGTATGCTGAAAACTATAGAAAGCTTATGCAGGTAATTGAAGAAGATATAAAGAAATGGAAAGACATTCCCTGCTCATGGATTGGAAGAATAAATATTGTCAAAATGTCAATACTACCCAAAGGTATCTACACATTCAATGCAATCCCAATCAAAATCGCACCAGCATTCTTCTCGAAGCTAGAACAAGCAATCCTAAAATTCATATGGAACCACAAAAGGCCCCGAATAGCCAATGTAATTTTGAAGAAGACCAAAGCAGGAGGCATCACAATCCCAGACTTTAGCCTCTACTACAAAGCTGTCATCATCAAGACAGCATGGTATTGGCACAAAAACAGACACATAGACCAATGGAATAGAATAGAAACCCCAGAACTAGACCCACAAACGTATGGCCAACTCATCTTTGACAAAGCAGGAAAGAACATCCAATGGAAAAAAGACAGTCTCTTTAACAAATGGTGCTGGGAGAACTGGACAGCAACATGCAGAAGGTTGAAACTAGACCACTTTCTCACACCATTCACAAAAATAAACTCAAAATGGATAAAGGACCTGAATGTGAGACAGGAAACCATCCAAACCCTAGAGGAGAAAGCAGGAAAAGACCTCTCTGACATCAGCCGTAGCAATCTCTTACTCGACACCTCCCCAAAGGCAAGGGAATTAAAAGCAAAAATGAACTACTGGAACCTTATGAAGATAAAAAGCTTCTGCACAGCAAAGGAAACAACCAACAAAACTAAAAGGCAACCAACGGAATGGGAAAAGATATTTGCAAATGACATATCAGACAAAGGGCTAGTATCCAAAATCTATCAAGAGCTCACCAAACTCCACACCCGAAAAACAAATAACCCAGTGAAGAAATGGGCAGAAAACATGAATAGACACTTCTCTAAAGAAGACATCCGGATGGCCAACAGGCACATGAAAAGATGCTCAACGTCGCTCCTCATCAGCGGAATACAAATCAAAACCACACTCAGATATCACCTCATGCCAGTCAGAGTGGCCAAAATGAACAAATCAGGAGACTATAGATGCTGGAGAGGATGTGGAGAAACGGGAACCCTCTTGCACTGTTGGTGGGAATGCAAATTGGTGCAGCCGCTCTGGAAAGTAGTGTGGAGGTCCCTCAGAAAATTAAAAATAAACCTACCCTACGACCCAGCAATAGCACTGCTAGGAATTTACCCAAGGGATACAGGAGTACTGATGCATAGGGGCACTTGTACCCCAGTGTTGATAGTAGCGCTCTCAACAATAGCCAAATTATGGAAAGAGCCTAAATGTCCATCAACTGATGAATGGATAAAGAAATTGTGGTTTATATACACAATGGAATACTACATGGCAATGAGAAAGAATGAAATATGGCCTTTTGTAGCCACGTGGATGGAACTGGAGAGTGTGATGCTAAGTGAAATAAGTCATACAGAGAAAGACAGATACCATATGGTTTCACTCTTATGTGGATCCTGAGAAACTTAACAGAAACCCATGGGGGAGGGGAAGGAAAAAAAAAAAAAGATGTTAGAGTGGGAGAGAGCCAAAGCATAAGAGACTGTTAAAAACTGAGAACAAACTGAGGGTAATGGGGGGTGGGAGGGAGGGGAGGGTGGGTGATGGGTATTGAGGAGGGCACCTTTTGGGATGAGCACTGGGTGTTGTATGGAAACCAATTTGACAATAAACTTCATATGTTGAAAAAAAAAAGAAATTGTTGCAGCTGAGGTCAGAGGGGTTTTTCCCCGCTTTCTCCCTTAGGGTTTTAATGGTTTCCTCTCTCACATTCAGGTCCTTTATCCATTTTGAGTTTGTTTTGTGAATGGTGTAAGTAAGTGGTCTAGTTTCATCCTTCTGCATGTTGCTGTCCAGTCCTCCCAGCACCATTTGTTAAAGAGACTGTCTTTTTTCCATTGGATATTCTTTCCTGCTTTGTCAAAGATTAGTTGGCCAAACGTTTGTGGGTCTAGTTCTGGGGTTTCTATTCTATTCCATTGGTCTATGTGTCTGTTTTTGTGCCAATACCATGCTGTCTTGAGGATTACAGCTTTGTAGTAGAGGCTAAAGTCTGGGATTGTGATGCCTCCTGCTTTGGTCTTCTTCTTCAAAATTACTTTGGCTATTCGGGGCCTTTTGTGGTTCCATATGAATTTTAGGATTGCTTGTTCTAGTTTCAAGAAGAATGCTGGTGCAATTTTGATTGGGATTGCATTTAATGTGTAGATACCTTTGGGTAGTATTGACATTTTAACAATATTTATTCTTCCAATCCATGAGCATGGGTTGTTTTTCCATTTCTTTGTATCGTCTTCAATTTCCTTCATAAGCTTTCTGTAGTTTTCAGCATACAGATCTTTTACATCTTTGGTTAGGTTTATTCCTAGGTATTTTATGCTTCTTGGTGCAATTGTGAATGGAATCAGTTTCTTTATTTGTCTTTCTGTTACTTCATTATTAGTGTATAAGAATGCAACTGATTTCTGTACATTGGTTTTGTATCCTGCGACTTTGCTGAATTCATGTATCAGTTCTAGCAGACTTCTGATGGAGTCTATCGGATTTTACACGTATGATATCATTTCATCTGCAAAAAGTGAAAGCTTAACTTCATCTTTGCCAATTTTGATGCCTTTGATTTCCTTTTGTTGTGTTATTGCTGATGCTAGAACTTCCAACAGTATGTTAAACAACAGCGGTGAGAGTGGACATCCCTGTCATGTTCCTGATCTCAGGGACAAAGCTCTCAGTTTTTTCCCATTGAGGATGATATTAGATGTGGGCTTTTCATAAATGGCTTTGATGGTGTTTAAATTTGTTGCTTCTAACCCAACTTTCTTGAGGGTTTTTACTAAGAAAGCATGCTTTGGTTTGCCAAAGGCTTTTTCTGCATCTATTGACAGGATCATATGGTTCTTATCTTTTCTTTTATTAATGTGATGTACCACATTGATTGATTTGTGAGTATTGAACCAACCCTGCATCCCAGGAATGAATCCCACTTGATCATGGTGAATAATTCTTTTCATATGCTGTTGAATTCGATTTGGTAGTATCTTATTGAGAATTTTTGCATCCATATTCATCAGGGATATTGGCCTGTAGTTCTCTTTTTTTTACTGGGTCTCTGTCTGGTTTAGGAATCAAAGTAATACTGGCTTCATAGAATGAGTCTGAAAGTTTTCCTTCCCTTTCTATTTTTTGGAATAGCTTGAGAAGGATACATATTACCTCTGCTTTAAATGTCTGGTAGAATTGCCCAGGGAAGCCATCTGGTCCTGGAATCTTATTTGTTGGGAGATTTTTGATAACCGATTCAATTTCTTCGCTGGTTATGGGTCTGTTCAAGTTTTCTATTTCTTCCTGTTTGAGTTTTGGAAGTGGGTGGTGCTTAGGAATTTGTCCATTTCTTCCAGGTTGTCCAGTTTGTTGGCATATAATTTTTCATAGTATTCCCTGATAATTTCTTGTATGTCTGAGGGATTGGTTGTAATAATTCCATTTTCATTCATGATTTTATCTATTTGGGTCATCTCCCTTTTCTTTTTGAGAAGCCTGGCTAGAGGTTTATCAATTTTGTTTATTTTTTCAAAAAACCAACTGTTGGTTTCATTGATCTGCTCTACAGTTTTCTTAGATTCTATATTGTTTATTTCTGTTATGATCTTTATTATTTCTCTTCTTTTGCTGGGTTTAGGCTGCCTTTGCTGTTCTGCTTCTAGTTCCTTTTGGTGTGCTGTTAGATGTTGTAATGGGATTTTTCTTGTTTCTGGAGATAGGCCTGGATTGCAATGTAGTTTCCTCTCAGGACTGCCTTTGCTGCATCTCAAAGCGTTTGGATTGTTGTATTTTCATTTTCCTTTGTTTCCATATATTTTAAAATTTCTTCTTTAATTGCCTGGTTGACCCATTCATTCTTTAGTAGGGTGTTCTTTAACCTCCATGCTTTTGGAGGTTTTCCAGATGTTTTCCTGTGGTTGATTTCATGTTTCATAGCATTGTGGTCTGAAATTATGCATGGTATGATCTCAATTCTTGTATACTTATGCAGGGCTATTTTGTGACCCAGTATGTGATATATCTTGGAGAAGGATCCATGTGCACTCGAGAAGAAAGTATATTCTATTGTTTTGGGATGCAGAGTTCTAAATATATTTGTCGAGTCCATCTGATCCAATGTATCATTCAGGGTCCTTGTTTCTTTATTGATCCTGTGTCTAGATGATCTGTCCATTGTTGTAACTGGAGTATTAAAGTCACCTGCAATTACCACTTTCTTATCAATAAGGTTGCTTATGTTTGTGATGAATTGTTTTACATATTTGGGGGCTCCCGTATTTGGCGCATAGACTTTTATAATTGTTAGCTCTTCCTAATGGATAGACCCTGCAATTATTAAATAATGCCTTTTTTCATCTCTTGTTACAGCCTTTAATTTAACATCGAGTTTGTCTGATATAAGTATGGCTACTCCAGCTTTCTTTTGACTTCCAGTAGCATGACAGATAGTTCTCCATCCCCTCACTTTCAATCTGAAGGTGTCCTCAGGTCTAAAATGAGTCTCTTGTAGACAGCAAATAGATGGGTCTTGTTTTTTTTTTTTATCCATTTTGATACCCTATGTCTTTTGGTTGGAGCATTTAGTCCTATTACATTCAGTTTTATTATTGAAAGATATGGGTTCAGAGTCATTGTGATGTCTGTAGGTTTCATGCTTGTAGTCATGTCTCTGGTACTTTGTCTCACAGGATCGTGCTTAGGATCTCTTGTAGGGCTGGTTTAGTGGTGACGAATTCCTTCAGTTTTTGTTTGTTTGGGAAGACCTTTATCTCTCCTTCTATTCTGAATGACAGGCTTGCTAGAGAAAGGATTCTCGGCTGCATATTTTTTCTGTTCATCACATCAAGATTTCTTGCCAAGCCTTTCTGGCCTGCCAAGTTTCAGTAGATAGGTCTGTCACTAATCTTATGGGTCTCCCTTTGTAAGTTAGAGCCTATTTATCCCTAGCTGCTTTCAGAATTTTCTCTTTATCCTTGTATTTTGGCAGTTTCACTATGATATGTTGTGGAGAAGATCGATTCAAGTTACGTCTGAAGGGAGTTCTCTGTGCCTCTTGGATTTCAATGCCTTTTTCCCTCCCCAGATCAGGGAAGTTCTCAGCTATGATTTCTTCAAGTACACCTTCAGCCCCTTTCTCTCTGTCTTCCTCCTCTGGAATTCCTGTGATACGGATATTGTTGCGTTTGATTGCATCACTTAGTTCTATAATTCTCCCCTCATACTCCTGGATTTTTTTTCTCTTTTTCTCAGCTTCCTCTTTTTCCATTATTTTATTTTCTAATTCACCTATTCTCTCCTCTGCCTCTTCAATCCGAGCTGTGGTCGCCTCTATTTTTTTTTACACCTCATTTATTGCATTTTTTAGCTCTCCTGACTGTTTCTTAGTCTCTCAATCTTTGTAGTAATAGATTCTCTGCTGTCCTCTATATTTTTTCCAATCCCAGCAATTAATTTTATGACTTATTTTAAATTCATTTTATGTTATATTGCTTAAATCGTTTTTGATCAATTTGTTAGCTGTCGCTACTTCCTGGAGTTTCTTTTGAGAAGAATTCTTCTGTTTCGTCATTTCGGATAGTCCCTGGAGTGGCGGGGAACTGCAGGGCTCTTCCCCTGTGCTGTCTGGAGTAACTTGCATTGGTGGGCAGGACCACAGTCAGACCTGATGTCTGCCCCCAGTCCACTGCTGGGGCCATAGTCAGAATGGTGTGTACCTTATATTCCCCTCTGCCAGGGGCAGGAATCACTGTGGAGTGCTGTGGCCCCTGTCTGGGCTACATGCACACTGCCAGGTTTGTGGTGCTGCTTTGATGGGATCTGGCATATTAGCCTGGGTGGATCTGCAAGGTGCACAGGGGCGGAAGGGGCAGGCTCAGCTCGTTTTGCCTCCTTAGACCGCTGTGGGAGGGGCCCTGCGGCACTGGGAGGGAGGCAGACCCATCGGAGCGATGGATCCACAGAAGCACAGCATTGGGTGTTTGTGCAGTGCAAGCAATTTCCACAATGGGAACTGGTTCCCTTTGGGATTTCGGTTGGGGGATGGGTGAGGGAGATGGCGCTTCTCAGTGCCTTTGTTCCTCGCTGAGCTGAGCTCTGTCCTCCAGGACTCAACACCTCTCCCTCTTCGTGTCCTCTTGCCCTCCCTCTCTGAGCAGAGCTGTCGACTTATAACATTCCAGATGTTAAGTCCCACTGGCTGTCAGAACACACTCTGTCCAGCTCCTCTGCTTTTGCACGCCAGACTCAGGGCTCTGCCTTAATAGGCAGGCTGTCCCTCCACCGCCTCATCTTCCTCCCGCCAGCCTGTGTAGCGTGCACTGCCTCTCCACCCCTCCTACCCTCTTCCGTGGGCCTCTTGTCTACGCTTGGCTCTGGAGAGTCTGTTCTGCTAGTCTTCTGGCGGTTTCCTGGGTTATTGAGGCAGATGTGGGTGGAATCTAAGTGATCAGCAGGACGCAGTGAGCCCAGCGTCCTCCTACACCACCATCTTCCTCCAGTCTTCTACTATTTCTTTAAAAATACGCAGTTTAAGATAATCCTTATGACAAAGATACATATTTTGTAGTGGTAAATTCTCCTCTCCTTCAAAGAAAAATGCCCTATGGCCTCAAATCACACATGTTTTCCTTTAGTTCTCCACTTCTGTGGTTCTGTATATAATACTCTGCCTCTGTAGGGAACTCCTCAATCTTTCCTGTGGTATTAGATCTCAATGTGTTCTAAGCAAAGAAACTTTGGCTACACCTTTCAGGATGTTGGTCCTTAGCTTTTTCTTTAAAATTTTTTTAATGTTTATTTATTTTTGAAAGACAGATACAGAGACAGAGAGCGAGCAGGGGAGGGGCAGAGAGAGGAAGACACAGAATTTGAAGCAGGATCCGGGCTCTGAGCTGTCAGTACAGAGCCCGATATGGGGCTCTAACTCAGAAACTGTGATATCATGACCTAAGTCTAAGTCAGATGCTTAACTGATTGAGCCACCCAGGTGCCCCATGTCGTTAACTTTTAACAGGTCTATGGTGGTACTGGTAACCCTCAACATTGTTTCAGTTCTGACTTCTCACTACTAGTCATATGAGGCTGAGGAAACTATTTGTTGTACTGTTTATTCTCTATTTTGTCCTTTACATTTCCTTTTGGAGAGATTTAAGGAGGATATGTAGCAAAAATTCTCCCACTTTATTACATGTTTAACCAGTAGTCCTAGAGTATGTTCTATTTTCACACCTGCTTCCTGAACTACTACCATCAGTAAGCTGGGAAATAAAGAACAGAAACAAATCATTTACCTAAGGTAATACAGTTTGCCGTGCAGAAAGAAAAAAAATACACGTCTTGCTCAAAGGTAATTTTTGGATAATCTACTAATTACTTTATAATCTTGGAAGTTAATTCTTACAGAAAGCATTTCTACAACATGACACGGAAGGGAAAGCGGAAAAAAGGATGTTTCATATCAAAATATATTTTTTTTCAACAGCCATGCGAAGCTGGAGAGAATGAGCTAAAAAGAACAGTTAATATAAGTTTATAACAAAGTTTAAACAAGTTTTAAAATTTAGATTTCATTTTCCAATCTTTTCCCCATACAACACATATACTACTTACACTGCTGGATGCTTAGCCTAAATGTATATCTAGGGTTGTCACTCTTCTTAGGTGTGATTTCACAATCATAGGAAATTGCCCAGCAGAGGTAGCTAAAGTATAACAGCTCCAACACAATCAATAGTGTTTAGTGTCTCAAGTATCTTCTTTCAGGTTAAATTGTATTGCAATGCTTTTAAGAAATACTTGCCATGGTAACCTCAGTAATCCACCTTTTGAAATTCACATGACTTTTTTTTCATACTATTCTTCTGGTGAATTTATTGTTCCTATGGAATTGAGAAAGTGGAGGGAAGTTGGGGCTAAATGCTATGATTTTATATTCTTACTTGGTGGTTCCAAGTGAGAATAGAGGAAATTATCTTCTGCCATGTAGATTTTGGGTTTTTTTTTTTGGGGGGGGGAGGAGAAGGTTACCCTTATATTCACACAGCTGCAGGCTATTAAAATCAAACAGAATGCAATCAAAATAAATTCTGACATCAGAATGCAACACTTTTAAGTTATTCTTTAGCTGTGCCTATTCATGCACAACTCTTGGAAAATCAAGCATGAGATAAATTCCTCACACCAATAGTCAGTTTTAAAAGTAATCAATTAGTCAGGGGCACTTTGGTGGCTCAGTCAGTTAAGCATCTGACTTTGGCTCATGTCATGATCTCACAGTTCCTGGTCTGAGCCCCGCATCAGGTTCTGTTCTGATAGCTCAGAGGCTGGAGCCTGACACGGATTCTGTGTTTCTGTCTCTCTCTGCCCCTCCCCCACTTGTGCTCTCTCTCTCTCCCTCTCAAAAATAAATAAACATTAAAAGAAAAAAAAAACCTGATCGATTGACTGTATTCTACTATTGGTTCAAACTGACCTCTGTATATTGGCCTAGACTTTGATAATAATACATAGAAAATAGAGGATTCGCTAGCATTCAGAGTGGGCAGTTTTTAAATGAATTTTTAAAACCAGTGGAATTTCCCATAATGACTTTTATCCAGATGCTGCTTCATAAATGAATCTTTCCCAGTCTCTTTCTCTTCATCTCTCTTTTAAAAGGTTTGTATAGCTATCTTTTTTGTTCCTCAAAATTTTTACCAGTCATCTCAAAAGAATTTAAAACTAAAGCTTTTCCTTGATACCGTGCCTGAGTGTAAAGCCCCAACAAGTTACAACAGGTAAAGTGTGGCTATGGAGTGTACATAAGCAGTTCTCACAAAAGGAAAATGTCAGTAAATCATAAGACATTTAGGAAGTTGGATGATTTTATGACATGTGGCATGCCAATTTTCCCTTAAAATAGCATTTTTCTTCTCCAGTTTCTTGGCCTATTTACAATCATGATGGGAAACAGAAAAATCAACTTCACATTCCAGTTACAATAATGTATATTTCCATTTTTACATGATGTCCTTTGAGTGAATGATGTAGGGAACATTTCCACTCTTATTAAAAATAAACTATAGGTCTGAAACTTTTGTACTTAGAAAATTAAAATCATATGTTTCATTTGGACTTGTGCACAGTCACTTGAATTTTTCTACATATTAAACTAATTATATTTTCATAAGTTGACTTCACATTTTTATCAACATGAGAGTTTAATCTGAAAACATGACCAGTATCAAATTTGAAATATATGCTTTTTTACACAGAAAATTTTGCTTTCAAATTCATTGATAGGATGAAAGGAGGGAAAAAGAGAGATTTTCAAGATTAATGCATGCCATATTAAAATCAATTTAAAAATACTGGCACACACCATGGATAAGAGCTTGATCAATTTTCATTTTATAAAGTCACAATGCAGGCCTTTTTCCAAATATTCACAAGAATGTTATTCTCATTCATTATTTTTTTTATTAATAATGTTGAAAAATATAATTATTGAGACTGGATTTTTATTTTTAATACTTTATTAATGCCCCACTTTATAATGTTTTTGTTTGTTTGTTTCTTTTTTTTTAAACATTTAAACATTTTTATTTATTTTTGAGAGAGCAAGTGTGTGAGCAGGGGAGGGTCAGAGAGAGAAGGAGACACAGAATCTGAAGCAGGCTCCAGGCTCCAAGATGTCAGCACAGAGCCCAACATGGGGAGCAAACTCACAAGCTATGAGATCATGACCTGAGCCAAAGTCAGATGCCCAATCAACTGAGCCACCCAGGAGCCCCTCTTCCCTTCTGCTTGAATGGTATGTCTATCCTTTGATTAAGGGAACTACACAAATTTTTATTATTGCAAGCTTTTGTATATTCAAAATTTTAATAAACTAACATTTGAAATTCTAAAATTTTCTATTAATGTAAGTTCTCTTGTACGTGTTCTTATTTGGTTCATACTCACTTGTAAGTAGTAAGTGTTCATCTTTAAACAGGCACCAAACAGCAGCATTGCTTAATATAGGATTTTATAATCAGTTATTATAAATATGCAGTAATGTTCTCTTCAAAATGACATTTCCTTTATGGTTTTGTTGGGAGCAAGGGTAAAATTACTTACTATGAGATAGCAGCATTCAGTAAACAATTACTGATCTATAAAACTCTGACCTAATTTAGAACTTGAAAAATAAGGACAAACATTCCTACCTACCAGCTTTGTCTATTATAGTGAGAGCTCACTTATATTGCTGAATATGTAGGACAGAGGCTTTGACTCTCTGAAAAGGTAAAATTGATATTTTAATAAAATGCTTTTTAGCAAGATTTTACAGTACTGAAAAAGTGCTTATGAGAGAGTTCTGAAAATGCACATCTACGGTGAGCTTCAGAAAAGCAAAAAATATGGGGATGTGTTATAATTCAGAAGTACTTTGCTTATCCATTATTCAGCATGTTTCAGCTGAAGTGTCAATATTTGCTAATTCAGTGAGCTCTAGATAGGTAAGGACTTATAAATTCTTTTCCTGTTCTGATTTTACATGTGCCTGTATTTCTTTTCCCACCAGTTATATCATGAAGAATATTAAATTACTGGTCTATCTACAAGGTGGAAAAAGAAGAAATTCACACCAAATTATCTATCTATCTATCTATCTATCTTTTTTTATTTAGTTCACTGTTTGTTCCTTTCCCTTCCTCCCACTCTACTCCACCTCCTCTTCTTCTCTCTCTCTCTATATATATCAAGCTTTGGATTTTAGTGGTTTTTTTTTTCTTTCCATTTCAGATTAATAGTGGTTTAAATTTTAGCTAATAAAGCCAATATAATTTTAGCATAAAAAGTGGACTTCTGGAATCTTACCTTTAGTGAGGACTAATAAATTCTATATGTGAGACAACACAAATCATCACAGGAATAAAAAAGGATGTACCTCAACAAAGCTTACAGTTATTTAAAAAAATAAGAGGATATTTTAATTGTCAAAAATTTGAAAAATATTAAATAAAACTTTCATTTAAACATAAAATTGCAATCACCTAGGAATATATAAACAAAAGGTATCCAATATGCCTATATATAAAACAATATAATTTCAAAACTCATTAAGGGAACATACATAAATGAAGTGGTGTACTATGTTTATGGATTGGGAAATTCAATACTACAAAGATACCAACTGTTCCCAAATTTATTTATAGACTCAATGTAATTCCAGTCAAAATCCCTACATAATTTTAATGGAATTTTATAAGCTGTTTATCTAATGTACTTGGAATAAAAAGGGACATATACAGATAAGCAATTCTGGAAATACAGTTGTTAAGTCTTTTGAACACAATGATATAATAATAGACCAAGGGAACAGACTAGAAAGAGCCAAAATGACTCCTGTATGTCATATGGTCACTTGATTCATGACAGACATAGTTCTTGCATAAAAATGACAACGAATGGCCATTTCAATAAATGGTTTTGGGGAAATTGGTTATCCTATTAAAGAAATGTAACTGGATCCCTACTTCACATAATACACAAAAATCAATTCCACATAGATTAGTGCTCTAAAATGTGAAGTATAAAATAATAAAGCTTTTAAAAGATAATATAGTAGGATATCTTTCAGAATTCTGGGAAGGAAAATATCTTAAATAAGACACAGTTGCACCAATGATTCAGAAACAGGATTGATAAATTTGAAAATATTAAAATTAAGAACTTTTGTTTATTACAAGACATACAAAGAGTGAAAAGATATGCCACGGAATAGGAAAACAGACTTATATATATAACTGGCAAGTGACTTAAATGAAGAACTACAAATTAATTAGAAAAAGACACATCTTGATAGAAGAAAAGATGGTGAAAATATTGAATAGGGATTAATGAAAAAGGAAACCAAATAGCCAATGAAATGTAAAAAGTTCTCACCTTAGTTGCTAGGGAAGTGGTAAGCTTACAATATGATATTTCCATATTGCACAGGTTATTGAAACAATTAAAACTATGACCTACAGAAACTCTCATAAACTGCTGTGTGGAATTGACTGATTGATTGATTTCAAGTTTTTATTTAAATTCAAGTTAGTTAACATATATGGTAAAATTGGTTTCAGGTGTAGGATTTAGTGATTCATCACTTACATATAACAGAGTGCTCATCACAACTCCCCTCCTTAATACCCATCACCCATTTAACCCATCCCCTGTCTACCTCCCTTCATCAACTCTCAGTTTGTTCTCTATAGTTAAGAAACTCTTACAGTTTGCTTCCTTCTTTCTCTTTTTCTCTCTGTCTCTTTTTTTGCCTTCCCCTATGTTCATCTGAATTCCACATGAGTGAAATCATATGGTATTTGTCTTTCTCTGACTTATTTCGCTTACCATAATACACTCTAACTCCAACCACATCACTGCAAATGATAAGATTTCATTCTTTTTGATGGCTGAGTAATATTCCATCATACATATATATACCACTTCTTTTTCATCCTTTGTGAGACCCAAGGAATTTAACAAAAATCCCCTACCCCTGGACAAGCAGAGCAAGACTAATTCCATTTTGTGCTACACCTGCCATCTCAGGTATAACCCCCACATGACCTACTTATTGCTTAAGACACTCCCCCACTCTAGTCAAGCCGCTGAGCATACCCTTACTGGAAACCAGCTCATATAGGAATGCGGAACCCCTAACTGCCAAAGAATGTAAACCCCGCCTTTTGCCCGCCAAACTTGTGCGCCAATTCTGACCAGAGTGATAGGCTAGTTCAAACAGTTACTATAGGGTAAATTGTAATTCAATTGGCCACCTGCGTGTGGACTGACATGACTATGCAACTTTTTGTGTGTGTTACAATCTAATTGGCCACTGGCCCCTATAAAACTGCTACGCCTCTTAACCTAGGGGTCCAAGTCCCTGCTCCACTGTGTCGGGTATACTTGGGCCCAAGCTCGAGCTTGCAAATAAACCCTTGTGTGTTTGCATCGGTATCGGCTCCTTGGTGGTCTCTCGGATTCGAAATCGGGGGCATTACACCTTTCATCAGTTGATGGACATTTGGGATCTTTTCGTAGTTGGGCTATTGTTGTATTGTTGTATAAACATTGGGGCGCATGTGCCCCTTTGAATCAGTATTTTTATATCCTTTGGGCAAATACCTAGTAGTGCAATCGCTGGGTGCTGTGTGGAATTTAAATTGTTAAAGCATTTCAGAAAATAGTTGTCATCATCTAGTAATTTTGAAGATGCATGTACCTGATGGTTCTGCAATTACATGCCAAACATTTTAGAAAAATGTGCACATAAGCACCAGGATCTCTGTACAAGCATATTCATTTCAGCATTTGTAGAATCGTCTGAAACTGAAAATACTGCAAACGTACCCCAAAAATAAAATGAGTAAATTATAGGATATTCATATGAGAGAATATCATCAAAAATAAAATCAAACGATTTACAGCTGTATTCAACAAACTTTATATTAAGAGAAAGGAACCAAATACAAAAGGACATGAATTGTATGTTTTTTGCTTATTTGAATTTCAAAAATAGATAAACAAGAGAAGTATATTTTCTGGAAATATGTGATGAAACTTAAAAAACAAAAAAACGATGATGGGTGCCTGGGTGGCTCAGTCAGTTTAGCATCCAACTTCAGCTCAGGTCATGATCTCATGGTTCGTGAGCTCGAGCCCTGTGTCAGGCTCTGTGCTGACAGCTCAGAGCCTGGAGTCTGCTTCAGATTCTGTGACTCCCTCGCTCTCTGCCCCTTCCATTCTCATGCTCATGCGCTCTCTCTCTCTCTCTCTCTCTCTCTCAAAAACAAATAAACATTAAAAAATTTTAAAAAGTCTGCATTCCTCTCAAAATTTCTTAAAAAAAAAAAACCAATGAAGTATAATATTGATAAGAGAGCTACTGGGAACTGGCCATATTATACTTCTTGATCCATTTATGTTTTCTCCTTTCTGTATGTTTGTTGTATTTATCTTTTAAAATATTTTTTAAAATATTAGAGACCACACCATCTTTTTTTGTCAAAATTTTCAAAACCTTTCTGCTGACATACATTTAAGTATTACTTGCTAATAACAGTAGTAGATCTGCTAGCAGTAATGGAGAAATAAGAGAGAAGATTGTTTCTGCCCCAGTCAAGCTCAAATTTCTTTTCTAGCATTGAAATTGAGAGCAATCAATTAACAAATTCCGTCTCCTTAGAAAGATGTGGACATTCTTATGAGGATACCTTGGTGATCACTGTTATAACCTTCTTTTCTTGAGAACATATATGGAGGAATGTGGTAATAATGGGCTTTTCTCAAAAGCACTCAATAGAAGAACATAAAGAAAAGCCATTCAGAAAAAAAAATGGTTGACAAAATGGGGAAAAGAGAGACTATTCAGGAAATGGGAATCATGGAATTATTTTGAACTATAGAAAGCAGTCAAATTGGTAGAATCAAAACTGGATATTTCTCAAATAATTTAGGAAGGGGAGCAATGAGGTATTTATTTGTATCATGCATATAATATGTGTCAGTGAAAAAATTATACTCAGCCTACCCCAGATTTCTCTTAAAATAAATTATCCTGGGGTGCCTGGGTGGCTCAGTCAGTTAAGTGTCTGACTTCAGCTCAGGGCATAATCTCACAGTTCATGGGTTCGAGCCCCATGTTGGGCTCTGTGCTGACAACCCAGAACATGGAGCCTGCTTCAGATTCTGTGTCTCTCTCTCTCTCTGCTTCTCTCCAGCTTGTGCTCTCTCTCTCTCAAAAATAAATAAATAAACATTTAAAAATCAAGTATCCTATTTTAGGAAAATATCATGATTAAGGGCCCTGATGTTAGCATCACTCAAGACAACAAAATAGATTTACTGCTTTACTTGCTAATAAGGCAAATACGTGCATGTGTATATGTGTTTCTTCTCAGAAAATATGAGACTAAAGATGAGGTGGAGTGAGGTAACCACTCAAAATTCTGTGGTGAAGGACATTTTATAAATAGGGCTGATTAATGTTTAATGCATATTGTGTTGCACTGATGTAATACATTTATTTGGTCTCCTCAGGCCCAGATCTATCTCACTCATGGATGCTTTGCGTATGTGTGCTCGCTAACTGAGGTCATTATGACCCGGGCCAACCATGAAAAGATAGATTCATGGACACTACTTGAACTAAAAGCAATTTGACTATGTCATATTAATATGACTACCACAGGAGTGTGTGCCTTCTTCACAGTATAGTCCAGAGAAGTAAATCTACTTTCTCTCCCAAGTCTTACTTGCCATGACACATATTAGAGTCACTGCTCTCTGACTATAAACTGTTCAATGTTAGGTGTTTTACCTCATGCAAAGATCATATGAACCACACAAGTTATAGAACAGCTTTCTGTTCTTCCACAATCATTTTATAATGTGCAATTCTTCATCGGTGAGGTGCATCACAACTGTACACTCATATTGTCTAGGCATGTGCAGGCCTGCACTTATTTGAAACCCACATCTAAGGATTGTAATCCCTAATCTTCTAGGGCAGTAATTCTCAAAGTGTGGTTCACAGAAGGCAACATCAGCATCACTTGGCAACTTTTTAGAAACGCAATGGTTTTGGCTCCATTCCAGACCTATTGAAGGAGAAACTCTTTGGAATGGAGACCAGCAATCTCTGTGTTACAACCTCTTCAGGTGATTCTGATGTATACTTAAGTTTGAGAACCACTGATCTAGGCTGGTGGCTAATAATATTAAATTTTCTGTTTTTGTTTTTTTTTCTGAGAGCTGCACATCTTTGAGACCTATTTCTCAAGAGGAGCTGAGCACAAGCAAGAACAGATTTGTGCTAGCACATTGCTTACATACCTGATCATTCTCTGGTTAGGCTGCCGTGACCATATAACTTAACAATAATAAAGACTTTATATCTTGGAAAGTGATTCTGAACATTTTTTCAAAGCACAGACTATGAAGCTGGTCTGTGTGGGTTTGTTTCCTAGCTCTGACTATACTAATTGTTCGCCTTGAGCAATTTACTTAACTTCTCTATGCTTCAGTTTTTTCATCTATAAAGTGGAGTTAATAATATAACTTTATTTATAACATTATATGAGATTAAATAAATATACATAAACTTTTTAGAACAATATCTGGATTGAGAGCTTTATATAAATACTTGATGTCATTAATACTAAGGAGAATATATTAGAAAGAACAGACAGCTGACATATGAGAAAACCAGATAGCATAGGAAATTTGTTGAAAGAACAGACAGCAGTTAACCTGGACAAAAGAAGACTAAGAAAACACATAACTGTCTTTACAGTGTGTTGTTCATAATAATAAAGTTATAAACAAAGAGAAGTTATAAAAGGCCATCTTTGGTATTGAGTATATGTCATATATTGAAAGTATATTTCAGATGCTAAAATATTGAAATAGGGTAAAATTCAATGATAATGTACACTGGATATAGTATGATTGATGATTGCTTCTCCTGGATCTCTGTCTTTTATCCATAACCTGTACTTAAATCTAACTGGGAAAAGTTCTTGTACCAGGAATGGGAGGGAGTAAGAGGATTAGGAAGTGGTAACTACTAGATTCTTCGGGAGTTTCTGACTACAGTCAACTATGTAAAGCAGAGACTTCATTCTCTTTACTTTTGTGCTTTTGACAGTTCAGGCTGTTTGAAAAACATACTCTTTTCTTAAACTCACAATGCAGTTACCTCACATTTTATGTGATAAAAATTTTGGATACCACATTGCATGCTATAGTGGAGTTTTAAGGAAATCCCATTAGGATTACTAAAGAGCTTCTATTCTAAGCCCCCTGAATGGACTTCTGCTGCTTGGATGTCTAAACTTCACTCCTGGGGCTCCTCAAACCTGTCTTTGATCAAGAAACTGCCCAGCAGTTCACCTCAAAGATGATACTCCAAAATGAAGTCTATTGTCCATTTACCTAATCTGGTTTGTCAATGAATTGTTAAAGATGTTGAATAGCACCCAAATTCCCATGTGGTTCTTTGTTTTTATGGCACTTACCAAAAGATATATATATATATATATATATATATATATATATATATATATATATATATATTCAGCACCAAAAGGGCATAATCCTGTTCTGTTTGATTTATCATTGTAAACTCAGCACCAAGAAGAGATACAGCACAAGGAAGTATACACTAAGTAGGTTCTGAATTAATGGACAAGTGAATAAATGAATATATATATATATATCTTCTAAGTACAGATGGCCACTTTTTAAATAATGTACTATATCTAAAATCTGGCAGAGAATTATCAACAAAATTGAATACATACAATAAATTTAGTGTTGGGAACATTTAATAGACATCATGAACAGACTTAAGACATTAAAATTTGCATTTCACTGTTATTAAAATTCATGTCATTTTTCTCATAATACATGAAAGACCCCACCCCTTATTTTATGGATGCTAATTACAATGTAAAACACATTTTAATGTCATAATGGATGAGAAAATATCTGCAAACTGGTGAAGCATTGTTTAAATTACTAACTGGATTTCAGTAAACATTTAGTAGATTATCAATGACTTTAAGTCTATGTAATGAGTGATTGGAAGCCTTATAGAATATGGCATATTAATACCAAACAATTTGAATAACAAAAAGAATTAAGAAGTATAAGATATTAGGGATCTGTTAAAAAGACATTCAAAGTTTAAGGACATGGAGTTCATGTAAAACAACTGAAGTCTAGTTATCTAACATGTAGATAAATATTTAATTATAATAATCATTTTTTAGAATGCATACAAATGTAGAAACCTAAGGAAAATTATAACTTCACTGACAGAGAGCAAAAGAAAGGATAATTTGCTGTAGAAATGATAGCAGTGATAGAAATTCTAGAAGCAGTATGGGTTAGCAATTTGGCATCAGACTTGAATTCAGATTTGACTCTACCACTGACAAGCTGAAAGACTTAGGCAAATTATAAAAACTTTCTAAGCCTGTCCACCCTGTTCAACACCTATCTTCCTTGACTTATGATGGGGTTACATCCTCTTAAACCCATTATAAATTGAAACTAATGTAAGTCAAAAATGCATCTAATACACCTAACTTCGCCTAGCCTACCTTAAACCTGCTCAGAACACTTATAATGGCCTACAGTTGAGCAAAATCATCTAACAGAAAGTCTAGTTTATAATAAAGTGCTGAATAACTCGTGTAACTGATTGAATATTGTACTGAAAGCAAAAAAACAGAATTGTTGTATCAGTTGTTTACCCTTGCAATCACGTGGCTGACCAGGAGCTGTGGCTCACTGCCACTGCCAGCATAATGAGAGTATTGTATAATACTCTAGCACAGGAAAGGTTTAAAATTCAAATTTTGAAGTAAGGTTTCTACTGAATGCATATCGTTTCCATACCATTGGTTGAAAAAAAATCTTAAGTTGAACCATTTTCAGTTAGGAATCGTCTGTGTTTCTCTTTCTTCCTTCATTTTTTTCTTTCCCTTTTCTTCGTTTCCTGTCTCCCCATTTCCCTCTCACCCACACTGCCCTTGTTCATATGCCCACACAGAATTTGTGTTTGAGAACTCCGTTTCGTCTTTTTTTTTTTTTATAAATGCAGCGCATTTTTAGCTATATTATTGCCACAGAATCTAATTTCTTAAGCCATCTATAAGACCTATTTTCCTCCTGGGGGAGGGAGATATATTCTCTATGCAAAAGGCTGATAAATGGTAAACATCAGGACAGATATACTGAAGGCATAAATTATTGCAGAGAAACATTTTACTCCTCAGCTCCCACTGATCTCTTCAATACCTGTTTTTTAGATAATCTGGTCCAGAAGGTTTACTCATCATATTTAACGTTTTTTTTTTTAATGTATCAACTCATATCAATATCATTCTACGTTGACAGACAGATTATGTTTTTCTCTGCCAGACCCTTTTGTTTCCTAGATTCCAGGGGTAGATTAGGGCTAATAACAAACAGCTGATCAAGACCTGCAAGGAAAATATATTTGAGAATAGTTTCTCCCTCTAGTTTACCCTCTCTTTTAATAATTGTAATGTTTTGGTTGAAAATACCATCCTGGAACACAAAAGCATTCAAATATTTGTATTTTAGATTTTATGTGAGAACATATGAAATATTTGTATTTAAATCAAATGTGTGCCTGCTTATGGGATCTGCAGTAATGACAGGACATACAAAATTGGCCTTTTAGGGAACCCTCTTGCATTGGTGGTAGGAATGCAAACTGGTGCAGCCACTGTGGAAAACAGTGTGGAGGTTCCTCAAAAAATTAAAAATAGAATTACCCTATAACTCAGCAATGGCTTTTCTAGGAATTTATTCAAAGGACACAGGAGTGCTGATTCATACAGGCACATGTACCCCAATGTTTGTAGCAGTGTTTTCAACACACATACACACACACACACAATGGAATACTGCTCAGCAATGAAAAAGAATGAAATCTTGCCATTTTCAACAATGTGGATGGAACTGGAGGGTACCATGCAAAGTGAAATAAGTCAGTCAGAGAAAGACAGATACATGTTTTTACTCATACATGAAAGTTGAGAAACTTAACAGAAAACCATGGGCGAAGGGAAAGAAAACAAATAGTTACAAACAGAGAGGGAGGCAAACCATAAGAGACTCTCAAAAGTAGAGAACAAACTGAGGGTTGATCAGGGTGGGGGAGGGTGGGGAAAATGGGTGGTGGGCATTGAGGAGGGTACTTGTTGACATGAGCACTGAGTGTTGTATGTAAGTTATGAATCAAAGGAATCTACTCTTGAACCCAAGAGCACACTGTATACACTGTATGTTAGCTAACTTGACAAATTATATTAAATAAATAAATGGATAAAATAAAATAAAATTTACAAAACAACAACAAAAACCAAAATTGGCCTTTTATAGGATGGCACTACTACATGTGAAGGAAAAACCGTGAAATAACAGACATAGGTATTGTAATTTAAAGGTAATGGAACAAAGTATCTTAAGGTTTATAAACAAAGATTTCTGTACCTTTGATTGACAAGGCTATCATATTATCTATTGAAAATCTTCTCTTATAACAATCACTGTAGTCCTCTTTGTACATGAGAAGAGTTTTGGTTCATCAAATATATATTTTTCACTTTGTTATCCTAAATTTGTGGTTAATCTACTTTCACCTCTCTCCAATTAACATCATCATTTTTAAGTTTTGAATACTCCACTGCTTCTTCATCATTTCCAAGCTTCAGGTTACTGCTAGTGACACACTGGGTTTACTTGTAAGCAGGAGAGTGCCAAATAGAAAAGCAAGATGAGCACAAGGAGCCAGGTTAGAAGCCACAGCAAAATGATAAAGGACTTATCTACAATGAAAATATTTAGTGAAGATTAAATTAGGTGGTATTTGTAAAACTCCTAGGAAGATGTATATTAATCTATACTAGTATAGTAGTAGAAGATATCTCAATAAATGATAGCTTTTACTTTGTTTCAGACTTCCTTTAATTTCAATTACAGACATGTAGTTATCAGCATATTATTTTCCTATCTCTAACTCAGGAGATGGCTTTTCAGTTCTTGACATGGATAAGAAACATTGGAGTTAGAATAACCTTATTTTGGAAATGGCTCCAAAGCAAACTGGCCCTGTGATGTAAGTTAAAGGCAACTTAATTAACTTCTCTTGGTCTTTCCTATTTGTAAAATCAGAATAGTTTACAAGTGTAATGAAATGAATTGAGATTATGAGTAATGAATATGAATACAGTTTATAAGATGTAAGACACCTCAACTTATAATTAAACAAACATTTAACTCCTCCAGTAGATTTATATAAAATCTTCAGAGAATGACATGAAAGGTTTCAAAGATTTATTCAAGTAACCTCCCTTCCTACCCCAACAATTATCATACATTCCTAGCCAGATATTTTTCTTTTTTTGGCAAGGAAAGGGATAAAATATGCTTTGTCACAAGAGCCATCAATGTTTTAAAACAAGCATTTATTAATTTAGAAAACTATCACAGCAATTTGAACAATAGTTAGCTGTACTTTTCGAGCAGCTATTTAATCTACTTTATTCTTATTAGAATAAGCCACAGGAATAATTTTAAACTGAAAACTGATGTCTGAGTTTCCATTTTAGTGTTGGCCAAATTAGCATTGGTGTAGGGGACAAGAGTGCTTTTTTTTTTTTTAATCATGCCTATCATCTCAGCTCTGTTTTACAAACTATTTCAAGAACTACAGTGAAAATTCATAGACTAGGACAGACATGAAATGTGAACTTACCTCCAGGGAGATTTGACCAGTTGGTTGAAACTTAATAGTAATGAGATTGAATTACCTGTTATGTACCAATGGAGTATATTCTATTCTATGGCTTCAGGCTACACCTCAAATTTAGCCAATCATCTCAGCATTGTATACCAGACTTAATTGGATGAATCAGTAAAAATCTATCTCCAAGACTATAAAAATGTCTAAAATTATATGCCCTACTCTTCTGAGTTAGTATCATTATATTCTGATTTGGAGAGAAGCAAATGGATTTGAATACAAGGTAATAAACTTCAAGCCAAGCCAATCTCCCAAACTTCCTCTGATATCAATTATTTCTAAGTTCTACATTATACCTCTAAGTCAGAGTCAGGTCCAGCATAAAAAAAAAAAAAAAGCAGGATTATACTTGGTTAATAAGTTCTCCAAGTCTGGAAATGATTGATTCTTGGAGGCAGCTCATGCTAGACTGAGAGGTCATATTTATGATTGAGTCCCTCAAATCCCACTAGCATCCCTAGCATATGCCAAGCACAAAAGAAACATTTATTCAATGACTGATAACATGTCAGAAGGGGTTTTATTGAGCATTTTGTCAAGGATAAACTCCCCCAAAACTGTCAGAAATACTTGTTGATAAAGCAAGTCTAAGTTTACGAGATACAGTGCACTAAGAGAGAACATCTTGACAGGGGGTTAGCAGTATCTCAAAGTGAGGAAATTAGGAAAACATATTTATAGGGTTTTGGGGCCTAGGATGGATGATTTTAAGCCAGGTCTTGTAATGTGGGAAATTGACCAGGAATGGGCAAAGTTCATAACATAATGGCTTTCAACTGGTAGGCACAGTGAGGCAAGGGCTTGAAATATTCTAGATGAGCAAACTGTTAATCTTCATGAAACAGCTTTTTTTTTTCAAATTGATAATATTTATTCATTTTTGAGAGACAGACAGAGTGCGAGTGGAGGAGAGGCAGAAAGAGAGGGAGGCACAGAATCTGAAGCAGGCTCCAGGCTCTGAGCTCTCAGCACAGAGCCTGATGCAGGGTTTGAACCCACAAACCATGAGATCAAGGCCTGAGCTGAAGTCGAACACTTAACCAACTGAGCCACCTAGGTGCCCCTTCATAAAAAATCTTATTAACTGACTCATAGATTTACCTTTGAGGAATTGGTATTTCTTGGTGCAAGAACTAAGGTACTTTTCCTGGGTATTGGTATAATTTAATATTAAGAAAGTATGCCTGGTCCCAGTATTATTTAACACAGAGACAGGAAATACTGTTGATTTTAGTTAATTGAAAATTAAATGAAAGGTAATTAAACTTTTATAGAACCACCTAATGACAAAAATCATCTTAATGAACTAGTCACATCTACTTAATTGCAAAGAAATTACTATCTCAGTGCAAAGAATTCAGTAATATAGTCTTAGTTAATTCTTTGTATGTTTACTCTAAGTCTTCCTGAAAGTAACTGAATGGACTGGTAGAGTAATCAGCCCTTTTCTGAGGTGGCCAAAGCCTTGTATCAATTTTAATTAACCAATTTTGGCACTTGAGAGTTTTTGCATCTGTGTCTGCCTAATTTATTTTTCCATACTCCATGTGGGAGGCAGTAAGCAATAAGAGAAGACTGAATTTTTTTTCATCTTTCTGCTAATTAATATTTCTGGCATTTCAAATGTTGGTACTTTATCATATATAGGTAAAACTTACACTTTTTGAGTTAATTACTTCAGGTTTTGATTGGAAGATTAATCTCTCTTTGGCTACATTACCTTCCACACATATTCTAGATCTTTGCTTCTTCTACTGAGCTTCACTAGCCTATAGCACTCTATCCTGCATGAAACAGGATAGAATGTCCCTTTTCTTCCACTCTTTCTGTTGTTTTAGGATTTTGTATTTTTCTATTCCTTTATGGCTTTACTGTTGTTTAATGGGGTTTTAGGAAGAAAAGGACAAAAGGGTACATACTTGGTATGTCATTTTCACTGAGATACTTTTTGGTTAATTTTGTGCATTGATTTGGATATTATATTTGTTTTTAAATAGGTATTAGGTTAATAAAATCTGTACTACTCTAAAATATCAATCTTAATGGAAAGCAACATAGAATGGTGAAAAATAACTCTAGATTTAGAGCTAATTCAGCTTTTGTTCCAGTTTTTATGATTCTAGCTTTATGAAATTGAACAAGTCATTTAAGCTTTTTGATTTCAGTACCTTTATCTGTCAAACTGTCAGGTTATTCTACATGCCCTTCTAAGTTTCTTCCAAAGCTAATAAGATGATTGTATTTAATCCCAAAACAAGGAATCTAAATTAACTACATTTGAGTAATGAACAATTTGATTATTTTAGCACAAGTTTTATGATTATTAAATCTCAAATTCCAACTTTTTGGTCTTAAGTCTCAGGTCTACATGCTTTAAAATATTTTAATACATTTGTAGATATAGAAATAGGGCAGCTAGATAAACTACAATTCAGTTCAATTCTGACAATGACTACCTGATGGTTAGTATCAGATTTCACAGGTTCAGTTCCACAAGACTGGCTTCACTTCAGACACCAGTCACAACTATCAGGTTCCCAGGTTATTCACATTTCTGTCAGACTTAGCTACTAAGTCTAACGTTCTCACAACCCCCTCAAGTTTGATAATCTGCTCGAATGACTCACATAACTCGAATACAAGTTTGCTTACTATTATGGTTTGTTATAAAGGATACAAAGGAACAGCCAGATAAGACCTACATAGGGCAAGGCCTGGAAGTATCCTGAGTGCAGAAGCCTCTGTCTTTTGGAGTTGGGGCATGCCATTCTTCCAGCACATGGGTGCGTTCACCAATTCAGAAGCTTCCCAAACTCCATCAGTTAGGGGTTGTTATGGAGAATTCATTACATAGGCATAATTGTGGCCATTGGTGATTAACTCAATCTCCAGCCCCTCTCTACTACCCATAGCTTCTTTATAGGGGTGAAATATCCAAGCTTCTAACAAGGTTTGATCACTCTGGGACCAGGCCCCATCCCGTAACTATATAGGGGTCCATCAAGACTTGCCTCATTAGATGTTACTATCACCTTTATGACAGGAAATTCTGATGGCTTAGGAGCTCTGTGCCAGGAAACAGGATACAAAGACCAAATACATTTTTGTTATAATACATAATATGGATGTACATTTACATATATAGAGAGAAATTTAATGCATAATTCCTTCCCATTTTAAAAACTGTCTTTTTTTACTTAAAAGTCTTGGATTTTAATTCACTTTTTATTAAAGAAACTTTTACAAGAAACTCATCAGACTACATAAGCAAACAATATGAATTTTGCCCACATACTCAATTGGTTTCATCAGGGGCATAACTACTCCCTTGTGGTATATTAGATACTTAAGGAAGCTATGTAAGCTCTGCAAGTCACAAGAGTATAATTTGATAAATTGCAACTTCAATGGATTATTAACTTTTTACATAATATATTTCAATTAAAACAAAATTGGATCTCGATGAAATCACATAGTTGATGCTGAGTTTGGTCTATGAGCAGAAGAGTACGCACTGGAAATGTTACTTGAAGATGTATTACCTACAAGAAATCCAATCACTTTAGAAGGGAGCTCACTCACATTTGGCTGCAGGTGGCCGCACAGAAAATGACTGGATACATATCTTAACCCTTCATCTTCCTCAGAGATTCTCCTAGGTCTTATCTCCAATATAAAATAATACTCATCAGAATACTACAAAAATAACCACTTTTAAAAATCCAGCTTGAAAAGTTGTGGTATTAATTTCCTCTCACCATAGTATCTGAGTAAGTTAGAACTCTTCAAACCTAGTACACTTATAGAGCTAGATTGTCTCTATGCTTTTAAACTATGCTCTGCTAAGAACTGACTCATTTTGAAAGTAGAGTTAATTATTTCTCGCCCATTAAGGTCACATTTGAATGTACTGAAGAGCAGTTATTATAACCCACATTATCTGCGCTTTCATAAACTGACTTATCTTTGAATTGTAATTTAAGGCCTTAGTAGAGTCAATGAATTCTATAGCAAGAAGAGACATCTTGTTATATTTATTTATCGTATTTTTGATTGATTTTTGTTATACTACTTTAACTTTGTGTGGTTTTTCACTATTCACTGCTGTTAGTGTCCTGATTGGCCTGTATACACAACCCACTGAGAAATGAGTCCATTAAACTGTGCTATTAGTATAATGCAAGTTCTATACAGTGCCAGCTTAGAGTAATATTTGATGAAACATTTCTCTCTCTCTTGAGATCTTTTGACTTCATCTTCCACCCACACACATCTGTGTTTCTAATTTAAATAGGCTAGCTTAGTACTTCCTTATTCTGACTGAATTGTCTTTGGTGATACCTATGTCTAATGTAGCCAAGTTTTTAGTTCTATCCTTTAAAAATATATCTCCCAGGTTCTGTTTGCAAGCAAATATTGATACCAGGAGTATTTATAAGTTTTTAAAGATAATATTGCCTCTTTCCTTCCTCTCTTTCTCTGTAAAAAAAATAGATATACAAAGATACAAGTGAAATTTTTACTTCCAAATTACCATCTCATCATTTGACCTTCATGGGTATATTGTAATTTTTCTCACTTCATAGACTAAATTAACTAGTTTATAAAACATGATCAACTTGAAAAAATTTATGCCAGTTTAATATACCTTTACTGGATGAAAAAGGCCTTTATGATTTAGGGGACTAACTGATTCTCTAAAGCTAGCATTTCCTATGGCATAGCTTTTCTAATGTAATGGAGAACATCTATGTTTTATAAATGAGCCAAAGATGGCTTCTGTATATTATTTATTTCTTCACTGTAGGCTGAGATCCATTAGCTTAAAAGCCCACTGAAGCCCACCTCAAATATTTCTACATTCCAATTATTATTTTTTATTGGGATATAATTGACATATAACATTGTATATGTTTAAGGTGTACAACATGTTAATTTAATACATTCATATATTACAATCCAAACAAGCATATTTTCAACTTTTTGGAGCATGCCCGCTTTACATACCTCACAAAACCACACCCAACATATGCCAACCATATGTTAAGGGAAGCCTCTGGCTAAAAGATCCCAAGTTGCTGCTGCCCGTTGGAGTTCTCTGACCCAGAGATTTCCTGCTGTGCTGTTGAGTGACATCACCTTAAAATTAGGCACCTTTTCTGAGTCCCCTCCTTCCTAGGAGTTCTCATGCTCTCTGCTCCTTCTGAGTAGGGACAATACCAGTAGCCTCTGGATAGCCTTCTACTATGAGGGACTTCCTCGGAAAGCAAACCTGTCAAAGGATTGCTTCATAAACCTTGTGTGTGCTACTGTCACCTTGTGGTCATATCTTTTTCCCTGATCAGTCCCCAAATCCCTTAAACCCAAGAGAACTCATATTATATTTTTCAAGGCAGAGCATGCTTACCACAAAGACAATACTTTCTCTTTTCATTTATTAGATGGGACAAAGTAAGTAGACTTCAGTATAGTTGTCTTGTTTTGAAAGAATATTGAAAAATGGTTAAACAGAGTATCTTTAAGCAAAATAAACTTTCTCCTTCTCTTCCATCATTTTAGTATGTCCTGCTTCTCTTCTATTCTCTGTCTATGAAATTTATTATGCATATTCTATGTAAGCAGCACTCTGCTAAGAGCCATAGCATATACACAGATGAAAATACACAATTCATATTCTCAAATTTTCTGTATAAGTAATTTTAAAATCTTTTATTTACCTGAGATATATGAAAGAATTATATTTTCATTTACTCAAATAGACATAATGATCCTAAATTAGTTATTTTATTTGAAGCAGTGGCATTACAAAACCTTAACATTTTCATTATTTAGAGAAACATGTACCAAGCAAAGGGAAAAATGCCCATATAATGTAATTTGAACAATGATTTTGGAAATTGAAAAGGTGTTTGAAATTTACAATATTCCAGAAAAAAAGAGGACAAAATAGATAAGAAGAAATATAAAAATCCCTGCAATTATAAGTCAATTTTGGTTTACTTCTACACTTGGATTAACTTACACATTAATATATTGCAATATATACTTATATATGTGCAGAGTGGCATTTGATTTTGTAAGTTGAAAACTTCTTCTACCTTTTGAAATTTAGAGTCATCTTTAGTAACATTTGAGTGTCTCCCATTTGCCAAGCAGAGTTCTAAAAAGTAGCTTATGTTAATGCAGAGCAATGACTGTTTCAAACAGGTCTCCAAAGAAAACAAGAGGAAGTGATGTCAGTATCATGGGAACACATGACATTCCTTGCATTTGTCTTTCCCCCCAAGATAAAACTTCAGCATCCGTCCTCAGTATGCATCCAAAGTACCTTTGTGGGAGCTGTGGGATTCAACACCATATGCCAAGGAACTTGGGAGGAGGCTTGCCTACCTGTGTGTTGGGTAATAGACAGATAGATCTCAGTGACAGCTATTGAACTTGCAATGACCCATGAACTGGCACCAGCCCCTCTCAGTCAGAGTCTTAGACAATCATCTAAGGACAAGAAAACCTTCGCAGAAATCCAGACTCCCAGAGAAGTCTCAGCACATTGCTGGAACAAAAATGTACAAGTTTGGACACAATGGAGTGAGTAAGACAAATGGCTTGACTTTACCTGCATCACCCCTACCCTAAGGCAGCACAGCTTACGGCCAAGAAAGATCTCGTAGCCCATGATTTCTCCTGCAGAGGAAAACGAGCATGTATGCATGAGCACATGGCTTCTTCACTGATATGGGATACTTCCAAAGGAGCTCATTTCTCTCTCACCCATCCAGAGTACTAAATTGTGAGTCATATGACTGGAGATTGGAAAGAAGTGATGACAGCTGCAGATAGGACTCTCAGAGGGCATTTAAAGTACACACATCTTACTAACTGCATCACAGACTTCATCAAGGAGCCCATTCATGAATAGATGGGAATGCTTCACTTGCAGATCTACCTCTCACCCTGCCCAGATGGCTCACAGGAACCTCCAGTGCTCTGAGTACCTCATGCACACACACCCCTCCATCCCGACCTTGTGACTGGCTCTCAGTGCAAGCTCCTGATGGCATTGCTGAGAACAAGCTTTGGCAGATGGAAAAGCTGAAAGCTGGCCCAAACCTTCAGGCCAGGGAGAGACCATAAATGTGAGTTTTAGCTCCCTTTGAGAAAACAAGAGAGGCTCTCAGCACTTGGCCTTGGTGCCTTGCAGGATCCACAGAAATCATACAAGCTTAAGAATTCTGCCACAAGAGGGAGCAAAAAGCATGGAGAAGGTGTACCCATAGGAAGTCTGAGATAGCCACAGAATCTCTAGGAGAGCCGACAGAAGTTAGCGCTCTCCAAAAGTCAGGAAAGACTTGAGAAAGTGACAGCTAATGCAAATGGAAATAGTAACACTGAACTTCAGGGATCATGAAAAAATCAGGTAATATTACACCACCTAAGATCACAATAGATTCTAGTAACTGACCAAGCTCTAGGTCCTCGGGCCTGGCCTGGGCCAGGACTAACAGGAGGTGAGCCCAGGAATCCATCGAACCCACCCTCTCCAGCCTGGAATTCAGATAGGACAGGCTTTATGTCCACCATTCCCCTCTCCAAACTCCAGGAACACTTAAAGGGTCCTTTCTACCTGACTACAGGAAATTGGGGGGCTGGGAGGGAAGGAGCTGAAAATATATATTTGGTATCAAAAATAGCTCTTTTAAGAAAACTCATTGAGCTACAAGGAAACCATGAAAATAATACAACAAAAAGAGAAGCTAAACAAAGAGGTAAAAATCATATAAAAGAACCACAAAGAAATTCTGGAGCTGAAGAATACAATGAAAAAAATGAAAAATGCGACACAGATCATCAACATCATAATGAATAAAGCAGAAGAAAGAACCTGTGAGTTATAAGGAATTTTCAAATTATCTATTCAGAGAAGAACAAAGAAAAAAATATCTGTGGGATACCATCAAAAGTGCCAATATGGAAATTACTAGAGTTCCAGAAGGAGAAGAGAAGGAAAGGAGGGCAGAAAGATTATTTAAAATAAATAATGGCTGAGAACTTTCAAAATCTGGGGAGAGATTTGAATTCATAAGTTCATGAAGCTCATGGTCAACAAAAAGTCTACTTAAGGAGATCCTCTCCAAGAGGAGAGGATAATAATAATAATAATAAAACTGTCAAAAAATCAAAGACAAAGAGATAAATTAAAAGTGGCAAGAAAAAAGAGAAAGCTTACAACTTACAAGGAACCCCCCATAACGCAATCAGCAGATTTCTCAGCAGAAATTTTATAGGTCAGGAGAGAGTAGAATGGTATATTCAAAGTGTTGAAAGAAAACAAGCAGCCAATTAAGAGTACTTTGCCATCAAAGGTGTCCTTCAGAAATGAAGGGGAGGGGAGGGGCCAGCATGGCAGAGAAGTAGAGGGATCCGAACTTTCCTCTTGAAGCCGAAGGACTTTGAACCCCAAGAGTCTGGGAGGAAAAGAGACAGTTGTGCTTCCAGAGACGGACCAGGACAACCTGAGGGGCCATAGGTGCATGATTGCAAACTGGGAGAGATAAAACAAACGGAGGGGAGGGATCCCCTTCTGTGGAAAGACAAAGGGAAGAGAGAGGCTGCGGAAGCATAGGACTGTATCTGGACAAGAGAAAAACCTCAGACCCTGACAGAGAAAGATCCAATCTGTAACTGTAGGGCTTTCTCCAGACTGAGGCCGGCTGCCTGGATTGTGCATGTAGGGAGGAGGGGAGCCAGCCTCAGGCTCAGTGGCTAGGTCAGGGGCACAGTCTGCAGTAGGAGAAAGTGATTCCTTCCCTGGAGTGCTGTGGGACAGGACAAAGCCTGCCAGCGTCAGGCAGCTAGGAACCAGATATCAGGCAGTGCTGAGCCGTGCTTCCCCAGTAACGGGGTGCACAGAGCGTGAGTTTGAATCCCAATCAAGCACCAGGTACGGGAGTCAGTGGAGTGAGACAAACCACCTCGTTTGTGCCCACAGCACGATGAGGACTGCTCAAACAGAGTGATTTGGAACACCGGGTCAGTGGAGGAGAAACTCGGGGGTCGCCATTTTTGTCCCCATCACCAAGGTGGGGCTTCAAGGAATGGATGGTAGGCTGACAGAGGAGGTGGGACCCAGCTACATCAAACCACGCCTCTCAGCACCTAGTAAATGCACATCTATAAGAGCGGGATTGATACAGATGAACCAGACAGCCCCTCCATCAGACCAGTGCCGTTGCACTGCCTGGTTTAATTCTTGGACAATTCTTATGATATAGATATACGCTTCCTTCCTTTTCTCCTTCTTATCTCTTCCTTCCTCTGGTCTGGTTACTCTGGTTGTTGGTTAGTTTAAGCAGACACATGTAATACTTTCTCTTGATACATGTTTTACACCTCCGTCTTTATTTTCCTTTCTCTCTCCCTGGAATAATTATGCCATATAGTTTCTCTGTCTGGACTACTTTATCTTCTTTTCTTGTTCTCCACCTCTTTCTTTATTTTCCTTTCTTTCTCTCTGGATTAAGCAGCATAGTCTCTCTGCCTGGTCAATGTTTATTCCCCACCCCTGTCATTACTCTCTTTGTATGGGATAAGGCTTCTTCCATCAGCACCACCTCCACACTGTTGTTTACTTGTAGCTGGTGTTTCTCGTTTTTTGTTTTGTTTTTTTTTGTTGTTGTTGTTTGCTTGTTTGTGTTTTTTTGTTATCTATTTGTTTTTTGTTTGTCTGTTTGTTTTCCTTTTCAGGGCTACTTCAATGACAAATCAAACACACCTGGTGGAGGGTCCAAATCATCACTATGAGTAGGGAGATAAAGTAACCTAAGTCACAAAAACAGAGAGCAAGTAACACTCTCCAAAAAACACCTGAAAGTCCAGGCACAGAGAACTCCCTTCAAAATCAACAAAACAGGTCAACACCATGACATATCATAGTGAAACTGGAAAAATACAAAGATAGAGAATTCTGAAAGCAGCTAGGGACAAACAGACTTTAACCTACAAGGGTAGACACGTAAGGGTAGTAACAGACCTGTCTAATGAAACTTGGCAGGCCAGAAGGGAATGGCTGGAAATATTCCATGTGCTGAATAGGAAAACTATGCAGCCAAGAATCCTTTCTTCATTAAAATTTTTTTTACATTTATTTATTTTTGAGAGACAGAGAGAGACAGAGCATAAATGGAGGAGGAGCAGAGAGAGAGAGAAGGAGGCAGAGAATCGGAAGCAGGCTCTAGGCTCCAAGCTGTCAGCACAGAACCTGACACGGGGCTCGAACTCACAAACTATGAGATCATGACCTGAGCTGAAGTCAGACACTCAACCGACTGAGCCACCTGGGTGCCCCCAGCACCCTTTCTTAATAAAAACTCTCAAGAAAGTCAGGAGAGAAGGAATATACCTTAACATCATAAAAACCATATATGAAAGGCCCACAGCTAATATCATCCTCAATGAGGAAAAACAGATCAGGAACACGACAAGGATGTCTACTTTACCACTGTTGTTTAATATAGTGTTGGAAGTCATAGCCTCAGCGATCAGACAACAAAATGAAATTGAAGGCATCCAAATTGGGAAAGAAGAAGTCAAACTTTCACTTTTCACAGATGACATGATGCTCTACCTGGAAAACCTGAAAGACTCCACCGAAAAACTGCTAGAACTAATATATGAATTCAGCAAAGTCACAGGCTATAAAATCAATGTACAGAAATCAGTTGTATTTCTATACACCAATAATGAAGCAACAGAAAGAGATATCAAGGAATTGATCCCATTTACAATTGCACCAAGAAGCATAAAATACTTAGGAATAAATCTAACCAATGAGGGGAAAGATATGTACACTGAAAACTATAGAAAGCTTATGAAAGAAATTGAAGAAGACACAAAGAAATGGAAAAACATTCCATGCTCATGGATTGGAAGAATAAATATTGTTAAAATGTTGATATTACCCAAAGCAATCTATACATTCAATTCAATCCCAATCAAAATTGCACTAACATTCTTCTCAGAGCTAGAACAAACAATCCTAAAATTTGTGTGGAACCCCAAAAGACCCGAATAGCCAAAGTAATGTTGAAAAAGAAAACGAAAGTGGAAGGCATCACAATTCCTGACTTTAGCCTCTACTACAAAGTTGTAATCATCAAGACAGTATGCTATTGGCACAAAAACAGACACATAGACCTATGGAATGGAATAGAGAACCCAGAATTGGACTCACAATTGAATGGCCAACTAATCTTCGACAAAGCAGGAAAGAGTATCCAGTAGAAAAAAGCCAAGTCTCTTTGGCAAATGGTGCTGGGAGAACTGGACAGCAACATGCAGAAGAATGAAACTAGACCACTTTCTTACACCATACACAAAAATAAACTCAAAATGGATGAAGGACCTGAATGTGCAGCAGGAAACCATCAAAGCCCTAGAGGAGAAAGCAGTCGACAACCTTTTTGATCTAGGCTGCAGCAATTTCTTACTTGACACATCTTCAAAGGCAAGGGAATTAATAGCCAAAATGAACTATTGGGACCTCATCAAGATAAAAAGCTTCTGCACTGCAAAGGAAACAATCAACAAATCTCAAAGGCCACTGATGGAATGGGAAAAGATATTTGCAAATGACATATTGGATAAAGGGTTAGTATACAAAATCTATAAAGAACTCACTGAACTCCACACCTGAAAAAACAAATAATCAAGTGAAGAAATGGGCAGAAGATATGAATAGACACTTTTCAAAGAAGACATCCAAATGGCTAATAGACACATGAAAAGATGCTCAACATCATTCATTATCAGGGAAATACAAATCAAAGCCAGTTTGAGATACTACCTCACACTTGTCAGAGTGACTGAAATTAACAACTCAGGAAACAACAGATGTTGGTCAGGGTGTGGAGAAAGGGGAACTCTCTTGCATTGTTGGTGGGAATGTAAACTGGTACAGCCACTCTGGAAGAGTGTGGAGATTCCTCTAAAAATTAAAGATAGAATTACCCTACAACCCAGCAATAGCACTATTAGGAAATTATCCAAAGGATACAGGAGTGATGATTCATAGGGGCACATGTACCCCAATGTTTATAGCAGTGCTATCAATAATAACCAAATTATGGAAAGAGCCCAAATGTCCATCGACTGATGAATGGATAAAGATATGATATATATGTATGTGTATACACACACACACACACACACACACACACACACACACACAATGGAATACTTCTCAGCGATGAAGAAGAATGAAATCCTGCCATTTGCAACAATGTGGATGGAACTGGAGGGTATTATGCTAAGTGAAATAAGTCAGTCAGAGAAAGATATCATATGTTTTCACTCATATGCGGAAGTTGAGAAAATTAATAGAAGTCCATGGGGGAAGGGAAAGAAAATGAATAGTTATAAACAGAGATGGAGGCAAACAATAAGATACTCTTAAAAGCAGAGAACAAATTGAGGGTGGAAGGGGCGGGGGGGCAGGGAAATGGGTGATGAGCATTGAGGAGGCACTTGTCAGGATGAGCACTGCATATTTTATATAAGTAATGAATCACAGTAATCTATTCCCGAAGCCAAGATCACACTGTATACACTGTATATTAGCTAACTTGACAATAAATTATATTAAAAAAAGAAAGAAAAAATAATTAAGAATAGGTCAATTAAATGATCCAGCAATTCCACATCTTAGAACATACCCAAAGGAAATAAAAACACAATATCAAAGAGATATATACACCCTCATGTTTACTGCAGCTATCATTCTCAATAGCCAAAGATATGGAGAAAACTTAAGTGCCTGTCAAAAGATTAATGGATGAAGAAGAAGTGGAATATATATACTTATACAATAAGATGTTATTCGGCCATGAGAAAGAAGGAAATCCTCTAATTTGTGACAACATGGATGAACCCTGAAGACGTTATGCTAAGTGACATAAATCAGACACAGAAAGACAAATGTAGTATGATATCACTTATATGTGGAATCTAAGAAAAAGTCAAACTCTTAAAACCAGTAACATTGTGGTTATCAGGGGCTGGGAGATAAGAGAGAGACTGTTTAAAGGTTACAAACTGCAAGTAGCAAATAAATAAGTCCTGGAGATCTAATGTACAGTATAGTGATTACTAGAAACATCAAACTTGCTAAGAGACTTGATCTTAATTATTAATTAAATCTTAATTATTCCCAGAACAAAATAGAAATGATAATTATGTACTATGATAAGGTGGTAGCTAATGCTACAATGGCAATCATATTGCAATATATAAATGTATCAAATCAACATATTGTATACCTAAGTTACACAATTGTTATATGTCAAATATATTTCAATAAAATAACAAAAATAAATGGGTTGAGTAAAGTGTAGAGTTTTTATAGGCAATTGAAGATTAGTTGTTATCAGTATAAAAGAGACTGTTGTATCTTTAAAATGTTTTATGTAATCCTCAGGGTAACCACAAAGCAAAAATCTATGGTAGATTCACAAAAGATAAAGTGAAGAGAATCAAAGTATACCAATACAGAAGATCATAAATTCACAAAGGAAGGCAGCAAAAGAGGAAAAAATGAACAAGGGAACTAATGAACAACTATAAAACAGTAAAATGGCATTAGTAGGTTCTTATATATCAATAATTACTTTAAATATTAATGGAATGAATTCTACCATCAAAAAGGCATAAAATAGCTGGATGGATAAAAAACAAGACCCAACTACACACTATCTACCAGAAACTCCCTTAAGCTTTAAGGATACACATAGGTTTAAAGTAAGGGGATGGAAAAAGACACTACAAGAAAATAAAAACCAAAGAGAAGACAGGAAACTATACTTACATCAGTCAAATAGATTTTAAGCCAAAAACAGTAACAAGAAACAAAGAAGGTCATTATATAATGATAAAGAGGTCAATTCATCAAAAGGATATAATAATTGTAAATTTATATGCACCCAACAATGAAGCACCAAAATATATTATGCAAATACTAACATATCTGAAGAAAGAAATAGATACCAATGTAATACTGGTAGGGGACTTCAATACCCTACTTTCAACAATGGATAAATCATCCAGACAGAAAATCAGTAAGGAGATATTGGACTTGAACTATACTTTAAACTAAATAAAACTAACATATATAATATAGAACATTCCATACAACAGCAGAAGAATACACAATCTTCTCAAGTGTGCATGGAACATTTTCAAGGATAGATCATATGATACGTCACAAAACAAGTCTTTTTTTTTTTTAATTTTTTTTTCAACGTTTTTTATTTATTTTTGGGACAGAGAGAGACAGAGCATGAATGGGGGAGGGGCAGAGAGAGAGGGAGACACAGAATCGGAAACAGGCTCCAGGCTCCGAGCCATCAGCCCAGAGCCTGACGCGGGGCTCAAACTCACGGACCGCGAGATCGTGACCTGGCTGAAGTCGGACGCTTAACCGACTGCGCCACCCAGGCGCCCCATAAAACAAGTCTTAATATATTTAAGAAGATTGGAATCATATCAAATTTTTTTTTTGTTTTGTTCTGGCCAAACTTTCTACTTAGTTTTCTGTAGTTGCTTGACACACAGTTAAATGGTCTTATTGGGAGACAGGAAAGGGGAGGTTCTTGTAGATTCCCAAGGAAATACCAGAAAGGCAAAATATGGCCTGCATTGTCCATTTGCTTTTTGGGATTTACTGGACAAGTAGCACTTTCCTTACATAAGTATCTGATTCCAGGTTTTTCATAAGAAAAACATTGAGATTTTGGTTTGAAGACACTCTGAAATCCTAAGAGTAGCATACTCCCACCAGCCTTTAATAGCAAGCTTGTTTATATAAGCAGAAGGATTCACCTTTCCATTTTAGATGGCTAGATATTTATGGAAGGTCTTAGAATTACTTGCCTCATTTACTGGGAAAAATCAGATATAGCAAGTGGTACTTGGAAAACTACAACACTAGTATACAAATCAAGTGTTAACACATTTAACATTTGCTTATTGAAAGTAATGCCATAAAGTCCAATAGGATTAAACAGGTTTTACTTTTATTTCCCTCACAAAAACATAAAAAATTATGGTAAGGGAACTTAACAGGAAATTTTAAAAAGGTGATACATTTTTTCCTTTTAGTAGCCCTTGGGTATTTATGGCAGAAAAGGTCCCACTTTTTTGTTTGTTTCTTTTAATGGGGATTTTGGTCCAAGGTTTTGTTTGTTTTTAATATCTGCTTCTTCTTCCCCCTCTATCAGACTGGCTTCCTCCACAGCTACCACTACTAGGTGCTCTGCAGCTTGAAGTGCTGTAGGAATCACATGGAAGGGGATACCTCCTTTCTATAGAAAGGGAAAGCTCTCTTTCTTGTGTGCCAACTGTATCATTTGAGTAGAGATCACTTCAGCTGCCTGAGTAACTGTCTTGACTTCCACCATATCCATTATGTGAGCTGCTGTAATCATAGCGACTACTTCCACCATAAGATGGCAGGGGCCCTTGTGTAGGTGGAGCGCTATGTGAGTTACCATAACTTTCATATGAATCTCTATAGGAAGCTCCACTCGGAAGATCTGAATAGTTAGGATCAGGACCATAGCCATCTCTATCACTATAGCCTCTTGATGGGTAGTCATCATGTGAACTGGAATGATGATAATCACAGTAGGTAAAATCTCTTGGTGGTGATGCATAATCCCTTGTATCACAAGAATTTGGGTAATCTCTGGTTGAATAGCTGCCTTTAGTATAATACTCATCATCCCTTGGGGACAAACAAACACCTCTACAAGAGGGCAGGGGTTCACTTCAAGGTGGGCCTTCATAACTATCTCTTCCACATTGCACAGGAGCTCTTCTTTCCACTGCACTGCTGCTGCAAACTGGTCTGAAAGGGGAATATCTTTATGAGTAGGACAGCTACTTCATGGTGGTGATCCTTGTTACTGGAAGTGGTCACCTGGAAGAACTTGGGTTAAAATTCATGGAATAGCCACCATCATCCATGTGCCTTCAACGTGAGGGAGGTCCCTTGGTTCTTCCACTTCCTCCTCTTCCACCTCTAAGACCTCTTGAAGGGCCTCTGCTTCTTGGAGGTGGAGGTGGTCCACATCTACCACTTTCAAATGATGGTTTAGTTGCTTCTTCTACCTTGATGGCTTTCCCATCTAAGGACTTTCCATTCATGTCTCTGGCTGTATCCTTAACACCTGCTGGGCTTTCAAATGTGACAAAAGTGAATCCTCTTGATTTGTTGGTTTCACCATCTTTCACCACTAGAACTTCCACTATTCATCCACATTTATCAAACAATGCTTCAAGGGCTTTCTCGTTTGTTTCTGTATTAAGATCACCAATGAGAAGTTTTCCTGGGCCACCTGCTTCAACCATTTTTTTCCCTGGTGAGAGTTGGAGGGGAGATGATGATTTCAAGCTCTTACAAGCTTGCAGGCAGGGACTTTTCAGCAGCTCAGCACTAGGGAGGGCTGCTGGTTCTAAGAACATTAGAAGGAAGCTGCTAGCACTACTGCATAACAAGGGTGAACCTCATATCAAATTTTAATTCAATAAATTAATTGGCTACCTATTTGACTTTATGACATTGCTTTCAATAAGCAAATGTTAAATGTGTTAAGACTTGACTTGTGTACTAGTGTTGCAATTTTCCAAGTAAAAGATTAAAATTCTCCTATAACAGCATAGAAAACTTCTTCTGTTATAACACAGGAGAAAACATGTAGGCTTTAAATACAATACACAACTTCATAGTTTGAGTATAGCTTATCTGATCAACAGGATATATATGGGTATGCAAAATTCCATTAACTTTGCTAACTCTTAATATTTGTACCCATGTTTTAAAGGAGAAATAACATTAATTTTACTGTTTTTGAAATAAATATGGAAAGAAGTTAAACATATACTCTTGACATACAATAATTAAGCATATTTTTAATGGCAATATTCCTTTAGAAGTTAAATTTATTAGAGTCTACATATAATTTACTTAATGTAATACTATCATTTTCTCATACGTACTATAATGTATAGATGTAGATTATAGATGTAATGACCAATATACTCCTCAAAAATTATTTATTTTTATGTAGAAAAAATATGTTCAAACTTTAAACAAAATACTGAAAATGAAAATGGTCTGTCACATTATGCCAACATATGGCCATGTAAAGATATCAGGCTTCTCCTATTTTATCAAGGTAATCAACAATTTCAATAAATTTATTTTGTGAAAGTTAGTCATTGAATAAATATTGCATATAAGCTCTGTGGAATTCTTTCTTATGGGTGAGGTTATGGATTTATAAAGAATTATATAAATTACATTCTTTCATTGTATTCTGAGAATAATTAGGGAGATTAATTGGTCTTCCATATGTTGCTCAGGAAAGACATATTTCTTTCTTTCTTTTTAAAATATAATATATGGGGGCGCCTGGGTGGCTCAGTTGGTTAAGTGTCTGACTTGGGCCTAGGTCATGATCTCATGGTTCACCGAGTTCAAGCCCCACATCAGGCTCTGATGTGCTGACAGCTTGGAGCCTGGAGACTGCTTCGGATTCTCTGTCTCCCTCTCTCTCTGCCTCTCTCTCTCTGTCTCTGTCTCTCTCTGTCTCCCTCTCAAAAATGAATAAACATTACAAAAATAAATAAAGTATAGTATATGACACGTACTGTAATAACCATCCTCCAAGATGGCCCCCAGTACTTCACATTTTGGATATGTATGCCCCTTTATAGCTTCCTCCCATATTGAAGAGGTGTCCAACGGTGTGTGACTTCCAAAGTGAGGTCATAAAAGGCAGTGCAATTTCCACCTTGCTTTCTCTTGGATTACTTCTTCTGTGAGAAGCAATTTGACAGATGGTAAAAATAACTAAAGAAGCCCATGGATAGGCAAAGTAGGGAAGAGTTGAGTCCTCCTCCCAAAAGCCAGCACTAGACATGTGAGTGAGGTACCGTAGAAACAGATTCTCTAGCTCTAGTCAATTCTTCAGATATTGGCAGCCTTGGCTGACATGTGACTGAACATCATGAGAGACCCTAAGCCAGATCCACCCTGCTAAATTGCTCTTGAGTTTTTGCCCAGCTGAAGTTTGAGGTAATGTGCACCATAGATAAATAATACACCAGAAAAAAAGAATATATGTAACATACATGTTATTAGAAAACATAATAATAACATAAACACCTATAACACCACCCCCTCCCAAATTTGTACAATAGGACATTATTAATGTAAAACATCTGAACCCCCCCCCCAGATTTGTAAAATAGGACATGTATAAAAAGTGGAGCATCCATCTCCACTTTTTTACCCTTAGGTTAGTACAGCACTTTTAAAATATTTACATTAGCTGGAGATGAGATTTAAGATGGCAGCTTGCTGGAGGACCTGGGTAGCTCAGTTGGTTAAGCATCTGACTTTTGGTTTCGGCTCAGGTCAGGATCTCAAAATTCGTGTCTATGCTGACAACTCAGAGCCTGGAGCCTGCTTTGGATTCTGGGTCTCCCTCTTTCTCTCTGCCCTTCACCTCTCATGCTCTGTCTCTCTCTCTCAAAAATAAATATTCAAAAAAATAAAAAAATTAACTAGCTTAAAATAATCAATATGCCAAAGAGGCATATTTTGGGGTAGTATATTTTTCTCTCCCTCAGTCCAATGTAAGGCTGTTTCCCAAAGGATGTTATCTCTTATTCCTCTTGATATGCAGCCAGTGTCTTGGCTCCTCAGCCCCCAGCCTTGCAGGACCCAGTGGCGGGTATGTCTTTACCATTTGCTTGTCCTGCTCCATGGAAGTTATAATAGAAGGTTTGACAATTGCTTTTTTAGTTTCACTATCACAAAAGTCACCCTTTTGCAACTTAGCATAGGACCAAAAACAGTCTTTTGATATCTGAGGAGATACATTTGTATGTTTCTACATTTATTTTTGACTTATGGCTGAGGTAGAAAAGTGAACCTGTAAGCTCTCTTACTGCTGGGGTGTATAATTGAGAAAAGCCTCTTGTAATCTGAAATATTTTCCTATCTCCAAAGAGTGTTGATGAATTACATTATACAGTCTCCAAAATTAATGGAGCTTTATTTTAATGAGTTATTAGAGATTTATAAATGCTTCTCTATATCTAGCATTTCTAAAGGTACACAGAAAATAAAGAAGCTGATCCCTTAAATATGCCAGCCTTTTTTTAAATATGAAATTTATTGTCAAATTGGTTTCCATACAACACCCAGTGCTCATCCCAAAAGGTGCCCTCCTCAATACCCATCACCCGCCCTCCCCTCCCTCCCACCCCCCATCAGCCCTCAGTTTGTTCTCAGTTTTTAAGGGTCTCTTATGCTTTGGCTCTCTCCCTCTCTAACCTCTGTTTTTTTTCTTCCCCTCCCCCAAGGACTTAAGTTTCTCAGGATCCACATAAGAGTGAAAACATATATCTGTCTTTCTCTGTATGGCTTATTTCACTTAGCATCACACTCTCCAGTTCCATCCACGTTGCTACAAAAGGCCATATTTCATTCTTTCTCATTGCCATGTAGTATTCCATTGTGTATATAAACCACAATTTCTTTATCCCTTCGTCAGTTGATGGACATTTAGGCTCTTTCCATAATTTGGCTATTGTTGAAAGTGCTGCTATAAACATTGGGGTACAAGTGCCCCTATGCATCATCACTCCTGTATCCCTTGGGTAAATTCCTAGCAGTGCTATTGCTGGGTCATAGGGTAGGTCTACTTTTAATTTTTTGAGGAACCTCCACACTGTTTTCCAGAGCTAGCCTTTTAAGAGAAAAAATTTCTTATAGAAACTGTGAGCATGTATATGTAAGAACCCAAGCTCACATATTCAAAGAGAATCTTTGTACAAATTAGACTAGCTTCAAAACAGTTTTATGACTTCTCAGATTGGTATAAGTATTAAATATAATACAATGTATTTTATTTTTTATTATATTTAAGTCTGTTTTTTCATGAAGAGACTAATAAATCTGAAATTCATAAACCTTTTATATTGGCTTATTGATCAGAGAGCAAATTCATTTATAGACCTGATTAGGATTGTGAAAAATTTTAAACTACTATATATTCGTAATTCTGACAAAGTTCTTATGCAATGGCAATTATGTACAAAGTAGTATGGATGTCTGTACATAATTTTCTAAGATTCTTATATGGACTCATGAGTTGGTTCACCTGTTAATTGTTTTGTGTGAGGTATAATTTCTTTGTGAAAAAGAAATTGAATTGGTTAAAGAGTTACTATGAGTAACTGAGACACTATTAAGTTGATAATAGCAGAAAAACACAGGTGTGTATGCAAGGTAATAGGATGTGTTTTATTAAAAAAAGAAGGAAAGAAAGAAGTTTGTAAAATAAGGTGTCTCTGTCAAAATGTGAATGATGATAACAAAAGAAAAAACCTGGATATATACAGAAAGTTGTGGAATTTTTGCACTAAGGGAATTTAGTCTTGGTTTATATAACTACAAATAATGGACTGAAAAGAAGAGTTGAAATGTATTATTAACATTTTGACAAATTTTGCTCAATGTTGATGAGCTAATTCACAAGATAATTTATAAAGAAGGAGCTGTGAATCTTTTAGGTGATTTTCTCTTTGTTAAAATGACAACTGCTCTTAAAGTTTTAAGTTTTAATAAGGAGGAGTAAAAAGCTTACCTACTCTTTGTGTAATATGCTCAGAGAGCAGAAATTCAGTATCTCACTCAATTTTCAGAGCCTTGTGTTGACTTCATTGAGTTCTAGAACAGCAGTGAGCAATTTTTTTTCCTGTAAAGGGCCATATGTTAAATATTTTTGGCTTTGAGGACTATAAGGACCCTAAAATCTGTCACAACTACTCTGTCACTGTACTGGAAAAACAGCCATAGACAATATGTAGAGGGGAAGAAAAATTGCCACCCAAAAATGTGTCTCTCTGTCATGTGGATTGTTTTAGGCTGATTACTTTTAAGAGACAGGAGACCCAAGAGGTTTTTCTTTTTTGCCTTTCAACTCACGAAAAGAATTTACAGAGGACCTGCTCCAGCAGAGAGCTATCACCATAGATAATGACAGTATAATATGAATTAGGTGTGGTAGACAGGGAGAAACATAGCAAAGCATGTTTGATAAAATTAGTCTCTGTGTCCCACTGTTTCTGTACAGTCCAGCAATCATTTGTTTACCAAACATATACTCTTTTTTTTTCCTTTGAATTCTCTTCCTTCCCTTTGAATCCCCTGACACCTACCCACTTCTCCTTAGCTCCGGATAGTCCATAAGTCTCAATTGCCTGATGGCGCCTGAGCTTCATATTCTTCTAGAGCTCCCATACATACAGAATTAAATTACATTTTCTTCTGCCAATCTGTCTTATGTCAATTTAATTCTTACACCAGCCAAAAGAATCTTGAAAGGTAAAGAAAAAATTTTCCTTGTCAATAGTGTAAATAATTAAGTGTGGTTGTGTTCAATAATATTTATGGGCATTGAATTTTCATATCTCACAAAATGTTACCCCTATTTTAAATTTTTTCAAACATTTGAGGATATAAAAACCATTGTTAGCTTATGAACTGTACCCATGAACTCATGAGTAGGCCTATGGGCCATGGTTTAGCTAACCTCTGTTATAGATTATTAAAAACTAAAAGAACAAAGAATCCTCATTTTTATTTTATTTTATTTTATTTTAAATTTTTTTTTCCAACGTTTTTTATTTATTTTTGGGACAGAGAGAGACAGAGCATGAAGGGGGGAGGGGCAGAGAGAGAGGGAGACACAGAACCGGAAACAGGCTCCAGGCTCCGAGCCATCAGCCCAGAGCCTGACGCGGGGCTCGAACTCACGGACCGCGAGATCGTGACCTGGCTGAAGTCGGACGCTTAACCGACTGCGCCACCCAGGCGCCCCTAGAATCCTCATTTTTAAAGAGCTAAAATTCTGACAACCATTGTAACCTTTTTCTAGTTTATTTTAAAACATTATATTACCACATGGATTAAACAGATAAGCAAATATTGTGTCTCAGGTGCCTATCATTCTACCTTAATCAAGTACCTAAATCTTCCTTGATAATTGTTTTGATTTTGTCTTCTCAAGATCAGACCTTTAACTAAAAAAATTAATATATGTATACACCTGAAAGTATCTTTGAGACTTCTCAGCAGGCTCTCGAAAATCAGAAAGAATTCTTCTTTATCCTTATTAAAAACAACAACAAAATACTATAAAAATTTAGGTATATTTGGTATGATCCATATTTATTAACTAGTTCAATACTATTTTAAGAGATGAATAAAAAAAATAATTAAAAAAATAAAAATCTCATCCTTGCCTAAGTTAATTTTGCACATAAAATGATTTTAATATAAAAATTTAAGAGATTTTACACTTCACAGCAAAGCCCTGGGTATTTGTCAATGTACTCATTATCTATAATATTTAGCTATTATCTTCAAATGACAATGGATTAGAATCTCATGAAATAGTATTGCATTGTACACCCTAATAGCTGACTTCCATTTTGATACTCTTGATTATTGTAGTAAATTAACAACAGCCATGTATTCTCATCTATACATGAACTTTGCTTTCCTCTGACTTTTACTTGAAGACTCAAAAGTTAGAACTCATGTATTCAAAAAAGGTCTCTGTGACTCAATAAAAGGACTCTACCAAATATCTTAACTATTGATAAATGAAATAACAGACTCTTAACTAAAGACTATCAAGTTTATACCACTTAGAAATCTTTCCAACGGTACTAGAGGGTTGAATTAGGTTTTCTAAGACTATTTCACAAGAAGATGACTTCATGAAAGCATATTGCTAATCCAAGGTCCAGGGGAATAAGAATTAATTACAAAGGACTGAATAAACTGATCATAAAATTTTAATAGTGGTTATTTATTTGCAATATTGTTGATATTGTTTCAATGCTCTATCTACTGATTAATATATAAGGAATCACCTTTTCTTCCATGTAGATCACTTACCCTCAATTTAGAAGTTTTTTTATCCTTTTATAAATAGAAATGAAACATTTTAAAATGGAGTCTAATTCTCAATGAAGTCTCACAATTCAGAAATAAATATTTAAGGAGTTTTCTTATTTTTGTGGCAATAGTTATTTTCATTATTAAATAAGAATCTGTCTCCATTTTACTTCAAATTGGAAAAGTTGATTGTGCAACCAAAGGCACACTATGGTGTTCTATGTGGGAATGAACCACTTTTAATCAGGTTCAGCAAACTCACCAATGAAGAACAAAGGCACTTCTGTCTACTAAACCCTCACAGAAAATTGGCCTGGTACCTGGCTTACAGGGCTTCAGCCTCATAAATGATGAAGTCACTTCTTGGCAGGCCAGGAAACCTCACTTATTTTGGGGACATTGAGGAAAGAGGATGTTACTAATTCTATGGATACAATAGCAAAACCTAGGGGAGAAATTTTATTTTTTTAAAAGAAATTTTTTAAATGTTTATTTTTTTTAGAGAAAGAGACAGAGCAAATTGGGGAGGGGCAGGGAGAGAGGGAGAGAGAATCCCAAGCAGGCTCCAACGCATCAGCACAGAACTGATGCGTGGCTCGAACTCATGAACTGTGAGATCATGACCTGAGCTGAAACCAAGAGTCAGGTGGATGCTTAACCGACTGAGTCACCCAGGTGCCCCTAGGGGAGAGATTTTCTTGGGCTTAACTTCTTCGCCTAGACTTTATAGAGTCCTTTAAGTGGTTCTCAGGTTCTTCAATCTTGGATTCTTCAATAAGGTTTACAAACAAAAGGTAATAGTTTTGCTTCAGAATCTGTAAAATATTACATGATCAAGGAAGCTTATGCAGTTATTTAACACCTCTTATTGCATCAGTAAAAATAAACAGTCTAAACTATAAGCAGGCCAATATTTTTTTCCCTAATCAATATTTGGAGATTATTTATGGTCAAAACAGGGAATGCTAGACTGAATGCTCGTGTCTTCCCCAAATTGCTATGTTGAAACCCTAATCCCCAATGTGATAGTATTTGGAGATGAGACCTCTGGAAGGTAATTAGGTCATGAAAGTGGAGCATTCATGAATGGAATTAGTGCCTTTATAAGACAAAACATGAAGGAGATAATCTCTCTTTCTTCCACATGAAGACACAAATAACATGGCCATCTCCAAACTAAGAAAGGGTCCTCATGAGAACCCAAACATGGTGACACCTTGATGTTGGTCTTCCTGTTAGAACTGTGAGAAATAAATGTTGTTTAAGCTATCAAAACTTTTATTTGTTATACTTTCCTGAACTAAGACAGGGAGATTGTTAAGAAAATTATTAAAAAATTGGGGCGCCTGGGTGGCGCAGTCGGTTAAGCGTCCGACTTCAGCCAGGTCACGATCTCGCGGTCCGTGAGTTCGAGCCCCGTGTCAGGCTCTGGGCTGATGGCTCGGAGCCTGGAGCCTGTTTCCGATTCTGTGTCTCCCTCTCTCTCTGCCCCTCCCCCGTTCGTGCTCTCTCTCTGTCCCAAAAATAAATAAAAAACGTTGGAAAAAAAAATTAAAAAAAAAAAAAAAAAGAAAATTATTAAAAATGGAAAAAAGGCAGAAAAGGTGGGTAGCATGTGTTTTCAGTGTTATTCTGACATTGTTCAATAAACTCACCCTAGTGAGTTATTAGAAAATTATATAATTTTCTAGGGAAATGTACCTGTGTTTGAGTTTGCTATTTACTATTTGATCAGAACCCAGACACTATAAAGTTACTTGCAAACATGTAAGTTTCTCTCTGATAGAAAAGATAATTGTGATGGTTATGGTTTGATTGCCCCATAGGACAATAATGAGTTTTGTATCTAACCTAGCAGCCTTACTTTAAAATATTTTAGATGTTTTTCTTGTTAGACTATATAAACCCCTTTTCATGAAATGCTCTTGGAGCCAGTTTTTACCATCTTAGTAGTTTTTCTCATTAATTAATGAGTTGAATAAGATGTTTATTTTAGGGGTGCCCAGTGGCACCCCTTTTTAGGTGCCATTTTAGGTGGCTCAGTGGGTTAAGTGTCCGACTTCAGATCAGCTCACAATCTTGAGGTCTGTAGGTACAAGCCCCGCTTCGGGCTCTGTGCCAACAGCTCAGAGCCTGGAGCCTTCTTTGGATTCTGTGTCTCCCTCTCTCTCTGCCCCTCCCCCGCTCACACTCTGTCTTTTTCTCAAAAAATGAACAAACATTAAAAAAAATTTAATAAGAAATGTTTATTTTATATTTGTATAAATCATCTTTAACTTTCTAAAAGTAATACTTCGATCCATATAAGGTAATCATGTAAGGTTGCATTTTAATATAAATGTAAGAATTTATATGGGTATTCTCATAAGACTTCAATATCATAGAGAAGAAAATAAGGCCAAAATTTAGTCTCCTTTTACTTTGAATTATATTTAACTTTTCTTGTGCATACTTTAAAATAATTAGATGTGTATCCTATAATAGCAAAGAGGATGACAGGTGTTCTGAACATAGATTAAATAGTCTTAACGTTATGAACCAGGAATTGTCTCTAGAAATAACCGATCTTATTTTCCAATTACTTTCAGAAATGACAGAATAATAGTAAATCTGCCAAAATCAAAATTGTTTTTGGTAGATATTTTCCAAAGGTAATATCATGAATACTAATGAAGCCAATGCAGCAATTTGTTATTTCAATGTATATTTTGTAGGTGACTCAAACCCCACAGGCCCCTGGGAAATGGTTTTGCACAATATCTGAATTTTTCCCCCCATAGAAGCAATACTGAAATTTTCCTCTCGACAAGGTGGATCACTAAAGACACTTGCACTTATAAATTTCCTGTGTAAAGCAGGTATACCGTATTCTGTAAGATGGAATTCTGGGGTCTTCATCAACCATTTGCTAAGACACGTGAACTAATGTAAAGCTGCTTGTAAGAGAAAAAACTGACCTTGTCAGCAGGCAAAATTATTTACAGGTGAGAAAGTATTTTTTCATTTCATGTGGATGAGAATAAGGTCCTCTGCTATCTTAATTTGAACACTCACACCTCCCCGACTCCAGCCTGTAGTCCTTAAACTGCTCAACAATTACCAACAGATAACAATATCTTACTTTTTGATTTGTTAATGTTCTGTTTTCCTTAATAAAGTATAAACTTCATGAGGTCAGAGGTTTTTGTTTGTACTTTGTTTTCCTGCTATAACCTATCACTTAATAAATGTGCCTGGTACAGAGCAACTGCTCAATACATATATGTTAAATAATTGAACGAAGTAGATGAATGAGTGAATGGGTGGGACTTATTTAAGTCCATTTAACACTATGATAATGTAAAAAATTTTGAAACAGGTCTAGGCATCTTTCATTTGATGTTCCCTTTTATTACATAATGAGATTCATATGTTCTGAATTTATATTTTTATGTTAGATTCATCTTGATTTTTTTATTTTACTTTAGTAAAACTTAATGTTTAATAAATGACAGAAATTGTCACCCCCGTCATTATAATATTACCTTCTTACAAATTCAAGAATTCATAAAGTTTTTTCTTTCTATTTTGGTCCTTTTTTATCTATTTTTATAGGTCCTCTCATATTCTGTTGTTAAGCAGATAAAGTATAAATTAAAAATTAACATCATCTATATCTAACTCATGAAAAATCTAGTTTTAAAAACTCTGAAATGATTGCCAAAATATTATTCATATACCTATTCTAACAAAACCCTTTAGAAAACAAAATAAGTTTAAAAGAAATAGTTTTTTCTACTTTGTATCAGTGAACAATTATGAATTTTGAATAATTAAATAATTCCCACAAAACTGTTACACACATTTAAGTTAATTATTATAGCAGCAGGAGTTTGATTTTTGAATATGTGCTATAACAACATTGGTAATAGAAGTATAACATTTTCTTCTACTGAGAAAAATATAATCAAAGGCAGTTAATGTCGAAGAATCATTAAATATATATAAAAGTCACATTCTGATTTCTAGAAGGCTTTGCCTTCTATGTAGTGAGATCAAATAAAATATTACCAGCACAAAAATAAGTAATTTAGTTGTATCATTTCACCATCAATACCCAGTGATCAAACACACTCATTTTCCCTCAAATATTAACTAATCAGTGTACAGTTGATTAAGTGAAACAGAAGATCTGATATTGCCAATGAATATATATTTTGTCACCTACAGTACATATTAACATTCGAATTATTATTTTGAACTGGTAATATAATAAAATAATAAGTAATAAAAATATTATTGGAGTTTAAATTTTAGTTCAAAGTACATAAAAAGAAAAAAATTAAAATTATTAATAGGTGGTTTCTACATGACATTTATTTTTGTACCAAAAGAGTCTTTGTCAGTCTTTAGAATCTAATAATTTTCTCCTTGAGAACACTGCAGATATTAAAGAGGAATTTTCAAGTTATGATGGCAGACTGATCACTAACTTGTTCTCCAACCACTGGAATAAACATTAAATCTTCCAAAAAGTTTCAGACTTTTTAAAAAAAGTTTATTTATTTATTTTGAGAGAGAGAGAGAAAGGGAGAGCAAGCAGGGGAGGGGCAGAGAGAGAGAGAGAGAGAATGAGAGAGAGAGAGAGAGCGAGAGAGCGAGAGAGAGAGAGAGAGAGAATCCACAGCAGACTATGCGCTGTCAGTGCAGAGCCCGATATGGGGCTGGATCTCACTGAACAGGAGATCATGACCTGAACCAAACCAAAAGTCGGGGACACTTACCAACTGAGTCACCCAGGTGTCTCAAAAGTTTCAGACTTTTAACAGCATTGGAAACTAAGAATCTTTAATCTACAAGGCTCAAAGACATATTTTTATTTCCTAAAGTATAAGTGAGCTCATGAGGCAGAATGTTGTATAAACAACAGAGATGTGGAGGGAAGAGGAAACCATAAAAACTTCCATTCATCTATTTGTTAAATTGATTCATTTTACCCCTCAAAAAGAGAGGACTGTATCATCTGTCCTCCCCAATCTGCCCCATTCATGTCTCTCATTCTACAGTCAGTCTCATTCTGAGATGAGAGAACTATTGGAATGGTGTCCTTTGGAAAATGTAGTTATTTACCATGTCTGCTAATGAAAGAAAAAAAGAATTTCTAAGAATATCCAGAAACAGATCTCTACCTCATGGGCACATAACCAACCAGGCAGTGAAACCGATATCCTTCCTTAGATCAGAAAACTTACACATTACAAACAGCATTACATTACAAAAGGAAAACTTACAATTACAAAATAGCAACAATAAAAACTCTTTTGCACCAGCTGTTGGGTGGGCTAATCAGTTCTCTCTTTGTTTTGAAAATTAAGTAAATAGTTCTAATAGTAATCTCATGGTTATTATAAGAACGGAGAATTCACTGATTTAGACCTGAAACTGACCTAACGACAGATTAAGTTTTATATCTTCTATTTCATAGATATCACAAGTCACAAAACAACAATCACAAAACAAAACAAAAACCCAACTTTGGGATAAAGCTGTACCACATAAACAGAAATTAGTTTTAAGAAATTGATAATGAATTATGTTCTCAGTAACAGCGTTGAAAGCTATAAAGAAAATACCAATCATGATCAAAATTGAGTTGATTTCAAAGTCAGGAAGAAAGGAATAAACAGTACAGTGAGATAAGGCAACATGGCAAAGATTTAATACTGCAGATTGAAATTCAGTCTTGAAAACAATGAAGCAGAATGATGGTGTTACAGAAACTGAATCCATCCTGTGGAGGACAAACCTAGGACAATTCCCCTGAACACAGAGTAACAAAAAAAGAGGAAGACAATCATCAACTACAGGATAAGACATGGAGAAGAGAGAATGAGAACATTTATCTTCCCAAGGAAATCAAAACCAAAGGGTAATGAAAAAACATCAATATAAGATATAATTTAAGAAAACATTATACAACTGAAGAGAGGTTTGACTTATAAGACAAAGTGCTTACCAAGAAAATACCTCATCTTATCCTAGTGAATTGGTAAAATATTTCAAGAAAAAAATTAATAATTCTACACTCAAGGAGGCAGAAAATCAGTTTTACTCCAAGGCATAAAAAATGACCCTTGAAACTTCTGCAATAATAAATGCAGAAGAGAGTAAAATCCACAGTATTTGGAAAGAGAAAGAAAGTAAAAAATATTTATATGCCAGGTGGTTTGTCAGTTCTGTGTGTAGAGCAGAGAAAATGAACCACACATGTTCTCTCATAAGAAACACATGAAGATAAATTCTAGCTAGCACAAATACAGATTATTTATTAATTTAGTCATCAAATATTTAATGGTAGTGCCATTATCACAGTAGACACTATGTTAGGCATTAAGGATAAAAATGTGGGTCAAATTTCATACAGTACTAGATAGAAGGTGATACTTGTATTACACAGTGCTAGAGAGATAACCAGGAGATACGACCCAGAGAGGGAATCAAAAAGGATCCCTCAGAAAGTTTTCATTGTGTTGAAAATTAAAGAATGAGTAGTAGTAATCAGAGTCATTGGGATGAAGGGGAAGTATTGTCAGAGATCCTAAGAAGAAAGTAACCATGATATGGTCATGGAAGTGAAAGAAGCTACTGTGGCTATAAAGGAGAAAAGAGGATTATAGTGCTACATGATGCATGGGCAGTAGTAGAGACTGGAACATGCATGGCCTTTTCAGCCATATTAACATTTTTGGTCTTTATCTGAAAATCATGGGAAATCATTGACTGATTTAAGGTGTGTGTGTGTGTGTGTGTGTGTTGTCCGTGTATGAGGCACATTTTCAAATTCACATTTCTAAAAGTTCACACTGGTTGAAGTACTTAAGAATAGATTAAAAGGGGACAATTTGGATATAGGGAAACCATCTATAACACTACTTTATTTGTGCACTACCAGAGATAATGAATTAACTCATCACGAGAAAAAGATGTACCAGACTGAAAGACTAGGTTTTTGATGTATGTGATTTATTGGACATAAATATCTTTTCACTAAGATAAAACATGTTAGAAGAGGTGTGTTCATTGTTAGGGAGAAGGCTACATGTATAGGGTGGGGAATTTTTAAGTTTTAGTATCCTTTGAGACATTTCAATGAAAATCTCAGATTTCAAGAAAGCAGCTGGATCTGGATTTCTGACGAGAGTTCTCAGACAGAGATAATGTGTGTGTGTCATCACACCTAGGATTTATTAAAAACTTTGGAACTGGATAAGACAGAGAAAAAAGCTCACAAATACATAAGCCTGGTGAAGATGAACTGGTACTAAGCCCCGAAAGAACTTAAAATTAAACTAAGAATAAATACTTTTGTCAACATAATTAAAAATAGGATTCCTAAAAGAATATATATATATAATAAATGGCTTTAATAATATAGAAGTTTCTTCCTTTCTCATCTAAAATAAGTTACATGTGTATGCAATCTAGAGCTTGATTTGGTAGTTCCAAGGTTATCATCATGCTTAGCAAGTGATGTTGATTCTCAGGTTCTCCTCAGCTCCAGAATTCCTGCTATAGCCCTACTTCATGTCCTTAGTCCAAGCAGGAGAAGGAGGAAGAATAGAGAACATCCAGAAGACTTACCCGATTTATGCTTCAACTCACTGCTCACTCTTGGGTGCAATATCACTGGGAAATGCAGTTTTGGGCTGAACACATTGCCATCTGGAATGAAATGTGCTTTCTGTTAGTGAGAAGAGAATAGGCACTGGGCAGGCAGCTGTGGGAAAATCACTCTTATACACTAATGTTTATGGTGTACATTGTTACGGACTTTCTGAATGAAATTTTGGCAAACTTTATCCAAATATTTAAATTTTTTTCTGATGGAGTGTTTTCAATTTTAGGAAGTTATTCTAATGAAACAGAGAAATTCTGTCTCAACAAGCAGACTTGTGAAGTTTACAGCTATGGTCATCCTCGTATTTAGGTAGGAAACAATCCAAATGGCAAGAAGACCACTTCACGTTGCAAGTTCTGGATATCAGCTAATTAATTCTTGAGTGGGGCATGGGATATAGTTGTGGCCTTTAAGATAATTCACATTGGCATTCCTGGTCCCATTCTTTTAATAAAAAAGCTTCAGTAATTATATCAAACTTACGTCTTTCTCTTAAGTTTCTTTCTTTTTTGATACCTTATACCCTGGTTAGCTTTCACTCTCATTTGTCCAATGCTTTATAGTCTGGTGCCAATTAAACGTTGTATATTGATCTAGTCTGTTATCATTATTGGAAACAAGAAATCTTTATCATTATCTAATTATATTTAATTTTGTCATTCAGAGATTTCATGTACTATTCAGTGAGAAATATGATATTTAGTCCATTCTTTGTCTTAGAAAAAACAGTTGAAATTTCTTTCTTCCTATATATGGTGGGAGAACACCAGCTATAATCAATTTGGTTCTGTAGGATCTTAATTTTCCTAAACAATTTGGCTTGCAGTAGCAAATATCGAGAAAGGTGCAAGGCTACTCTTCATAAAAAGAGAATTACTTAATCGAAAAAAGAATATTATATGCATTACACTCCTATATCATTAAAATTAACTCCTAAATTAAATTAAAATTACTATATCACTTTTTATTTGTATTATAACTTCCTTGTTAAACTTCATACTAAATTTTTTATGATTATAAATAAATAGTCTTGCTTTTATTTACAGACTCAACTTGTTCAAAATAATTATAGTAGCATTTTCTCTGTTATGCATATATTGTTAAAACTTAGACAATGAGAATCCATTTTAACTGAGTTCATATGTGCTTGCACTATCCCGTCTATCTTTGAAATCCTCGTCATTTTTGAGCAGTCATAATATATTCTAGGTCACAAGATCAACTATTATCTAAGAAGTGCTAGTTTGTTTTTACAAAGGAAGAGAAAACAGTTGTATAAAGGAAATTCTGGGCATTGGGCGCTGCATATAAGGTTTTTCCACATGAATAAGTCTGGTAAATACGTAAAATTAATAGTGGGTCAAATTCAAGCCAGAACTAGAAAAGTCACTACTTCTAAAAAGGCCACAAGTTCACAATATTTCTGGTTTTGTGTTATGAAATCTTATTTTTTGATGTGAAGTTGAGTTTATCAGTAACATGAACACTCAGACTATTAACCCTTCCCCAAAGTTTTAAATATGGTCCTTTTTCTTTTATAATTTTTATGCCTCATTGACTTCCATTTTAGCATCACTTCATTGCCTTTCACTATTGGTTACAGTAATAGAAAGAAATGTTCTCTAATGAGTTTATTCTTTTTAGTCATCTTACTGATAGGTAGTGACATAAAATATATAGATATAAAAGTTCATTTTATTTTCATACTGTAGAAATGAAGTACTAGTTAATGAGAGATTGAAGTAATTCTTAAAGTAAAACGTCAAAATGTACAATGTTAAAATTATGTTTTGTGAAGTCTATATAAATTTCTATTTGAAGTTAAAAAACTCATTCTATGTAGTTATTTTTAGTAAATAATTAGTGGCATCTTGTCATGTGCTGTTATGAAGCACAGCATTTGCTATTTTGTAGGTCTCAATAATCCTTGTGCAAATATGAAATGCAAATACATAATTAATGAATTTATTAATCACTCATTTAAAATATTTATTTTATGTACTCCACATCAAATATTCTTCAAGGTCTAGGGTTACAATAATAAACAAGATACTTATGTGTCTCTCCTCCCCTAAGTTACAAAAACAGTTGAGAAAACATCCAGTTAAATAAATGATAATAGTAGTGCTTGATAAATGGTATGGTAGGAGAAACGAGAACTTTATGAGAGCCTATTGCAATGGTACAGACCTGTCTTAGTGATGGTCTTCCTGAGAATGCCACATTTATGTTAAGAATTAGAGAATGAATTGGACTTAGCCAGACAGAGGGTGATGTGATGGCCTTGCAGAGCGAATGTCATCTATTTTTAGGAGTCAGACATTATCTAACAGGCAAAACTAAGTCATTGAAAGGACTTGGGTAGTGAATAATCAGATTTGCATTTTTAGAAATATTACTTAGATGGGAATTTGGAACTGTAAAGGGATAGGGCTACAGAAAACAGCAATTTGGAAGCTGTTTCAGAATTGCAGTTAGGGATGACAATGGCCTAGAACAGAGTGGGGCAAGTGATGAAAGACAGAAGGATAGAAAATAACCCATATCCAAACCATCAAAAAAGTCTGTTGAGTTTAATATCAAAATGTTTCCAGAATCTGATCACTGCTCACCATCTGCCTAACCACCAACCTGGTACAAGCCAACAACACATCTCATCTCAATTATTGCAGTAGTCTCCTAGAGTGGCCAGATTTTGCCAATAAAAATTTTATCTGGCAACCCAACTCCTAGCTGCTCTCCCACCTCTGCCTCTTCCTCCATTTCAGTCTCTTCTTAACATGGCAACCAGAGTACTGTTAGGAAAACACAACACAATCTTGAAAAGCTCTAAAAAGACCAACTGGTCATGATGTACACTATTATATTTCTTTACAGTGCTGAGTTTAATTTGCTAACATTGTATCTAGGATCTTTGTATTTATATTAAAAAGAGCTTTGTTCTCCAGTTTCTTTTTCTCTTTCTCAGTCTGCCATGGTGAGGTTTTGCGATTGAGGTTATATTCTCATCATTAACCGAATTGGGGAGTAATCTTTTTTTGTATTCTCTAAAAATGTGTTCATAAGATTGCATTTATCTCTTCTTTGCAATTTGATAAAATTTGGCTAAAAACCACCTATGCCTTGTGTTGGATATTGTTTTACATTTTAAAATACTGATTCAATTTATTTGTGATGAGACAATGTTTTTGAGTCAATTTTTATAACATTATTTTTCAGGAAATTGACTATTTTGTCTTTTTTTTCAAGCTCATTGTCATAAAATTCTTCATTGTTTTTCTTTCTGTAATCTGAGTTTTATCTCTACTTATTGTTTTCCCCCTTTTCCTCCCTCATATTGTTTATATGTGCTGCTGTTCTTAATTTTACCAGTGTTTTAATGTTTTTTAATAATCAACTTTTATCCTGTTGATTCTCTCCATTGTATATTTATTTTGAATTTCAGAAATTTCTTTTTTTGAGTTTCATAAATTTCTGAACTTATATTTATTATTTCCTAACTTCTAAATTCTTTGGCTTATTGTATTTTCATATGCTGTTTCTATTTTGTGTGTTTAAAATTCCCATTGTATTTTCTTATTTGTCAAAATTTCCTGTAACTGTTAGTTAGATCCAGATGTCTAAATGATTCAATTTATTTTATTTCATCTTATTTTATTTTATTTTGGCAAGAATATTTCATGAGCAGTGCTGTGCAAGTCTCATTGATTATTTTACCTTATGTATGAATTTCCTGAATAATGAGCTGCTTAAAATCTCAAAATAGGAATAATGAAGGATTAAGTATAATTATGTTAATACATGTCATTACCAATTTTAAAAGATTTGCTACATCTCAGTATTTATTTTTTTTGAAGCTCAAATTGTGCTATCTTTGGCTAATGGGAGTCTCTTCACCTTGACTCCTATGTTCTTTTATGGTCTGTGATAGAGATTAGGTGTAGGATTTCAGAAATGACAAGATGACTAGGCTCACCTTGAATATATTTGATCACAGCTTGGAGTCACATGTTACCTGCAAGGAGCCCTGGAAAGTTCCTTTCAGGGAAAATAATATTTGGAAATTACATCTGGGTCGTAAGTTTGCATTTTCTACTAGACTACCACAGTTTTTTTGAGCATCTCAGTAGAGAGCTAAGAGACATGTATTTAATTTATTTTAAAAAGAAAAAATAATAAATTCTACCCTTCTGTGCTACTCAGAGGGGAATCCATACGGCATTATCTCGGGTTCCTGTCAGGAAGTGAAACTTTCACAACGTCTGGACCTTGAGGCCTCCTCGAGAATGGAGGAGGACGGAGGATGTCCTTAAATTCCTTGCAGCAGGAACCCTCTTAGATGGAACTAGCCTTGACTTTCAAATGAAACAGTACATCTACAAAAGGAAAAGTGATGGCACCTACATCATACGTCTGAAGAGAACCTGAGAACCTTCTGCTGGCAGCTGAGGCCACTGTTGCCACTGAAAGTCCAGGTGCTGTCAATATATCGTTCAGGAACACCTGCCAGCAGGCTGTAGTTTAAGTTGTAGTTGCCAGCGGGGCCACTTCTAATGCTAGCCACTTCACTCCTGGAAACTTCACTCGTCAGAGCCAGGCAGCCTTCTGGGAGCCGTGACTTCCAGAAGTTACTACATCCCAGGGCCGACCACTAGACTCTCACAGAGGCTTAAGTCAACTTGCCTCCCATTGTCCCGTGTAACAGAGATTCTTCGTTGTGCTGTGTGGACACGGTGACCCCACACAACAACAAGCACCCATTCTGTGGGTCAAAGGGGGCGAACGCTGGGCGGGAGATTCTGCTCATGCGCAGCACGGTCTCGCGTGAGCACTCGCGGCGGTTGTGCCTGATCTCTAGTTTGGCGGAGATTCCGGGGACTGAAGAAGAAGTGCGTGCCTCTGCTAAACAGTCTGTGACTAAGAAGGAATTCCAGGGTACAGGGACCTCTCTAGCTCCTGAGTTTATTGCTACTAAACTCCAGGTTGTAGCCGGGTCCGAAGGGACTCAGGTGACCTCTGTGCCTGTCGGTGGTTCCCTGCTGAAGACCGGAGCATGCAACTCGCCAGTCCGACTGAAGACTGGTCTGCAGCCCCCACGGCTCACGCCACTGGATCAACAATTACTGAGTGGTGTTAAGCTGTTCTTCCATGGGCTCTTAATTAGAAAATGGAAATATAACGTTGACAAAAAAGTTCTAAGAAAGTAAGTAAATTACCAATTCATTACACTGATTTCCCACATTTAAATGGAAATCACAGGATTTTATTGAACTTGATTTATATCTTTGTCTTCTCTACTGAAAATCTTGGTTCCTAATGATATCAGTATATTACTTATATGCTTTAATCTATTTTGTGTATAGTGGAGTATGTTTATATGCTTCTACTAGTTTTAAGATTATAATAACAAACTTAATAACAGGACCAGTAGGGGCAATTTAAGATTTAGTGATCTTTAGCTTTGGTCCAGTTAGGAGTATATTCAGTCAAAATTCTATTTTTATATTAATTGAGATAAATATCTTTGCAATTATGCTACCAATTTCATGTAAAGTAACATTAGTGAGTTTCACTTTTTTAAAATTTTATTTTAGGGATTGCCTTACTTTTTAAAATTTAATGTTATCTTTCAAATACACAAAATAAGAAAAGCGTTCTAAGGTCAAAACTATAAAACAAAGCACATTAAAAATCCTCTGCCTTTCCTTCCTGTTCTTCCCACCACCTCAATTTTGTCTTCTTCCTATCTAAAGTTTACTATTTCTTCTAATTAACATTTGGTTTATCCCTTTACTGTTTCTTTCTGAAAATATTAGCACATATGGGTGTATATGTATGAGTGTGTGTATGAATTCTTATACCTTTGTTACCCAAAAGGTACCCAAAATGATGTAACATCTTTCATTGTTTTTCTTTTTTACAACTTTTTTGCTTTTGCAAAGAGGAGGGACATAAATAGCCCTGTGTGTTAGTCAATTCATATTTCTGTGAGTGTATCTTAGGGGCAGATTCCTAGAAGTGAAATTTCTGGGTCAAGGGGCAAATGCATGTTTAATTTTGCTAATTAATAATTTGCTAATATCAAATTCTTAGAGGTGATATAATTTTAAATTTCTGCTAGGAATGTATGAAAGTGATTGTTTTCTCACAGCCTCAACAACAGCATGTTTTCAAAACATTCATCTGTTTTTAGAAATGATGCCTCACTGTAGTTTCAATTTATATTTCTCTTATTATATATGTGATTAAGGGCCATTGCTGGTTCTGTTTTCCATGATATTTACATATTTGTTTCTAAAGTTTTTGGACCTCTTCTTCTTCTTACTTCTTAGAAGTTTTTTTTTTTTAATTTAATAGCAATATTTTCCCCCTGTATGTGATTTAAGATGCAAATATTATATTCAATTTTGTCACTTATTCTTATCTTTCATACCCTCCCTACCTTACATTTTTTTCCTTATTCATAACATGTACATTTTTAATATCAAAATGATAAAGCATTTCCTTTTGCTTCTAGATTTTGAATCACAGCAGCACATTTTTTACCCTTTCCTAGCTAATAAAGGAATTCACCTATGCAGTTCACTAGAACAACTTTATTTTGGCATTTAGATATCTGATAGTAGTTTTAAAAATTCTCATGGTCTGCAATACATCTTTTGATATACAGCATTTTATTTTTGGTTAGTTGTAAGTATTTTTTTTCTTTGTAAAATTTTTTTAACGTTTATTTGTTTTTGAGACAGAGAGAGACAGAGCATGAATGGGGCAGGGTCACAGAGAGAGGGAGACACAGAATCTGAAACAGGCTCCAGGCTCTGAGCTGTCAGCACAGAGCCCGACGCGGGGCTTGAACCCACGGACCGTGAGATCATGACCTGAGACGAAGTCGGACGCTTAACTGACTGAGCCACCCAGGCGCCCCAGTTGTAAGTATTTTTTAAATCTTTCTTACGATTTCTTTTTTGATGAATGAGTTATTTAAAAGTAGTCTGTATAACACCGTTTCTTTGACATTTTTTGAGAGTTGCCTTATGGGTTAGGTGGTCATGTCTAAATGTTCAATATGTACTTAAATATTCTCCACTTGTTGCTCCAGAGTTCTGCTTATGACCAGTAAGTAAATTGTGTCAACATTTTGTTCAGATTTTCTGTATCTTAATATTTTGTCTGCTTGACTTGTAAGAAACTGAGTTACGTTGAAATCTTTTGCTATGTTGTTGTATCTGTCTATTTCAACTTGTAATTCTGGCCAATTTAGTTTCACATACTGTAAGACTGTTTTACCACATACAAGAATTACAATTTAATATGTTCTTAGAGAACTGACACTTTTCTCTATACATAGTATATTTATTTGATATATAGAAAACCTATCTGCTTAGGTATATTTTTTCTGATGTTAGTATATCAGACTCAACCATAATTTCATTAGTGTTTTCTTGGTATATATTTATTGATTATTTTAATTTCAATTTTTACTTGACCTTGGGTTTTTGGTGTATGTTCTTATAAAGAGCTTATACCTTAAATTTGGTATTTTTATATAACCTGAAAATATGTGTCTTAGTTAGTAACCTTAGTTCATATATTATTGAAATATAAGAGTTAGCTTATCCCAGATTGGTCTTCTAGAGGTTGGTTCCTAGAAAGAAAATAATTGACTTCATACAGGCCTATAAAGCTCTATGGAGATGAGTTGTGGTCTGGTGACCAAGAAAATCCTGGTACATATTACGGCTTGGACCCCAGCCCCAGGTTATATGAAGGGAGTATGTCAGATCTTGCTGATATGTTGACAAATCATGTGGCTGCAGTCACATGGCTTGAACCAGAAGGGGCAGATAATGCTACGTATCTACTATGAATGCTGAGGTTGCAGGGCAGGGCTAAAGCCAAGGTTCTGCCATGTCAAATTGCTGATGTAGTTACTGGCTCCTGATCTAACCAGGGAGGGACTTAATGCTTTCCATGGATTAATGATACGTAAAAGGACCACAGCTCATGTGTAAGGACCTTTTTCCAGTCTGAAACGTACACTGAAATTCTCCTCATTGTCCTAGAATTGAAAGGGTGACAGAGGACAATCACACCTGCTATTGCTTCTGTTTTTATAGATTTTCCCCAATAAGCAGTAGTCCAGGAATGTCTGGTGTATAGGTTTCTATTCATATAAATTTTATATATGACAACAGGTATAATGAATGCTGATAGTGCCTGATTATTTTCTGTACATTTACTTTTCCTTTTATGTTTGTTTCATTTTCTTTGAGTTATTTTTGTCTTCTTGGTGTTTTTAACTGGGGGATTAATTAAGCTGTTTTTGTTTACTTTCACATATCATTTTTCCTTTTACTGGTTTTGAATGCATATAACAATTTTCTTTTACTGGTTATAATTGATATTTTATTCTGAATATTTAACACAATTTAAAGTTAATAATTCAGATATCTACTGACCAATGCAAAAACTCTAAAACCCTTTAACTTTTATCAACTCAATTTTGACATTAATTATATTAAGTATTTTGCATTTGCCCTTTTTGAAGCTCCACAGATTACACTTACTGTTGCTATTATTATTCTTATTTTACACAGAAAATACTTGTTAGATATATCCACTTTGTCTTTTTTTTTCTTTTTACTGTTAAGCATTTTCTTTAGTAAGTAGACCGCTTAGAAGTCTCTTCAGTGTAGGCTTATTTTTGGTAAAATCTCCCCATTTTCATGTATCTTAAAATTGTTTTGTGTTGTTGTTTTTCTCTCCTTGTTGAGAGACAGTTTTGGTAGGCACAAACTATTAGGTTAACAATAATTTTTTTCTGAGCAATTAAAGTAAATAACATTGCACCATCTTTTGGCTTCCATGATTACAATCGAGTTTGTTATGTTTTTCTTTTTTTTTTATTTTTTTTATTTTTTAATATATGAAATTTACTGTCAAATTGGTTTCCATACAACACCCAGTGCTCATCCCAAAAGGTGCCCTCCTCAATACCCATCACCCACCCTGCCCTCCCTCCCACCCCCCATCAACCCTCAGTTTGTTCTCAGTTTTTAACAGTCTCTTATGCTTTGGCTCTCTCCCACTCTAACCTCTTTTTTTTTTTTTTTCCCTTCCCCTCCCCCATGGGTTTCTGTTACGTTTCTCAGGATCCACATAAGAGTGAAACCATATGGTATCTGTCTTTCTCTGTATGGCTTATTTCACTTAGCATCACACTCTCCAGTTCCATCCACGTTGCTACAAAAGGCCATATTTCATTCTTTCTCATTGCCACGTAGTATTCCATTGTGTATATAAACCACAATTTCTTTATCCATTCATCAGTTGATGGACATTTAGGCTCTTTCCATAATTTGGCTATTGTTGAGAGTGCTGCTATAAACATTGGGGTACAAGTGCCCCTATGCATCAGTACTCCTGTATCCCTTGGGTAAATTCCTAGCAGTGCTATTGCTGGATCATAGGGTAGGTCTATTTTTAATTTTCTGAGGAACCTCCACACTGCTTTCCAGAGCGGCTGCACCAATTTGCATTCCCACCAACAGTGCAAGAGGGTTCCCGTCTCTCCACATCCTCTCCAGCATCTATAGTCTCCTGATTTCTTCATTTTGGCCACTCTGACTGGCGTGAGGTGGTATCTGAGTGTGGTTTTGATTTGTATTTCCCTGATGAGGAGCAACGTTGAACATCTTTTCATGTGCCTGCTGGCCATCCGGATGTCTTCTTTAGAGAAGTGTCTATTCATGTTTTCTGCCCATTTCTTCACTGGGTTATTTGTTTTTCGGGTGTGGAGTTTGATGAGCTCTTTATAGATTTTGGATACTAGCCCTTTGTCCGATGTGTCATTTGCAAATATCTTTTCCCATTCCGTTGGTTGCCTTTTAGTTTTGTTGGTTGTTTCCTTTGCTGTGCAGAAGCTTTTTATCTTCATAAGGTCCCAGTAATTCACTTTTGCTTTTAATTCCCTTGCCTTTGGGGATGTGCCGAGTAAGAGATTGCTACGGCTGAGGTCAGAGAGGTCTTTTCCCGCTTTCTCCTCTAAGGTTTTGATGGTTTCCTGTCTCACATTCAGGTCCTTTATCCATTTTGAGTTTATTTTTGTGAATGGTGTGAGAAAGTGGTCTAGTTTCAACCTTCTGCATGTTGCTGTCCAGTTCTCCCAGCACCATTTGTTAAAGAGACTGTCTTTTTTCCATTGGATGTTCTTTCCTGCTTTGTCAGAAATGAGTTGGCCATACGTTTGTTGGTCTAGTTCTGGGGTTTCTATTCGATTCCATTGGTCTATGTGTCTGTTTTTATGCCAATACCATGCTGTCTTGATGATGACAGCTTTGTAGTAGAGGCTAAAGTCTGGGATTGTGATGCCTCCTGCTTTGGTCTTCTTCTTCAAAATTACTTTGGCTATTCGGGGCCTTTTGTGGTTCCATATGAATTTTAGGATTGCTTGTTCTAGTTTCAAGAAGAATGCTGGTGCAATTTTGATTGGGATTGCATTGAATGTGTAGATAGCTTTGGGTAGTATTGACATTTTGACAATATTTATTCTTCCAATCCATGAGCAGGGAATGTCTTTCCATTTCTTTATATCTTCTTCAATTACCTGCATAAGCTTTCTATAGTTTTCAGCATACAGATCTTTTACATCTTTGGTTAGATTTATTCCTAGGTATTTTATGCTTCTTGGTGCAATTGTGAATGGGATCAGTTTCTTTATTTGTCTTTCTGTTGCTTCATTATTAGTGTATAAGAACGCAACTGATTTCTGTACATTGATTTTGTATCCTGCAACTTTGCTGAATTCATGTATCAGTTCTAGCAGACTTTTGGTGGAGTCTATCGGATTTTCCATGTATAATATCATGTCATCTGCAAAAAGCGAAAGCTTGACTTCATCTTTGCCAATTTGGATGCCTTTGATTTCCTTTTGTTGTCTGATTGCTGATGCTAGAACTTCCAGCACTATATTAAACAGCAGCGGTGAGAGTGGGCATCCCTGTCGTGTTCCTGATCTCAGGGAAAAAGCTCTCAGTTTTTCCCCATTGAGGATGATGTTAGCTGTGGGCTTTTCATAAATGGCTTTTATGATCTTTAAGTATGTTCCTTCTATCCCGACTTTCTCAAGGGTTTTTATTAAGAAAGGGTGCTGGATTTTGTCAAAGGCCTTTTCTGCATCCATTGACAGGATCATATGGTTCTTCTCTTTTTTTTTGTTAATGTGATGTATCACGTTGATCGATTTGCGAATGTTGAACCAGCCCTGCATCCCAGGAATGAATCCCACTTGATCATGGTGAATAATTCTTTTTATATGCTGTTGAATTCGATTTGCTAGTATCTTATTGAGAATTTTTGCATCCATATTCATCAGGGATATTGGCCTGTAGTTCTCTTTTTTTACTGGGTCTCTGTCTGGTTTAGGAATCAAAGTAATACTGGCTTCATAGAATGAATCTGGAAGTTTTCCTTCCCTTTCTATTTCTTGGAATAGCTTGAGAAGGATAGGTATTATCTCTGCTTTAAACGTCTGGTAGAACTCCCCTGGGAAGCCATCTGGTCCTGGACTCTTATTTGTTGGGAGATTTTTGATAACCGATTCAATTTCTTCGCTGGTTATGGGTCTGTTCAAGCTTTCTATTTCCTCCTGATTGAGTTTTGGAAGAGTGTGGGTGTTTAGGAATTTGTCCATTTCTTCCAGGTTGTCCAATTTGTTGGCATATAATTTTTCATAGTATTCCCTGATAATTGTTTGTATCTCTGAGGGATTGGTTGTAATAATTCCATTTTCATTCATGATTTTATCTATTTGGGTCATCTCCCTTTTCTTTTTGAGAAGCCTGGCTAGAGGTTTGTCAATTTTGTTTATTTTTTCAAAAAACCAACTCTTGGTTTCATTGATCTGCTCTACAGTTTTTTTAGATTCTATATTGTTTATTTCTGCTCTGATCTCTATTATTTCTCTTCTTCTGCTGGGTTTAGGCTGCCTTTGCTGTTCTGCTTCTATTTCCTTTAGGGGTGCTGTTAGATTTTGTATTTGGGATTTTTCTTGTTTCTTGAGATAGGCCTGGATTGCAATGTATTTTCCTCTCAGGACTGCCTTCGCTGCGTCCCAAAGCGTTTGGATTGTTGTATTTTCATTTTCGTTTGTTTCCATATATTTTTTAATTTCTTCTCTAATTGCCTGGTTGACCCACTCATTCGTTAGTAGGGTGTTCTTTAACCTCCATGCTTTTGGAGGTTTTCCAGACTTTTTCCTGTGGTTGATTTCAAGCTTCATAGCATTGTGGTCTGAAAGTATGCATGGTATAATTTCAATTCTTGTAAACTTATGAAGGGCTGTTTTGTGACCCAGTATATGATCTATCTTGGAGAATGTTCCATGTGCACTCGAGAAGAAAGTATATTCTGTTGCTTTGGGATGCAGAGTTCTAAATATATCTGTCAAGTCCATCTGATCCAATGTATCATTCAGGGCCCTTGTTTCTTTATTGACTGTGTGTCTAGATGATCTATCCATTTCTGTAAGTGGTGTGTTAAAGTCCCCTGCAATGACCACATTCTTATCAATAAGGTTGCTTATGTTTATGAGTAACTGTTTTATATATCTGGGGGCTCCGGTATTTGGCGCATAGACATTTATAATTGTTAGCTCTTCCTGATGGATAGACCCTGTAATTATTATATAATGCCCTTCTTCATCTCTTGTTACAGCCTTTAATTTAAAGTCTAGTTTGTCTGATATAAGTATGGCTACTCCAGCTTTCTTTTGGCTTCCAGTAGCATGATAAATAGTTCTCCATCCCCTCACTCTCCATCTAAAGGTGTCCTCAGATCTAAAATGAGTCTCTTGTAGACAGCAAATAGATGGGTCTTGTTTTTTTATCCATTCTGATACCCTATGTCTTTTGGTTGGCGCATTTAATCCATTTACATTCAGTGTTATTATAGAAAGATACGGGTTTAGAGTCATTGTGATGTCTGTATGTTTTATGCTTGTAGTGATGTCTCTGGTACTTTGTCTCACAGGATCCCCCTTAGGATCTCTTGTAGGGCTGGTTTCATGGTGACAAATTCCTTCAGTTTTTGTTTGTTTGGGAAGACCTTTATCTCTCCTTCTATTCTAAATGACAGACTTGCTGGATAAAGGATTCTCGGCTGCATATTTTTTCTGTTTAGCACAGTGAAGATATCGTGCCAAGCCTTTCTGGCCTGCCAAGTTTCAAAGGAGAGATCAGTCACGAGTCTTATAGGTCTCCCTTTATATGTGAGGGCACGTTTATCCCTTGCTGCTTTCAGAATTTTCTCTTTATCCTTGTATTTTGCCAGTTTCACTATGCTATGTCGTGCAGAAGATCGATTCAAGTTACGTCTGAAGGGAGTTCTCTGTGCCTCTTGGATTTCAATGCCTTTTTCCTTCCCCAGTTCAGGGAAGTTCTCAGCTATAATTTCTTCAAGTAGCCCTTCAGCACCTTTCCCTCTCTCTTCCTCCTCTGGGATACCAATTATGCGTATATTATTTCTTTTTAGTGTATCACTTAGTTCTCTAATTTTCCCCTCATACTCCTGGATTTTTTTATCTCTTTCTTTCAGCTTCCTCTTTCTCCATAACTTTATCTTCTAGTTCACCTATTCTCTCCTCTGCCTCTTCAATCCGAGCCGTCGTGGTTTCCATTTTGTTTTGCATTTCGTTTAAAGCGTTTTTCAGCTCCTCGTGACTGTTCCTTAGTCCCTTGATCTCTGTAGCAAGAGATTCCTGCTGTCCTGTATACTGTTTTCAAGCCCAGCGATTAATTTTATGACTATTATTCTAAATTCACTTTCTGTTATATTATTTAAATCCTTTTTGATCAGTTCATTAGCTGTTGTTATTTCCTGGAGATTCTTCTGAGGGGAATTCTTCCGTTTGGTCATTTTGGATAGTCCCTGGAGTGGTGAGGACCCGCAGGGCACTTCCCCCTTGCTGTGGTGTATAACTGGAGTTGGTGGGCGGGGCCGCAGTCCGACCTGATGTCTGCCCCCAGCCCACCGCTGGGGCCACAGTCAGACTGGTGTGTGCCTTCTCTTCCCCTCTCCTAGGGGCGGGATTCACTGTGGGGTGGTGTGGCCCATCTGGTCTACTTGCACACTGCCAGGCTTGTGGTGCTGGGGAGCTGGCGTATTAGCTGGGGTGGGTAGGCAAGGTGCACGGGGGCGGGAGGGGCAGGCTTAGCTCGCTTCTCCTTAGGTGATCCACTTCAGGAGGGGCCCTGTGGCAGCGGGAGGGAGTCAGATCCACTGCCGGAGGTTTGGCTCCGCAGAAGCACAGAGTTGGGTGTTTGCGCGGAGCGAGCAAGTTCCCTGGCAGGAACTGGTTCTCTTTGGGATTTTGGCTGGGGGATGGGCGGGGGAGATAGCGCTGGCGAGCGCCTTTGTTCCCCACCAAGCTGAGCTCTGCCGTCTGGGGGCTCAGCAGCTCTCCCTCCCTTTGTCCTCCAGTCTTCCCGCTTTCTGAGCAGAGCTGTTAACTTACGACCTCCCAGACGCTAAGTCGCGCTTGCTGTGGGAACACAGTCCGTCCGGCCCCTCCGCTTTTGCCAGCCCGACTCGGGGGCTCTGCTTGGCCGGCGAGCCGCCCCTCCGCCCCGGCTCCCTCCCGCCAGTCCGTGGAGCGCGCACCGCCTCGCCGCCCTTCCTACCCTCTTCCGTGGGCCTCTCGTCTGCGCTTGGCTCCGGAGACTCCGTTCTGCTAATCCTCTGGCGGTTTTCTGGGTTATTTAGGCGGGTGTAGGTGGAATCTAAGTGATCAGCAGGACGCGCGGTGAGCCCAGCGTCCTCCTACGCCGCCATCTTCCGGAACTCTCCTGTTATGTTTTTCTAAGTGCTTTTTTTTTAAGGTTTTCTATTCATCTTCGGAATTCTTCAACATTGTTCTAAATATATCTAGGATTCAATTTCTCTTTCTTATGCTGTATTTAGTGTCTGTCCTTTTCAACCACCCATTCAATCTTCATTTCCTTGCAATTCCATCTCTCTTCCCATACTGTCTTTAATTCCATCACTGCCAAATTAGCTCACTCAAAAGTCACCATTCTCTACCAGATTAACAATACAGTGTCTTTTACTTAGTTCTTGACCTCCCTTAGCCTCCCATAGTTATTTTCACTTGGTTTATTCATTTGTTCTTGAAGTCTTATTTCTTGGGTTATTAGATGTGGTAGACAAAATTCTAAAGATGCCTACATCCCAAGATTCCTGGTCTTTGGCTATTCAATCAGACGCTAATATGGGGACTCTTCTGAAGTGATCTTGCAGATATAATCAAAGTCCCAAGTCAGTTTCCATTAAAATATGGAGATTATCCAAGTGGTCTATCCCAATCAAGTGAGCCCTTTTAAAGTATGGTTTTCACCAGTTGGTTTCAGAAGGGGAAGTCAGAGAGATTCCAAGTGAAAGAAGGAATTGACTCTCCAATGCTGGTTTAAAGATAGAGCGGAGAGTAGGGTAGATATGGGTGAAGGAATGTAGACAGCCTTAAGTTGGCCCCTGGCCAACAACCAGTAAGGAAATGTGGACCTCAGTCCTATAACTACTGTCCTGTAGATATAGTTGAACTCTACCAACAACTCGAATGGGTTTGGACACAGATTCTTTCCCGGAGTCTCCAGATAATAGACCATCCTGGCTGATACTTGGATTTTAGACCTTGAGACCTTGTGCCCAGACCAACATAACTGTGATAGAATAAATGGCTATTGCTTTAAGTTGGTAAACCTGAGGTAATTTGTTACGCAGCTCTTGTATGCATAAAGATTTGCTAAGAGGGTATATCTTATATTACATGCTCTTGTAACAAGAACAAAAGTATTTTGAAAATAATACAGCAGCCCTCTTTGCACAGTCGGCAGCGCATCAGTCTCATAAAAACAATAGAAAATTAATATCTTGGGCTTCCGTACTCCTGACTTTCCTCTGATCGTTATGACCACTGCCTCTGGCTTATCTTTTGGATTCTTTTCCTCTGCCCAACCCTTAAAAGCCTTAAAAGGTGGGTTTTTCCACAGATCTTCAATCACTCACTACCCTTATAATTTCTCTCTCAGAGAATCTCTGAGATATATTTAGAACTATATATATATATATATATATATATATATATATGTTGAACAATATATATATATATATATTCTCTCAGAATATATATATATATATACATATTCTCTCAGAGAATCTCTGAGATATATTTAGAACAATATATATATATATATATATATATATATATATATACATATATATGTTGAACAATGTATATATTGAACTAGATATATTTAGAACAATCTCTGAGAATATATCTCTCAGAATAAGAGAGTATATCAGTCTATGCAAAAGTCTTCTGTTTCTCTTTTCTTCATCATTACTGTATGAGGGGATCAGTCTCAAGTTTTTGTGTTTAAATAGCATTTGCAAATCTTGAATATTCTCTTATTCTTCAGCTTAAAGAAAAAATTAAAGATAAATATAAAGAAAACAACCCTATACAGTGTTTTAAATTTGACACTAAAACGTCACTTGCAATTTAATTCATAATTTTTAAACTATTCTGTTTTCTCTAATTTATTTTCCAATCCCATTCAGCCCCTATTTTCTATATGATAACACATAGAATGTAATATTTTCATTAGGACTGTTTTCTGGTTATTTCAGGTGTATGCATCTTCCCTCCCTAAAGGTGAGGAATTCTTAGGTTTTTGAAAGTAGGTACTGTACCCTATGTTGAAACTCCACCCCAAACAGAGCACAATTCTGGGAACATTAAATATGTTTGATGCAAGTTTTCTGACTTACAGAGAAAATGAGAACTAAAAAGGGGGCCTCTGAATAAAGGGAGAGATGGGGATATGTTTGTAATAATTCTTACCACTACATCATCTTGAATTTCTCTCCACTGTCAACATTTTAACTCAGCAATACCACAGTGCCACAGGAGAGAAAGAGGAGGATTGTATTCTATTTGTTTACTTTCCTTACCAAAAATACATAATTCTATATCTAGCATCTCCTGCATATATCTACTGTAGCTCTTTTATTTTTGACCTTATTAAGACACAAGGTTTTTCAAAGCAGAGACCTTGATTTGTTTGGACAGAGACAGCACAAGGGACATTTGATAAATGCTAAATAATCAACTCCTAAAGATGCATGACAGAGCTGGCAGATTATGCCCATTTAACTTGCTTTCTCTAATGCCTAGCCTAGTCTTGTGCACAGATGGGATATAATAAGATATTTCTCATGATAGATAAGAATACTCTGAGGGCCATGGACTATAGAGACCTCAGGTCACAGCAGGCCATTATGCTTCTCATCCCAAGTCTCTGAATTTCTTCATGGTTAGTTCTGCTTGTTGCTATAGTCAGAAAAGCTAAGGGGGTTGTATGGAGACTAGCGGGAAAAGATGTGATGGATGTAGAAACAGTAGGAAATGATGAATGATCCTGCAGCCTGTCTGGGCAAGAGGTTTCAAAAGAATGCATACAAAAGGATAGATTTTCCTGTGCTCTGAATGTATTGTCAAAAAATAAATTACTTAAAATGCACCTTTTTAATGTTTTCATTTGTCTTTTCTACATATCTCAACACACTCTTTTGCCAAAGCAAAATACCACAGCCTGATTAAATATTAAAAATCCCCACACAGTGTCTGTGATAAAATGGTATAAGTGTCATCAAAAGCATTTTAGAATATTACAATACAAGTTAAGTGAAAATAAAGGCTATAGGAATGTACTGATTATTGATAATAAGATGATAATATTAGCTACTGTTTACTGAACATTTTCCACCTGCTAGGCACACTGCTAAACAGTTTATATAAATTAGCTCATTCAGTATTTTTCAAAAGTATGGTTGTGTAGACAAATGATGAAATGGAGGAAAGACTTATCGAAAGTTATACAGCAAATACAATGTAGAGTCAGGATTTTAACCCATTTTTATCCTCAAATTCTTAAAATCCATGATATACTACCTCTCAAAAGGATTTACCATTGATTTTGAATGTATTTTTAGAAATTGGAGGGCTTTTGCTGAAGATTTATATTTTATTTCATAGTATTTTCCTAGTGTAATCCTAAAAAGTACTATTTCAGAAATAGAGATATGAATCTGAACCATATTATTATGCATTTACTTCCTATGTCTTATGTCAGGTGATGCTAATGGATACATTTTGAGAGGATAATGTGAAGTATATTTAAGGAAGTAACATGTCTTCATCAGATTATATTATAAGTGAAGATGACATAGATAAGGGGAATTAGTGTGAAAAGGGCTTCATTTTTCTGGGTAAAAATATGTTCAAGCACAGATTGAAAATGTGAATGAAATTCAACTTAACTCCAATTTTAAAAATCTATTGATGTTGGAAGAAGCAAGCACGAGATCATACTTTTTTCCTCTCTGTAAGTCTGATGTTTTTTCTTTGTCTCTTGTAGTTCATGTATTAATTTGAATGTCATGTTGATGGGGGCACTGGTTTTCTTTTGTGGTGTTTAAATTGATATCTTTTACATGACAAGCTTATAATGACTCATTTAAATAGGTAACATGTTTTAGTAGATTAAGCAGAAATGTGACTGTACTTTTTCTGATAGATAAATTTTACATGTGGTAAAATAAAGAAATATTTTTAAAGAATGTGCATATTTTATGTAAAATTTTATAGCTTTTATGTCTACTAGATTTTGGAGATATGAATCTGTATTTTCAGAGAGAAGAAAAGATTTGTGGAAAGTTCTGAACAAATATGTAGTATACAGTATTAAATTTTCTGGTAACCATCTTCAAGGACATCTTGGAACACATAGTGTTAGCTAGCATGGAAAATTTCGGTTTTCTCTCTAGAATGGCTCTTCATAGAAGGTTTGATTGCAAGACAGGGGCCAGTCCTATAGAGTTTGGACCTGGAACTAGATATACTCACCTGAGGAAAAGTTGCTGGTGAAATCAGGAAGTCTAGCCAGACAGGAACAGTCAGTTATCTTTAGAGAAACTGACAGGTAACTGGTCAACCTGAGGAGCTACAATAATAGCTAGTGTACAAGGCAAAAACCAGGAATCTACAGGGAGGTAATATATTAAGATGTTGCAAGTAGACAGGGCAATTGCTTGTTAACAGATGCAAGGAAACAGGAAGCTAGCCCTAAGGCCTGGGGTTTAAGGGTTCAGAATCAGGTCTCAAGTGGCAGAGCCAGGAACATGAGAAAATCATAATCTCAAACCTGACGAATCCCTTGATGTGCTGGGTTGCTTATCAAGATCAGGACTAATTATAGAGTTCGTATAAGAAATGGAGTCATAGGGTGAGGACTTGATCCCAGGAAAGAATCAGGTTACTGGAAGTGAAACATAAAGTGAAACTACAGGAGCAGCCGGATCAACTGAGTATTGATCACAATCATGACTTCCCTCTCCAGCAAGGCTTGAAGTCTTTTGGAAACTGAGACAGGGCCTACCTGTTAGCATTAGTGACTATAGGCAGATGATTACATGAGACATTTTCCAAGTCTTCTAGTCATAATAAGCCAGAGAGATTAGAGTAAGTTTTCACTGTAGAACTGGTACTTAAGGCAATAGAAGTATAATTCACTTTGTTTAAATTGAATTGGTTGAGCAGTCATTTTTACTCTTAGCAACACATACACGATAGAAGGAAAACATGGATAAGAAAGAGCAACAGCTCAAAAAACTAAATTGGAGAAACTATAAAGAAGAGAGGTACAAGAATATCCAAAAGGTCACACTGGAACATCCTTCAGAAATTATACTTTGACTCATAATGCGGTAGTAATTTGATCAGCCTGATTGCTGCTTTAAGAAGAACATTTGTCAACTTTGTATTCAAGGATTTACTTGGCTAGGGGAAGGGAGATTTTTTTACTTTAATTTCTGATTTATTCAAATACTGTCTAGATATGAGAATTCTTTGAGCCTTTAGGTCATTGCTTCCTGAACAATAAATAATAGAAATGAAATGTCTTAGAAATACCTAGTTAAGTAGTTCTCTATTTAAAGAAAAATATTGTAATAATACACAGTTGCTAATAGAACAGAACTTTGCAAGTGTTATATTAGGTAAAAGTTAAATTATCACCTTAAAATTCTGATCACATATTTGCTTTTCAGTCACACCCACACTCGAAGATTATAATCACCATCAGAAGAGACATCTTTGAACATGAAGTCCAGTAATAAATAGCTGTAATTTCACAAATATCACCCCATTCTTCAAACTGTAATAATTTCACTTCCCACTGTGAACTTTAGATTCTAATTTATATTTTATATTAAATATATTAGTCTCTTCCAACAAAAATAAGATAAGCAAGAATATTATCACAAAGGAAGAGCTATGATAGAAATTTTCACATTTTGTAACTTTAATGCACAAACCAACTCATTTAGTTTGATAAGCATGGGTGTTTTTTTTTTTTACTTCAACCAAAACTGAATTTTTTGTACTTTAAAAAAGAAAAAATAATATATCAGTAGTACTTGAGTATTTTGTACAACTGGGGAAAGAAATGCTGACAGAGCAAGCATTGAAAATGGGGTGCTGGGATAATGTTTGCACAAATACACATCACTTTCTTTTTACCACTTAGAGCCACGGAATTGCTGCTGCTCTGCCTGGCAGTTCAATTATTTCCCAGGCTGGCACCTGCTATTCTATAACTTGATGGCGTTAACCACCCAAGACAAAGGTATATATTTGTTCTCCAAATGACTTCATGGAGTCCCCAAATCAGCTAAATCGTGTGTGTGTGTGTGTGTGTGTGTGTGTGTGTGTGTGTGTGTGTGTTTAGAAAACACACTTCAAATTGGCTTTGCTCAAAACTAAGATATATACTCAAAGTCAATTTTTCAGATCTTAAGAACATCTTAACACCTTACTGTCAAACACCTTGACCTTTTCACCTTTCACATTAAGATGTTTTGGCATACATGTCTGTTCTAACACCCCAGAACTCTGGGGTTTGACAGCTGAAGAGGTCTCTGAACTGTAGGATACCAGGTGCATACCCTAACTAACCCCTAACCTTAACCCTAACCCTAACTCTAATCCTAACCCCAGAAGAAGTCAGTTTTATTATCTTGAGAGGACTTTGCACTGCAAAATACCAGGCAAATACCCTAACACTTATCCTAAACCTAACTGTAACTCTAACCCCTAACTCTAATCCTTAAGTCTAACCGTAGCCCAAACCCTAACCCTAACCTTCTGGAGAAGTCTCTGAACTGCAAAATACTAGGCACACACACTAATCCTAACCCTGACCCTAGATCTGAAGAAAGTGGCTTCCTGAACACATGATAAGAAAAGCTTATTTGTTGGGAGATTTTTGATAACTGATTCAATTTCTTCACTAATTATGGGTCTGTTCAAATTTTCTATTCCTTCCCGTTTGAGTTTTGGTAGTGTGTGGGTGTCTAGGAATTTTTACATTTCTTCCACGTTGTCCAGTTTGTTGGCATATAATTTTTCATAGTATTCTCTGATAATTACTTGTATTTCTGAGGGATTGGTTGTGATAAATCCATTTTCATTCGTGATTTTTATCTATTTGGTTCCTCTTTTCTTTTTGAGAAGTCTGGCTAGGGGTTTATTAGTCTTGTTTATTTTTTCAAAAGACCAATTCTTAGTTTCATTGATCTGTTGTTTTTTTTTTTTTTTTTTTTTGATTCTATATTGTTTCTGCTCTGATCTTTATTATTTCTCTTCTTCTTCTGGGTTTGGGGTTTCTTTGTTGTTCTGCTTCTAGTTCCTTTAGGTGTGCTGTTAGATTTTGTATTTGGGATTTTTCTTGTTTCTTAAGATAGGCCTGTATTGCAATGTATTTTCCTCTTAGGACTGCCTTTGCTGCATCCCAAAGGGTTTGGATGGTTGTGTTTTCATTTTTGTTTGTTTCCATATGTTTTTAAATTTCTTCTTCAGTGGCCTGGTTGACCCATGAATTCTTTTTTTTTTTTTTTTTTTTTTAATTTATTTTTGGGACAGAGAGAGACAGAGCATGAACGGGGGAGGGGCAGAGAGAGAGGGAGACACAGAATCGGAAACAGGCTCCAGGCTTCGAGCCATCAGCCCAGAGCCTGACGCGGGGCTCGAACTCACGGACCGCGAGATCGTGACCTGGCTGAAGTCGGACGCTTAACCAACTGCGCCACCCAGGCACCCCGACCCATGAATTCTTTAGTAGGATGTTCTTGAACCTCCATGCATTTGGATAAAGAGTTGGTATCCAAAATCTGTAAAGAACTTACCAAACTCAGTACCCAAAAAATAAATAATGCAGTTAAGAAATGGGCAGAAGACATGAATAGACACTTTTCTAAAGAAGACATCCATATGGCCAAAAGACACATGAAAAGATGCTCAGCATCACTCATCATCAGGGAAATACAAATTAAAACCATACCACACTGAGATACCACCTCACACCAGGTCAGAGTGGCTAAAATGAACAACTCAGGATCCAGATGCTGGTGAGGATGTGGAGAAATGGGATTTTCCCACCAGTTGGCAGGAATGCAAACAGGTACAGCCACTGTGGAAAACAGTGTGGAGGTTCCTCAAAAAATTAAAACTAGAACTACCCTACAACCCAGCATTAGCACTACTAGGAATCTATCCAAAGGATTCAGGAGTGCTGATTCTTAGGGGTACATGTACCCCAATGTTTATAGCAGCACTTTCAACAATAGTCAAATTATGGAAAGAGCCTAAATGTCCACCGACTGATGAATGGATAAAGATGTGGTGTATATATATATATATATATATATATATATATATATATATATACACATACATACACACACACCCCCACATACACACAATGAAATGTTTCTTGGCGATGAAAAAGAACGAAATCTTGCCATTTGCAGCAATGTGGATGGAACTGCAAGGTATTATGTTGAGTGAAATTAGTCAATCAGAGAAAGACAAATATATGTTTTCACTCATATGTGGATCTTGAGAAACTTAACAGAAGACCATGGGGGAAGGGAAGGGGAAAAAATAGTTACAGAGAGGGAGGGAGGCAAACCATAAGAGACTCAAATACAGAGAACAAGCCGTGGGTGGATGGGGGGTGGAGAAGAGGGGAAAATGGGTGATGGGCATTAAAGGGGACACTTGTTGGGATGAGCACTGGGTGTTGTAGGTAAGTGATGAGCCATGGGAAACTACCCCAAAAACCAAGAGCACACTTACACACTGTATGTTAGCCAATTTGACAATAAATTATATTAAAAAAATAAATAGAAGAAAAAAATAAACTGGAGCGTGCTTAGAATCATAGATTTCAAAAGTATTTAGATAAAGTATCATTTTGTACATTTTAAATGTTATATAAATAAACCCAGCATAATTTGAATAATGCAAAATAAAAAAAAAGAGAAGCTTAGAAGCAGCCCCAAAAAAGAGATGTTTTGGCAGAGAAGGCAAAATGTCTGAATGAATTTTGCAATTATAATAACAAAGGGGTCTATGAGAGGTGAAAATAAGAAAAAGTGACCACCATGATATCACATTATAAAGTGCTATGGAAATGTTAATTATTATTATGTTTTATTATTTTAAGTTCTTGGCATCCTGCAAGAATGGAATTCTCAACACAAATCAGATTACCTAAATGTACAGAAAAGAGCCTATGTTGATGCTTGTGACACTTCTGATAGTCTCTTCACATAGTACCTACACCTTATTAACTCCAGGAACCTCCACTTTTCTCCCTTCTAGTCATGATCAGGTTCACGCCTTCCTGACAGCAGAGCACCACCTCCAAAGTCTCAGTGAATCTTTCTACTCCATCTTTCATCCATTTTGAACTTATTCTTCACTCTTTTTATCCTCTCTAGTCTCTATCTTTCAGCACAGTCCTAGAAACACACTCTTTCCTGATTGAACCCTAAAACAGTTTCAATGATGTCTTCACTGACATCCTGATTTGTTCACCCTCTTCACCTAGTTTGCCAATTCCCTTCTTTTAAGTAAGTATAGACTTCTGTTTTCTCTTGCAGAGAACATACAGTTTAGGTGCATTAGTAGAGAAAGCGCTTAACTATGTGGATGTATCCTATCATAAATTCATCCTCTCCTACTTGGCTAATAATGACTCTTGGGACCTGCCATTCCCACTCTTTCTATATGATGTTTAGAACCAGAAAAGCAAACTTTGGGGGACTATAGCAAAAAGAGCCATTTTCTAGTACTTTATTAGAGGCCTCTAGAAGAAAGGGATTGAAAATCTTTTCTCAAAGGGGCGCCTGGGTGGCTCAGTCGGTTAAGCGTCCAACTTCAGCTCAGGTCATGATCTCTTGGTTTGTGAGTTTGAGCCCCACATCAGGCTCTGTGCTGACAAGCTCAGAGCCTGGAGCCTGCTTCAGATTCGGTGTCTCCCTCTCTGCCCCTCCCCTGCTCATAGTCTATCTCTCTCTGTCTCTCAATAATAAATGTTAAAAAAATTAAAAAAAAATCATTTCTCAAAATGTGAAATTCAGATTGGTAGCAATAGAGTAATCATACTCTGTAACTAACCACAGAATGTTGGATGGGAAAAATCGATGCTCATTCATGTAATTTCATTTCTTACTAGGCATTATATTGATTGGTTAAATATGCTCACTCTACTAGCCATTTAAAATAATCTCTTCCTATTTGCATTTAATCTTTCTATTTTTATTTCATAGCTTCACTGAATTTCTTCACAAGTTCCCAGCAATTGACTTATGCCTAATCACAGCCAGGGTTCACTTTTTTGAATTTGTGCAGTTACAGAAATGCAAAGTAGAAGGCTCTGTGTTCAAATTTACCATCCTTTGAATAATTCCATAAATCTCTTTGACTTCTTAGACCAGAGGCTGTCAGTTTGTACTGTTGGCAATTAACTGATTAATCTGTTACAGATATGTCCTGCTGGGTTAAGATTTCTGTAAGTACAATCAGGCTTGTAGGATTTCTTCCTTACTAACTTCTCACAGCAGACTTTGTCATGTTATATATAACTCATAGGTCTTGTAAGCTTCTCCTTTAGTTATTACCATATAAACTAATGGTTAGGTGCCTAGATCCTCAAGTTAGACTATGTCAACTTGAAATTCAAGTTCAGCCACTTATTGTGGGGCATCAGAGAATTAATGTATCTCTGAGTTCACTGTGATCATCTGTAAAATGGGGATAACAATAACACCACCTCTTGTGATGAAGCAGAAATGTGGTAATTCATGTAAGTGAATGAAAATATACCTTCAAGTATATATAGTAAAATATACCTTCAAGTGCCTCCTGTCTCCAGGCGACAACAGCATAAAATATGTAAACAAATGAGGAATCTTTATTTGATGAAATTTAATCTGTTATTCATGTTGCATTATTGTTCTTTCTCAAATTTTCTGTCCCCCTCAGGTAACATCCCTCATTATCAGAAGGAGGAAATTTCTTAACATGTTATTTTGACAGCATAATTTACCCAGTTGGTTGTCATTATGATGATGCTTTAGATTTGTTTACAGTCGACTGTTCTAAGAGGAAGAATAGCTGGCCTATATTCTTCCTCATACATTACTGAAAAATGCTACATTCTCTTGGTGAAATTTTGTTGAATGACTGTGTAGCATACCTCTTTGTAAAGTGGAGAGTGATAAATGAAAACACTTCCTACTTATACTCTTGATTTAATTAGTTGTTAAAATAATCTCATATTGGACTTGTATTTTACTGTTAGAAAATTGGCAAAATGCTAATACATCTGGTTTAACTAGGCTAAGTTCATGTCTTATTTAACTTTGATTCCCTAGCACAAACTCATTTATTAAAATGAATGCTTATTGAATCAAGTTAAGTAGCCACACAGTAAACAGATGAACGTTGTGGTTAATAATGTGGGCCAGACTGAAATACTTTTCTTGTCAAGAAGCTTACTTTAATCACCTTATTCTCTAGCATAATATGATCATTTATTAAAATGATAGAATATTTTCCTTATATAGGAGATAGTGGTTTTGTATGTTGTTGATATCTGCCTGAGAATAAAATAGGTACTTTATGAAATTTGTTGGAGGTGTCATGAGAATTGATACGTAAGACTAGTTGTGGGAACAAATTTAAATTAAAAAATCTGCAAGAGTTCACATTTAGATATTGCCTTGTGCCCACTCTTGTTTGGGAATAATGCATCTTCAGTCTATAGAATTGTATCATGTACTTTAGGCCTAGAGAAAACGTGATAGACCCTCTATGGAACCTGTAGAGGAATGCATTGCAATAGGGTGCTCAACCTAAATCAAATAATGATGCAGACAGTGTTGATGACCTCCATTGGAGGAAAAAGAGGGGTAAGGTGCTGCACACTAAGCACATTACTCATTATATATTAATTTAACAATCTTGGACTTTACTAATTAAATGCTTTGTAGCATATATGCCTTATTTTTTTTCTCAGAATTAAATATGTGCATTTTGAGGGATTTTAGCATGCTTTGGAGAGAGGAACGGCCAACTCATTTCCAGAAAATTCAGGCACCAACTGCTTTTGACCAAAAGGTATATTACTGACAAAAATTCAGCAGTCTAATCTGGAAAATCAAAATTAAGAATTCTGCTGCTGGTGAGTTGAATACATAGGTGAATAATATAAGCTACTTAGCAGCTTTGGACCTTCGCTCAAATTGGGTTTAAATACTGGAGAACTATCAATGTTATCATTTCCAGAAGTCATTCTTTTACAAATGGAGATTAGGATATGATGGAAAAATACAGTGTTGGGAGTTATCCATCAGGAAACAAAATGGAAGGTGTGTGATATCTATCCAGTGTCATGGTGAGGACTCTCCATATTACACTTCTGCCTTAAAACTTACTGTGCTAGAAAGTTCACAGCAAAGATTCCAGTTTTTCATGGTGATTTTTTAGTGAAAGAGAGTGAGGTTTAGCTGCCAGGCATGTGCTTCTGGAACAACATACAATGAGATCTTTTGATGTTGTTTCCAATCATTTTCTTTAGAATACTGTTCTGTGAGATTTCATAGAAAAAGGATCCCATGATCAGATATTTGGGAAATGGTGAATATTTTATTCCCTTGTCATAAATTCATTGTGTATATATTTTTTTACATTAGAAACTTAGAATTTCCAGAGTAAACAAAAACTTAAAAATAAAACAAAAAATCCTGCTAATTCAACAAATGCAAACATTATATATGTGTATGTGTATATGTGCATGTGTGTATATGTATATATTTATGAATTCATTTTTCACTGAACATGTGCCAATAGTTTGTGGCACTGGCTGATACTGATGTCTTGGGAAGGCTGGTCTAAGGAATTAAAAGCTGTAAATTATAAAGGAAATACTTTCAGGTGAGAAGGGATGCCTATGGTAGCCCCCTTCAACTACTCTGTATTTCCATCCAGGTAATTTAAAAAATTTTATTCCTTCCATGCTTTCATTCTTTTTCCTTTCAGTGGACTCTATACTGGGGATAAAGAAGAAAATGTCACTTACTGCTCTAGAGGAGCTTTATATTCTACTAGAAATAATTACAGTGGAACCTGGTAAAGGTGTGGTGATAACAAGAAGATATATTGGCTTCAGTTTTCTTTCTTTTTTTAAAAAGTTTAATTATTTTGAGAGAGAGAAAGATTGCACATGAGTGTGCATGAGCAGGGGGTGGGGCAGAGAGAGAGAGAGAGAGAGAGAAAAGCAGGCTCCCCACTGACAGAACAAAGTTCGATCTTACCAACTGTGAAATCTTGACCTGAGCTGAAATCAAGAGTTGGGGGCTCAACTGACTGAGCCACCAGGTGCCTCGGCTTAAGTTTTCCTGATAGCAAATAACAAAAACTAAATCAAAATTAGATTCATGAAACCCAAAGGCAGAAATACAACCTGGCTTAGGAAAGGTCTAGAAAGCAGCTATATCATTTCCAATAATGCAGTGCTTTTCAGCAAAGAGTGTCTTCCTAAGCAAACATTCAGAATATGGTCTGGATATTCACAATGAACTCTGCTGCTGGCTGGAATGAATACATATACACATACACATACACATATACAGATATACCTATGATACAAATTAAAGAAAACACACATAAGTGGTAGTTTTGTAATGCAACATGTATGGCAAGCATTGACCACAGGAAATTACTACCAGTATGTAGGGTGAAGCTGGCCTAAGACTTGTTTCCTATTAACACTGTTGCCCAGGATAAGGTTGTCAGAAGTGCTCTGACATTCTGACTTCTGAGATCTCCATCTTGCTATACAGATTTAACCATTAGCGTTTGTATTATTTAATGAACATAAACATTTCAGATAAAGCCAAAACCCTCTCTATTTTAAACTCTGCCCAATCCCGTTCCCTTCACTTCTTCCCCAGAGGCAACTGCAGTCACGATCATCAGGCCATGTTCCTATACTTTTACTATTCACATATACCCACATTCATCAGGGCCCAAACTCACCCCATTCAACCCCCATCCTCATATACCCAAATCGTTTATAAGGGTAAGATTAATATTGTATTTTCCAGGGTCCCATGGAATACCTTCTCCCTCCATCTTAAGAGATCCTGAGCTGCATACCGGTGGGGTTGGGTGGGCAAAGGGACTCCTCGTTACTGATTTTAAAACTTAAAAGGTGAGAGATGTGCACACAAATCAACCAGAGACTTTCATTTATTCAGAAACCAAATAACTTGATTGAAACAAAATAATTTTATTTATGGAAAACTGGAAGAAAAAAAACTGGGACGTTTTGCAAAAGCAATACTGCAAAATGCATGCCCGGCATGGTGACCAGGGGAAGTCACCATGCACCCTGTGGCTATGGGAAGGCAGTCCCAACTCAGTTCTTGTCGCTGTTGCCCAGGGTGAGCTTGTCAAAGATGTACTTTGCCAAGCCATCTTCTGGGGCTCCCATCTTGCGCAGGCTGGTGATGTAGCCCCCCAACTCTGATGACCTTGACTTGCTCTTGGCTCGTGGTGGAGGTAGTTGGTCTCCAGGAAGCTGCACAGATGGGCGTCGTTCTTGTCGGTGGCCAGCTGGTGCAGGTCGAGCAGGCTCTGGTTCACGGTCTTCCCCAGGTGAAAGGCGCACTCCATGGCCTTCAGGCCGCTTTCCCAGTTGTCGCGGTTAGGCTTCATGATGTCGCGGAGGCGGATGCGGCCCCCACGCTGGTTCTGCAGCTGCATCAGCTTCTCGGCATGCTGGCTCTCCTCGTGGGACTGGCGCAGGAAGAACTTGGAGAAATTCTTCAGGGCCACGTTGGCGCGGTCGAAATAGAAGGCCATCGACAGGTACACGTAGGAGGCGTAGAGCTCCAGGTTGATCTGGCTGTTGATGGCGGCCTCGCACTGCGGGTGGTAGTTCTGGCGCACTTGAGAGGACAGCGCGGTGGCCATGGCTGGCGGCGCTGGCACCAAGGCGAAGGCGAAGGTGGCTCAGAAACGAGGGCGGTGAGGCCGAAGGCGGTGGCGGCGGGTCCCTGGTGCCTTTTCAGAGTGGGTGAAGAGGAAGGCCAGAGGCGGGTGAGTTCCTGGGCTGGCGGCTCTGGAGCTCTGGGCTGGAACTGGAGGGTCCATCACATTACCCAGGAGTTGGATGACAGGTGAGGATCCGTTCACCAATCATTGGGGTCAGAGGGAAAGGGGCCCAGGACTGTGGAGGGCCTAGAGGCAAGGGCAGGGTAGGTGGAGCGCGAGCGCTGTTCTAGGTTCTAAGTAACCTGAGTGACACAGGGTGACTCTGTGCTGAGTGTGTGGTCTCTGTAATATTTCAAAATGTCACTCATGGGGAGCCTGGGTGGCTCAGTTGGTTAAGCCTCCGACGTGGGCTCAGGTCATGATCTTGCGGTTTGTGCGTTTGAGCCCCACATCAGGCTTTGTGCTGGCAGCTTGGAGCCTATAGGCTGCTTTGGATTCCGTGTGTCTCCCTCTCTCTCTGTCCCGCCCCTGCTTTTGCGCTCTCTCTCTCTCTCAAAAATAAATGAACATTAAAATGAATGAATAAAGATGTTACTCACGAATGTAAGTGCAACGGTTTTGAGTTAATCACATGCATGGTTTCTTTGAACAATTTACATGAATACTGTCCTGATGTGATTGTGCATTAAATACGGTGCTTTTGTGGTATCATTGGTATATTTAGTATCATAAGGCTTTATTTGGATGGCAGCTATCCTCTGTGGCTCAACATCCATGATGTTGACACTTCTGATAGCCTCCTCACTCAGTTCCTAGACCTTACTAGTTTCAGTGACTTCACTTCTCTCCTATTCGTGGTCAGGTTCAGATTTTTCTGCCGGCAGAACAGCACCTCCAAAATCTCAGCGAGTCTTTCTACTTCTCGATCTTCCACTGTTTTTGCACTTGTTCCTCATTCCCTTTATTCTCTCCCATTTCATAAACTTTTTTTTTTCAACTTTTTTTTTTTTTTGGGACAGAGAGAGACAGAGCATGAACGGGGGAGGGGCAGAGAGAGAGGGAGACACAGAATCGGAAACAGGCTCCAGGCTCCGAGCTGTCAGCACAGAGCCCGTCGCGGGGCTCGAACTCACGGACCGCGAGATCGTGACCTGGCTGAAGTCGGCCGCTTAACCGACTGCGCCACCCAGGCGCCCCCATAAACTTTCAGCTTAGTCCTAAAAACACATTCCTTCTGCCCTGTCTGGATCCCAATATGGACAGTGTCAATGATCTCTTCACTGACATCCTGGATTTGCTTACTCCCTCTTACCTGGCTTGCTAATTCCCTTCCTGCTGGGTAAATTCAGATTTCTCTTTTCTCTCACAGAAAACAAAAGTTTAGGTGCATTCTTAGAAAAAGCACCACTAACCATGTGGATATGTTCCTCCCCTCCATCCTTATCTGTACTTTCACTGCCACTCAGAAAGCTTTTTTTTTTTTTTTTTTTTTTTCTCTCTCTCCCAGTTATATTCTATGGAATGAGACACAGTGGTAGGGAATACCACCGATCTCAGACTGCCTTTCATTAATTCATTCAGTCATTCAGCAAATATTTACTGATTAACTAATATGGCCCAGGCACTGGTCTGCAATTTGGGCATACATTAGTAACAAGGAGAGAAGTCTCTGTTCTGATGAGGTTTGCATTCTAGTGGAGAAGCAAAACAAACTAAACAAACACAAAGCTGCCTTATTTCCCCCCTTATTGTTGCAAATACATACATACAACATATCACACATGTATATGGAAATTTAGAAGGCAATATATTCTTATAACTCAAGGATATATTAATGGGAGACATAAGACTAACCTAGGTATTTATAATTTATTTATTTGTGCATTAATTCAACAACCACTTAGATATTCCAAATATGTGTCAGACACTGTTTGATTCTGCAAATACACAGAAGAATCAAATGTGCTCTCTGTTCTCAAGGTACAAGATACAGTGACAGAATATTATAGGTGCTCTCAGATAAAGTGAGGATAAAATGCCTATTTTCATAGAAAGGCTTAATCCCAAGGCTTTAATTAATGCAGTAATTTTTGGTCTCTTTATTTCTCTTTGAACATTGGTACTATTTTATAATCATTGTTTATGATGAAAACAAAAGATCAAATATCAGATGTCACAATATAAACTTACCTAGGCAGTTTTAGAGGCATGTGATTGTTGATTCTGTAAATAAAGAGAATAACATCTACTTGATAAGTTGATTTTAATGATAGAATGGCACTACAGATGGAAAAGAACTACGTGATCATTTTCTCAATGAGAAAATTGTATCCTGTATTTTCTTAACACCAGGGTTTGGTGTTAATATAATTGTAGACTTTCAAAATTTTCTTGGAAGATTCCATTGTAGACTTCACTGTAAGAATCTGTTTAAGCAGAAGATATCTTGATTTTTTAGAACATTTTCTCATTGTATCTTAAGATTGTTTAATAACTAATTTATCTCTATAATTGTACTCTTCAAATATTTAAAATAATAATACTGTTGAATGACTACTAAGGGGTGATAGTGGTAATTCTGTAATATTTCATTCCTCATCATTACCTCCTAGGGAAAGAAGGTAATGGTAAAATATGTATTATAAATAAGAGCAACTTAACACTTAACCAACTTTTCTAAAGGAAATCAATAAAGAAGTATGAACTGGAACTTCAAATTTCTACAAAATAAATATACATAAGTATAAATGAAAGCATTACATTCAGTTTTTCTAAAATGAGAAATATAAAAATACAGAGAATGAGAAAACTTCAAAGCAGATCATGTTTCTTAAAAATATTGCCACAGGAATATAAGATAAAGGTTTCTTTGAAATGTTTGTGGTCAGTGTTTGTGTTGTATTAGTAATAGTGTCCTGCATAGAAACAGAACCATTAGTATATATATATGTGTATGGGTGTATAAATGTAAGGATTTACATGTGATTATTGAGGCTAGTAAGTCCCAAAATCTACAGTTGGCAAACTTGAGACCTAGGAGAACAGATGGTGTAGCTCAAAGACTAGCAGGCTAGAAACCCAGAAAGTTCAAGTCAAAAAGGTAGTAAAAAAAAAAAATCAGTTTCCCAGCTCAAAGCCAATCAGGATGGAGGGGTTCTCTCTTACTTGGCGGTAGGTCCACCTCATTGTTCTCTTCAGGCCTTCAAATGAGTGAAGGCTTACTCACATTAGGAAGGGCAATCTGCTTTACTCACTCTACTGTTTCAAATGTTAACTTCGTGGAAAAATACCCTCACAGGCATACACAGAATAATATTTGACTAAATATCTGGGTACCCCCTGGCCCAGTCAAGTTGACATGTAAAATTAACCATCACAGCATTAGTCATAGTAAATGCAGAGTCAACAAATAAAACTTACAGTGCCATAAGAGGTGAAAATTCTTTGACTTTCACTTCTCTTTATCACTTAAAAATGTTATAACATTAATAGTTAGACAGTAAGTTCTGACACAATATTAGTGATTAACCCTTGTTCATTCATTCAGTATATTTCTAGTGAGCACCTATTATATGCTAGGTACTTTTATAGATACTAACATAGAAACTTTTTCTATAAACTCATATTTGCATTTTGTTGCAGTGAAGTGATATTCAATGTACCATATAATTCTTTAAAAATTAATACATGCAGGGGTGCCTAGGTGGCTCAGTTGGTTAAGCATCTGACTTCGGCTCAGGTCATGATCTCACACTCTGTGAGCTCAAGCCCTGTGTTGGGCTCTGTGCTGACACCTCAAAGCCTGGAGCCAACTTCAGATTCTTTGTCACCCTCTCTCTCTGCTCCTCCCCTGCTTATGCTCATGCTCATTCTCATGCTCTGTCTCTCTCTCTCTCTCAAAAATAAATAAACATTAAAAAAAATTAATACATACAATAGGCTTTATGGTATATTCATAGGTAATTAGACCATAAGTAGCAGCCATTGGTGGCTTATGTCACTCTCCATAAATAAAAGTGTGTGTGTGATGTGTGTGTGTGCGTGTATATATATATATATATATATATATATATATGTATATATATATATACACTGTGTGTGTATATATATATATACACTGTGTGTGTATATATATATATACACACAGTGTGTATATATATATATATACATATATATATATACTGTGTGTATATATATATATATATACACTGTGTATATATATATATATATATACACACAGTATATATATATATGTATATATATATATATATATACATGCACACACAGTATATATATATATGTGTGTATATATATATATATATACATGCACACACACACATCACACACACACACATATAGATAGATGTATACATGTATGTGTGTGTGTACATGCATATGTATAAACAAATCATTTAGTGAAGGGTAATGAAAAGTAAATTATCAGGGTGCCTGGGTGGCTCAGCTGATTAAGTGTCCGACTTTTGTTTTTGGCTCAGGTTAGGATCTCGTGGTTCGTGGGTTCACGCCCCACATCAGGCTCTGTGCTAATAGCGTGGAGTCTGCTTAGGATCGTTTCTCCCTCTCTTTCTGCCCCTCCCCTGCTTGTATTCTCTCTAAATAAATAAACTTTTAAAAAGTTATGTATCAATCTAAAATCAATATTACCTATCAATCTAAAGTCAATATTGATCTGTCTCTGGGCTGCTGACTCTGTTATCTCATTATTACAGATATTCTCTGAGTTAGTTTTTATTATCGCCTGTATTTTATAGGTTAAAGAAATTGTGAATTAGAGAGCATGTAATATGCTCAAGTACACATCTTGTAAAAGCAGAAAGTGACAGTCTGAACTGATTCTTCTCTAGGTAGTTTGGAAAGTTTGCTGGACCATGATGAGCTCTTTTAAGACAAAGACTGTTTAATTGTTTGATGCTAAATTTCACATAGTAGGGGCTCAAAAATATGAATTAAAGGATTGACAGGCCTAAGAGAAGCTTTAGTCTAATTTTTCCAAATTAAAACAATGTGTCAGAATGGATGTTGAATATGTATTTAAACTGTTTCCTTTAGAAGGAAAAAAAATCAAAGATACCCAATGGTGACAGATTACGATTATAGTTTTATTTTAACATGCATCAACATAAAACTAGGCATAAAAATCTGTATGCTTAAATGTATGATTTTATAACTATATATACAAATAAACAGTAATTTTTAGATTTTTATTTATATTCATTTACTAATATTTGTTATAAATATATGCAAATAAGACTATAAAACTAATAAAGTTAAGAAATTCCAGTCATGCATCACATTATGTTTTTTGTCTGTGTAAACACAATCACTTTTCACTGAGACTAGGTTTAGTTACTAACATGCAAGTTTTCTTTTGGGTGTGCCATGGCATGCCTATATGCCCCAATATACATTCATCATCTTAGTTCTTGACTCCTCTTAACTGAGATGATTGATACACTTTAGTTAATATAATGGCTCATAATGTGATTTTGCTTTCAGTTTGTGGAAGCCATCATTTAAATATTGTCCATCTATGTTATTTTTTTATTAACCCATGTAAAGCAAGGTGATACTTTATTCTGATGCAGCTTATTTCATGAAGTATTAGGTCTGAATAATTTGGGGAGCCTGGGTGGTTCAGTTGGTTAAAGTGTCTGACTTCGGCTCAGGTCATGATCTTACTGTTCGTGAGTTCGAGCCCTGCATCGTGCTCTGTTCTGACAACTCAGAGCCTGGAGCCTGCTTCAGATTCTGTGTCTCCCTCTCTCTCTGCCCCTCCCCCCGCTCTCTCTCTCTCTCTCTCTCTCTCTCTCTCTCTCTCTCTCAAAAATAAACATTAAACAATTTTTTTAAAAGTGTCAATAACTTCAGTAACTGAACGTGCTGAAGTCATTCTATTAAACTATTGTTCATTTCCAGTCATCACCTTAAAAGGAAGTTTTAGGGGTGGTTTAGTGGCTCAGTCACTTAAGCATCTGACTCTTGATTTTAGCTCAGGTCATGGTCTCAGAGTTTGTGAGACTGAGCCCTGTGTCAAGAGCCTGATTGGGATTCTCTCTCTCCCCCTCCCCTTCTCATGCACACACTTTCTCTTTCTCAAAATAAACATTAAAAAAAATTAAAGGGTTTTAGTCTTGGCAGCTGGTAAAACATGTCAACATGACCAAAAGGGTGGATATAGAACAGTTGTCATTTTACACTAGGACATGCCAGTCATACAGCAATCACACACAGCCTGACTTAGAGCACACAAACAAATATGGACACTGGGTTTGTGAGGCTGTATTGAGCTATGACGAAATCAAGATGATCCTGAAATGCTTCCAGTAATTTTTAATTTAGATGTAAACAAAAGAACAGATCCATGGAATTCTCAAATACAGCTAGAGTACACTGAGTTAGAATATCCCAAACACACCATATATCTAATCAGTAAGTATTTAGGATGTAATATATGTCGAACTTTGTGTTGAATGTTGAATGATGGCAATAGACATTGACTTTAATATCATAGCCCAAGAGTCTGTTTCAGTTCACTTTGTTCACCAACAAAATGCAAATATGACCAATATAAAATTAGTTGTCATTGAGTTGATAATCAATAGAATATATACTAATTTATTTACTTTGAACTATTCAGTGTATTCAATAATATTTTGTTTAAAATCATTACTTCTATTGTCACAGAAACAAATTACTACAGAAGTTCACATACATTTTCCTACATAGCAATTATGTTTAGGGAAAATAGAGTTAGTGAAACTATGTTAGTTAACCTTGTCAACCTTAAAATCACCGGTTATTTAACCAGCACAACGAGTTTATTTGCAAATAGCAGAGGAATTGCAGTTCGAGACAGGCAAACTATAACAAACCATATGCATGTCTAGAGAACAAAGGAAAGTGACTTACTTTTACTGATGAAAGAAGGAAATTGGAAGGGGCTGTTTAGAACAAAAGTCCATTGTAGAAGGGTGAGAGTTCAAACTTCTCCTTGACTGAGTGTGGGGTTTCTCATTGGCTGTTGGTGTTGCTGGGCAAGAAGACAAATTTCCTTCCTCTTGCTGGGATAATAAACCAATTTGTTTTTTTCCTGCTGAGGAATTCAAGGTCGGATTCTTCCCATTGGGGTCTGCAGTTGACAATGAGAGGTAGGTGGTAGTGTGCCCCCTTCAGGGCTTTCCAGCTCCATTTTAGATGGGGTTTCCTTTATTTATTTTTACAACCTAACGATCCAGAATGTCTTAGTTGAAGCTGCAAATATTTTGTTTTACTGAACACAAGTGTATGTCTTTCCAAACATAATACTTTTAAAATTATGTTTTTAGGGAAACCAGTTTTCCTATGGGGAAAAAAACATAATTTTTTAACATTTTGCTATGACTCCATATCTTACTGTAATATTAACCCAGAATGTTAATAGGATAAGCTTATATTTAATGTGATCATTATTCTTTATAATTTGACATGAGTAACCAATTTACTCTCATTTTTAAATTTGGTAAACTTTTCTTCCACACTCTGAATGGCTTATTTGATGTTTTCCTCTTTCAGAAAAATGTACCTCAATCAGCAAATGTTAAAACTCAGTGAAAAGCATAACTTATAAAAGCAGAAGTTTTGTCAAGTGCTGCCTGTATGTTATTCACATTTATTATCTTCCCTTTGAGCTTTTAGTTCTTCAGTTCTTACTTATACATCAAAAATAAAGTGTCCTTTTGACTTATTTTCTTGAAGGCTTTTGCCATTTTCCAAAAACATCTCTGAACGTTTAAAGTCAGATCAACCTATTCAGGGAATTTCAAATTTCTAGGAAATATACTTAGTAGCTTTATGCCAAAATGATTCTAAACTTCATTTATTCCAATATGAATGAATGGATTTAGATATATTATTTAAGTAAGAAAGATTATTTAACATTTCACTTTTGCTTATGTAGGTTGTGCTACATGACAAGCAACTCATGAGGAAAGGCTCATTAATAATGTGGCAAATGCTATTACCTTTATGACTCGGTTCTCCATTGAGTAGTGTTATCCCTTGATTTTCTCCCTTGACTGCCAGAAAAGGGCTGATTCTTCAAAAACATTGGAATATGAATTTATATAGCGTGTGTGTGTGTGTGTATTGGAAGAAGGATTGAGTGTAAAGACAAAACCTAGCATTCTTTTACAGAACCTGAGTTAAAGATGTTGTGGACTAACTGGTGGATTTGGGAAGGAAGGTGAGGCCAAAGGAAGCCCTGTTGAAAGGGGAGAGCCTGTTGAAACTGGAAATTGAGGGGGAGAAAACTATTGAAATGAATTACTCTTTCATTTGTGTGTGTGGTAAAGTCCCTGGCCTGGAGCAGAAGGGGAAAGCTGGACTGAGAGCAACTTCCAGTGGCAGGGAATATTTTTTTCTTGTACATGTAATTGCTTAGCATTCCTTTTATCATAAATAACTGCCAAAGACTAAAAGCATTAACGATAACTGGACATGTCAGTTCTGCATCCAAAATAATGTATTTACAGTGCTTCCTTCCCTATTTTGCCATGTCTCTGTCAATCATCAATACTTTCATTCCCCCTCTAAATCATTACTTTGGTCCTTAAATGTATTCCTCAATTATGCTGTAGAGAAATGCGGTTTTCCCAGTGTGGCCCTTCTCCCTTAATTCTCTTTCCTTTTTCATGGTAACAGTCCCTAATTTTTAGAAAAAAATTTTATAAATGAATCAAGGTACACAATTCCCCAGATTATGAAAATGAATTCCTATACCATTATAGATTGGTAAATACACTGATCACATCAGAGTACTTTAGTAATCATTTTGTCTTCAGAGATTACAGCTACAAGATGACAAAAACATATTAAGTTTATTCAGTTGTTACAAATGTAGGAGGGGGAAATGAAAATAGGAATAATAAGATTCTATGCAGAACCAAAAATCCACTTTCTTTTCTCCCAGAGACACTGTTTTATTATAAACCATGGTGGTGATTCTCCTAGCCATGCTATTAAATATATGTGGTTTGATTACATTCTAAATTAAATGAGTTCATTGGAGTAAATCTATGTATGGGACACTAGGTCTTATAAAACTGTTTCATAGCTGAATGATGTAGAGTATCCCTCAGACTGTCTTCTTGAAAAGGAGTGTTATTGGGTCAAATGAACAAGAGAGAACAGGTAATAATATAATAATAGGACTATTTTTATAAAATAGTAATTCATTTCATAATTTGCAATAGGTTCAGTGACATGTTAGAAGACCATGGGGTGCCTGGGTGGCTCAGTTGGTTAAGCTTCAGACTCTTGGTTTCGGCTCAGGTTGTGATCTCACAGTTTCATTAGTTTGAGCCCCATGTTGGGCTCCCTGCTGACATTGGGGAGCCTGCTTGGGATTCTCTGTCTCCCTCTCTCTCTGCCCCTCCCTCACTTGCACTGTCTCTGTCTCTCTCAAAAGAAATAAATAAACTTTAAAAAAACAAAAAGAAAGAAAACCATGGTGTGGGGGCACTTGTGTGGCTCAGTCGGTTAAGCGTGTGACTCTTGGTTTCAGCTCAGGTCATGATCTCATGGTTTGTGGCCTCAAGCCCCACATCAGGCTCTTTGCTGATGGTGCGGAGCCTGCTTGGGTTTCTCTCTCTCTGCCCCTTCCCTGCTTGCCTGCTCTCCCTCTCAAAATAAGTAAATAAATATTAAAAAAAAAATGGTATGTATATATGTAGTGAATGTATACCTTTGTATGTACATATTATGATTTAATAGCTAGTGTTAATGTTAGCTAAAATTTGGACCTTAATGTGGATTGTGGTACAAATATATGTTATTCTAAAGAGATATGATTAACATAAATTAATACCTTATATTTCATAATTTGGGTTAGAGTGGCATAATTTATAAATAGTAATAATATGGAAAATTTTTGCCCACCCTTCCAAAGCTGGGCATTAGCCAAGTAAAGTAGAATTAGCAGGAACATGTATTTTAGCTGATTATATGTGTGGTTTTTTTCTGTGAATTTTTAATTATTTAAAAGAAACAAATGTTGCCTTAGTAGCCGTGTAGGAAGATTAAGCCAGCACTAGTAGAGAACTGAGATTATTGATTACTCTGCATTTTTCATATCCATAATATGAAGTGATTCTGGAAAGTTTTTTGCTAGTTACTAGAAAATAAGCTAAGATTTATAGTAGCTCTTTGAATGAATCCATCAAAGTTCCATCAGTAAGAATGTGTGGTCAGCCTTCTTTTGATTAAATCAGTGAACATAACGTAGTGCCATTTACATGTCCTCAGATGGTGTTTTATTACTTTATCAACACAAGAAATGGTCAAGATTTTAGCCACTTGAGAGGTCTTCTAACTATATTCCAGATATTTTCATGTGTACCTGGCATGACCCACCTTATAAAATAGAAGTACATCTGCTTGATTATTACTTGAATATTATAATCTATCTATATTAGTCAATTGTAGATGTGGATCAGGTAATAAAATATGTATACACTGAGGAACACTCTTCATGTTTTTTCCTGGAATTTATCTATAAGAAAATAAAATGAAGCTTCTACAAACACAAAAATATTAGCCTGATGTTGTTCCTTCTTATTATCTATTTGAGTAAGCCATCTGTTCTCCCTCAGCCTCAAGTTCTTTATTTAAAAAAGTGGTCTTGGACTGTATTCTGTGTGAGATACTGTGGTCAAATGATTTTATGTGTAGGAATTTCAACCATTGGCTGTGAATCAAAATCAATTGAGGCAATTTCAATTCAGCAGGTTCAGGATAGAATTTTGGCATATGTACTTTTAAGAAGTGCCACAAGTGATTCTGATACTGAGCCAGGATATGGAATGCTGATTCTGTGCTATTTGGTGCAAAGAACAAAATGGGAATATCTAAGTCTACATATTGCATACAATGTATCTAAATTTCATATCTTGTGGAAAAAATATCAGTGAATATAACATTGGTAAAATAGCAATGTATCTCATAAGAAAAGGTGCTTGCAGTGTTATTGGTAGAAAAAATGATCAGAATAGACACTGTATTAGTCAGGGTTCTCCAGAGACACAGAACTAGTATGTGTGTGTGTGTGTGTGTGTGTGTGTGTGTGTGTGTGTGTATATATATATATATATATATATGGCACTTATATATGACTTATGTATAAGGTTTCCTTTTCCTTCCTGCTGAGTTTAACTTTCTCCAGATTTGATTACCTTGGTTGATACCATTACTACTTTGGAAGTGTTTTGTGCCTATGAAAGGCACAGGGCTCCTAAAAAGTGATACTCAGGTTTTGATATGCATAAGAATAAAGACCATGTAAAATGCATATTCTTGGCTTCATTTCTAGAAAATTCTGATGCAGTTTATATGGGGAGATGGTGCCCACAAATCTGTATTTTAAAGGAGCTGCAGTTTCTTTCTCTCTAGTTTGTTCAACAGCTATCTTATATTGATCCATCAAAATGCAATATGCACTTTAAAAAACTAAAGCTTTTATTTTGGAATATTAGATTTATAAAACAGTTGCAGAGATTGTATGGAGTGTTCACCCAACTTTCCTTAATGTTAATATTTTACATAACACTTATATTAAAACTTAAAAAAATGGTACATTGCTTTTATAGCTAACCTCTAGACTTTATTCAGATTTGTAGATTTTTTTTTTTACAATAAAGTACTTTCAAGTTTCCAGAATCCAATCCAGTATATCACATTGAATTAATTTTTCATCACTACTCTTCAATGGACTTTGACAGGTTCTTAGCCTTTCCTTGTTTTCCTATGACCTTTATAGTTTTGAGAAGTACTGGCCAAGTATTGTGTAGAATGACCCTGAATTTGGGTTTGGTAGGTGATTAGACCAGGATTCTGGGTTTTAGGGAAGAATACCATACAGGAGAAATGTCTTTCTTAATCACATTGTATTATTATTAGGGTGTACATGATACTAGCATGACTTATAACTGGTGATGTTAACCTTGATTACTTGGCTAAGACGAGGTCTGCCAGATTTCTTCGCTATAAAGTAAGGTTAGTATCATTTCCTTTCCATACTACATATTTTTGATTACAGCCCATACTACCTACCAGAAGTGGGTATAAGACATATCTCCTAGAGGGAGGCGTATCTACATATACTATTTGAAATTTTTTGTGACAAAGATTTGTACCTTCTTCCCCATTTTTCTGTGTATTCAATTTTGTGTATCAGTATGGGCTTAAGGACATTTATACTGTGCAATAATTTTAAAATTTATTAATTACATTGCTCAAATTATTCTAACTTAGGCCATCAGGTTCACCTTTAGTTTGGCTCCTGTGTTCCTTTGATCTGCCTCTATTCTTTTGCTTTCTCAGCACTTCCCTTTTTTTGGCACTACATAATACACCCAGGCTCATCTTGTATTTTCATTGTCCCAGCCCTAGAATTAGTCACTTCTCCAAGGATGTCTTGGATTTTTTTGTTTTCTGTTATTTCTGAGAATGCTGTTTAGAAACCAACATCTGATGCTGGATGTGCTTGTTGCGTATTGGTTGTCATTGTTGCTAGTCTCTTGGCAGACAGAGCTAAGAAATATATGCATGTATACTAACAAATGTATACACACATATCTATAATCATTTCTTTAGGTATCTATCTCTATACATATTAAACTAAACACAAGTTCATACTAATGTCAATGACTCTAATTTAGTATCATTACAGTTCATTTTAGCCTTCTCCCTTTGATTATTTGTAACTTCTTTTACTGGTAGTAAGGAACCTGACACATCATTTACCATTTATTTACTTATTTGTTCAATCTTAGTGTGCATGTAGTTTCATAGTTCTAAACCGTACCCCCATGAGAAACAAATTTATCAACTAAGATTGTGTTTATGTGCAGTTATTTCTGTGCTTAGTCTTAGATTTCCCAAACAAAACATTTTCCAAACTCACTTATGTCAGCTCCTTTTTCTCTACCCCATTCAGTTTAGTTATTATCATATATAGGTAATATAGTTAGATTTATTTGTCACAGGGTACATTCCATCCTGGAATACTGTTTTTTTTTTTTTTTAAATTGCATGCATTAAAGTTCACCCTGTGATGTACTATTCTGTAAGTTTTGACAAATGCATAGAATCAGGGTACATTCCATCCTGGAATACTATGTTTTTTTTTTTCAAAAATTGCATGCATTAAAGTTCACCCTGTGATGTATTGTTCTGTAAGTTTTGACGAATGCATAGAATCATATATTTTCACCTAGTAACATATAGAACCGTTGCATCATCCACAAACTTTCCCTGAGTCCCCTTTGTAGTTCATCAGTCCCTCCCAATCCCTGACAAATACTGATTTGTTTTCCATCCCTATAATTTGTTTTTTTTTTTTTCCAGCATACTGAATAAACAGAATCACACAATACGTAGGCTTTTGGATCTGGTGTCTTTGACTTAGCAATATGTAAAATCCATCTTGTATGAATCAGTTTCTTTTATCACTGATAGTATCCATTGTCTCCAATACCAAATGTGTTTATCCATTCACTTGTTGAAGGACAATTTGATTATTTCCAGTTGGGAACAATTATGAATAAGGCTTCTATAAACATTTGTGTATAGGTTTTTGTGTGAACATAGATTTTCAATTAACTGGCGAGTATGAATGTTGGATCCTACAGTAAGACTGTTTTTCTCTATAAGAAATTGCCGAACTGTTTTCCCAAGTAGTCGTATCATTTTACATTCCCACTAGCAATGAATGTGAGTTCCTATTGTATTAAATTTTCATTACCATTTTGTATTGTCAATTTTTGGATATTAGCTATTCTAATAGGTATATGTTGATATCTCATAGTGGCTTTATTTGTTTTTCCATAATGACAAATGATGAACATCTTTTCATATACTTACTTGCCATCTGTGTATCTTCTTTAGTGATTATGTATATTCACTAGGTTGTTTGATTTCTTATTGTTGAGTTTTTAAGAGTTCTTAATATATTCTGGATATGAGTCCTTTATGCATTATACTATTGAACAGTGGGAAAAAAATGAAGTGGCTATAAGGTACAAAAAACTCATTTTTAATAAATAATCATATGAAAAAAATTGAAAATACCCAATTGAACTATAGTATATTTTATTTATTTATTTTTTAAATTTTTTATTTAAATCCCAGTTAGTTACCATACAGTGTAATATTAGTTTCAGGTGTATAATATAGTGATTTAACACTTCCATACAATGCCCAGTGCTCATCATAATAACTGCACTCCTTAATCCTGATCACCCATTTAACACATTTCCCCACCTACCTCCTTCCCTCTGGTAGCCACCAGTTTGTTCTCTATAGTTAAAGATCTGTTTGTTGGTATGTCTTTCTCTATCTGTCTCTCTCTGTCTCTCTTTTTTCCCCTTTGCCCATTTGTTTTGTTTCTTAAATTCCACATATGAATGAGATCATGTTATATGTCCTTCTCTGATGTATTGCGCTTATCATAATACTTTGTAGCTCTGTTCATGCCATTGCAAATGGCAAAATTTCATTCTTTATCATGGCTGAGTAATATTCCATTGTGTATATATGTATACCACACCTTCTCTATTCATTAATCATTCGAAGGACACTTGGGCTGTGTACATATTTTGGCTATTGTAGATAATGCTGCTATAAACATCAGGGTCCATGTCTCACTTTAAATGGGTATCATTGTATTATTTTTTGGGTAAATATCTAGCAGTGCAATTGCTGTATTCAAGTGTAGTTATTTTGGGGGCACCTGGGTGGCTCAGTCGGTTAAGCCTCCACTTCGGCTCAGGTCATGATCTCATGGTTCGTAGGTTTGAGCCCTGTGTGAGGCTCTGTGCTGACAGCTGAGTACCTGGAGCCTGCTTCGGATTCTATGTCTCCCTCTCTCTGCTCTTCCCCTGATCACACTTTGCCTCTATCTTTCAAAAATAAAAATAAACATTAAATTAAAAAAAAAAAACTTAAAAAAAGAGTAGTTCTATTTTTAACTTTTTGAGGAAACTCCATACTGTTTTCCACAGCGGCTACAACCAGTTTGCACTCCCGCTAACACTGGAGGAGGGTTCCCTTTTCTCCACATCCTCACCAACACCTGTTGTTTCTTGTGTTCTTGATGTTAGCCATTTTGACAGGTCTGAGGTGATATCTTATTGTAGTTTTGATTTGTATGTCCCTGATGATCAGTGATGTTGAGCATCTTTTCATGTGTCTGTTGGCCATCTGCATGTCTTCTTTGGAAAAATGTCTATGCATGTCTTCTTTACTTTTTTAAATTGGATTATTCATTTTTTGGGTGTTGAGTTTTAGAAGTTCTTTATATATTTTGAATATTAACCCTTTATCACTTAGGTCATTTGCAAATATCTTTCCCCATTCTGTAGGTTGCCTTTTAGTTTTGTTGATTATTTCCTTTGCTGTTCAGAAGCTTTTTATTTTGATGAAGTGTCAATAGTTTATTTTTACTTTTGTTTCCCTTACCTCAGGAGACGTATCTAGGAAGATGTTGCTATGAACCATGTCAAAGAGGTAACTGCCTGTGTTCTCTTCTAGGATCTTTATGGTTCCATGTCTCACATTTAGGTCTTTAATCCATTTTGAATTTATTTTTGTGCACGGTGTAAGAAAGTGATACAGGTTCATTCTTTTGCATGTTGCTGTCCAGTTTTCCCACCTGAAGTATTTTTTTCCCGTTTAGCACTCTTTCCTGTTTTGTTGAAGATTAATTGATCATGTAGTTGTGGGTTTGTTTCTGGGTTTTCTGTTCTGTTCCATGGATTTATGTGTCTGTTGTTGTGCCAGTACCATACTATTTTGATCACTACAGCTTTGTAATGTAACTTAGGGTCTGGAATTGTGATGCCTCCAGCTTTGCTTTTCTTTTTCAAGGTTGCTTTGGCTATTCGGGATCTTTTGTGGTTCTGTACAAATTTTAGGATAGTTTGTCCTAACTCTGTGAAAAATGCTATCGGTAATTTAATAAGGATTAAATTAAATGTGTAGATTGCTTTGGGTAGTATAGACATCTTGACAATATTTGTTCTTCCAATCCATGAGCGTGAAATGTTTTTCCATATCTTTGTGTCCTCTTCAATTTCTGTCATCAATGTTTGATAGTTTTCGGACTATAAGTCTTTCATCTCTTTGGTTAGGTTTATTCTTAGCTATCTTATTGTTTTTAGTGCAATGGTACATGGGATTGCTTCCTTAATTTCTCTTTCTGCTGCTTCATTACTGGTTTTCTGTATTTTGATTTTGTGTCCCGAGACTTTACTGAATTTGTGTATCAGTTCTAGCAATTTTGGTCGAGACTTTAAGGTTTTCTATAGAGCATCATGTCATCTGCAAATACTGAAAGTTTGACTTTTTCTTTGCTGATCTGGATGCCTTTCATTTCTTTTCATTGTCTGATTGTTCTGGCTAGGACTTCCAATACTACATTGATAAATCTAGGCTAGGAGTTAGAATCAACTCATGGTTTCATTTATCTGTTCTTTTTCTTTTAGTTTTTATATCATTTATATTTCTGCTCTGACCTTTATTATTTCCTTCTGCTGGCTTTAGACTTCATTTGTTTTTCTTTTCAAGCTCCTTTAAGTGTATGGTTAGGTTGTTTATTTGATAATTTTTTTGCTTCTTGAGGTAGGCCTGACTCCTATATACTTCCCTGTTAGGACCCCGTTTGTTGCCTCCCACAGGTTTTGAAATGTTGTGTTTTCATTTTCATTGGTTTCCATGCTTTTTTTTTTTTAATTTCTTCTTCGATTTCCCAGTTGACACATTCATTGTTTAGTAGCATGTTGTTTAGTCTCCAGGTATTTGTGGTCTTTCCACATTTTTCTTGTGGCTGACTTCTAGTTTCATAGTGTTGTGGTCAGAAAAGGTGCATGATATGATTTAAATCTTTGTGTATGTGTTGAGGCCTGATTTGTGACCTAATATGTTATATGTTCTGCATCTGCACGTGCAGTGTCCCACGTGCACTTGAAAAGAATGTGTATTCTGCTGCTTTAGGACAGAATGTTCTGAATACATCTTTTAAGTGCATCTGGTCCAGTGTGGCATTCAGAGCCATTGTTTCCTTAATTATTTTCTGTTTAGTTTGTCTGTCTATTGATGTAAGTTATTGTATTATTATCAGTGAGTTCCTTTTGTTATTGTATTATTAACAATGAGTTCTTTCTACCAGAACTGAGACCCTGAAGAACTTTCTGGCCAGGAGACTTGGTGTGGTCAGGGGCTTGTCCTCATTTCATGGGGGAGAGACCTCACTGCCCTGAGGCTTAGGTGAGCTTGACTGAGAAGGGCAGTCCTGCCAGAGCACAGGAGTGTGGGACTTAGTGTAAGCAAGTTAAGCAACCAGTGTGGGCACTGTACTGCTTCCTGCAGATGGATCTGTGTTTGTACTAAAGGGTAGGGGAGGGAAATGGTACCAGCCAGCTCCTTTGTTCACAGAGAGGCATCTCTATGAAGGTTGCCTTTTATGGAAGCATTCTGGGAAGAGCAAATAATCTTCCTCATGAGCCTCAGATGCTCTTCAGATCACTGTTTCTATGCTGTCTGCCCCTGAGTTGTTTTCTGTCTTCTCTTTAGGAGCAATGCAGTGCCCTCCAGGTTCTATCCCAGCCAACTTGCTCTGGACCTTAAATCTCCAGGCTGTAAGCCCCACCGGTTATAAGAACTCACAAAATTAAGCCCTCTCGTTTTCCAAACCAGTGGCTTTGGGGAAGTGTTCTCCTTGTGTGTTCCCCCATGTGCTCCTCTCTCTCTCTCTCTCTCTCTCTCTCTTTCTTTCTCTATCTTTCTTCCTTCGCCATGACCACAGCTCCCTCCCCTCCTTGGCACCTGTGATTCCTTTCTCCCCTAATCCATGTCTCTGCACTTCCTACCTTCTTTCATGAGGCCTCTTCTCTCCCTTTAGCTGTGGAGTTTGTTCTTTTAGTCTTCAGGTGGATTTCTCAGGTATCAGGGTGATTTGATAGTTACCTGGTTGTGTTTTTGGAACAAGATGAAGGTAGGGCCCTCCTACTCAGTTGTCATTTTTCCTCTTTCCAACCTTAGTATATTTTAGATAAGCACTCCTATTAGCTAGTAGTTTGAGTGTTGTTACAGGAAATCATTGAAGAATTACCTCTTGAATTTAACACAAGTTCTATAGCATATCTCCAAAGAAGAAAGTTAAAATATATCTGTATCAAAATCTGTCTTACCAGTTTGACATTATGAAATATACTAAATATATTGAGACCTTAAAGAACGTTCTTAAAATCAATAAATGAAAATATTTGTGAGATATAATTAGATCTGTCTGGTTCTTCTTCCTCTTTGTGCATTGACTATAGCTTAGTTCTCATTATAATTATGTTTTATAAAATACAACTGTTATACTGAATGCTTATTTTGTGTCTGACCCTATGCAAAATCATGTTATGTAGATTTTCTTTATGTATACATAATCCATTTGTTTGATTTGACGAGAAACTTAAAAGTAAGAAACATTGTGTCCAGTTTACAGAGGAGGAGCCAAAGACAAAAGAGGCAATTATCGTGCCTCATTGACAAGGAGGACCAAGGCATACTTGCTAGTAATGCTGGAAAACATCATTCATCTGTATCTAACAAGGGAAATGGTAAACATTCCCTTGATAAGATAAGCACATTCAAAACACTTTATTCTGTCATGAAATATATGGTAAATGAGTAATCTGAAGTAAAATTGTCTATATGTAAACTCTTTACAAAACAGCTTTTTCATAGGCATTGTTATAAGCACCATAAAGAGATAAAAATTTAACTGGTATCATTCATGGAAGAATTCAGGTTTGCAACTGGGTCTATAGAGTGAAAAATACAACTCTGTGACATTAATTGCCTACTGCTTCAAAGAAAATGTCCTAATTTACAAGATCTAATGTATTTACTTTTATTTCTTTGGACTTCTTTTCTTCTTATAGATTATCATATTGTGCCACCATTGTTTAAAATTCTCATATCATTCCTTTATTATAAAAGTATTTTGTTAAAAGCCTTCCTTTTAGAATTTTAAAAAATATGATTGCATGATGGGAAAATTTCCTTAGCGTTTGCGTATGTGTCTTATGTCATAGAATTGGTCCTCTGAGTGGGTATGAATAGTCAGTACAAAATATATTTGATCAGGAATTATTTTATTCACATGTTCTATCCAGCATTTCTGGTAAAGGGTTTGATGCATGTCTGATTCTTAGACCTCAGTAGGAATGTTATTTTTCTGCTCTGAAATCTCTTTGAAAAGGCTTATCTTTGATATTCTGAAATTTCATCAGCATATATTTCAGCATAGGCTGTTTTTGTTTCTTTTTAATTCAGTAGTTTATTCCATAGACCTATTTTATTCCGTAAACTTGGATCTTTCTTCAACTCAGGGATATTTATCAATGTCTCTTTGATGATTGTTTATGTTCTCTGACTTTAGGACATGCACTAGTATTGTATTTGACTTAATCACCACATTCCTTTTTTTTTTAATATAAAAAGTTTATTTATTTATTTATTTTGAGAGCGAGAGAGAGCGAGCGAGCGAGCATGATTGGAGGTGGAGGGCAGAGAGAGAGGCAGAGAGAATCCCAAGCAGGATCCACACTGTCAGCATGGAGCCCCATGCAGGGCTGGAACCCACAAACCATGACCTGAGCTGAAATCAAGAGTTGGATGTTTGACTGAGGCACTAGGTGCCTCTTAATCACATTTCTTAATTATCTCTCATATAATCACTTTACCTTTTGCTCAACATTTTGCAATATTTCCTCGATTTTATTTCCCTTTTGCCTAGTCTATTGCATTATTTCATATGCTGAATATTTAAATTCCAGAAACAGTATTTTTATTTTTTATTTATAATATATAAATGTAATATATTAATTTAAAAATATTAATTTGTATTACTTAAACTAAATTGTAAATACAGATGAAACTCTCTTATGTGAATGTTTTCTTAAGGTTCTTCCACTTGATCTGTGAAAGTTTAATAGATAGACATTACTTGAAAATTGGAAGAAAAATGTTCTGAGGTCAAATGACTTTAGGGAACCCTGTGTTTGACGAATGGCAAACTTATTTCTTGAATCCATTATTTTAAATAGCATTTAATAAACCCATGGGCATTAGAAACACTAAGAAACTGTTCTATATAGATAATTTTTCAGATTTATTTTCCTAAAAATATTTATAAAGAAACAAATCAAGGCACAAGCCAGTCTAAGAAATGGAAAAACATCACTTTAGAATATATGGCATTGGAAATGTATGTTTTATAGTGAAATTAAAAAATTAATATGGTATATTGCTGGAAATTTCTAATATATTTGTATTAAACGCAGACATGAAGAGGTATTTCTGAATATAAGAGTAAGGGAACATCATTTATTCCTGCATGGTCCATTCCATTTCCTCCTGCAGGATTTCAGAACTAATTTTTTATATTTTTGCTTTAATGAGAGTTTGGAAGTTAGGTAATATTTTACCAGATGATGTAATGATATAAATGAGGGTAATTCAAGGACTACTGAAAGGCTTGACTAAATTTATTTTAGCTCTCCTTCTTAACACTACTAATAAAACACTGTAAGATTTTTCTTGTATAAAATTTGTTATAATCAGATCAATAGTGGGCCATGAAACGTGGAACTAGTCACCATACACATTGGCTGCCTGTATCTTTGTAATAAGATGAGCTATACTGAATACTGCCTGTTTTGTAGCCAGTTTATAGAAAAATGGCATCTGTTTATAGCGATGACTTTGTCCCAACAAGATGGACAGAATATTCTCAGAAACGTTGGAATTATTTTCAGTGTAGTCAGTTTTGGAGTTGCAACTGTATTTATTTTAACTGATTTAAGTCATACGGTTAAGTGTTTGCAAGTCCCTTTATATATAAATCTTTGGGGCATTAGAGTGCATTTTTGAATATAGTTCATTAGGCAATGGAATTTTATGAACTTTATTAACTTTTTCCTTTCCTTACCCAGGAGTAAATAAAGTACTTTTTCTAAATAATAAATTTTGTAAACTATCAGTAAGATGGCTTTGCTGAAAAAAGGGATAGCAAAATTAAATGGAAAGCTTGTTGCTATCTTCTGCCACCGTCGTCTTGCAGAACACAAGTTTCATATTCACATTAAAAAGACATATTGCTCATGTTGATCATTAACTAGGAAAATGAGCCATAGGGGATACATTATGCTAAAGAACAGCTAAATGAGACATATTCCCAAGACACTTGCTTCTGGAAAATAGCTTATAACTAAAATCTTTTAAATAGTATTGTCTTTTTATAAACTGTTACATTGCAAAGGTAAAAGTCACTACACAAATGTGAGATGTAACCACACCCCTACATTGTGTGACATTATATGTCTTTAAATTGAAGTCCTGCTTTTACATTAGTTTTAATAGTGAGTATCCTTTTAGTTGGCAAAAAGTTATAAATAATAGCTTTATGATATAATAGCAGACTTGGGAATTGAGATAATCCATGATATATATTCTCAGTGTACTGCTACTTCATTTAAGGTACATGGGTGCAGAATGAATGCAGCAAGCATTCTTTAGTCCCTTCTTAGGAGGTGATGAAAGATTTGGGGTTTTGTGTCAAATAGCCTTCAGTTGAAAGCTTGACTCCACTTGTTCCATGTTGTGTGAACTTTTGTATAGTGATTTATGCATCAGCAAAACCAGACAAATAGTACCAGATATTCTAAATGTTAAATTAGCTGATGGTTTTAAAATGACACTAATCATACACTTAGCTTATTGGTTTCAATCAATATGTGGTAGTAATTATTTTAAAAGGCTGACTTTGAGAAAGTAGTCTATTCATTATGTAAAGACTCAATTTTTTTCACTTTTGATTTTTCTAAGTTTGGAAGGCTGATAATAATACTTTCACTTCATTTTCCCCCTTTTCCTTTTGCAGCTAGCCAGTGAAATAACACGTATATTTTTTCTATTAAACGTGTTAGGAGGTAGTACATTTCCAACATTCACCTTTGTCAGGAATCAATAAATCCCAAAGATTACTATGAAATAGGAACTAGACTTCAAAAATTAGCTTATAAAAGGCTACATTTATATAGGTCCTAGACATTTCTTATGTTATTGTCCTGAATTGCTATTTAAGAGTATCTGTCTTATCTCTCTAACAACAGCAAAAAAGGAACCTTAAAATTTGTCTGTTTCCATTACAGATTTTTTTTTTCTCCTGGAGGTTCAATAATAATGGTGTATTAAGTAGTAGATATTGTAGAGTTATTCTTGGTCGCTGAATACAGATACACTAAATACTGGTACTGATATTCTGTATTGTATTGTGAAAATTTTGATAGTTTGTCATGGTGAATTTGCTTTTTTTAAAGAAAATAAAGGAATGATTGAAAATATGCCACATGCGGCAAATTTTAGTGATTTTTATTTTTTAATTAAAATATTTTTTTCAGATTTATTGAGATATAATTGACATATAATATTGTGTAAGTCTAGGGTGTACGATGTTATGATTTGATACACATATATATTGTGGAATGATCACAATAAGGTTAGTCAATACATCCATCACCTTTTGTAACTAGAATTTTGTGTGTGTGTGGTGATAACCTTTAAGATCTACTCTCTTAGCAACTTTTAAATATATAATACAGTATTGTTAACTGTAGTCACCATGCTATACATTAGGTCCTTAGAACTTATAACCCTTTGACCAACATCTCCCCATTTCCACAAACTCCTAGTCCCTGGCAACAACCATTCTACTCTCTGTTTCTGTGAGTTTGGTGTTTTTTTAGATTCCACATATAAGTGAGATCATATAGTATATGTCTTCCTCTGTCTTCTGACTTATTTCACTTATCTTAATGCCCCCAAGGTCCATCCATGTTGTGAAAATGGGAGGAGTTCCTTCTTTTTTAGAACTGAATAATATTCCTATCTGTCATCTTTCTATCTATCTGTCCATATATATGATGTATATACATGATATGTATGGTACACATATTCTATATATACACATATATACATATATACACACACACGTGCGCGCAAACACACACACACACACCTCACATTTTTTTTCATTTTCTTTATCCATTCATCCATCAAGGGACACTTAGATTGTTACCATGTCTTATCTGAATGATTTTTAGATGTTAGTTGCCTCTTCCTGGACACAGGAAAGAATGCGGTAGGTGAGTTATAACTAGTATAATTAGAACCACTTGTAGCATTCCCCTGCTTACATGAAAAAAGACTGTAGATTAAGGACTCAGAATGGTTCTTTTTAAACCAATAGTCCATTTGCAAGCTAGAACCCACAGTATGAATTTAGGGACCAATAAATAATTTTACTAAAACGTTTTCCTCTGGTGTTTAGGAAGTTGCTCTGCTACCTTCCCAACCTTACCCCCATTTCGTCAGATCCCTACAATAATATTCTGAACTTCTTGTATCACATTTGTTAATTATATGAGATGGGCCCCTTTCTCCAAGTGTTTATTGAGAAATGAAACCTATCATTGCTGCCTTTGATGTAAGTAATGTGTCATCATGAGGAAATCTTCAACTGCTACAAATATATGGGAACCAGCTACTGAAAGCTAACAGAAATGTAACTGTTTTCATTGTATTAAATAATCTAACTCTTTATTTTCTCTGGCTAGGGATGTATTTTAAGGTTGAAAGAAGTCAGGCTGAAGCTTCTCTGATGCTATAGAGTAGATGTGTTTTCACATACATTTAGATCACAATTATCCATAATGGGATGATTTTTAGTGACACTCAATAATTGGCTGGCATTGTATAATTTATGATATTCACAATATGTTCTTATTTTCCTTCATAATCACCTTTGTCAGGAAGAATTTGAAAATGAAAAATAAGTGGTCAGTTTTTAAATTACACTGGCACAAGATCGTGATTAAGTTTTTAAATTCCCAAGCCAATGCTTGGAAATGTGTGCTTTTGAATATTAGCAAGGGACAATTTCCGATATCATTTATCTTCTGAAGTTCAGTAAGGAACACTTCACACAGTTCTTACTGAGCTCAAAACTTATGTTACATAGAAAAGTAGTGTGCTTCTCTGTGGTACTTGGGGCAATTTCATTCCTCACAATTTTCTATGAAGTCTAGTCTAATTTTATTTAAGATATGACTGAATGGGTAGGGAAAGCATATTGGTAGAATATTCTAATTTGCTTCCATTGTTCCCTGGTCATATACGTTGAGTATAAGCACCGGAATTAGAGAAATTAATCAAAGTTTGTCTGATGTTTCCTTAAGTTTCCTCTTTACTCTTTTGGAATTACAGCAAAGAGATATTTCATGTTTAGCACAATATTCAATTACATCATTACCAAGTGATAAAAATTGACGATTTTAAACTGATGATCAAGACTTTTATAAGTATTCTTAACTTCATTTAATCTTCAAAAATCCAGGTGGAATAGGTGTCGTTATTCCAAGTTTGTGATATTCTGCAGAATGACTTGCCTATAGCCACAGGATAAGAACATGGCAGTACTGGAATATGAATTCATTTCTGCCTAGCTCCAAAAGTTGTGCTCTTAATACTCTTTAATGCAAACTCCAAGAAATGAAAAATAATTTCCTTTGTCTTTATCAAACTCTATATTCCTAGAGCCAAATTCTCCAAAGGCTTTGTTACCCCTTATGTGACACTGTAATACAACTGATTATTATAAGGTGTGTATGATGTACCATCAACTTTAGGGGCATGGCTGGCTTAAAGTAGAAGCTTACATGGGCATACGTGTCACCAAAGGAAGTTTTAACAGAAAATTTGCTATAGCCTAGTGTAATCTGTTTTCCTAACCTAAGCAGTTATTCACTTAAAAAAAAAAAAAAAAACTTTAGTATGAATATAATCAACCTGGTTAGCAATGTTTAATAATTAGACAATGCTTGTTTTTACTAGGGTTGTTACAAATGGGGAAAAGTATTTATTTTTCAAAAAGATAGAAATGATGAGTTACAATAATTTTTTCTTTTTTGAAGTTTGATTCAAAAAGTTATGTGCTTTGTGCTTGGGCCAAAAAACAAATAGTGAAAGGAGGATAAATAAGAAATCACAGGTTTGCCATTTTGGAAATATTAAACAACAGGAGTGGTTATTTCATTATCTTTCAGTTCTTCCATGTACAATCAATTTCTTTCTCATGATGCAAATGTCTGCTGAAGAAAGTATGCAATAGTTTTCTTAAAGGCATAGTTTTTTTAGTTATTTTATTTAATTTTATTTATTTTGAGAGAGACAGAGAGAGTACAAGTGGGGGAGGGGTAGAGAAAGAGGGAGAATCTCAAGCAGGCTCTGTGCTGTCATGAAACCGTGAGATAATGACCTGAGCCAAAACCAAGAGTCAGGCACTTAACTGACTGAACCACCCAGGCACCCCAAAGGCATAGTTTTTATTGTGCACAAGAAAGATTCCTTATTTACTCTAAGGATACATTGACAAAAGGAAAATATCCTTAACCTCTGTTTAAAAGATGAGATCAGGAGAGCATGGCATGAGTGTCATTGGTGATTCAATCAAATTCCATTTGGTTTGTGGCTTTTCCATCCTTACAGAGTGAAATTTATCTCCTTTCCTGCCACATAAATGACAAAGTTGTAATTGATCTAACAGCCAAAATGGAAGAGCAGCGTACAACTGGTTCCAGAGAATGAAAGTCTATCTTTACGATTTTTTTTTTTAATTAGAGGCCCCAGTGCATATGTTCTTAGCCAAGTTTGGGTCCTATTTGGAGCCTAAGGTTTCAAGGTAAATATTTCATTGTCCATGATATTGCTAAATGTCAGTGTAGAAATAATACACATAATTAGAATATTTTGACTTGGACTCCACACTTTAGATAACTCAAGTTATCTGGAATTTTCTCAGTTATAAAATGGAGATAATTATACTTTTGGATTTGTCTATATTGTAAACCTCAGAAAGAAAAAGAAAGATTATGAATGGGTTTTGAAAACTTGAGGAGACTATATTAATACAATTATGTATCAGGCTCTCCTGATTTCCCTCTCCTAAAACCTACAGATTTGAGATCAGGTTATTTTTTTTTTTTATTTTTTAATATATGAAATTTACTGTCAAATTGGTTTCCATACAACACCCAGTGCTCATCCCAAAAGGTGCCCTCCTCAATACCCATCACCCACCCTGCCCTCCCTCCCACCCCCCATCAACCCTCAGTTTGTTCTCAGTTTTTAACAGTCTCTTATGCTTTGGCTCTCTCCCACTCTAACCTCTTTTTTTTTTTTTTTCCTTCCCCTCCCCCATGGGTTTCTGTTACGTTTCTCAGGATCCACATAAGAGTGAAACCATATGGTATCTGTCTTTCTCTGTATGGCTTATTTCACTTAGCATCACACTCTCCAGTTCCATCCACGTTGCTACAAGACATTCCCTGCTCATGGATTGGAAGAATAAATATTGTCAAAATGTCAATACTACCCAAAGCTATCTATACATTCAATGCAATCCCAATCAAAATTGCACCAGCATTCTTCTTGAAACTAGAACAAGCAATCCTAAAATTCATATGGAACCACAAAAGGCCCCGAATAGCCAAAGTAATTTTGAAGAAGAAGACCAAAGCAGGAGGCATCACAATCCCAGACTTTAGCCTCTACTACAAAGCTGTCATCATCAAGACAGCATGGTATTGGCATAAAAACAGACACATAGACCAATGGAATCGACTAGAAACCCCAGAACTAGACCCACAAACGTATGGCCAACTCATTTTTGACAAAGCAGGAAAGAACATCCAATGGAAAAAAGACAGTCTCTTTAACAAATGGTGCTGGGAGAACTGGACAGCAACATGCAGAAGGTTGAAACTAGACCACTTTCTCACACCATTCACAAAAATAAACTCAAAATGGATAAAGGACCTGAATGTGAGACAGGAAACCATCAAAACCTTAGAGGAGAAAGCAGGAAAAGACCTCTCTGACCTCAGCCGTAGCAATCTCTTACTCGGCACATCCACAAAGGCAAGGGAATTAAAAGCAAAAGTGAATTACTGGGACCTTATGAAGAGATCAGGTTATTTTTTAAAGTCTCACTTGTGCTTAAAATCCAAATAGATCCAACAACGCTTTTGTTTATTTCTGTATGACAACTAACACCAATGCAGGTAATTATAGCAGTGGAAAAACCCACATAATTTCTCCAAGGAAAGTTTATTTCACTGAAAGTAGCCATCACCAGTAAGCAATAGGAAACTTTACCAGTGACTCTTATTTTGCAAATATAGTTTTTCATCTTAATCAACAAATAAGATTTAGTTGAAGGCTATCACATAGGATAAGTACTATTAAAACTATTTTTTTCTTGTTTTCTCTGTGCCTTTTTACTTTTGTTTATTTATTTTATTTATTTTTAACATTTATTCATTTTTGAGAGACAGAGAGCAAGCAGGGTGAGAGGGAAACACAGAATCTGAAGCAAGCTCCAGGCTCTGAGTTGTCAGCACAGAGCCTGATGCAGGGCTTGCACTCACAAACCCGTGACCTGAGTCAAGGTCAGTTGCTTAACCGACTGAGCCACCCAGATGCCCCTCTCTCTGCCTTTTTAGTATTCTTCTTCCTTCCTCTCTCCCTCCTACTCTTCCACAGATATATGCTGAATATTGTTGTGTGATGATTGTGGTATTAAGCATTTATGTAAAATACTCCTTTAATTTTCACCAAAATCTAAGTTTGATGATATGGTTTCCATTTTATAGATGAGGAAACATGTCCTCATGTATGAAATGCATGTATGAAATGCAAGTCACATAACAAAATGTGGAAAAGCAGATTTTATGGACCTGAACAACAAATTTGTAAGGGTGAACACTGCTGCATGAAGCTCAAGGCTTGAATGGAGAGCCACAGAAACCAGATAATGTTGGGACAGAGGCCATAATAATGGCTTCTTTGATGTATGAATAAATAAGCACAGGGATTTCCCAGATTTTAAAGGCATTAGGGACTCATTTCTCTCAGATACTAGAATGAGTTCTTTAGTAGAGGATAACTAGAAAAGGAGAGTCCTTTAATATCCTATTAATACCATAAGATATTAACAAAACCAATAATAAAACTGGCCTTGAAAGAGAGAGGAATTGAAATGGGATCACAGTGGCTTGAGTGAAGTCCTATCAATAGGGAAGGTCACATAGAAAGGCATAGAGGTATGAAAGGACATAATGGCTGACTCTGGAATGCAGGAGTATGTTTGTTTGATTATGTGTGTATGGGAGGTGTGTTTATGTGTATAAGTAAGTTTAGATGAGCCTGGGGAATTAACAGTCGTGAATTTGACTAGATTTATATTTTAGAAAAATAAACTTAAGGAGAAGAGAGACTAGTTTGGAAACCATTGCAGAAATAAGATACAGTGATGACATAGACTTAACATTATGGTGAGAAATTCTAGGTCTTGGCTTACAAACGTCCATAAAAAGAGGTAGTTGTTTAGGCATGCGATGCTCACAAACTTTATTTGAAATAGAAAATCTGCACATAAACAGATATCTCTCCCATCCTATTAGGATGAAATACATACTCCCATTTACAGATGAATTCCTTCTCTAATGGAAACAGAAGTGCCCCCTAGATCTACACTACAAATCTTTCTAGCTACAAATTTTCTTGTCCCAGACAGTTTTAGTTGTTATTTTGGAAATGTAAAGAAGTGGCTTGATTTCTTATTTTAAATTTCTATTCATTAAATGCAAAGATTAATTTTACTTGAATAGATATGTGAAGATTTTTGATGTTGCTGTGTAGTTTTGTTCACGCACATCTACTGTGCACACTAGATTTGCCAAGGACTTCAAGCTCCCTGCTATTCTGCACCTGTGTTATATGATATGGAAATATTCCTTGGCAGTGAATTTTTATGCATATTGTGAAATTTAAAAACCATATTAAATAGGGGGCTTGATGGAATCTTAAAAGGAAAGATAATTCACTATTAAAGAGAGCTAACATTATTTTCATTATAGATTTCAATTTTTGTTTAAAAAAATAATTGTCATTATTTCATTACAGTTTTAATCCAAGTGGAGCGATACAAGTCTCCTTTTACTTAGCATGTTATTTTAATAATCCTCCCATATTATAGGTGACATAACTAGATCATTTCCTTTTTTAAGAGTAATTATGTTTTGGGGAGGAATTAAGATGGTGGACAAGTAGGGAGACCCTAAGTTTGTCTCCTCCTTTGAAAACAGCTAGGTAGGTATGAAATCATTCTGAACACCCAAGAAATCAATCAGAGGTATGAGAGAACAAAAAACTGCAAGTCTACAAGTAGAAAAGCGACTACCTTCTTGAAGGTAGGAGGTGCAGAGAGTTGACTTGGGGCAGATGTAGCTGTGACTACATAACTGCAGCTACAGTGGCAGGGAGGGAGCCTGCTTACAGAAGCTACCCCAAAGTATTATAAGCAACTGAGTGCAAAATCTGAGCTTTTAGGAAGTTCCTCCTCATGGGGGATGTGCCTGGTAAAGGTGCTCAGGTTGTGAATCGAGGCAGAATCCCTGGAGTGACAGTGTGGTCTGAGGATCCCAAGTTGCAAAGACAGGTGGCGCCAACATGCTGCACTGTTTCCAGCCATAGGAGCAAGAACTCAGGCTGAAGGCAACAAGCAAGGGTGCCAGCTTTCTGCTCTGTTTTGACATAAACTCTGAACCACACAGTCATGCGACCACTTTCCTTGCACTTGCCAGCAAAAGTGAGGCAAGACCCTTTCCCCTGAGGAACAGCACAGGCCTGTGCTGTGGGAGTCCCTAAGATTTGGAGTTTTGAAACTCAGTCATGCACCTAAGATAAAAAAGCTCAAGGGGAGGCAGGATGAATACAGGGTTTTGGTGGAAATCAGGGACCCAAGAGGGGTGAATGATTGCTTTTCTGTGAGGGTTCCCTAAAGAGTGGAAAGCATGGTTTTTCAGCTCCTAGAGAGTGGGGCTCTGCCATATTCATTCCACCCATCAGGGCTGAAAGTCTTCAGGAAGAAAAACACACCACCTAGTGGAGGTTGGAGCCACTTAAACCAAACCACAGCCCCCTGCATCCTGGAGGCACATTTTCACTGAAACAAGTTAGCCTCAGAAGCAGAGCAGCAGGCCCTTCCTCAGAAGACCAGCATGAACAACTCCCTTGCACCAAGTCTACTGATCAAAGAGCACTACAAAGGTTCAGCTCTAGGGGAAATAGGATCTAGCTTCCAGTTTACTTTTATTCTTTATTATTATTTTTTTCACTTAATTTCTTAGTTTTCTCAATTCCTTATTTTTATTATATTTTTTATTTGTATATATATATATATATATATATATATATATGACAAAATTTTTAATTTAGTTTTTGGTTTATTTTCATTTTATTTTTATTTTTTGTTCTAGATTTTTTTTTTAAGAGAGAGAGAAAGAAAGTGCAAGTGGGGAAGAGGGGCAGAGGGAGAGAGAGAATCCTAAGCAGGCTCCGTGCTCAGTGTTAAATCTTTCAAGGCAATTTTTCCATAAAGATCTTCAAGAATATCCTGTTCAGGAAGCTTCTTTCCAAAACTCCTATCTTGAGCTTTAAGTAAGACTTCTTCGGATCAATCAAAGGTTTATCGTGCATTACCTTTTCCACAATTTGTGCTTCAGGTACTGTGCTCTATATGTCATCTTCACCCACTTGGATTAATAAGGATTCTTTGTTGTCTGGAGTTTCCCAGTTTTGTTCTTGTAAGGAGAATTTTATCTCCTCCATTTTATCTAGCCCCATCCTGTTCTTTAGCTCTACAGGAACCTGGTTTACTTTCTTCATGTAGACCATGCCATAGGTTGGTTTGTACTCATAGCTAATGTCACACTGTTTTGTGATGAACTCTTCCTCAATGCCCAAGACTCCAAAAGTAACAACTTACTTGCAGAATTTACAAACTCCTCTTGGTATTTTTTTTTTAATTTTAGAAAGAGAGAGAGAGCACAAGCAGGGAAAAGGGGCAGAGGGAGAGAGAAAGGATCTCAATTAGGCTCCACACTCAGTATAGAGCCCTATGTGGGGCTTGATCCTGCAACACTGGGATCATGACATAAACTGAAATCAAGAGACAGACACTCAATTGACTGAGCCACCCAGGTGCCTCTCCTCTTGATATTTTTCTATGACAAGGAGGACTTTTGAGCAAATCCTTTGGGCTTGACCTCTTTTCTTCATTAGGCACTTTGTCTGGATATGACACAGGAGTCTTCTTGGGAAGTTCCTGGTAGACTTTGGCAGGACGTTTCTCACAAAGTTTTGTAGGAGACTCCATTCTTTTCTCGGTATTCTCACAAGAAGCCCAAGTGTCCTCCAGTTTCCTGTCAGGATCCAGCACTTCCACCACCTTTAATTAGAGGTGTGCAGGTAGATCTTTCTCCAAATCTGGGTAGAGAGCCAAGGGATGCTCAGTCAGTTGGGCTTCAGTGCCCTCTACGAATGCCTTCTGTGCTAGCAGAGCTGCTGAGAGAGTGGAAAACCGGTCTGCTTCCTTGGTCAGCTTTTTATGATTCTTTGTCAGGGCAGGTTGGGGAACTCTGTAAGCAACCATGGAGAGAATGCCCTCCTTAGGGCTGTGAGTGATCAGACCTTCACAAGATGGGCACCCCCTCCTGAAGTCATCCAGCCCCTCTTTCACAAATATTCACTGCTGCCTGTCCAAGGATGTGGGGAACTTCAGAAACTTGTTCTTTTGCTTCGCGAAATACTTGGAAGGCAATTTGTCTTTGTACTGGGGCTTGCAGTTCATGCCCAGGGTCATGGATTCCAGTGGCCCTGGCCCTAACAGCTGGTTGGCACAGGTGTCCTGTGCAACTGGCTTTCTCCTGGAATGGGCAGAGAAATTTCATTCCTTTTTGTTGAAGGGTACTATTCCATTATATGAGCATACTACACACTTTATTTATCCATTCACCTTTTAAAGGTCATTTGAGGTATTACAGGTAAAGCTGCCACAAATATTTGTGTTCATGTCTTTGTATGAACACATAATTTCATTTCTCTTGGGTAAACTTGAATGGGGAGAGGAATGGTAGGAACATATGATAGATGTTTGTTTAACGTTTTAAGGAACCACCAAACTTTCTCAAAATGGTTGTACTATTTAATATTCCTTGTAGTAGTATATAAGAATTGCACTTCCTCCACATACTCCCCAACACTTTGAGGAGTTAATGGTTAGTCATGTTAATTTTAGCTATTTTGAGAGCTGTGTAGTGGTTTCTTATAACTTTTAATTTGCATTTCCCTAATTACTAGTGTTGTTGTGCATCTGTTCATGTGTTTATTTGCCATTTATATCTCTTTTGTGGTGAAGTGTCTGTTCAAACTTTTTGCACATTTTAAAATTGTGTTGCTTGATATCTTGTTAAATTTGGGAGCTCTTTGTGTATTTGGGGTATAAGTCCTCCTTTATCAGATAAATGATTGGCATTTTTTCCTCTCCATTTATGGATTGTTCTTTCATTGTCTGAACAGTGTTTTTCAATGATCACAAGTTTTAACATTTGATGAAGTCCAGTTTATCTATTTTTTTCTTTTATGGCTTGTATTTTTGTGTTGCATCCAAGAAATACTTGCCTTTCCAAAGGTCACAAAGTTTTGTTTTGTTTTTTCTTTCATTTAGATCTGTCATTTTTTTAGTTTATTATTATTATTTTTTTGTAAACAGTGAAATATGTGGATCAAACTTTATAGTTTAATTTCTTGGCCTATGAATATCCAATAATTCCAGAACTAGTTTTTGAAAATGTGAGATTTTTTTCCCACTGAACTATTTTCATAAATTTGTAGAATTTCTGGCTATACATATCTCAGCAATATTTTTTGTTCCATTTGTCTTTTTCTGTCTTTATACCACTTCCATGCTGTGTTGATTACTTAACCTTCAAGACTTAAGTCTTGAAACTGGGCTGCATTAGTCCTCCAATTCCATTCATTTTTTTACAAAGTTTTTTTTTTCTTTTGGCATTCCAGGTCCTTTAAATTTAAAAAGGCCCCAGAAATTGATCTGAAGACAGGCAGAACAAACTCCACAACTTAGGGGAGAAAACAGGCTACATCCAAGAAAGTAGGAAGTGTGGAGTTGTGGTGTAGGGGAGAAAGGGATCATGAATACTGTGGAAGGGAGGGAGCCATGGTCCCAGGGAAAGATGAGAGAGGGAGGAGCACATGGGAATGCATAAGGATAACGTTTCCCTAAAGCCATTGCATTGGAAAACAAGAGGGGCTGAATTTCCTGAGTTCTTACAATAGCAGTGTTTAAAGCCTAGAGTCTTTTTTTTTTTTTTAACATTTATTTATTTTTGAGAGAGTCGGAGACAGAATGAGAGTGGGTTAAGGGCAGAGAGAGAGGGAGACACAGAATCGGAAGCAGGCTCCAGGCTCTGAGCTGTCAGCACAGAGCCCCACGCGGGGCTTGAACCCATGAGCTGTGAGATCATGACCTGAGCCGAAGTCAGATGCTCAACCGACTGAGCCACCCAGGCGCCCCTAAAGCCTAGAGTCTTAAAGGTCAGTGGGCAGACAGTGGCTTGAAACAGTGACTTGGAAACAGTGGACTTGAAGAATACCAGGGCCACAGAGGGGCATTATTCATTAATCCCCTTTGTGGAGCACGTCACTGGGAGGCAGCATTTGAGGAGATGCCTCTCTGTGAACAAAGGAGCTTGTTGGTGCCATTTCCCTTCACCTCACCCCCTCGACTTAATCACAGAGCCACCTGCCTAAAACAGGTCAGAGACAACACTGGCTGCCTGACTTACTTATACCAAGCCCCACATACCTGTGCTTTAGCAGGACTGCCTTCTCAGTCAAGCTTGCCTCAGTCCCAGGGCAGTGGGCTCATGTACCAGAAGATGATCACAAGCCTTCGCCCACACCACATCCCTAAAGCCTGGAGTTCTATGGGTCAACAGGCTTGGCTGGAATAGAGCCTGGAGGACACTGTGCTGTTGCTGGAGAGAAGGCAGGCAAACAACCTGGGGGAAGATGGCATGGAAACAGTGATCTGAATACCCTCCAGGGCAAACAGAGGGGAGATTATTTACTCTTCTCAGAGAGTGTCCCTGAGAGGTATCATTCAGGGAGATAACTGTCCCTGAACACTGGAGCTGACTGGCACCATTTCCCTCCCTTGTCCCTCAGCACAAACACAGAGTCACCTGTGGGAAGCAACACAGTGCCCACACTGCCTGCCTAACTTACTTACACCAAGCACCACCTTGTGCACTCTGGCGGGACTGCTCTTCTGAGTCAAGCCTGCTTCAGTCCCAGCATAGTAATTCGACCTCTCCCCCAAGAAGACCAGCATCAACCCCAACCACATCATGTCTCCCAGCCAGAGAGTTCTGCAGGGTCTCAGTTCTTATGAGCCACCCAAGCACCTGGAACATCTTTTCATGTGTTTGTTGGCAATCTGTATGCCTTTTTGGAAAAATGTTCATTCATGTCTTCTGCCTATTTTTTATTTGGATTATTCATTTTTTGAGTGTTGAGTTTCCTAATTTTTTTCATATTTTAGATACTAACCCTTTATCAGATATGTCATTTGCAAGTATCTTCTCCCATTCCTTAGGTTGTCTTTTAGTTGTGTGGAATGTTTCCTTTGCTGTGCAGAAGCTTTTTATCTTCATGAAGTCCCAACAGTTTATTTGAGTGACTTGACTCAGCAGACATGTCCAAGAAACAGTTGGCATGCCTACTGTCAAAAAGTTTACTTCCTGGGGTGCCTGGGTGGCGCAGTCGGTTAAGCGTCCGACTTCAGCCAGGTCACGATCTCGCGGTCTGTGAGTTCGAGCCCCGCGTCAGGCTCTGGGCTGATGGCTCGGAGCCTGGAGCCTGTTTCCGATTCTGTGTCTCCCTCTCTCTCTGCCCCTCCCCCGTTCATGCTCTGTCTCTCTCTGTCCCAAAAGTAAATAAAAAAAAAAAAAGTTGAAAAAAAAAATTAAAAAAAAAAAAGTTTACTTCCTGTGTTCTCCTCAAGGATTTGTATGGTTTCATGTCTCATGTTTGGGTATTTAATGAGTTCATTTTTGTACATGGTGTAAGAAAGTGCTCCAGTTTTATTCTTTTGCATGTTGCTGTCCAGTTTTTCCAACACCATTTGTTGAAGAGACTTTTTTTCCCATTGGGTATTCTTTCCTGCCTTATTGAAGATAAATTGGCAATATAGTTCTGTGCTCATTTCTGGGGTTTTTACTATGTTCCATTGATCTATGTGTCTATTTTTGTGCCAATACCATACTGTTTTGATCACTATAGTCTTGCAATATAACTTGAACTCTAGAATCATAATGCCTCCAGTTTTGCTTTGCTTTTTCAAGGTTGCTTTGGCTATTCAGGGTCTTTTGTGGTTCCATATATATTTTAACATTGTTATTTTTTTAATTTTTAATTTTCTTATTGTAGACTGAGTGTGTGTAAGTGGGGGATAGGGACAGAGGGAGAAAAAGAAAATCTCAAGGAGGCTCCACATTCAGCATGGAGCCCAACATGGGGCTTGATCCCCTGACCCTGGGATTATGACCAGAGCCAAAACCAAGAGTCAAATGCTTAACTGACTGAGCCATCCAGGTGCCCCAAAATTGTTTTAGCTATGAAAAATGTTGCTGGTATTTTGATAACGATTGCTTTAAATGTGTAGATTACTTTGGAGAGTATGGACATTTTAACAATATTTGTTTTTCCAATCCATGAGCATGGAATGTCTTTCCATTTCTTTGTGTCATCATCAGTTTCTTTCATCAGTGTTTGATAGTTTTCAAAGTACAGGTCTTTCACCTCTTTGGTTAGGTTTATTCCTAGGTATCTTACAATGTTTGGTGCAACTGTAAATTGAATTGTTTCTTAATTTCTCTTTCTGCTGCTTCATTATTAGTGTGTAGAAATGCAACTGATTTCTATATATTGATTTTGTATCCTGCAACTTTACTGAATTTGTGTAACAGTTCTAGCAGATTTTTGGAGGAGCCTTTTGAGTTTTCTATAGAGTATCATGTCATCTGTAAATAGTGAAAGTTTTACTTCTTCCTAGTTGACTTGGATGCCTTTTATTTCTGTTTGTTGTCTGATTGCTGTGACTAGGACTTGCAGTACCCTGTTAAATAACAGTGGTGAGAGTGGATGTCCTTGTCTTGTTCCTAACCTTAAAGGAAAAGCTCTCAGTTTTTCCCTATTGAAGATGATATTACTTGTGGGTTTTTCATAGATGACCTTTATTATGTTAAGATATATTCCCTGTAAACCTACTTTGTTGAGGTATTTTATCATGAATGAATGTTATACTTTGTCAAGTGCTTTTTCTGTATCTATTGAGAGGATCATGTTTCTCATCCTTCCTTTTATAAATGTAGTGTATCATGTTGATTGATTTGTGAATAATGAACTACCCTTGCAACCCAGAAATAAATCCCACCTGATTGTGGTGACTGACTTTTTAAAAACAATTTTATTTATTTATATATATAGATCTATATATATAGATAGATATCTATAGATAGATATATAGATCTATATATGGATCTATATATAGATCCATATATAGATCTATAGATATCTACAGATCTATAGATATGTAAAGATCTATAGATCTATAGATATCTATAGATCTATAGATCTATATATCTATAGATCTGTAGATATCTTTCTCTCTCTCTATATATATATATATACACACACACACACACACACACACATATAAAATGAGCAGGGGAAGGGCAGAGAGAGACAGAGAGAGAGAATCCCAAGCAGGCTCCATACATTTAGTGCAGAGCCGAACAGGGGGCTTGATCTTACGAGCTGTGGGATCATGACCTCACTTGGTAAAGGTAAATGATCTTCTGTATATGTTGTTGGATTAGGTTTGCTAAAAAAAAAATCTGTAAACACTGGTACATCACTGTTTATGAGGGCTCCTTGGTGACTGTTTTCCTTTACAGTCATTTGACTTTGTTATCAAGGTAATGCTGGCTTCATGGAATGATTTGGGAAGTATCTCATCCTTTCAATTCTCTGGAAGCATTTGTGTATGGATGGTGTTCTTACATGCTTTGTACAGGTCACCTAGACAGTAAAGCTGTCTAGGCCTGGAGTGTTCTTTTTGGGAAGGTTTTTCTAACTACAAATTCAATTTCTTTAATAGATACAGGTATATTCATATTCTCTATTCTTGAATGAACTTGGTTAGTGTCTTGGTTAGTGCTTTATGGAATATATCTCATATCTCATATATATTTCATCTATATTGTCAACATTAAAGTCATAAATCTAAATATAGTATAGATTCCTTTTATGTAATCTGTAGCAATGACACCTTTTCTGCAGATTTTAGTAGTAATGTTTGTCTTCTCTCTTTTTGTTCTGATCACAGTGACTCGAGGTTAATACATTTTATTGGTCTTCTTAAAGAATCAGCTTGTATATTCATTGATTGATCTCTATTTTTTTCTGTTTTCTATTTGAGTTCTACCAATTTTGTTCTACTGGTGACATCCATTTTGCTTTTATATATGTTATAAATACTTTAAAAACTTACTTTTACTTAAATCCACATCACCACTGATTTAACATAAAATATGTATTTACCTATGTAATTATCACATTTTACTATTTATTCCTTTAAAAAGATACTTCTTTCCATCTGGTGTAATTTTATTTCTGCCTGAAGGAAAATCCTTCAGCTATTTTTTGTTTTTTGTTTTTTGGGTTTTTTGGTCCTTTTTATCTTCTGGTGATGAATTTGCTTATTTTTTGTCAGACTTAACACTGTATTTTCAGGTGCCTGGGTGGCTCAGTCAGTTAAGCATCCCACTCTTGATTTGGCTCAGGTCATGATCTCCTGGTTTGTGAGTTCAGATCCTGTGTTGGGCTCTGTGCTGACAGTACGGAGCCTGCTTGAGATTCTCTGTCTCCATCTCCCTCTACCCCTACCGTGTGCCTGCATGGTCTCTCTCTCAAAATAAATAAATAAGCTTAAGACAGTCTGTATTTTGTTTTGATTTAAGGAGGTGTTTTTGCTGTGCATCAAATTCTAGATTGTCCAGTTTTTTTCTTTATGTACTTTAAGGAGGCTGCTCCATTGTTTCCTCAGTTGAATTATTCAGCTAAGAAGTCTGATTTTGCCCTGATTTTTGTTTCTTTATATGTAATATGTCTTTTTTCCCCTCTTTCCCATTTTAAGATTTCCTGTTTATCACTGGTTACAATAACTGATTATGATGTGACTTGTCATTTTTTATATTTATTTTGCTTAGTTGAAGTTTTTGGATTTGTGGATTTATGGTTTCCATCAAATTTGGAAAAAAAGTTGCCATTATTTCTTCAAACATGTTTTCTGTCTTTTTTAAACATGTTGCCTTCTCTCACCTCTTCTTTGGAGATGCGAGTTACATGAATATTAGGTTGCTTGAAGTTTTTTCACACACAGGTTACTGCTGCTATACTCATTTTTTTTTTACAATTTCATTTCATTTTCTTTTTTGTTTGTGTTTTATTTTGGATAATACTTCTTGCTCAGTTTTGATATATACTAACCTATGATGTCTAGTATGTCACAGATGCTATTCAATATGTTTTCTTCATCTTCCACTTAAAGTTTTCATTTCTAGAAGGTTGGTTTAGGGTTTTAAAAATATCTTTTATGTTTCTGCTTAAATTTCTGAGCATTTTGAGTATAGTTATAAGAATTGTTTTATGTTCATTTCTGCCAATTCTCACATCTGTGTTGATTATGAGTTGGCTTTGATTGCTTCATTTGTTCATTACAGAGGAGATTACTATCTCTTTCCATTCCTGATAATCTATTACTGGATGCCATCCTTTGTAAATTTTAACTTTTTGTGTAGTGGATAATTTTGTAGCTTTACAATTTTTGTTTCCTTTTCCTGGGATACTGTTAACTTGCTTGGAAATGGTTTGATACTTTTTGGGTTCTTTTTAAGATTTGATAAAAAGGGATGAAGTAGTCTCCTGTTCTATTATATAGCTAGATACGGTTGTTATTAAGTTACATGGTTAAATATTCCCCACTACTGAGGCAATACTCTTCCATGTATATTATCTCTAGCCCTGAGAATCTTGAGGTTTTATAGTCTGGCTGACTATTTTAGGCCCTGTGTATCAGGGTCTGCTATCTGTAATCCATTTAAGTGTTTCCTTTCTTGGCTTCTAGTAATGTATTCCTGCACATATGCTGATCGATAGTAATCAGTTCAATAATTAGTGTAGGGTGCAAAATTCTAGACTTTCCTCTCTGAGCATCATTTTCCTGTGTGGTTGTCTGTTGGGAGAACTCTACCCACCTTGTTTTGTAGAGTTTCTCAGCTCCATTCCCCAACCCGCGAGACGGCTGGTCTCTGTTTGCATTCTCCCTCCCTGAGCTGTGGCCTGGGAACTCAGGTAATGTGAAGCAATCATAGGCCTCACCTCATTTATTTCCTATCTATCAGGGATCAGTTTCTGATGCTTTATGTCTAGTGTCTTGGAAACTATTGTCTTATTTCTTTCAAAAAAAAATTTTTTTTACATATTCCAGAGGGTAAATCTGATTCCTGTTATTGTATCTTGATTAGAACAGAAAATCTAATTTATTTTTTCTTGCTTTGTCTCCACCATTTTAATAATCTGTCTTCTCATATCTCATCATAAGGGCACCTGGCTGGCTCAGTGAATTAAGCATCTAACTTTTGATTTTGGCTCAGGTCATGATCTCACGGTCATGGGATTCAGCCCTGCATTGAACTCCACACTGAGCATGGAGCCTGTTTGAGATTCTCTCTCCCCCTCTGTCTCTGCCCCTCCCTTGCTTGTATACATGCTCTCTCTCTAAATAAATAAATAAACAACAGAAAAAAAATTTGAAGTCACCAAAGACTTCTAAACTACCAAGTACCTTGCTATATTCCTACTTATCTCCATCATTAGAAATTATATATCACACTCAACGTTATTGAAACAAAGTCCTCTCTTAAAATCCATATCGTTCTATTTTCTTTTTCTTCTAATACTCATGATATTCATCTAGCTTAAATCCTCAAAATAAATGCCATACTCCTTAGCATACAGAATTAGTTGTTTTATAATTTTGATGCAGCATAGCTTTTCTTTTGTCATAGCAAGAATACTCTCATGCACAAATTACAGATTAGGTGTAATTCTTCATCTATGGCTACAACTTGTATCTTTTTCTTAAAATCTGTTTTTTCATTCATTCATTCATTCATTCATTCATTCATTCATTTAACACATGCTTGTTAAGTTCCCATTTTGTATCAGGCATTGTGCTAGATCCTCAAATTAGCATAGTTAAAAATACCAACACCATGGTTTCTTTATAGTAAAATCCCTATCAGTTCTTTGCCAGATGAATTTTTTTTTTACTGAAATGATTTTTTTCATATGAGTTATTTAAAATCTTTTGTTCAAACTTAATCCTTGAAGTACATTCTTTCTGTTTAAGTGTTGAGGGAGGCCCAAAAGGATTGCAAATCAATGAAGTAGAATTAAATGCATCAGTACAACTAAGATGACCAAAGATTAGTGTCAGAGGCTAAAGTATGAAGCAAAAGAATAAAAATCAGATGATCATCATTCAGTGATAACTTGGTCTAGATTAGCAATTATTGTTTGTAACTGTTTTTACTACTGTTATTATTATTCCCTACACTTGGAAGCAAGGCAGAGCATCTCCACTTAAGGTCTAGAACAAAGTGACATTTTCATATAAAGAAAAAATGATAAGCAAGTTGCCTAAAGTTAATGGCGAGTATAGGAAGACATCTGATATTCCAACATCTTTGAAGTTTCCCTATCTTCCCACTTGGTCATATGCCATATACTTTTTCCATAGGAGGAAAGATACACAAAAGAAATCACACAAATCCATTATTACAGTTATCAAGTGACATCTCATGAATAAGCATCATTTATTCCAAGTAATGGTTCCAGAGCTCACTTCACTCTTAAATGAAAGGGATTACATTAGTGTATGAAAATCAATATTTCTATATCTTGGCTATTATAAATAATGCTAAAGTAAACAGAGGGGTGCATATATCCTTGTGAAATAGTGTTTTTATTTTTTTCTGAATAAATACCCAGTGTTCAGTAATCAATGAATAGATAAAGAGGATGTGATACACACACACACACACACACACACAATGCAATATTACTCAGCCATAAAAAAGAATGCAATCTTGCCACTCACAGCAGTTTGGATGGATCTAAAGGGTATTATGCTAAGTGAAATAAGCCAGGCAGGGACAGAAAAATACCATATGATTTCACTCATAGGTTGAATCTGACAAACAAAATAAATGAACAAACAACAATAAAGAGAGATGGATTCATAGAGAACAAACTGGTGATTGCCAGAGGGGAAAGGCTTGGAAGATGGGCAAAAAGGGAGGAAGGGGATTAAGAAGTACAAATTTCCAGTAAAATAAGTCATGAGGATAGAAAGTACAGCATAGAGAATATAGTCAACAATATTATAATATGCTTATTGTGGTTAGCATTTTGCAGTGTATGTGATTATTGAATCACTCTGTTGTACACCTGAAAGTAATTTAATATTGTATGTCAACTATACTTCAATAAAAGATAAAAAATTGAAAAACAAAGAAGAAAATCCAGATCTTCCAATTATCCATTCTACTCTGGCCATGAACGTCAGTGTTAGGAGATACGACTTTTGAAAAAGAGCTTACTAAGTTTAACGTCTCCCAAAGCCATTATTTCTGAAAAGAGATTATTGATGTACATTGCCCATCTCTCTGCTCAATTGTCTCATTTTTTGCTTCTTAAAGTAATAGGGAGCCTGATAATGTTATATCTTAAAGGTAATTGTTACCATAACTTTGGTCCTTTATACGAACACACAATTACAAACGTTTTTGACATCTTGTAATCTAGCAAAAAATTTCAATATCAGATTATTCCACTAGCTTACGCTTTTAGTTTTTTTTCTGTTCTTTTTTTAAAACCAACATCACATTGTTAATTTTTTGTATTTTTGGCTACTATGTATCACTTCTCTCTCCTTTGACATCTATCAAATATTCATATATAATTATGCTTCTACTTAGGCATCTGCTTTTCCAGGTTTTCCAAATTTAGTCTCCCTTGTTTAATAATTCTTCATAAATCATTCCAGGCACGCGTCGTCTTGTTCATCTTCTCTGAACTTCTATTTCATCTAATTTTGCCCTTAATTTTTACTCCGGAAACACTGCAAAGTTTTTTCTTGCTGAAATCTCAAGGAAGTTCATATCTTATTACTTGAATAATCAAATGAAAAGAACATGGAATTTGAGATTTAGTTTTGGACTTGCAAAAGGAAACACAACCAAAGTGCAGGAGAAAAGGATCAGCAGAATTACAAGCACAATTCAATAATCACCAAAACTTTGTGAATTTTAGAAATTAAATAAAGTTCAGCTTTCAACTATTATGACAGGCACAGATTCTTTTCTGTAATAAAACAATATTTTGCATCAGAGAAATACTGAAATACTAACTTTTCTGATTTCTCAAATGAGAAACATCTTTTGTCTTTTCAAAAATATGCTGTCTTATACGTGTTTACTTTACTTACATTTGCATATATTTTCATTGTGCCACATCAGGAAAATATATACTATTCTTCTGATAGCTTCTCTTCCTTCTAGCATGTCTTCTCTACTTTCTACTTTGATATAGAATGTACTTTTCTTTTTCTAAATAGCATCTTTATTTTGAAATAATTCACATACCATACGGCTAACTTGCTTAAAGTGAATAATTCAATGGCTTCTAGTATATTCACACAGTTGTACAACAATCACCACAATCAATTTGAGAACATTGTCATCATCTCCAGAAGAAACCGCATACTTATTAGTAGCTACTCCCTATTTCCCCAGCTCCCTTAGCCCTTGGCAACCAGAAATCTACTTTTTGTCTATAGATATGCCTATTCTAGACATTTCATATCAATGTAATTATAGAATATGTGGTCTTTTGTGACTGGTTTATTTCAGTTAGCAAAGTGTTTTCAAGGCTCATTCATGTTGTAGCATGTGCCAACCAATATTTCATTTCTTTTTTGCCAAATATTTTTCCATTGCATAGATATACAGTATTTTTTTATACTGTGAATAATACTACTGTAAATATTTACATGAAAATAATTTTTTGTGTGTGACATGTATTTTCATTTCTCTTGGTTGTGTACCTACGAATGGAATTTCTGGATCATATGCTAAGTCTGTATTTAATATTTAGAGGAACTGTGAGACTGTTTCAAAGCAGCTGTACCATTTTATATTCTCAGTAGCAGTGAAGGAGGGTTCTACTAATTTCTCCACATCCTCACCAGCACTTGCTGTTATATTTTTGTTGATGGCTATTTCATTGTGTGTGAAGTGATTATCTCATTGTGGTTTCAGTTTGCATTTCCCTTATGGTTACTGACATTAAGCCTTTTCATGTACTTACAGGCCACTTGTATGTCTTCTTTGGACAAATGTTTATTTACACATATTTTGCCCACTTTTAATTGGGTTTTTTGTTTTTTATTGATCTGTAAGTGCTCTTCATATATTCTAGATAGAAGCTATATATGATTTGCAAATATTTTTCCCATTCTGTGAGTTGTCTTTTCATTTGTTTGATGGTGTCCTTAAAGCACAGAAGACTTTTATTTGTTTTGAAGTCCAGCTTATCTATTTTTTTCTTTTGTTGCTTGTGCTTTGATTTTGGTGTCATATTTAAGAAATCATTGCCTGTTCCTTGGGGTGTCTAGGTGATGCAGTCAGTTAGGCATCCGACTCTTGATCTCAGCTCGGGTCCTGATCTCACAATTTGTGAGTTCGAGCCCCACATCAGGCTCTGGGCTGATGGTGTGGAGCCTGCTTGAGATTCTGTCTCTCCTCTCTCTCTGCCCCTCCCCAGTTTGTGCACTCTAAATAAATAAATAAACAAACAAACAAACTTTAAAAAAGAAACAATTTCCTAGTCCAAATTCACAAAAATTTATCCCTATGTTTTCTTCTAAGAGTTTAATAGCTTTATTTCTTACATTTTCATTTTATGATGTGAGAGATCGGTCTAAACTTGATCTTTTTGAAAGTGGATATTTAGTCATCTTAGCTCCATTTGTTCAAAAGACTCTTCTTCCTCCATTCAATTGTCTTGGCAGCCCTGTTGAAAATCAATTAACTGTAAATGTGAAGGTTTATTTCTGGACTCTCCGTTATATTCCATTAATCTGTGTGTCTAGCCTTCCACTAATACCAAACTCTGAATTATTGTAGCTTTGGGTTTTGAAGTATAGAAGTGTAGGTCTAAGTTTTATACTTCTTTCATTAAATTTATTCCTAAATATTTTATTCTTCTAGATGCTATTGAAAATACAGTTATTTAATAAATTTCATTTTAGAACAGCTTATTGCTAGTATATAAAAATATAATTGATGTTTCTATATTGTTCTTATACCATGCCACCTTAGTGGGCAGATTTATTAGTTCTAACCTTTTTTAGTGGATTCCAAAGGATTTTCAATATACAAGATTGTATCACCTGAATAGATTTAATTCTTTCCTAACTGGGATGTCTTTTATTTTATTATTTTTCTTAAGTAACCTGAAGAGAGCCTCTAGTATAATGTTTATTGGAAGTAGTAAAAGTGGCTGTCCTTGTCTTGCCATTCTCATCTTGGGGACAAAATATTCAGTCTTTCATAATTAAGTATAATGTGATACTTTCTTAGCTATTCTGGATTTCTGGTTTTTAGAATGTTTTTATCATGAAGGAGTATTGAATATCGTCAAATGCTTTCCCTGTATTTCTTGAAATGATCCTGTGGTTTTTGTCTTTTATTCTTTTGATAAAGGTGTATTATATTAGTTGTGTTTTGGATGTTAATCCAGCCTTGCATTCATAAGCTGTATCTTCCATGGTCATGATGTATATTACTTTTTATATGTTGTAGAATGTGGTTTGCTAGTATTTTACTGACTTTCGTTTTGACAATTCGCAATTAATTTAGGAACCTTTGCAGGAAACCAACGGAATGGGAAAAGATATTTGCAAATGACATATCAGACAAAGGGCTAGTATCCAAAATCTTTAAAGAGCTCACCAAACTCCACACCTGAAAAACAAATAATCCAGTGAAGAAATGGGCAGAAGACATGAATAGACACTTCTCTAAAGAAGGCATCCGGATGGCCAACAGGCACATGAAAAGATGCTCAACGTCGCTCCTCATCAGGGAAATACAAATCAAAACCACACTCACATATCACCTCACACCAGTCAGAGTGGCTAAAATGAACAAAAAAGGAGACTATAGATGCTGGAGAGGATGTGGAGAAACGGGAACCCTCTTGCACTGTTGGTGGGAATGCAAACTGGTGCAGCCGCTCTGGAAAGCAGTGTGGAGGTTCCTCAGAAAATTAAAAATAGACCTACCCTATGACCCAGCAATAGCACTGCTAGGAATTTACCCAAGGGATACAGGAGTACTGATGCATAGGGGCACTTGTACCCCAATGTTTATAGCAGCACTCTCAACAATAGCCAAATTATGGAAAGAGCCTAAATGTCCATCAACTGATGAATGGATAAAGAAATTGTGGTTTATATATACAATGGAGTACTACGTGGCAATGAGAAAGAATGAAATATGGCCCTTTGTAGCAAAAGGACGGAACTGGAGAGTGTTATGCTAAGTGAAATAACCCATACAGAGAAAGACAGATACCATATGTTTTCACTCTTATGTGGATCCTGAGAAACTTAACAGAAACCCATGGGGGAGGGGAAGGAAAAAAAAAAAGAGAGAGGTTAGAGTGGGAGAGAGCCAAAGCATAAGAGACTGTTAAAAACTGAGAACAAACTGAGGGCTGATGGGGGGTGGGAGGGAGGGGAGGGTGGGTGATGGGTATTGAAGAGGGCATCTTTTGGGATGAGCACTGGGTGTTGTATGGGAACCAATTTGACAATAAATTTCATATATTAAAAAAAAAAAAAAAGGAACCTTTGCAGGAGTGGTTTTTGAGGCCAGACCTTGAAGTTTGTTCTGACTTCAGGAGGGCTCTTCTTAATTGTCTTTCCCCCTGTTTTTCTCTAGTAAATTAGTTGGCATATGGCTTAACTTGAAGGTCTTATTTAGTTACCAGCTTCCTCTTATTTGTTTACCACCTAAATCTCCATTGTTGTCAAGAGCACTCATAGGCTTGAACTTTCTCAGTCTCAGTTAGTTCCTTTGGGGAGAGCTTTGAATCTCTCTATTTCTACAGACAGCCTCTTCCCACTGGGCAAAATCTCTGCACCACTGCTCTGGAGCTGGGGACTGGCATGATGGGCTTGATTTACAAGTAAGACCCTGGAAGGATCATTCATCTTTGAGCTTCCCTACTTGTTTCTCCTGGTGTGGAACTTCTACCCAATGATTAAACTGGGGCAAGGACCACTAGGACCCCAGACTTTTTAGCCTGCTCTGCTTAGGATAGAGCCCTCGCCTATGAGTAGGGGAGATCTATCTATATCTATCTATCTATCTATCTATCTATCTATCTATCTATCTATCTATCTATATTTTACGCAAACATATGTGATTCTCACCAGTCACGATTGCTTTGCTGGGGTAACAGGTTCACTTTTCATATCACCACACCATAAGTGTTAGTGTGAGAATAATTTTGAGTTTGAATCTGACTATATCACTTTCTTGAATAATATTGCTTTCTTCTCACTCTATAAAAAAATTGTCATTTTCTAAATAGGGAGATATGCCATCTCCCTTCCAAGCCTTGTTTTCCATTTTGCCCCATGATAATCTGGCCACAGAGAATGACTACATTTTGAAAACACCTGTACCATTTAGTATTTATATCTTTGAAATGAATTATTCTACATTGCTCTGTCTGCCACCTCTGTCAAATAGTTGTCAGTCTTTCATGGATCCCTTAAATATCACCTTCTCCTTCATGGATCATTTTGTAATCTCAAGAGGTAAAAGAAGTGTTTCCATTACTGCCTATATTAGCAATTAGAAAGTCTTCCATAGCTCTTATCCCATTAAACATTGCTTTAGAGTTATTTGATGTATACTTTGCTAATGTACTATTCCATGAGTTCTTTGTAGGCAAGATTTCTTTTTCAATGATAAATTTCCATAATACTTAGCACAATTTCTTGCATATAACAGGATCTTAAATTTTTGTTGAATCCAAGTGAATAAGTGTTCTGTCTCAAAGTACACATACTTTGAGTTTTTGTGTCCCTTAAAGAATTCTAAAACATAAAACATTCAAAACTGATCATGGGGCATTTTAATTTTTTTTCATTAATTCTTTTACTGGACTATTAAAACACTATATTTTATCTTCTAATTAGGGGTTCTAGCGAAATGAACAAAGCTGGCCTTTCAGTCTTCGCTATGACTGTAGAAACACCATGTCTTACAGGGTAGCTTACATCAATTTACTGCTAAGTAAATGAAGACTGTGGACTAGGTTACAATATTGCTTCTATTTCTAACAGATTCACTGAGTTAAGGGGAAAATAAAATATTTTCTCCCCTAGGAGCTTTAAAAGATCATATTTACTTTTATTTTGGTTAAAATTAATACTTAAGAAAGAGTAAAATTTTCAAAGAATAGGTAGCATTATTAAGCACTGATTTGCATTGATTCAATAAGTTAGAGTATGAAATGTGGCCTAAGAAATGTTATGAGTATTCATGGGCATTTAGAGATTTTTGCCAGAACTATTTGGAAATGTGAAATTGAAAACTGATGAGATTTGGACCTTTTGGTAAACAGCCCTTAGATTTGCCATGAGACAGCATAGGATCTATTTTCTTCTTCAATACAGAAGATATGGGCAATTTGAGTATCATTTTTGCACAATATTATAGACCTGTTTTCTGATCTGTGCATCTTGTTTCTGGTGTAAGGCATGATTCATTTCAAATTTATATTCTGCTTTGTGATGGGTTTTAAAAAATTGTTTCATATTGTTTTGGTTTCTTTTTTTTTTTCCCCATCTACTAGGATATATTGGCATAGAGTTATGACATGGGACTATAAGCACATGCATACGCATAGACAAACACCCACAGCAGCACAAATTGAACATAAAATAAGAAAAACCCTTAGGGTCTTTCTAATATTACTCTAGAGCCATTTTTCACCTTTCAGCCTAAATCTGTGCTTGAACAAATTTGTCAAATACTACTTCTCTATGATGAGATCATATTTTTCTCTGATATACTGTCTTTTGACAAAAATATTGTACTTACATTCCCAAGATTACCTTTCCAGGTAAAATTGGTAATTTTTATTAGTTACATCTAATTGAGTTTTAAAAATGATGAAAATTGTGACTATAAATTGCTAACAACACATGCTATATATGTCATCCATAAATACAAGGCAGCAATAGAATTTTGGAGCTCGTGTAAAGCTCACATTCCTTTTAAAACAATAGTTTATTTTCTAAGAGAATTTCTACATATCTTTAGCCTAACTGGCATAGTACTAATAAATTCTTTTGTTTATATTTGTATTCATATATTTATTTACTAATTTTTAACAAGAGAACTAGAAGTGATACAACACTGGAGTAGCATATAATATGTGGGAAATTTTGTTTGTTGCCTGTTACCTCCTGATTTTCTATAGTTACTTGAGTGAACTTCCTGGCTAGATACTGCTGTTTTTTTTCTTTTTTACTGTCCCACTTGTGTTCTTCTTGAAGCTGAGATCTAATTAGAAGATCTAGCAACATGAACAAAGCTGGACTTTCAGTGTTCACACTTCTTCAAATAATCATTCATTCAATTAAGATAAAATTATCATCTTAAAAGTCCTCATCACAAGAAGAGAAAAATTTGTGACTATGTATAGTGATGGATGTTAATTACACTTATGAGGTGATCGGTTTGTAATATATACAAATATCAAATTGTAACAAAACCCAAGTTCATCTGGCTGATGTATAGTAAAGACAATCACTGAGACATCAAGTATGCAGCAGAAAAAGGGTTTAGTGAAGAGGCAGCAAAATGAGGACATGGGAGGGTGAGCCTCAAATCTGACTCCTCAGAGGAGGTCAGAGAAATTTAAAGGCAAATGAAAAAGGCCCGGTTAAAAAGTTGCAGCTGTGCTTATTGGTCCCATTAACCCTTTGGTTACTAGTTTCAAAATCATTATGTTGTATACCTGAAACTAATATAAAGTTATATATTGATTATACCTCAATAAAAAAAAAGTATACAAAAAAGAAAAACCTGGACATCAGTACCCTGTGACACCAAGTAACTTTTTTTAAAATACTATTTAATTTCCTGGAGCTGCCTTTCAAAGTGGCTGATGTCCCTCACTCTGTATAGGTCTGGGAAACTGCTGGAGACACTCTGGGTTCTGGAAGGAAAAAAGTTGATGAAGTTCAAAATTGGTTAGACTGTGTCACAGTGGTCATGGAATATCCAACTAGCTAAAGAGATGTCAGAAGAAAACATTCCAAATAACCAACACTTTATCTTCTATAGCAAGTTTCCCTCCTTCCTCAATGCTGAAAGTGGATCTGGAGCAGTTGACCTACACTCAGAGGCCTGTTAGTTAAGAAGTCAGTGTACACATTCGTGGATGAAAATATGACTAGTAAGCACTTAAGGAAGAGTTTCAGCAATCCATCAATCTCTTTCTTAATATTTCACTTTGCAACAAATGGCATTGACAAACATTTCTGAGCATATGTGCGTGCACGCGCGCACACACAGAGTGAGAGCCAAATAGAGAGCAAGCATCTATTTTATTGCTTTTATGTCCTTATTCAGAAGACCATAAGAAGACCATGTTTTCTTCAGCCCTCAATCAGTCCAAAGTACCAGGCTTCAGGTTATCTGCTGAAGAACTTAGTACTTAATCACATTTAATCAGCCAATGAATTAATCATAGGTCTACTGAGTGCTCACTAAATGCAAGGGGATTTTGATACACCTTCTGGGCGGAATATTAAATTTTCATATTTAAGTTTTTTTCTTCTTTCTATTATCTTGCATTCATTATTCAAAATTTGATCCTCTTAGTATTACTTATACTTTGAGTTAGCCCTATTTCAAATTTTCTTCACTTTTCTTTCCCACATCTAACCTACTTGTTTGTAATTTTTCTCTTTGTCACTTTCTTTACATAAATCCATTTTGCAAAAGTTTTGTCAGGAAGCCAAGTGGAATTTAGAATTCTAGGGGTCTGTTTCAAAATTATTATAATTAATATATTGATATTTTTACTATAGTTTCTTGAGCTTGTGCCATGTGCCAGATACTAAAAAGTGCTTTCAATATATTAGCTCATATAATCTCCGTAAGAAAAATCTATCATCAAAGCAAGTGGGTGGCTCATTCAGTTAAGCATCTGACTCTTGGTTTCAGCTTAGGTCATGATCTCATAGGTTCATGGGATTGAGCACCAGGTTGGGTTCTATGCTTAAAGCATGGAGTCTGTTTGGGATTCTCTCTCTCCCTCTCTCTCTTCCCCTCCCCTGCTTGATCTCTCTTTTTTCTCTCTCACAAAATAAAAAAAAGCAGATCTATTTTTATCTTACCATAAATATATTTCTCTGGATCTTTACTCATCAACTTAATAAATAGTCTGCATGTCATTTTGTGTAAAGCAATGTATAAGTTACTGTTGTTCAACAGTGACTAGCCTCATGATCTTTTTCTTAATAAGGACAACAAATAAGCAAAAAACCCCAATTATAATAGCAGGTAATAAGTACAATGGTAGAGATATGCTTGGCATCTCATACAATAAGGATAGGGATGTCAGGAGAATGTTTAAGAGAAAGTAATATGCATTCTTTCTTGAAAGAAGAATTAACCAGATAGACATGGTTGCTATGGATGTGGCCATGGGGAGAGTATTCTAGGTAAATGGAAAAGAATGTTAAAGGTCTTGGAGACATAGAATATATGATAATTTTAGGAAATTCAGAGAAAGTCAAGGACAGAACAGAAAACACCATATCTTGTGAGCTAGCTAACAGCACTTTCTTTTCCCCTCCTTCTTTAACTTTATTGAGGTATAATTGACAAAAACATTATGTAAATTTAAGGTGTACAATGTGATGATTTATATATATTTTGTGAAATGATCACCACAGTAAGTTAGTTAATGAGTTTCTGAAGTTGTACAGCCTTCGTACAAATCCAAGTTCTATCTATTGTTATCAGTTATTGAATCTTTTTGTGCCTCAAATTTATATCTATATAATTGAGGTGATTATAATACTTCCCTTATAAAGCTTTGTTAAGGATTAAATGAGTTAATAGCTGCAGAGGTTTTTTTGCAATAGCCTCTGTTATGTAGCAAATGCCATATGACTGTTGACTCCTATTATGCTCTACCAAAGAGACTGAAGGGATATGTTCAGATTTTTATTTTACAGGATCTCTGTGGAATAACCAAAAATAATAGACAGTGAGATTCATAACTGCCCTCAATGAGACCAGACCAGTATAGTAGTAGGTTAGGAATGTTGTACATACCAGTGAAGATGGTAGATGTGTGTATGGGGAAGAGGGAATGGGTATAGTTTGGGCCTAAGGACACTTATTATATGGAGAAGGAAAATATGTGCTGAAAAACTGGCTGTATTTTGGTTCCTTTTATAGAAATAAGAAAAATAGAGTAGGAAAATATTTTTCATTTGAACATTTTGATTTTATTTGCCCATGGTTCATAGTGAGAGAGCTATTTGGTAAGCAGTTGAAAATGTATGTCTGAAAATGTATTTGGTAAATGTTTTTTGAAGTATGGTTTACAGAAAAAAAAATGGATGAATCATAAAGTGCAGCACAGCTTAATGAATTTTCACAAATGAACTACTCATCACTGTATTGTAATCTGCAGATAACTCAGTTTAATGGATGAAACATATTCTGAAACATTAAAGGTTAGAGAAACATTTATTAAGATGCCATTTTTCCCCTACAGCTTCTCAGCTTATTTTCTTCCAAACTCTTCAATAGAATTCCAACCCCCTTTACAATCCTCTTCTTTTTACTTTTTAAAAAATGTTTATTTATTTTTGAGAGAGAGAAACAGAGTGCAAGTGGGGAGAGGAACAGAGAGAGTGGGGGACACAAAATCTGAAGAAGTCTCCAGGCTTTGAGCTGTCAGCACAGAGTGAGCCCAACACAGGGCTTGAACCCAGGAACTGTGAGATCATGATCTGAGCCGAAGTCGGAGGCTCAACCTACTGAGCCACGCAGACATCCCATTTACAATCCTCTTTTAAAACTCTACCAAAATATCTATATTCTACTTCCTTTTTTTCCTAATTTAATGTCCCACAAAACTTAAAGAACTAGGCTGTGAGTATCCAAACTCTTTCAGAAAATGAATATCATCGGGGCGCCTGGGTGGCGCAGTCGGTTAAGTGTCCGACTTCAGCCAGGTCACGATCTCGCGGTCTGTGAGTTCGAGCCCCACGTCAGGCTCTGGGCTGATGGCTCGGAGCCTGGAGCCTGTTTCCGATTCTGTGTCTCCCTCTCTCTCTGCCCCTCCCCCGTTCATGCTCTGTCTCTCTCTGTCCCAAAAATAAATAAAAAACGTTGAAAAAAAAATTAAAAAAAAAAAAGAAAATGAATATCATCGAAAACACTAATAAAGAATAATCAGAACCTCTTTAATAGGAAGAGAGAAGAGAAAAGGATGGGATTGCTCACAGAACAGTATTTCTTTTTCAAATTTGCACATATTTAAAAAGCTTTGAGAAGGAATCTCTACAGCAGAAAAAAGATATTTAAGGGACATCTGGAGAGCAGTAACAGACTTCAAGGGAGAAAGAAATTTCAGGGAAATGGAGATGCCCCTCTTTATAGTAGGTTTCAGAGGTAATGTATGATGATCTTCAAAAAGTTTAAATTGGATTTGACAAGTTGGAAGTTTTTGGTGATTTGAGTGATCGCTTTTGTTAGTGGCATGATCATAGAAGAAGCTAAATTCCAGTGGGTTGGGCGATAAATGGGGCTTAAGAAGTAGAGGTATAGAATTTAGATAACTTTTCAAAAGAAATTAAGGTATGAGGACCTTGAAAGAAATAGTAAGATTGCTGGTGTGGTGATGGTGGTTATGATGGGGGATATGCCGAATAAATAGGGAGTTGCTTTTGAAGATTTGAGTGGTTTAGATGAATATTTTCTTAAATGCTGAGGGGGAAAGGATCAACAGGGTGAGAAGATAATGATATATAAATCATTGCTTGAAGAATTGAGAACATATGGAATCCAGAACACAGAAGGAACGACTGTCATAGTCATGAGAAAGAATACTTTCTTCACTGGGACAGGAAGGAGAAGTGGGTGTGACTGCAGACATATTAGGGAGACACACTAATGACACAGTAGTCATTACAGAGGTGAGCAATGCCTCTAGATGTTTCTTGCTGGAAAACCATCTGTTTGAAATCAAGTATATTGCTTCCATGAGAAATAATTCAAGGCCATTCACTAACCCTTTCCTAATTCCTTATACAACACCTCCAAAAGGAGGAGTACAATTTATGAATTGGTTAGAATGAATAAACCTTGCTTACTTTTAGAAGTTGATGATGGATTAAAATTGTAGTTTATCAGCGGTTCTTTCACATTTATTCAGATGGCGAGAACATTAAGCAAACCAATGACCTACTCTGTTACGTAAGGCCTATTTTTTTTCTGCCTTTTCTTGCTACTCAGCTAGAATGTAGAAAGTAAGGAGGCTTGAGTTTGGACATGTGCCATATCACCTACATTTCTGCTTACCTGTTCTCCCTGGTTGCTTCCTCTTGTTAACTCCTATTGTCAGGACCAGGCAAAAAGAATGTCCCTTCTTCAAAGAGATTTTCTAACCTGGAAACTGAATCATGACTAGTGTTACATTTAGTTGTCTTAAAATAGGCCATTTTTAAATGTCAAATAATTATCAATATTTATGATTGCATGTTGTTAGTATTGTTATTGTTTTAGTGTTGCTTTCCCACAGGCTATAAATTTTGGAAAGATAGGTACAGAGTATATTTTATGTAAGAATACATGTTTAGCTTATAGCATATAATTGGTCACATTTTAAACTTTCAGTAAAATGTGTGGTGAATAAATTAGAGAAGGGTTAAAAAGAGTATGGTCTGCTTTGACATGAAGCTATTTAAGCCTACTTTAGGAAAAATGGAACATGTTTTCATGCGGTCCATTTTAGTTTACCAGACCTCACTGCACTGGTAAATGGGGCCAGGAATTCAGGTTGATAATAAGTTTTACTATAAGTTCCCATGGTTTGTTTTACATTTATCTCTTTAGAGCATGTGTTTCCTCTTGCCTCCCAAAAATATATATGGCTGTGGTCCCACAGCAGGAATAAGATGATTTTGATTCCTCTTTTTGTAATTCTACCAACAAGCACTGCAATATCACTGTACCTTATAAAACATTTGGGAGAAGGGGTAAGTGATCATTAATGATCTGGTTGGCATAAGGTAAAAAACACTCATTAAACTTTAGGAGGACGTTGGCAATGTGTGGGAAGTTTAAATGACTTTGATAAGTTCCTAGGTTTTACTCTGTTCAATTGGATACTCTCAGCATTTCCCAATGTCATTTGTTTTTGTACTCTAACTTGATTCACTGTTTCTTAGTTGAAAAGAATGTGTAAGGGGAACACACTTTATTCAGATGGCCAAAGTGTGTCTCTTTGGCATGTGGATTATTTTAGGATGATTACTTTTAAGAAACAAAAGACTCAAGAAGTTTTTCTTTTTTTGCCTCTCCCATAATTACCTAAAAGGTATTTACATAATTACCTAAAAGGATTTACATAAAGGATCTGCTCCAAGAAGGGAGCTATTACCATAAGTAACTATAGTATAATATAAACTAGCTGTAGTTAAACAGGGAGGAACAGAGCAAGGCCTGTTTGATCAAAGTCTCCTCTGTGTTCCTTGTTTCTGTATGGTCCAACAAACATTTGTTTACCAAAAATTTACTCTTTCCATTCTTCCTGTGAATTGCTTTCCTTCCTTTTGAAGCTCCAGACTTAGTCCAGAATGACCTTATGTACTCCAGAATGACCTTATGTACCTCATTTTTCCTTTATTTGAAATTTCTCGTGTTAATGTAGATTCCCTGTATGCATGTAATTAAATGTGATTTTCTGGGGTGCCTGAGTGGCTCATTTGGTTGAGCTCAGGTCACGATCTCTTCGTTTATGGTTTCAAGCCCCTGTAGGGCTCTGTGCTGACAAATCAGAGCCTGGAGCCTGCTTCAGATTCTGTGTCTCCCTCTCTCTCTCTCTGCCCCTTCCCCACTCATGCTCTGTTTCTCAAAAATAAATAAACATTAAAACAAACAAATAAATAAACTTAAAAAAATTAAATGTGATTTTCTCCTGTGAATCTGTTTCATGTCAGTTTAGTTCTTAAAATCAGCCAAAAGAACCTTGAAGGGTAGAGAAAAATTTTTTCCTATGCAACAAATGCAAGCATCTGATTGCAGACAGCCTAGCCAGCTGAACACCAGACCAACAAGAAAAGAAATGAGAAACAGATTAAAATTAATTTTGGATGTCTAGAAACATCATTAGTGAGTAGGCACAAAGGCAAATGATTTTTTTTAATTAATTCAGTAGTGCTAGACTGAAGAAAAACACAGAAGACTTTTTTATTTGTTTCTTTTTGTATTCAAAACTTTCATAGCAGTGCAAGTTAACCTCAAAAATAAGTAACTTGGTTTAGAGGCATCAGCCCTGCTAGAGTTAAGTGTAAAGTTACTGCGAATCTTATAATAAAATTATACTGTGTGTGTGTTTTTAAGACCTTCCCCTTTTTGAATAAGGAGTAACTCAGAAGGCAAGGCAAGATTTATTTACATAAAAGAAAAATAATTTCAAGCATACAGTGATTATTTTAGATCTTTGAGTGTCTATACAACAGCAGCTTCTTAAATCCTAATTTACCTCACATGCTGCAAAACCATGGAGATCAGTAAGAAAATAAGATCATATAAAATTTATACCAACAGCATAACTAGAAGTTAAAGAATACTATAACTTGAGTTTACATCATATAGGAAAACCCCTGAAACCAACACAACTGGGCTTTGGAGCCCAGGCTGAAGAGGTGATTCAGATGAGACTACTTGAAAATCATGAGTATGCAGCAGGATAATACTGGTGACAGAACACAGATACATTTCTTTGGAAAATGAGGTCTTCACTGTGAATAGGAAAATACTAAAAATAGGTATTAAACCAAAAGGATCAGAATACTGGCTAATGAGAATCCAAAGGAAGGGACCTAGAAGTGCGGGACCTGCAGTGACAGTCATAGGAAGAAGGTACCGCTTCTGGGGACAAAGGAAGCAACTTGTAAAGGAGTAAGTATCCCCTGGAATTTTAAAAATGAAGGGAAAAGGGGCGCCTGGGTGGCGCAGTCGGTTAAGCGTCCGACTTCAGCCAGGTCACGATCTCGCGGTCCGTGAGTTCGAGCCCCGCGTCAGGCTCTGGGCTGGGCTGATGGCCCAGAGCCTGGAGCTCGTTTCCGATTCTGTGTCTCCCTCTCTCTCTGACCCTTCCCCGTTCATGCTATGTCTCTCTCTGTCCCAAAAATAAATTAAAAAGTTGAAAAAAAAAATTTAAAAATGAAGGGAAATAATAAAGCAAATAGAGGGGATTAGAGGTCCTACAGGAGCAAAATAATAATGCAGAATCCAAATATGTGATCCTCCCTTAATTGTGTCAATCATTAAAGAAACTACCCTTCACCATAGCAGTTATATTCTACCTCTAGAAAATGATTAGAACAGAAGAGTTATAAATGATCATAGAGTTTTGACATGTTGATAAGCCAGTCTCAAAGAGCATAAATAACACTGAGATCTTGGTTTCTAGAAGTCATTTCTCGCTATATGGCTGATTATAGGAAAGGCCAGAGATAGTACAACTTGAACCAGAAAGGAAGGAAGTGTTCAAATGACAAATGAAACCCTCTGAAGAGTATTCAGGAGCTACCTTGAAGGTGGGTCCAATGGATAAATTTGGTACAATATGACCATTACAGAGAATAATGGCAGTAATGTATTATAATACATTCAATATAATAAATATTTATGAATAAGAGTAAAGAAATATTCATAATTATTTTGAAAAGAGAAGAGATAGAAAAAATAGAAAATGATCTCTTAAAAAGTAGAAAATTAGATTATAACAAATTATTGCAGCAAATTAATATAGAAAGAATTTCATAATTAGAAACTATTTTGTAACCCCTGATGTAGTAATATATTCAGATAGGGATCAATAGCTGAAACCATATGGTAAAAAACTGAAGAGAACAGGATATTCACCATCCCTAAGATTACTTATTAATTACAAATGGAAAATATGCCTTTACAACAAGATTGCTGGTCACATCATAAATCACTAATAGCATTATGACCTGACACTATGTGCCCATTGATGAGATGCAGAGGAAGTTATACATCACCTAAGTGGTATCATTGCCAGAAACATTTTATCTGAATCTAAACATGGCAATATATTCAGATGAATATTGAATGTGTAATATGTTGAAGAACAATTGGCTTTGACTCTGCAAAGGATTTAGTGCCATTAAAAGTAGAGCAGATCAACTCTTTTAGATCATGGTAAACTAAAGGACCATGATAGCAAAATATTTGGTTGAAATGGATTGAATTCTAGGGAAAAAAACAACAGCTAAAAAGTGCTCTTAGGGGAAAATAAGGAATAATTTAGTATTGTAGGGGAGGAAAGATAGTTTTTCCTGTACCCTTCCAGGTTCTTGGCTGAGTCCCCCTACTGTGATGAAAGACTAACAGGGGAAACACAAAGAGAAGTTTAACAGCATGTATATCTCCTCTATTAAGTGTGGTAATGGTGGTACAGGTTTCCATAATACAGTGAGAGGCATAATGAAGCATTTAGAGGTAAAATATGACATCCTTATGCTAATTTCAGGTTGTTTGATGAAAGAGGTTTGTGTGGGCATGTGTGTCTTTGGAGACAAAGTGATGCAACTGGCATGTGATACATTAATAATTAGTGTATTTATTCATTATACTGGCCTTCCAACTTTTCTTTGGGTTTGAAACTTTTCCCCAAAAAATGTGAAAAATAAAATATAAAGACTTGGTTTAAATGCTTATAGACATTGTTGACTGTATGTATATTTACAAAGCATTATAGAGTTTAAAAATTGTATCTCTTTTCCATAAATAATTGTATACTGAAGATCCATGGAGCATCAATTTGAAGGTAACACTGTATTCATGAATTCCAAGAATGTTGTGTATAGTTAGGAATATAGGCTGTTCTCAAGGAAATTTCCATTGACTTAGAGGATATTCTGATATCAGCTGTCAGTTCTTCCCTTGTGTCCACAAAATAAGTGTATGGAAATCATAGTTAACTATTTTTGAGGAGGAAAAATTTTCACTTCTTTTAGGTCCTTTGGCTGCTCTAATAATCAAATTAACTTAAGACAGATTAACGAACAACAAATTTAATTACATATATATGGGGGCCTCCAGAAGAATATGAGGTCTAAGGACAAGCTGTACGGTTGAGGCTTATATGCCATCTTGAGCTAAGGAATGGGACAGAGGCCTGGGGCTTCAAAGGGAAGGAGAGTGATTCATAGGAAGATAAGAAGATCAGATGTTTGGTACTTAGATGTTTGCCCTGCAAATAGATCATTCAGATAAAAAAGTTATCTTTTATCTTTTAGTAATAGCTCTCTTTTTTCACCAGGCCCCCTATCTGAGTTCTTTTAGGTAGCTTAGGGGAGAGGTAAATTTTTTTCTTGAGTCTGCTGAGTCTGCTGGGTCTTGAATGCCTTCAGCTCAAAATAGTCCATATGTAAAAGTGACACATTTTGGGGGAGACTTGTTCTGAAACCCTGTACTATGATAGAAAGTTTGGGGGCACCTGGGTGGCTCAGTTGGTTAAGCAACTGACTTTGGCTCAGGTCATGATCTCACGGTTTGTGAGTTTGAGCCCTGCATCAGGGCTCTGTGTGGGCAGCTCAAAGCCTGGAGCCTACCTCAGATTGGATAATGTTAGATTTTATTCAATCTGACAGTAACAATGGCTTTAATATTCTGTGTTTATATCTGTGAAATATTGAGGTTTATAAATAAAATGTATTACTTTTAGAAATCATAACCAAATCAGATGTACACAAGAGAATGAAATGAGTATTAAATGATATGGTTAGAATGATTCTAGCAAAACCTAGTAACTGGAAAGAAAAAAAAAATTCAATGAAAACTATTATGTTGTAATTTCAATTTCATTGCTAACACATGTATTTTCTGCTTTTCTGTGAAAAAGAAGTTAAAATGTCCATTATTCTTTTTTGGCCTTGCACACTAGAAATCTATTTTTCTATCCCATTTAGTCACCTACTTTATAATAGTATCTCAAGTGCAATTCTAATAGAATTTATGCTGTCATAGCAAGTGTACATCTACTTTCATCTCTGTTATAAATTATACTCTTAGATTAATAGATTGCCTTTGCATGCTAGGTACTTACTAGTTTCCCACATAAGTTATATATAATTGTGCACCAGTAAATAGTTACTTTATTCATAAATGCTTTGCTCCTACCAGTGTTGTATGATGGCAGTTTCACTATAGAAGTGTTTATTTGCAAAAATATATCTACAGGATTCATGTATAGGGGAGGAAAAAAGAATTTTCATTCTAACTTCCTAGGTTCTTTGGCTGGTCTAATAATAAAATTGACAAGACACATTAACAGGAGAAAAGCAAACAAAAGTTTAATAACATGTATACCTTTTGTATACATGGGAGAGAGCAGGAAAAATAAGTCCCCCAAATGACCAAAACTATAACCTTAAGTACCACCTTCAGCTATAGACAGATGATGTTTGTGGTGGCAAGATACTTGGGAGATTTATAGAAAAGGCACAGTAAACAAGAGTAAGTTTGTGAAGGAGGTTTAAGTCCTTGTATTCTTCATTGATAGGAGTTTCTAGAGACAGAGTCATCCCCTTCCTGGTACAGCAAAGGAGATACCCTTACAAATGGAAATTTCCCTTATATGTGTAAATGTCTCTTACAAGGGTAATTTGTACTCCATTTTTAGAGCTTCTTTTGTGTCTGTAGTTTCTTAAAAATAACAGTTTATAATAATCAATGTGTCAAAGAGGCATATCTTGGAGTGGCAAAATTTGATCCCCTCAAATTTGTGCATATTGTTTTTCCATCTTTTACTTTTGAGGTACTCTGTAGAATATTACAGTTTATAGTGGTTCACTTATTAGAAGGAAAATATGCATTTATGTGAAAAGTTTATAAAATAATGATAATTGCTTTAGGTTGCAAAATACATTCATGTGCATTATACATGTCAACAAATGTTTAATGTGCATTTAACTATGTTCCATATACAAGGTTATATACTAGAGAGAGATTAGAAGAAGGAGGAGGAAGAGAGGAGAAATCATGATCCAAGACTCAAGGAATTAATAAAGGAGAGATCCATGACAATTTTTTTTTAACTTTTACTAATTACAAATTATTTCAATCTTACAAAAAACAGCAAGGAATCACTAGTCTGTCTGATACCCAGACTCAAGATGTGATTTGAAAACAATTTTTTAAATGTTTATTTATTTTTGAGAGAGAGAGAGAGAGAGAGAGAGAGAGAGAGAGAGAGAAAACAAGAGTGGGGGAGGGGCAGAGAGCAAGGGAGACCAAATCCTAAACAGGCTGCAGGCTCTGAGCTGTCAGCACAGAGCCTGAGGCATGAACTCTGAGATCATTAGCTGAGCCAAAGTCAAAGGCTTAACCAACTGAGCCACCCAGGCACCCCAAGATGTGATTTTTTTAAATATTTGATTGTTATCTTTTTGTTTTAGAAATAAAAGACTGGCAGTACACGGCAGAGCCCTAAAATTCCATGGCATTTCCCTTCCAGCTCAGAGTTACACACTGCTTAAAGTTCGACTATACTCTACATCGATATTTTTATGAATCTAGACATTTGTTTCCAGTTAGAAATAATATTCTAGTTTTGTGTATTTTGACTTTGCATAAAATGTGTATTTTTTTAATTTTAATTTTTCATTCAATGTTATATTTTCCCCCTCAAGAGATTTTAAGGTTATATACTCAAATTCTCGATTTTTAATAGTTTAACTTCTAACATTCTTACTTGAATGATCACAGTCTTACATTTAAGATCTTTACCCCTGGGACACCTGGGTGGCTCAGTCAGTTAAGCATCTGACTTCAGCTTGGGTCATGATCTCAGGCCTTTGAGCTCGAGCCCCACATTAGGCTCTGCACTATCAGTACAGAATTCTTTGGATTCTCTGTCTCCCTCTCTTTCTGCCCCTCTCCCCCTATCTCTTTCTCTCTCTCTCTCTCAAAATAAATAAACATTAAAAAATAAATATCTCTACCCCTTCCAGAAGAAAAGTCAGAAATTTCAAAGCATTTGCCCTGCTCATATATTATATTCCATGTAATGATTGTCTAGAGTTTAATTGCACTTCATTTTTGACTCTGCCCCCAAAGTAGTCACATAATTACATGATGTTTAACAGTTAATTTTTCTTGGGTATATCTACATGTATATTAATTTCATTGCCTAGTATTATTCTTTAATCCCACTCCTTCATGTGGGGTTAATTTCCTTCAGTAAGAAAATCTATTCGTTAGAAGTTCTCCCAGTGAGGGTATGTAGGTAGAAATCTCTATCTTTGTCTGAAAATGCCATTTTTTAATTATTTGTTAATATGGTTGGTTGAGTATTGCATTCTAAGTTAAGAGTGATTTCCCCATTAGCACTTTAAGGGTAGTATTTTTCAGTTATCTTTTGGAGTCTATTGTTATGAATGGGAAGATTGCTACCAAAATAATTGTTCCTCTTACTTGGTATTCTTTCTTCCATATTGCTTTTTAGATTTTCCTCTTTGCTGTTAATACAGCTGTTTTTAGCCTTGCTTCCCCAGAAAGCAGAGCCTTAGGCCAGGGGTTTATGTGCTTTTATTTAATTAGTGAGTACAATGCAAGAGAACAGGATTGTAGGGCAAAGGCAGAGAGAGAGAGGGTGATGCAATATGAGAATGCATGATCAAGCTGTAACTTGACCCTTAGAAATGCTATAATCTAGTTATCAAAGTCATAGGGAGGGAAGTGTGAAGAAAGGAGAAAGAATTCATCCATGGGGTCAGTAGGTTGAGGCACTGAGCAGGTTTCTTTGACTGTATCCTCACCTGCTGGAATGAGGAGAGAAGTGTGAAGCAGATTTAGTGGAATCATGAATAGCAAGACTGTCAGGTTGTACATGTATGTGATCTGCCACAGTTGCACATTCTGCAGCTGTGTAAGTTGCAGGTGTAACTGTGTAAGGCTGAGGTGAGGTGTCTGATACAGATGTATAGTTGTATATTTGTTTTCATTTATTTTACTGATGGTTCCTGTACTTCTTCAACCTGAAGTTTTATTTCTAACTTCATCTCTGAAAAATATTCACCAAGTATTTTTTAAATAATTACTACATTTACTCTAGTCTCACCTTCTCTACATATTATTCGATTTTTCCTATCACTAAAATCATATCAATGATTCATTGCTTAGAGGGTCTAGTTCAACTCTTCAGCAAGATTATAAAGGCCGTTGGTTAGCCCTTTGGCCTCATCTCTTCATATTTTGCTAATGTTTTAGTCTTCTTCCTTTTCTACCCCAGAGTATAATGATTCAGCCACAGTGTCCTGCTTACTGATCCCTGAATTTTCAGTGCTCTGTTATTCATCTCTACTCTTGGATACAGTGTTTATTTTGCTTAGAATAAAATTAATAATTAACACAATTTAATAATTCATTTCATTGGTTAATTACTACTAGTCCTACCAGCTACAACTAAAATATCACTTAACTTTAGGGAGTTTTGACTTATTAATGTGGACTGCTCCTTCTAGATCATTCCATTATGTCCTGTATCTGAAAAAGATTAGAGCATCCATATAAGAGTACCTATTACACAGTGTTAGCATATGTTTATTTATGTGCCTTTTTAAAAATTCAGTGGATTTCTTTCTTTATTTTATTTTCTTTCTTTATTTTTTTTTGAGAGAGAGAAAGGGAGCACAAGCAGGAGAGGGACAGAGGGAGAAGGAGAGAGAGAATCTTAAGCAGGCTCCACACCCAGTGCAGATCCCAACTCAGGCCTCAGTCTCATGAATCATGAGATCATGACCTGAGCTGAAATCAAGAGTCAGATGCTTAACAGACTGAGCCACCCAGGTGCCCTCAGTACATGTCTTAGTGATAAATGCTGTGCTTCTTAACTATAATCCAAGCATCCAACATCAGGCCTGGCACATCTGGATAAGTCTATATGTGTTGAATGCATGAAATAATGATTTGGAGAAGGTCTGTCAGATATTATAATTTAACAAGCAAGAAATGTACAAATAGGTTAACTAAGTGAAAGAGGTCTAGGCTGAAATATATCAAATCGAGGGTGCTGTGTAACAATATTAAAATAATTTTTCTCTGAAGAATAAAGGGAAAAAAATAAGTCTGGGATGCTGACATTAGCCAAAAAATCTGAAACTGAGCAACAATTTTCTTTGGTTGAATTGTTCATTTGGCATTCTTTCACTGAGTATATGCTGTATATACCCTCCCCCCCCCCCCCCACACACGTACACATACATATTGTTATGGAACTTGGTCTGGATCACCCAGCGGAAGAACCATGTAGCACTCAGAGATCTTGGAAGGCAGGAGGTTTATTTCACACCAGCAAGCTCAGAGGAGATCACTTTCCAGAGGTCTGAGCCCCTAGCATTAAGCAGAGGGAGCAATTTATAGTCTGTTACTTACTCATTCTACATTAGTAGTAATTTGGCACACAAGCAAGCCGGGTAGGCGAAAGAACCTGGAAGGTGAGTCTTCAGCTTGGGACCAGAATTCCCCCATCAGTCCTGTTGGCAATCTTATAACAGATTTTTCCCTACTGATATTGAGTATATATATGTATATACATAGACTCATACCATAACTGTTCTAGTCTTTAGAAATGTAGCAATGTAATAAAGAGAAAGCTCTTGTAGTAATTCTATTTTGGAGTAGGAGTAGGGAAGAAAACAAGTATAAGATAAATAAAAAAATATATATTTTAGAGCTAAGTGCAGTAACAACAACAAAAAATATGCTTCCAGTATAGATGACAAGGCCAGGGGTGATAGATAGCTGTGTTGTGACGAGTGATGTCAGAATGGATAACCTAGAACCCAGAGTTGGTTGATAATTAGTGTCCGTCCTATATAAATGGTAGATGAGAGAAAAGGAATTTCCTGAAAATGTTTTTCCAAGCACCCACATTTTTTCAGTGATGTTAAAGATGCTTGTTTAATGACAAAAAATTGAGAGTTTCAACCATCACACAAAGGGGGGTCTTTTATTATTTTACACAGTGAAATAGCCCAAGTAAGATGGGAAAGAATTTTCAAATCTTAAAGTTGCAAAAATTATAGTTCAGATTTTCATTCAAGATTCTCATACAGGAAAACTTCTCACAGACAGATTATACATTTGCTTCCCATATAATGAAAAGATATAAAATGTTTGGTTAAGTATTGAAAAGATACTGAAAATGAGGAGACTGAGATCTCAAAGCAAGTAGATTACAGGTAATATTATTCAACAGAAGCTACATTTCTTTGTGAAATTTTCAGTACATGCAATGTTTCGATGTTCTTATGTGCTCAAAGTTGTTTGAACTTATGGAGAAATTTTTAAGCTTAATTCTTAATGGAAGCGTGAGAGCACAACCTATTTTTATGGTTAGCAAAAAAGAAAAAAAAAGATATACTTGCTGTTGCTATCAAAGTCCTATCCATAGGCTATAACTGCTTTCAAAAATAATTTATTATTAGGATAAGGTTTACTTTTTTTAAGTAGGCCGGAATACGGGGCGCCTGGGTGGCGCAGTCGGTTAAGCGTACGACTTCAGCCAGGTCACGATCTTGCGGTCTGTGAGTTCGAGCCCCGCGTCGGGCTCTGGGCTGATGGCTCGGAGCCTGGAGCCTGTTTCCGATTCTGTGTCTCCCTCTCTCTCTGCCCCTCCCCCCGTTCATGCTCTGTCTCTCTCTGTCCCAAAAATAAATAAAAAAAAACGTTGAAAAAAAAAAAAAAAATTTTAAGTAGGCCGGAATAAGTGAATAAATATAAAACAATCTAGAAAGAAAATAATGGAAAAATTGTTAAGGAAATATTTATGCTCACACTCATAATTGATGCTATGGATTTAAACTGATAAATTATAATCTAAAAAACAGAGATCAGGTAGAGATTGGAAAATTCAGATGCAAATCTTTCCAACTTCTGATATTTGGCAGGGGAGATATAGAGGAATGTGGTTTGGGAGTGCATTCTAATACTCAGCAATTGCTTTGAGACAAAAATAAGTGGCTTCATAATTTGAAAGTCAGGGCATTAAATTGGGCATATGATATAAGCAGCATACACTGGTAAAGTGGGATTGGTTGATATGAAGTTAAAGTGTTAAGATATTGATGGTTGTTCAAACAGGAAGGATATTGTCTTCCTGAAGCTAAATAGCAAGAATTAGTTAGGGATTCCATTCTAGGGAAAAAATGGTGCCAAGAATTGTATTTTCTGCAGGACCAAGAATAAAGTTATAGTAGGCCTAGAAGTAAGACACTGAGCCATTTAAGACTCGTAACATTTTTCTGGGCATAGGATGGATCCTAGAGGAGAAGTTTGTTAGTTTTCTGTTGCTGCATAAGAAATCGGCACAGATGTAGTGACTTAAAACATCCCTTTATTAGTTCACAGGTCTCCAAGTTGGAATACTGGCATGAGGTGACTGGGTTCTCTGTTAAAGGTCTTAAATGCCTGAAATCAGTATTAAAAACCTTGTCAGATGATTCAAACATCGAATTCATGTTAGGATTGACATCATTCATCATTTCTCATGCAAGCTGTCATGTATCTTGTTCTTGGTATGAAAGGTGATGTTTTGTCTGTTGAGCATTTTGGCTATTAGGATAATTTGGTTCCTGTTTAAAGTTTGTTTTTTTGTTTGTGTTGTTTAAATTTTAGCAGGTATTTTGTTTAGATTTGGCACACATTGCCTGTTCTACTTTTGTGGACTGTGGTTTCATGACAATCTAATTTTCAGAACCTTTGTGGTACTATTTTGGTCTATTTGATTTTTCTTGTGCAGGTAGGGTAGTACTGGTCTGTTCTTGTGCTGCTTAAGGGGCAGAAAAAGCTTCCCAGGCCAGGGCACTTGGTACTTCTAGATGGGGGAAGGGAATCTCTTGGTCCTCCTGGATGAAGAGTACTTCCCAGGCCAGGCACTTGTAATGTCAGGATCTCCCCTGACTGTAAGGGATGGTGAGTATTTACCAAGTTGAGAGTTTTTTGTGGTGGGGTCCCTGTTGCTGGTAGGTACAGGAAAGTTACCTGGTATCTCTGGGTATGGGAGAGGAGTCTCAGTCCCAGCAAAGGAGTAGAGCATTTTCCAGATGGGAGCTTTATATGGTGGGATCACTTTTGCTGGAACCCTTGGTCACCAGTATGTCTGGGTGGGGAAAGGGTACCTCAGGCCCAGTGGAGAAAGGGAGCACTTTTCCAGGTCTCTTATTATCAGCAGGGCTTTTAGTTGTTCTTCCTTACAGCTTCTGCAGAGCTTACCTCGTGTTTTCAGTGGGACTCCTATTTTATCTGGTGGAGAAAGAGCCTGTTTGAGCCACTTTCTGTTACTAAGTTGGGAGTTAGGAAGTACTGAGCCTGAGTCACCTTTTTCTTTTGGGAGGGAGTCATAAGATGCACTGTCATGAAGTTGTTCATCCATTCGGAGGGTCCCTAGTCAATGCACTTTCTCCTTTAGAACTGTCAGAGTTCTCTCTTGGTTGTCGCATGTTATTTCTAGGATATATAGTTGTACATATAGAGGGAGAGCAGGGAGAGTGATAGTATAAACCATCTTATGTGGACTGGAAGTCCTCTGACTTTAAGGGCTCATCTGATTAGGTCAGAATATCCCAATTAACTGTGCCATATGTCATAACCTACTAATGGGAATGATATTCTAGCACATTCAAAGGTCTCATATTCCATGGCTACTGTAAAAGTCATTGGGGGTAATTTTAGAATTCTACCACAGAAGACATATATGAATGTACTAAAGCATTAAGTAGGCAGTTGTTATCCTCTGGAAGGTTGGCACATGTTAGGATATAAGAAGCCAAGCACTGTTATAATTATTCTGCTCACTTTAAATGAAATAGATCTAGCATCAGAAATACTCAGTAACAGGGACACCTGGGTGGCTCAGTCAGTTGAGCGGTTGAGCATTGGACGTCAGCTCAGGTCATGATCTCGAGGTTTGTGAGTTCGAGCCCCTCCCCACCCCCATAGGGCTCACTGCTGTCAGACTGTCAGTGCAGAGCCCGCTTCAGATCCTCTGTCCCAGCTCTGTGCCCCTCCCCAGCGCTCTCCCCAAAATAAATACATATTTTTTTAAAAAAATAGTAACAATCAGAATATTCAAACAACTTTCAGAATTTAACGTGAGTTTCAGAGGTTCATTCAAGACTTCATTTCTAGGGGCCCCTGGGTGGCTCAGTCAGTTGAGTATCCGGCTTCAGCTCAAGTCATGATCTTACCATTTGTGAGTTTGAGGCCTGCATGGAGCTTGCTGCTGTCAGCACAGAGCCTGCTTTGGATCCACTGCCCCCCACCACCTCTCAAAAATAAAACATTAAAAAAAAAGACTTTGTTTCTAGCCACACAAATATCTTCTGTGTGAAAAATATTCTAGCTCAAAGATATATCAAAAGACATCATCAACACTCCCCATTTATATTTCATGTTTCTGTGTAATTACTGTGGCTGCCAACAATTCACACAGAAAATAAAACTTAGTGATGATACCGACTTAAAATTTTTAGAACAAGTTTATACTTAACATTGTCCATATTTACATCGGTTGCACATTCTACAATATTTATGACTATTGCTTTGGTTATAATACGATGTACTCTCACCTAAGCCAGGATTGAAAATTTTAAGCAAAATTTGCTGGTTTGGCCAATATACAAAACAACAACAACAACAACAACAGAACAACCACCCCAACCCCCCCCAAAAAAATCTCCAGAGTTTCCAGGCTGAATTAAGAGAAAAAACCTTCACTATGTTTGGATTGGAAAGGAAGCATGACCTAAAATTGGATTTTAAAGTGTCATAGTTTCGGGATACTTTTATGGGGACAACTAGAATTGAATTAAGTAGGTGTGTTTTTGAACTTGGGTTTTACCTTTTTACCTTAAAGCTTTCAGGCTGCAACTTGGGAGGCCGTAAGCAGTAATTGGATGCTTTGGGTCACTCACATAAACATTGAGATATAGAAACCGTAAGACACTTTATAAGAATTAAGGATATGTTTTTAAAATATATATATATGAACTAAACTTATAAATAAAAAGAAATTGAAACCTGAATATATTTATATAGCAAAACTTGAAGAAATACCTATACTGGCTTCTTTCCTTAGTAGTTTACAATCACAGCAAACCAAAGTGTGACGTGTTTAAAAGCAATGTAATTAACTTCTATGGGGTTGTCATCTCATCATCTCATCACTTCTAAAGATAAAATGTACTTGTTCTCTCCTTTATGGTGTCAGCTCTGAGTAGGTGAAAGGAAAATTAAAAAAGGATTGTTAAAGAGCGAAGTCAAAGAGCAAAATGGAGGGCAAGAGTTAGAGGCAAGAAAGCATGCAGAGTTTGAAGAGAACTGGGAATGCTGGTTGTGGTAGATGGTCTCTGATCTGCTCTTTGGATCCACTGGCCATCCTTCTCTGCCCTGTTTTGTGATTCCAGGAGGCTGACCTTTATCAGCTTCATCAAACATTCTCTCTTACTGTTGTCTTCAGGTTGGGTTTCGCTAATGTAAACTACCAACAGTATATTATAAATCAGGAGCAAAGAAAGGGAAGGGTATTTGTATTTATTTCCATGACCCTTTACTCCAAGTTTTAGATTGGCACTGGCTGCCTTTTGTTCATCTAAGGTCACAGCTCTTGTTGGATGGCCTTTTTCTTCAACTACAGGACACTGTGTCTGGGTTGCAGGAACTACTACTTCTCTATGCCCCTTGAAGCCTAGTGGTGATAATACTGGCTTCTCACAGTTGCTAGCCTAGGGTACTTCAACATCTCTTGGTTTCCTTTCATTCTTTATACACTTTTAGTAAATAGTCTCTTCATTAAATGCTATTCCATCACCATTTTCAAGTATGCCATCAATTTTTGCCCAGGACCTTAACTGATACGTTGGTAGTAGAAAATGGGAGAAACTTTAAGATAGTATTAGCGAGTGATATGAACTGCTAGGAAGAGAGATAGAAGACAAAGTTTTTAAAGCTTTTTACAGCATTCTTTGAATAACATTAATTTTTTATGTGATTCTAATAAATTCTTAACTTCTTAATTATTTTGGTTGCATTCCTGTTTCTTTGTATGCACATCTAAGATGAGACAGGGCTATGAGATGTCTGGGATTTACATGACTAGATAAGACTACTAGGATCCATCTGGGTTGATTATATCATATTAAGACATTTCTCTCATGGAATTGGGAACATTCCACCTGAGTGTACCTGTTAAGTTTCTTTTAAGATGAAGTGATCTAGTATGGTGTGAAATTTGTTTTTGCTGTCGGATAGGATAATATTGTTTGTTTTTTAAAAATATTTTATTCTGGAAGAAAAAGTGGACAAAGTCCAATCATTCCTTCAAGAACCTATAATTCAGTTCTGATTGTTACATTTGGATTAAATTTTAGATTAGTTTCATATTGCCGTATTTAAGCATCACTCCAGAAGTGGACATAAGCAGGTGACTACTGTTTGACCATCACTATAACACTTTATATAGCTGAGAATTCAGATCTCAATTAGAATTTTCTCTCTCAGCAGAACCTGCTACTTCCCTACGACAAATTGGACAAGTGGAGTTCTCTGACAGCCAGCGATCGATACAGTGGACATGAAATTCATGGGTGCAAGGTAGGATGCGAAGTTTGTTGCCTTCTGTGTACTCGGTGATGCAGATGGTACAGGCTTTTAATGCACCACCTTCACCAAAAGATCTTATAGCCAAATTGTCAATCTGTGCTTTGGTAAGTCCTGTATGTTGGTCATGATCATCTTCATTTAAGAGGAAAAAATGGTCCAGATTAAGGGAGGTCCAAGAGTCACTGTCATCAAATATTATTGGGCTCATAGATCTATTTTCTTGCCTGGTTTCTGATGACAAGCCTGGTGATAAGCTTATGTCATTACTGCCTTCAAACATTACTGAGCTAATTTCTGAATATTCATCCCTGGAGCTGGAACTGGAAATAGGAGTAGAATTGGAACTAGACAGGTAACTGGAGCCTGAACTAGAAATCAATGTACAACTTGAATGGAAATCAGAACTAGGATTTGAATTGCAATCAGAATGAGTCCTACCATCAGAATCATCTCTTTCATTTCGTGACTCTTCCCTTTCCATGTTTGGACTTAGGAGTGAGACACTGTGTACTAAATCAGTGTCACTGGCCCTGAGATTACCACTTAAGCCATTGGATCCTGTCACTGTCTGCCTTAATGTGCTCTGAATTGCAGGAGGTGGTATATCATTGAAACCAGTAGTTAAAATAATATGAAGAGAAGGAATTCTGGCGTTCCTGACATAAGCTCTTGCATCTGCCTGCTCAGAATGTGGAAACATATCCCTGCGTCCTCCTTGTTCACTTTCTAAAGTGAGAGCGTTGTTTGGCGTCTCAGACATTAACTGAATTCTGGTAGCTGTGCTGTCTCTTTGAGAGTCCGCCCTAGGATGAACTTGTCCTACTTCACAATCGAACTGTATGGTTGGATTTATCTGTCCCAGTCCCTGAGATTCATCATCATTGGTTGTGCCTGGAGAATTTTCTTCTTGAAGTGCACTGCTTGATCCAGAAGTTGCAAGACCCCTATTTTGCAGCTCAAGTCCAGTTATTTGCTGTCTTGATGTTTCTTGGTGCTGAATCCTAGAAAATCTCTCAGTCTCATTTACCAGAGGCTGCTCAAAAGTTGGAGATGTTATACTATAATGAAATCTTCGTAAAAGTTCACTCATTCTGTTTGGAGCCGGACTACTTTCAGTTCTTGCTCTGGTTCTCTGATGGTCAGGGCTACTGCTTCTTGCTCTTCGCCGACCTCTGGTAACTGGGACTTGTATTAATGCTTCAGTTGTACTTTGTTCTGATCCAGGTGATCTTATAAATGTTGATTCAGATTGTGTGTTTTCTGCTTGACTTTGGCTGTTTTCCATGTTGTATGTTCTGGGAGATCTTGTAGATGCTACATATTCATTCTCTGGATTTGGGCTCCCATTATTAGGGTTAGAATTTACTTCTAAACTGAATGTGGAGTCATTACTGTCTGAATTAATCTGGATTATTTCTTCCCAAGATTGGTTTTCTCTTTGCCCACTTGTCACATATTCAGTTTGTCCGAAAGCGTTCAGCCAGTCTAATAGATACCCACCACTATTACCGGAAGACTCTCCTCCACCTGTTAACAAAAAGAAGTGAGGGCATAAAGGAACTACCAAAAGTAGAACCATCATAGAATAGCACTCTGAAACTTTGTTGCAAAAACAAACAAAAAATTAGAACTTTAGTACTCAGATATTTTAAACAGATTTCACATATATAGAGTTAATACTTTGTAAACTACATTTTCTAGATTTACAAGAAGAGGCAGGAAAGTTTGAGTTCCTTCTGAAAAGAATTAATTGTAGATAAATTTACAGAATCTTTTTTATGTTTTCAAAGGGAATCAGGAGCAAGTCTATTTTCAATATTTCACCATATACACGGGCTTGTGTACTACTGTGGGAGGAAAGTCAAGAGACAATTTTTTACTCTATTGTCAAAACACGAATACAATTAAACAAGGTTAAGGTACAGTGCTAGTATTTTAGTCTGATTTACATTACTGCCTAATTCTCATGAGTCAAAATATTACTTTTTCTAGGCTCTTAAGTTGTTTTAAAATATAAGACGATTGTAGCCATTGCCCAAATTTAAATAAAGTCTATAGGTTTAAAAGTATTTGAATACTTCTTTTAAAAAGGGTGGGGGGAGGGCACCTCGGTGGCTCAGTCGGTTCAGACTTTGGCTCATGTCATGATATCACAGTTAGTGAGTTCTAGCCCCACATTGGGCTCTGTGCTGACAGCTCAGAGCCTAGAGCCTGCTTCAGATTCTGTGTCTCCCTCTCTCTCTGCTCCTTCCCTGCACTCACACTGTCTCAGTCTCTCAAAAATAAATATATTTTAGAAAATTTAAAAAAATAAAAATATTTGAATACTTCTTAATGTGACAGGATTTTGAATTGACATGAAATTGAAGGTCAGATCAAATGAATAACCTGAATCTAGCATAGTACATTTGAGGCCATATTTAAGAACTAAACTGTTATATATCCTCTTCATTAGACAGTAAAATTCTTTACTTCACACTAGGAGAAAAGCACCAGACCTGGGGTTAGAGCAGGATTTCTCAACCTTGGCACTGTTGACATTTTGGTGCTGGGCAACTCTTTGTTTTGGGGAGCTATCTTATACATTGTAAGATCCTTGGCGTCTGCCCAATATTTGCCAATAACACCCACTCATCATTTTTGACAACCAAAAATATCCCAAGACATTGTCAAACATTTCCTGGGGGATGGGGGCAAAATTACCACCAGTTGAATAACATATACAGTATTTTTTTGCTGGTGAAGAAGGCCATATAACAAAAATAACTCAGGAAGTGGGAGGAACTTTCAGTTGAGGTGGAAAACCAAGAAAATATCAATAGGCTATTTCACACTGTTTCCCAATTAAAGTAATCCAAATATGAACTGGGGAGGAAAAAAAAAAAAAACACCTATCTTTACATTTTCACTGAAAACCAAGTAAATACCAGTTCTCTTTGATGAGAAATTACTTAGCACCAAATTAACATGTGCCACTTCTGATTCCTCTTTGGCTAACACAATTATGAAGTTCCTTACCCATCCCGTTCTAGTCTCCCTCCCTAAAAGTGAAATATACCTGTATTTTCCTCCGAGTTTTCCGGTGGGTTTTCTTTAATTTGTTGAAGTCTCTTCAGCAACTCTTCTAATGTACTTTCACCAGGGATGCCTAATAAATCGTTATCCCTCATAAGCTTGTAATCTTCTTCACTCAGGTTATTTACAAATTCATAGAAGTTTTCTTCCCGGACCAATCGGTCCATCTGACTTCTGCTCCGGGCCACGGATCCATCTTCTTCATCAGAATCTGAATTTTCCATCTAGACGAACAAGTGGAAAAATATTTTTTATGACCTGCTGTTGAAATACAATAACCAGATTTTAATTTATATTTGAATATAACATATAAAATAAAATAACTGGATTATCTTTCTCTTTCCGTTGGAACAGCTTTCTCGTCGGCGCTCCTCCCTCACCGTAGTCCACCAGTGTCTTAGGAGTCAGTAGCCAGCAACCACTTTATACCAGAATTTGCTAGGCCGCGTTGCCTAGGCAGCCATTATATTCGCCATTATTACCAACTAGGGACTGTAGCAACCTACTGTAGGGTAGGTTTCTTTTCATTTCGTTCAAACCCAGCACTATCCTACCTCCCTTTAGTCACACGAGCGTCTTCTCAGGCGTTCAGGAGGCTTTTCCAGGCTCTGATGTGCTCTAGTTATTTGTATGTTACATTAAAGAACCCAAATGTAACTAGTTATGTTACATATGACTGACTACTGCAAAATGTCGTGCACGCGCGCATGCGCGCGCAAGTCATTCCAGTTAAATGAAGCAAGTCTCATTTTAAGTTGCCCATGGAAGTCTTTTTTATCCTGATGAAATCCTCAAATCATAGACACTAAGAAAGCCTACAATTTTTGATAATTTACCAGGGCCATGCCTGAATTTCATTAGTTGGGTCTTTTCCTTTTCACTCTTTTTTTTTAAAGTTATGTTTATTATTTTATTTTATTTTTTATCATTTTTAATTATTTTTAAATATATTTTTTATCATATTTCACTCTTAATAGCCTCCTCTTGAATTATCCACTCCCTCAGGTTTTTGTCAAAACAAACAAAAAGGGGCATCTGGGTGGCTCAGTCTGTTAAGCCATCAACTCTTAATTTCAGTTCAGGTCATGATCTCACCATTCATGGGTTAGAGCCCTACATTAGGCTCTGAGCTGACAGCATGGAGCCTACTTGGGATTCTCTGTCTCCCTCTCTCTCTGCCCCTCCTGTGCTCCCCCCCCCCTCAAAAATAAATAAATGAACTTAAAAACAAACAAACAAGCAAAAACATTGACAGGTTTTCTGGTCAATTCCTTAAGGAATTCTCCACAAAAGCATAGTTTCATTTTTGTTCTCCTTTCTCATAATATTATAAATATTTACTTAAATCTATCCAGAGACAGCACAGGCACTTTTAAAACAGATCTAGAACAATTATTTGACCTACTGTAATTGTGTACTGATACTGCTGATTTTGTTCTCTATATGTTAGTGCAGTTAGGATGGCATGGTGAGAATAATGCTCATTTGCAATGCTATCTGAAGGAGACCTCCAAGAGTTTTTGGACTCATGAATACTATCAGCCCACTTAATTGTTTTGGAATCCTTCATTCAAGTTGTTCCTGTAAAGAAAAGATTTGGCTATGGAATTTTAAACATTATTCAGTTGGACTTATTTAACAATTAATCTGTCCAACATAAACTGAATCAGTTAATGTCCACTAGAGATATGTCAAATATTGCAAAATAAAGTACTCCTGAATAATTTATACTCCAGGTAGTGGAAAATCACATAGAAACTGTGAAAATACAGTATATTATATGCTATAAGAGATTTATATCTGCACTATTGTGTAAGTACAAGAAACTGTGTGTTGATTATTTAATCAGAGTTGGGAAATATTTCAGAGATACTGCATTTAAATATGTATCTTTAGATATAATTATAAGTTTCTACTGGTAGAAAGTGACAGTTGGGCATATATTGGTGAAGAGTCTATGTCAGACTGAGGGAATAGACTTGAAAGACCTTGGCTTCTTTGGGGAACTGTGGCCACAATTTTGGAGTTGGGGGGGGGGGAAATGATGTGAAATTAATCACCGAAGGAATAATTCACATAGACTATAAATTGAATTTTGATTTTTTCCTATCAGAAATAAGGCACATGGGGTGCCTGGATGGCTCAGTCAGGTGAGTGACTAACTGTGGCACAGGTCATAATCTCATGGTTTGTGAGTTCAAGTCCCACATCTGGACTCTCTGCTGTCAGCACAGAGCCCACTTGGGATCCTCTGTCCTATTCTCTCTGCCCCTCCCCTGCTTGTGCACTATCTCTGTCTCAAATAAACATTTAAAAAAATGAAAGAGGGCACAGATTAAGATGTTCTTTTTTTTTTTTTTTTTTGGAGAACAGGTGATGGGTTTTGGTTTTTCCTGCTTAGTTTCCACTTAATGTACTTTTGATAATAGCACCTTGATTTTCTTGAGGGAAAAACCCATTCTTCAATCTTAGTCCAATTGGTGTAGGTTTAGCTGAAATCACTGCCGTAGATAAAGGAAAAGACATGTGATGCAGCCATGTCTAATCAGCATATCTCAAATTGCTGGTTATTGGTACCTGGTTTAAGCATGGGCATGTGACCAAAAGTGTATTTAAAAGTAAAATCTGTGGGGTGCCTGGGTGGCTCAGTCCGTTAAGCATCTGACTTCAGTTCAGGTCATGATCTCACAGTTTGTGAGTTTGAGCCCAGCGTCGGGCCCTGTGCTGACAACTCAGCCTGGAGCCTGCTTTGGATTCTGTGTCTCCCTCTTTCTCTGCCCCTCCCCTGCTCATGCTCTGTTTCTCTCTCAAAAATAAATAAACATTAAAAAAAATTAAATAAAAGTAAAATCTGAGATGTTACCTGTAACTATTGAAAATGAAAAAATATTTTCTGCTGTGGTTGCTAAGCTGGTAGGATATAAACCTAAAGATGCTTGTGCTATTTTGTGTACCTGAGAATGAGGAAAATCACCATAAAGAGACAGAGGAAAACACAGATGGAAAAGGGGCTAGATACTTAAGAAAAAATTTGAGAAATTTGAGAAATAAGAAAAATTTGAGAAGCTAGGATTTTTAGATCTGTAAACCAATGTATTTCTTCTTCTTTTTTTTAATGTAAAGCTTGCATAGAATTTTTGTCACAATTGGAAGGTTCCTAATAGTTATAGCAAGAGAGCAATACGATCAGTGATCTAATCAGATGTCTAAAAGTAATTTTTAATAAATTTGCCACATAAAACTTATTTGCTATTGTCTAGTTTATAAAGTTAATATGTTTATATAGGTTTAATTGGGTTTAGTCTTTTATGAAAAAATAATACAGAATTTTTCTGTCATTTATTTAGTAAGTATTTATTGGGTAATGAAATTGTATATAATTAAGTTGAAATAAATGAGCATTCATTTTCATTTGATTATGATTTAAATCTGATTAGGCATATATGTTAATTGTGTTAAATTTCCTACTTCAGTGTTGAAAATGTTGATCCTTTTAAAATGTTCCTAATTTTCATATGCGTTTCATATATTATACAATGTATTCTGATACATTGGCCCAATAATGTTCATTTAATTGTCAAATGAAGAGAAAATACCCTGAAGTAAATTACTACTGAGCATTTGGTTTATATTAAGAAACAGAATGGTTCTGTGAAATTAGAGAGACAAATATCATATGACTTCACTCATATGAGGACTTTAAGAGACAAAACAGATGAACATAAGGGAAGGGAAACAAAAATAATATAAAAACAGAGAGGGGGACAAAATGTAAGAGACTCATAAATATGGAGAACAAACAGAGGGTTACTGGAGGTGGTGTGGGAGGGGGGATGGGCTAAATGGGTAAGGGACATAAGGAATCTACTCCTAAAATCATTGTTGTACTATATGCTAACTAATTTGGATGTAAATTAAAAAAATAAATAAAATTATAAAATTAAAAAAAAAGAAACAGAATGGTTCTGGTGGGAATTAAAATATCTTTCACTGATACCTTAATAAAGAGTGAGATAATGTATGTGAGCAATTAGCTCCTTGATGGGATTTTTAGGACGCTTAAATTTAGCAAAATCTTACTTAGTGTGAGTAGGTTTGTGCTTGTGTGTGTACATATGCATATAAGTGTGGTGTGATTAAAAACTTTAAACATGTTTGGTTAGGCTAATAACAATTGGCTCAGGTATAGTTTCAGGGTACTAGTAACAGCTCTATTTTACTTAAGTTTTGAAATTTCCTTTGCAATGTGAATATACCTCATCTCAAACATTGAGATGTTCCTACAACATTACCATTAAAGTCTTGTTTTTAATATTTGTTATCAGACATCACAATTGGTTTCCCAAACATTATTTGAATTCAGTGTGTTTAAAAGCAATATACTTGAGGCAATTCAATATATAGGAAAGAGTATTGGATTGAGTATTTAGAGACCCTGGTTGACGACTAATCATTAATTCATTATTTGCCCAATCATTTAAACTCTCTAGACTCCAATTTCTGAAACTCTAATATGAGAAGGTTCAATCTATTTTTTCAAAGTTTGATTTATTCAGTTGCTTAGACAGAGAATTGGGCAGTGGGAATTGAAAAGAACACCTAAACCATAGTGCTGGATTGGCAACCATGCAGTAAAGAGGAAAGGGCAAGTGGGGATTTTAAGTTAGTGCAGCAATGCTGAGCTAACAGAGAAGCAAGGGAATCAGACCAGGTCCAAATTCCAATGTCAAGCCAGAAATAACTGTCTCCCAGAACATTAATTCAAAGCCAGTAAGTTGAAATGGAGTATTGAGCCATAGAAGGTAATTCCAGATGATTCCCAGCAGAACCAGGGCAAGGTCATGACAAGCTTGGGGATCAAAGCCTTGAGGTAATAGTGTATGTGTATGACTTTGATTTTAGCTTGCTAAGTTAAAACATCTATGCCTTGGATCTCTGAAGGTTGATACTCCGTTGTCTTAACATTTTTGTTTAAAGACACTTGAGATGGATGACCTTAATATTTTTTTGTTCCACAATTTTATGAATGAGAATATAATCACAACAAATCTTAATTTTTAAAACACCAGGAAAAATGTTTTAATTAAATTTTTGCACAGTAGTTACAGTACAGCATAAGCATAAGCAAAAAGGTAAAGCAAGCTATTATTACCAAATTATAAATTATTTTCTTCTTAAAATTTTTCATATTTAAATTCATAAATGAAGATGATCAGATTTACCATTTTGGAGGTGAGAGGAAAAATAAAGGCATATTTATCATCTTCTAGATATGCTCACTGTATGCTCTGTTTTATATATATACATATACATATATATACATATATACATATACATGTATATATATATATATATGGCCTGAGTGACTGGAATTATAATTGTCAGACTTTTTAATAAACTGGATAGCCATTTGTTTCTTTGCAGCACATCATCCTTACATAGGAACCAACAGGAAAAAACAGGGAATAGCTAAGCATTCTATACTAGAAAATAAATTTTTTTTTAACGTTTATTTATTTTTGAGACAGAGAGAGACAGAGCATGAACAGGGGAGGGGCAGAGAGAGAGGGAGACACAGAATCTGAAACAGGCTCCAGGCTCTGAGCTGTCAGCACAGAGCCCGACGCGGGGCTCGAACTCATGGACCATGAGATCATGACCTGAGCCGAAGTCGGACGCTTAACCGACCAAGCCACCCAGGCACCCCTAGAAAATACCACTTTAACAGCTAACCAGCATTATTCAGCTGCTATACAACTGTGTCTAATGCACAAAAATACCTAAAAAATTAGAGCTGTGTTTGATAACCCATTAAAAAAATCACTTGTTTACACCTGAAATGTTTTTAAACAAATGCAGGTGCAGATTACCATTTAGATCCAAAGGTAAATAGCACATGTACATAAATTACAACAACTTTAGTAGGTCTTTCTTTTAAAAGGATGATGGCAATGATGAGTTGATCCCTAGGCAGTTTTTAACTATTCAACAAGAATAGTTAAATTAGATCAACATTCTGTTTACTCTCAAGACCAAAGTCAGCAGTATTTAAAGAAATATCCAAATCAATAACTTCAAGTTGCTCACCCCAACATAGAAGATATTGAAATAACAGCAACGGCATGCCATATAAAAAGTTTACCACTTGAGGCAAAACTTAAAACAAGAAAGTTAGGTACCATGTTGAAGAATGAACTTTTCAAGCGCTAGTGGCTTGTTCCATGGACTCTTCCATCCAACGAATATGTCGCTCCCTTCCCCTTCCCCACTCCTGCCATTTCCCTTTCCTTTTCTGAGTGCTAGTTAGGTTGCTTGCAGACTCAGCCTTAAGAGGGCACCACTCCTTCCTCTTCAGGAAACTTGAAGAGATTCTTAGATTACAGTCTGGACTTGGATTTCCTTTCTGGTGGAAGGCTTCCAGATCTAGACCTGGGCCTGGTTGGGAAGAACTGGACACCAAGGAGGACTTAGACTTGGATCGTTAGATAGATCTGGATACAGAGGTTGATGATGATCTGCCTTAAGAGCGAGATCGAGGCTTTGCATGGTGAAGCCAGATCTGCCCTGAAATCAGGATCAATTTCTACTAATTGGAATGGCATTGATGCTTTGGGCTTTGACTCTGACATTTCTACCTGTGGGGAGGATTTCTCCAGCAGTGGTGGCCACGATGGGTATCTAGCAGGTGAACACCATCTGCACTTGCTGTTCATGGCCATCCAGCACCATCTTGTGTAGGGTGTCCATGGCAACCTTGGTGTGGCACTTGTTATGCAAGCAGATGAAAGCAAAACCACGGACTCTAGAGAGGCAGTCCTGCAGGATGTACATGTTGCTCATGCTCTCATACTTGTCAAAGACTTGTCACGGCGTATTGGCTGAGGTGCATTAAATCAGGTTGCTTACTTTAAGAGAAAGCAAGCCCTCTGCATTGGAAGAAGGGCGACGATAAACTCATGGCCTTTGAGAGCTCAGCCTGAGCACTGCAAACTGACCGCCAGAAATTGAAAACCTGGGAAGACTGCAAGTTGTCCCAGGCAGCTGCAGTGGTTTTCTCAAGCTCGTTCTGCTTAAAGCTCATTTCTTGTGTGTGTGTGTCATCTTACTTCTGCGTGTGGGTGCTTAGAGACACTAGAATATATGACACAGAGCTATCTCTATCTATCTCCTATCTATATCCTATCTCCAGAGCTGAGACTGCCTGAGAAACACCTCCTTACCAACTTTTTTTTTATGAACGTCCATGACTATGTAGCATATCTTTTTGTGAAATTTTCAGTATATTTCTAAATACAGTTGTAATTACAGATAAAAGTATATACATACACGTATAATTTTGTGATGTGAAATACTTTGCTGCAATGCTGATTCATGTAGACTAGAAACGTTTGTCTACTTAGAGACAAAAAAGAAACAAAATACCTAAACAAGTCATGAACAGATGAGATGATTCAGTTGTAATAACAGGCAAAGAGAAATTGAGAACTACTTTCAGGGTATGAATTGCAATCAGAAACTCAATATGGGCCTTCTTTTCTGCTTAAAAAAATATAATTAAATGAGTCAAAGGCGTTATGATCTGTGATTCCAAATTATATAATTGAATATAACACAGCTTATTACAATTTACTGCTTCCTCATTAATTGACCCAGTATACTGTCTGATGGAATAAGTTCCTTTCATTTTAAAAATTGTTTTTAGGGGCGCCTGGGTTGCTCAGTCAGGTAAGTGTCTGACTCTTGATTTTGGCTCAGGTCATGATCTCATCTTTTGTGGGATCGAGCCCTGCATGGGGCTCTGCACTGACAGTGTGGAGCCTGCTTGGGATTCTCTTTTTCTCTTTCTGCACCTCCCCTGCTCATTCTGTCTTTCTCTCTCTCTCAAAATAAATAAACATTTAAAAAATTGTTTTTAGGATTAATAATTATATTTCATCAAATTATTGACATTTTTCTCATGAATCATGTCTACTGCACTCCAATAAATGAGCTTCATAACCATAGGGAGTAGAAAATAATATTTTATTAAGTATTTCTCATCTTCAATGAATATTATGTGCTCTTTGCAAGCCACAACATATTCTGCTCATTATTTAATCCGCAGCTATGTGCTCTGGTTATCCATTGTTGCATAATAACCTACATCAAAACTTAGTGGCTGAAACTAATGATTTATCATTATTTTATCACTCAATTCTAAGGCACTGGAATTTGACACAGGACAGTAGGGCTTGTTTCTCTTCCCCTGTATTAGTTGAATTAGCTAGGGTGACTGGGATAGCTTGTCTGGAACTACTGGGTGTCGGCTGGTTCCCAACCCCCACCTCCTGACCTCAGCTCCTTTTCTAGAGCCACTCCATGTAGTTAGCCTGGCAGATTTCTAGTCTTATTAGATTTCTTACATAGCAACTCCAGTTTATAAGAAACCATAGTTCTCTTAAAGTCTAGGTCGAGGGCAGTATATAGTATCAGTTTTGCATTACTTCTAGGATTTTCCATTGGTCAAAGCAACTATAGGCCAAACCAGGTTCAAAGGAGGAGAAAAAGAATATCTCATTGAAAGAAATGTGAAGGATTTGCAGCCATCTTTAATTTATCATAGTCCTCTGGACAGATAATATTTACATTCTTCTCACATGAAAAAATACATTCACCCCCTTTTAAGACCACCAAAGTATGAATATCCAGGACCTGTTATCTTAATTAGGTCTAGGGCAGAAGAGACTCTTCAGGTGCAATTTCTTGAATTTTATTACTCTTAATCAGACCTGTGAAATAAAGGGGCACATTATCTTCCCTTCTGTCATGTAACATACACTCTTGAGCTAGACATAAGATAGACTTAACAGACAGTTCTGTTCAGTAGGAGGACTAGTCCACAGTAATTCTAAAACTCAACTAGGCATATGTTTCCAGGTCCTTGGTTAGACCCTAGTCCCATTTCTAAGTCACCAGTTGGTCATTTGGTATCTTCATTCAACCTTCTGAGCCATCCTATCTTGCTTCAAATAAATGGTCCATGTCAATGTTTGTAGCAGAGTAGCTTTCTTAGTGCGCTTCCTGTGTGTACAAGGTTGAGAGTACCAAGAATTTGTCTCATTCTGAACTGTTTCTGTCCTTTTTAGTCTAAGCTCACAGCGCTTCTAAAAGCACAGATCCTCTATCAGATTGCTTTTGATTCTTATTGGGTGTTCACTCCATTAAACAAAATCCACACCCACATTTCTTTCTGAGACAAGTCCTTATCTACCTTTGGTCACTGTGAGGCTGATGTGAGTTGCCTAGCAAAGAGTTAGTAAGGAATGTTTTGAAATCTTTCTGAGATCTTTAAAAAGGGATTGGATACCAACACCCTTCTCTTCTTTACTCTGAAATTGATTTTTACTGTCTAGGTTGTGTTCTTTGTTCTGAGGCCATTGTTTACCTTTGGATCTTTTCTTAGCTGAAAAGGCTGTCCTGGGAGCCTTTTTTGCATACACTTTTGTTCTAAAACGGAACAATTTCTCCTTTAGTTCATCTTCTGTCTTCTCATATATTATCAGAGGCATTTAAAGAAGTCACTTAAATTTTCTTTTTACTCTTTCTAGCCATCTCCTTAGCCAGATTTATGAGTTTATTAGGTACACTTGATATTTTCCACAATACTCCAGGTGATAGTTTTCGCTAGTCATTTTGCAATAGGTAATTCAGGTGTCCAGTTCTCCAGGTACTCCTTTACTTTCTTTCAATTCTTTCAAATTTTAACAATTACATCATGGCCTGCTAAGGGACATGCAATAAGCATTTTTTTTAGTTGTTCAAGCCCTTTTATCACTCTCTCAATAAAAATATTTTAGCTCTTAATTACATCAGTTCCCTTAAGAGAAACCATTCCAAGGTAAAGGTGAACTGATGGACATTTTGTCCCAATTAGCAAAACTAACAGTATACAGGTCAGTAATGTTAAAAATTATATGGGCTTGGGGTGCCTGGGTGGGTCAGTCGGTTAAGCACCCGACTTCGGCTCAGGTCATGATCTCATGTCTCATGAGTTTGAGCCCCACGTCGGGCTCTCTGCTGACAGCTCAGAGCCTGTAGCCTGCGTCGGATTCTGTGTCTCCCTCTCTCTCTGCCCCTCCCCTGCTTGCACACTCTGTCTCTGTCTCTGTCTCTCTCAAAAATAAAAATTAAAAAAAAATTATAGGGGCTCTTATTCATTTAAAGGACTCTACCTTTGTGTCAATTAATTTTATGAAAACAAGTCATATATTCTTCATGAAAATCAGGTCTGATGTATAGCAGAGAGGAGACAGCACTGAACCAGCATTTGGGGACTTAGATTCCTATCCTGGATTCACAACAAATAAGCCACAATACCCAAGAGAGTCAGATCCTGGGTTCGGGTTTTAATCTCTTTCAAATGAGGGAGTTAGAACAGGTTATTTTTGTGTTTTATCCAACCTGTAAAACATCACTTACCTTAAATTGTTGAAATGTTCCTTTTTAAAAGTTTGTTAAAAATTCAAACAAATTTATTGAAACTAATATTACAATTAAAATACTAAAAGTTCTTTTCAAAATGATAGTTTGCACGCTGTGCTGGATTCCATTCTCTGGCAACAATTTCCTCATTTAAAATGATCATCACTTTATGATTTGGATCCAGTAAAGAATAACTTTAGAAACTTTAGATGTTTGTTATCTAAGGCATATATCCCTGATTTGAAAGTCAGGGAACATATATTTCTATTTTACTCTCTCCTTTCATTGTCTATAATTTGGGAAAATAATTCTTTTTTTTCTTTTTTTTTTTCTTTTTGTTAAAAATAATTTATTGTCAAATTGGCTCACATACAGTGTGTAAAGTGTGCTTTTGGTTTTTGGGATAGATTCCCATGGTTCATCGCTTTATATACTACACCCAGTGCTCATCCCAACAAATGCCCTCCTCAATGTGGGTCAATAATTCTTAACTAATTATAACACCTGTTGTAGTAAACAGGATCATGTATTTTGTGAGGTGACTTGAGAATTTCTGAATTCAGCATCAACTTTGTCCTTGCAACCTTGAAGTCTAATAGAAACTTTTCTCCATGGAGTTTATTCTCCTTGCTCAATATTCTTTCCTTATTGTCCACAAATACTTCTAGACTTACTACTACAGACCTGGTCTAGATGCCATATGCTCTCAGTTTATTTATCTATTACATGAAGCATTAAAATAAATTGGGTAAATATACTCAGTGGCTGCTCTAAACCTCTGTACTTGATTTAAAGGATTGGAAACCTGAGCAATCAGAAGAAAGTTGTACTGGAACGCTGTACTCGCTTCCCAAGTTGATAGATCTCCTGGTATAAAATGTGCTAATTAAAATGTATAAGTAACTGAAATTAATTTTGAGGCAATATTTGTAAATAAAACTCAATAAATTAATTTTTTTAGTTTCATTCCCAAATTTCTTGATTTTACAGTTGTGAACCCGAATTCTAAAACCAATAATCTATGAGTTTAGTAGCTATTAAGTAATATAGCCTAAAAACCCTATATATAATCATGGAGCATAGTGACCCAACCAAGGTCTTTTCACTTTCTAGTCCTGTGTGATAGAGGCTGATTAGCCTTTTCCAATCAAAGCTCCCTTTTTGTCTTGTTGCCATCCTGAAACTGCAATATTTAGCATAAACTGGGTGGAAGATAGTATCTTAAGGCAGGGCTGTCATGTGCTTGAGTCAAGGCCCTGAAAAAAATTGTATGTCTCACAATGGAATATTATTCAGCCTTAAAAAGGAAATCCTGTCATTTGCAACACTCTGTATGACTCTGGAGGATATTATGTTAAGTCAAATAAGCTAGTCACAGAGGGACAAATATTGCCACCCATTTATATGAGCTACCTAAAATAGTCAAACTCATAGGGATAAAAAATAGAATGATAGTTGCTAAGGGCTGGGTCAGGGAAGGGGGAAAAGGGGAGCTCAACAGGTATAAAGCTTCATTTGTGCAAGATGAATAAATTCTAGAGATCTGTTGTACAACACAGTGCATATAGTTAACAGTACTGTATTGTGTACTTAAAAATATGTTAAGTGGGTAGATCTCATGTTAAGTTTTCTTATCATAAAACAAGATTAAACAAAACAACAAACCCCAAAGAGACTCAAGGAAACATTTGGAAGTGAGGGATGTGTTTATTACCTTGATTGTTATAAAATGATTTCATGGCTGTATGCATATGTACAAACTCACCAAATTGTATACATTCAATGTGTATTAAATATATATTACGTTATATACATTAAAGGTATGTGATTTTAATGTATGCATTAAGTATGTGCAGTTGTATATAAATATAAATGTAAGTATATATATGTTAAACATAAATGGTATACATTAAATATGTACAATTAAACCTTAATGATGCTGTTCAAAAAAATAACAAAAAATGATGGTTGGTATTCAGAGGAGCAACAGCGTGAAGCTTTTACCACCTCTAGAGCTGAAAGGCAAGAGTTGGAAAAACTGTTGCCAAAATTTGTGAGAACTTGGAAATGGGCCTGCCCAAAAGAGAGCTAGTTAGTCATCCAGATACTCAGAAAGTATCCAAGATGTGGCCCTGGAGCAAGGAAGGGATGGAGGAGATATCCCCAACCTTTCTCCTCTTCACTTATATCCAGTTAATGTTTCTCTTTGAACTCATAATGAATCCAAGAAAGCCTGGGCAATGCAGTGTGAATGGGGCAACCTCATAAGATAGAATGATTAAAGAACAGAAAATGAAGCAGAATGTGTGAACAAACAGAATGACTAGCATATCCTGTTATGTTAGTCCTGCCTTCCTAGGATCATGAATACCTTAGGTCAGGCACATAGCTGTTTTACACTAACGTATCCACAAAATGAGGCCATAAGTAACCTCCTGTGTTTCCCTGCTTGATAAACTATAGAAAGTGCTTAATTTTGCAAGGGATCTTTTGGAATATTTTTATTTTTGCTTTTGCCTTTGCTTTGTCTTGTTTTCCTTCTTGAAGTCCCATGTTCCTTTTTAAAAAAATTTTTTTAATGTTTATTTTTTTGAGATAGAGAACAGCATGAGCAGGGGAGGCACAGAGAGAGAGGGAGACACAGAATCTGAATCAGGTTCCAGGCTCTGAGCTGTCAGCACAGAGCCGGACATGGGGCTCAAACCCACAAACCATAAGATAATGACCCGAGCCAAAGTTGAATGTTCAACCGACTGAGCCACCCAGGAGTCCCTGAAGTCCCATGTTCTTAATTAATTAACTGTCTACCTGTAAGTCAACTGTGTTTGTGATTTTATTTTATTTATTTTATTTTATTTTATTTTATTTTATTTTATTTTATTTTCTCCTTTCAAAATTTTATTTAAATTTTAGTTAACATGCAGTACAATATTGGTTTCAGGAGTAGAATTCAGTGATTCATCACTTACATACAACACCCAGTGTTCATCATCACAAGTGCCCTCCTCAATACCCGGCACCCATCTAGCCCATCCCCCACCCACCTCCCTCTCTCAATGCTCAGTTTGTTCTATATTCTTTAAAGAGTCTCTTAAGTTTTTTTTTCCCTCTCTCTTTTTTCTTTTTCTTATTTTTTCTCCCTCTCCCATATGTTCATGTATTTTGTTTCTTAAATTCCACGTATAAGTGAAATCATATGGTATTTGTCTTTCTCTGACTTACGTCGCTTAGCATAACACACTCTAGCTGCATCCATGTTGTTGCAAATGTGTGATTTTATTTTAAAGAGTTATTGAGTGAAGAAAATTTTCAGATTTAATCTGATGATTGTCATTGTAATAATGCAAACTTGAGGGTACTTCTCAGTCTTTTCTGAATCCTTCTTATTTTGTTCATGTTCGTACTTTCTATGTTAATGCTCATGCTGAAATGAAAATTTAGTCCTTGCCTTACTGACTCCTACTGGTCAATAAGATGAATTTGTCCTTTTATCAGGGTCAGCTTTATGGCCAGAGTTGATTTTGGTTTCATGTATCTTAATTTTGAACTGAAGTTTATGACTTATTCTGTTTGTCATTATCTCTCAAGAGCTTTATCAGAAAAAAAATATAAATCTCATCCACTAAGGCAGAAAAATGGGTTGGATTTTCCCATTTGATGTTTTATGCATTGATGTTCCTTATGTTGCCCCATTTTTCTCTTCATGAGAAACTAGATATAAAGCAAATACTTGAGTCCCAATTTAGCTCATAGTTTGATCAAAATAGCATGGAGCTGACATCTGTGTTCTCAGGTCTGATTCAACAATCAGTGGTGTGATAATGGGAGAGGTACTTGACTCTTCTATGTCTCAGATGCTGCATCAATAAAACATGAGAAATGAACTGTTTTATATTTAATATTACACTCAGCTTCTAATATTCTTAATGAGGAAGTGAATTGAAGGTTATGGGAGGCTTTTTCTTCCAGTCAATACCCTAAATATAAATATAACTCAATGAACAATTGTTCACATGAACAATGAAAAAAGAAAGAAGGTGACATTGTTTTAGAAAATGATTTTTACTTCCAGATAAAAACTTGTTTACTCATTCTTTTTAAACACTGTTCTCTTAGTTGATTTTTAAAATAAATAAATAAAGCATGCTGAGCATAGGTCATTGAACTTGTGATTACTCCTTTTCCTCTGAGAAAAATAGTTTGTTAAAATTTCTTCATCCTCCCTGGTCAGCTGAGCCAAATCAATTTATTATCTCTTTGAGCTAAACAACATTTTATTGCAGTGACTATGATGATCACAGTGTTATAAGTTTGACTGATGCCCTCATCTTAAATGATGGTGTAAATATCCACCAAGAGTTCAGGAATGATGAAAAGAAACTCTTTGTGCCACTTGGCACTCAAAGATCTTAAAAGCAGATAAAGTAGTGCTGTCTGGTAACAAATGGCAGGAAGAAAGGGAAGAGAATGGAGAGTAAGACAGAGAAGAGATCCTCAGGAAAGCAGTAGGATTCTTGCTTTTAAAAATCACTTAATATGAAACAGAAAAGAATTCCTAGCTCATTATACTTAACTGTTTTTCCATTTTCCTGATTACTTAGAACTATTAAGGTATTAAATTTGTTTTAAGTAATATTCTTTTCAGTAAAATCTCTCATTGAAAGGATCTTATTTGGTCATTAAATATTTTATGCATTTCACAAACAAACATAAATCATAGCCAGACATGGCTATTTGGAACTGACCCTAATCAACTGTCAGGAGAATTTAGTCTGGAGGCTGATGTTCCACATCACTTTTGCTTTCTTCGGCTCCTCATTTTCCTCAAGAAAATTCCCAAGAGCTGTGAGGCAAGTCTTCCTAGAATCTATTCATTTTTTCCAAAATTTCAATTTATTTCTTTATATTCTTGGAGTTTATTATTAGAACCAAGCTCTCCCATGGGAGTGGAGGGTAGTACATTAATTATAATGGAAGTGCTAGGACCAGTAGCCCTTTCTGATTATATGAAATTGATAATTCTCAAATGCCTTGGGCTTTCCTTTTCTCAGTCTCTGGAGGGATGAATGAGAAATTAAGCAATATTGGAGGATCTTGGCATCTACAACCTAATTTCATTTGTGGAAAAGTTTTCCTTTTTCCCTTCTAGGTTCTTTGGCTGGTGTAATAATTAAATTGATATAAAATAGGTTAACAGAAGAAAAACAAACAAGTTTAATGACATGTATACCTCCTGTATACATTTGAGAGACTCAAGATAACTGAGTAACTCCCCAAAATGGCCAAAGCCATCATCTTAAATACCATCTTCAGCTAAAGAGAAGACGTTGTTGGTAGGGAATCAATTATGGGAGATGACCAGGAAAAGCACAGTAAAGGAGGGTAAGATGGTTATGCCGATTAGGTCCTGCCTGGCCTTCTCTATTGATATGAGTTCCTAAAGATTTAGTGTTCTTTTCTTACTGGTACAGAGAGGGACACACCCTTTTAAATGGAGATTTTCCTTATACATGTAAATGTATCTTACAGAAGGGTAACTTCTACTCAGTTTTCACAGTTTCACCTGTGTCTGCTGCTTCTTAAAAATAACCAGCTTAAAATAATCCCCATGACAAAGATACACATTTTGAGGTGGCAAATTCCGCTCCTCTTCAAACCTGCCTATGACCTAAGAAACTTTAAATAAGAGTTTTCAGGGGCGCCTGGGTGGCGCAGTCGGTTAAGCGCCCGACTTCAGCCAGGTCACGATCTCGCGGTCTGTGAGTTCGAGCCCCGCGTCAGGCTCTGGGCTGATGGCTCGGAGCCTGGAGCCTGTTTCCGATTCTGTGTCTCCCTCTCTCTCTGCCCCTCCCCCGTTCATGCTCTGTCTCTCTCTGTCCCAAAAATAAATAAAAAATGTTGAAAAAAAAATTTAAAAAAAAAAAAATAAGAGTTTTCATAATCAAGAAGCTGAGTTGCTTTATATGTCATTGAACCAGTCTGTTAGTTCTGACAATTGGTCAGTTCATTGAACAATTATGTCTCATTTCAGGAGGTGGTCTTGCAGGTGGGCTCCCAAAATTAGGCCTATATTTTACAAGCAATCAGGTAATTAATAAGAGGCATTTCTAGGGGCGCCTGGCTGGCTCAGTTGGGAAGAGCATGCAACTCTTGATCTTGAGGTTGTGAGTTTGAGCCACACATTGGGTGTAGAGATTACTTAAAAATAAAACCTTTTTTTAAAAAAACAGGCATTTGTATGGAAACAAAAGAAAAACAAAAGTTAATGGTTGGAGTAAATTACAAATCAAGTGTCAGTCTTGAGAGCTGCCAGTTGAGAAGATTTCTAGATGTCAGGCTCAAAGCATTTCAGATGGAGTGAGGGCAGGCAATGGCAATCAGATTTTCCTACATTGCAGTTTGAATGCCTCTGATGATGTCATTGGGTATATCAGTAAACTTTCCTAGTGGCTCTTAAGAGGAATGAGGTAGATTGTCTAAACATGAGCTATTGTGATTTCTCTGAAGTTTAAATCAAATCATTTTGCTTCATTTCACAGGGCTTCAGGAAAAAGGGTAGTTTTAGTTGCCAAAGATTTAGGGGAGAAAATTGGAAACATTAGTTTGGAGATTTGCAACCAGATGAGAAAACTATAAGAATGTAGGATATAGTCCAGTTCACAGAAAAATAACCAAACCTCAAAGACAGTTAACACATTAACTGACTGAGCCACCCAGGGTTCCTTAGAATTTGCTTTTTTATAGTGGAGTCTTTTAATGTGACATAAAACATGTTTACTAATTGGCCCAAATTTATCTTTAGTTTCTCTGCAATAAGCCAAAAGTAGACAAACCTGTGTTTAGTAGTTAATGTTTTATTTTATCTTATTTGGAAATGATCTAGATACTCAATAAATTTACATCATTTAACTTAACTTAGCAAAACTCTAAATTTCAAGTTACTGAAAAGATTTTGGAAGCTATATATTTTTTTTAACGTTTATTTATTTTTGAGACAGAGAGAGACAGAGCATGAACGGGGGAGGGGCAGAGAGAGAGGGAGACACAGAATCGGAAGCAGGCTCCAGGCTCTGAGCCATCAGCCCAGAGTCCGACTCGGGGCTCAAACTCACGGACCGCGAGATCGTGACCTGAGCTGAAGTCGGACGCTTAACCGACTGAGCCACCCAGGCGCCCCTGGAAGCTATTTTTAAGTATGCATACTATAAAAATAATTATTGCTAAATAGCTGACATAAAAACTATTATCTCACTTATATCTATCCAAACCACTTTTTCCCAACTATAATGTTTAGACTACACTCAAAAACTCTATGAGATATTAGACAAAGTCAGCCATTATTTCAAGCTATTTTTCTTGTTGGCAAATTTTGTAAGAGATATTAAGATGTATGTATTTGACTAGTGAACTCGGGCAGAATAAAAGTTGTAAGTCTACATTATATTCAGTGTTGATAGCCCTAAAGATCTGTTTTAATTAAACCAGCAAACTTACACTAGCTTTAATACTGAGTATTTTTCCAGATCACATGAAACTAAAACACATTTGAGTTAGTTTCTATTATATTTCTGAGAACTTTAGGAATACTTAATTAATAAGCATTTAATTTTAAGCCAATTAGAATTCTTTACAAATTAATTTTGACAATACCATGTGGAAGTAGAAAAATGTCACCTATTTATAAAATACACATATAGATACACATAAACTTACAGACACAAACAGATCTTATAGTTCAATTTAAAATTTTTTGCCAGAAAAAATAAATAAATAAAATAAAATTTTAGCCAGAAGATGAGTATAATAATACAAAACTCATTAGTTTGTAAAAGAGCAGTTGGATCCAAACTGTGTTTCTGGCAGATGGAATAAGTTAATGTTATCTGCTTAGATATCTAAAGTTTATTCTACTAATATTTGTGGAAAAGACATTTAGATTCTTCATTACCCCAATTTCCAAATATCCAACCTTTCTTTTTTTTTTCTGATGATAAACGTGTCCCTAAAGTTTGCATTTCAAAGAATGGCTCTTAGGTCCTGGAGAAGATGGGGGTAAATATACTAGAGAGGCACAGAGAAAGTATTCAACGTTTCCCCTCAGAGTTTTGGGGTATATTTGTTTATTATTAAAGGTATGGAATGATTAATACTAAAATTCTTCTTTTCCTAAGTACAAGAATATTGTTTCCAATGTCCTCATCTTTTACAATATCTATAAAGCATTTTGATATAAATCGGGAAGGTTTTGGGATTGGTAAGGAAAGGTGAGCTTTGAACTGCTTTTGGGGACAGATTTCTGGTTCTGTAGAGATTTCCAAAACAAAGACAGTTTTTTACAATTCCCCCAAGAACTGGATTGCAGTCTTAATATCAAGGGACTGACCCGCCCATCCAATTAAATTATCTTCAGTTGCTTCTTTAGATCAGGGAGAAGACTTCCATTCCAACCAAAATAGGAATTAAAAGATTTCTGTGCTTTAGAACTTCAGGATTTAATGGATTATGTCTTTAAGAAGTCTATACAAGGCATTTAGCAAAGGCTTTCAGTTGTTCTCCTTCTTTATGAGTGCATAGTTAACCCTTATACCTATTCACTTCAGGGGTAATGTCTCTAATATTGCTCCTATCAAGCTCCTGAATATCAGCCACTTTCTGGCCATTTGTATCATGGCCTGAGAGAGATTCTGGTCATCTGTTTATTTACCCTATGTGGGGAATTTTCTCCAGGGGTCTATGTGACTTGTCTGATAGCTATAGGATAATCATGGGAGGAAAGAACACCTCTTATCAGCCAGTTGAGGTCCCTGTGAGTGGGTTTGTGAATCGCCACTAATCTTTCCTACTCTTGTCTAAATTTGGTAGGATATTTTGAATGTAGAGGTAAAAGGGCTTTCTAACTCAGATTTGTTGCTGTCCATGGGACGTGAATTCTTTGTGCTGCAGGCCCAGGATACTTCCGTAAACAACATTGTATAGGAAGGCCTGAAGCTGGAATAGCCCGATTACAGGGTCCTAGAAAGTAAGAGGAATTATAAGGGACAGTGAAGCAAGCCCTACTGCCCATCTTGGATGCTTCTGCTAAATTCACTTCCTGCATTTTAGTATTTACATGAGTAACCTCTGTACCCTGGGCCTGTGGACCAGGCTGGAGCACTCTCTATAAATCTTGTAAAGAAAGGGAGGTCAAAACAGGCAGCTGGGTGTTTAAGAGATTTTCTGGGGAGTTGGAGGAGTTTTGGAATGTAAGAGAATTTGCTGGGGTTATGGGGCTGGATTTTGAGAGGGAGGTTTAGACTAGGGGCTCTGAGAAGCAAAATATCTTCTGGAAGGCCAGGGACAGGGAGTTGGCAATAACGCAGTGTATAAGGGTGTAAGAGGGGAATTTACATTAAATATGGACTCTGATTTTTGCTCTAAGTCTAATTTCCATTCTTTCATTGCATTAAGGTAGCCCCTAATGTTAGCCATTATACTTCTTTGTATCCACTTTTCAATTTGCTTTTTCCATAGGTATCAATAAAACAATTTAGGATGAGCGCTCTCAAAAATATTTTTAATGTCGAAGTTTGTCCAATTCAAAGGATCTATATCATCTGGCCGTTGGCAAGTAGGGTCTTATTTTAATCTTAATAGTGAGTCAACCAACAAGCCTTTTTATGCCTTAACCATGGATGCAAGAGGCGTCCTTAAAGGAGAATGCAAAAGATGCAGCCCTCACAAGATCCAGAAAGTTTACTCCCAGAGTTAGCCTCAGAAAGAAAAGGCTTTGTTGTCACTGGTGGTAAGAATGGTGTAGTGCAAATGGTGTCCTCTGTTTCTTATAAGAAACTGAGACTCCTCCAGTCACAGACATGTTAATCTGTGACACTTAGGCAGGCACTACTGGAATGGGTCTTTTCTAGCACTAACAGGGCAGTGAAGGTTGAGACCATCTTGTGGACTAGGACTGCTATGACAAACTCTGAGAGCTCGCAGTTGGACAAAGAGAATGCTGATACTAGTTATAAGTCTAGGTTGTTACATGTACATTTGACTGGCTGGTCAGAAATCAGAGTTCCCATGATACCCTCTCTTTTTTGGATCCGCAGCCTATTCAGCTGTCTGCCAGATATATGCTCCTACATGTATCCTCTCGTTGGTGGTGTCTAGAGAGAATTTTCCCACTAGTCTCAAAGCCAAGGTCCCAAGACATAGAACAAAAGGAAAACCTCATCTGGTTGCACATTATACTCACCCATCCATGTGCATATTAACAGCTTTAGCTAATCCTTAGATCTCTCAGAGGCAAACTGAGACCTAAGAGGGATGTGCTCCTTGGTTGGGGATTGTGTGGTATTTTACCGAGTACTTGGTTACATGGAAATTTCTTGAGGTTGGTGGGTAACTGGTGTCAAAGTAACCTATTCTGTGACCAACTTTTCCTCACACAGCAGTCTTTGAGTTAGTTTAGGTGGTGAGTGCTCTAACACCTCTTAAGTGCTCCAGCTATGCCCACCAATTTTGTGGTGTTGGTTTCTGTGATGTTCCTTTGCAAAAGAATTTACCTCATGTGCACATTAACCTACAGCGAAGTTTGTCTAAACAGGTGCCAGTCTGGTGAGAACTGTGAACTCAGTAGTTTGTGATGCTAGCTCCACAAGCAGGCTTATAGGGCCTGTGTCTGTGTTCTATACTATGGTTTTCCTCCTGGTAACAATACAACAGAGACAAAGAAACACAGTTACCATCTCCAGAGAAAAAGGATCACCAGTCACTATACCAAAGAATAAGTTCCACAAATATTTCCTCCCGCTAATCTAACTTTAGAAAAGGATGGAAAAAAAAAATCAAAAAAGAACTGTCACCACCAAACCCTGAAGACAGAGATTCAGGAGACTGACATGATAACAATTCTTTTCTTCTGCCAGCTTTTTGTCAGAGGTGCTAGGATCTCTCAGCTAATAGCCCTGGAACAAGCAGTATCCAGCCACTGAAGGTCCAATCTGAGTCACCAAAACTAGGGGCAGAAAAGTTTTCCCTTCTTCCCTTCTGCTGAGGTTTTGGGGTGATGGTGGAGAGTTTGTAGGGTCTGGAGCCAATGGCCAAGAAAGAATTCTTGAATATGTCTTTGGTGCAAAAAGGTGATTTTAATAAAGCATGGGGACAGGACCCACGGACAGGAATTGCTGCACTGGGGTTGTGATGGTTAACTCATTATATACCCTCAAGTTGGGAGGGGGTCAGGGATAGAGTAAGTCTCTAAGGTATTTTGGAAGCAAGGTTTCCAGGCCCTTGAGGGGCTAGCTGTTGCTAGGGAAACACCATTTATTACCATTTAATAAAACCTCAGTCGTTAGACCCTTCAGGTGTATATCAGGGGAACATAAGCTTGAAGTACTGAGAAGGAAAGCTGGTAAGAGCAGATTAAAAAAAAAAAAAAAAAAAAAAAAAGGCCAGCCAGATGTCCAAGGCCAGATACTCCCCTTGCATGCTTTTGGCTTCTGTAATCTTGCTTGCCCCTTATATCAACCAGCATCCAGGAACCAGAAGCTTGCCTGTACTAGTCCCACCCAACCTGGAAGCAGCTATGTATAAAAGATCAGTAAAACCCGAGTCAGATGCTCAGTTTTTGGAGGTGACTCCACTGGGCTGGTACCGGTGCAGAATTAACAGTCTTTTCTGATTCCCCAAATGTGTGTTGCTTGTCTCTTCCTGGGTGCCGAGTATTTGCTGTAACAGTATGATTGTCAGCATATATCTTGGGGCAGTTGAGATAAAGGGAGTAGACTCACATGATCCTTGAGTTTGGGACAATGTTAAGCTAAGATTCTCTTTTGCCCCTAGCAAAGTGTTGTCATCAAGGCAGCTGAGGTCCTAGAAGAAGGGTCATTCTGCTCGTTTCAAGGACTTATCTATGGGCTGTAGGCAATAAGAGAATTTAATTTTTCATTTGCTTTAGTTTCCCATATTACCACAGCAAGCACTTAAACCCCTTTCCTTTGTTCTTGGGCACTTAGGAGTGTCTGAGGAATATCACACATATTCCACCTGGGCCGGGGTTCTGTTAGCCTGTATTTTGCCCTCATCTTGCCACATGCTCCCTCATCACCTTCTGGGTTCTTTGGCTGGTCTAATAATTAAATTGACATAATTGAGATTAAAAGGAGAAAAACGGGCACTTGAGTGGCTCAGTTGGTTGGGTGTATGACTTCGGCTCAGGTCATGATCTCACAGTTGGTGGGTTTGAGCCCCACATTGGGCTCTGTGCTGATAGCTTGGTGCCTGGAGTCTGCTTAGGGTTTTGTGTCTCCCTCTCTCTGCCTCTCCCCCACTCACACTCAGTCTCTCAAAAATGAATGAATGATTAAAAAAATTTAAAAAAAGAGAAAAACAAATGTAAGTTTAATAATATGTATAACTCCTGTATTCATGGGAGATACCAAAGAAAACTGAGTAACTCCCTGAAATGACCCAAGCCACTGCCTTAAATACAATCTCCAGGTAAAGACCAAAGAAGATGGGTATGGGAAGTTGGGAGGCCAGTTAAGGGAGGTGACCAGGAAAACACAGTAAACAAGGGTAAGGTTGTTATGCAGATTTAGGTCTTTGTCTCAATGACAGTTTCTAGAGATTTTGTCATCATCCATGTCTTCATGGTACAGTGAGGGAGGCTTTACAAATGGAGCCTCTTATAAATTTGAATGTCTCTTACAAAAGGGTAACTTCTACTAATTTTTCAGAGCTTCTCACTGTCTGCTGTTTCTTAAAAATAATCAACTTAAAATAATCCTTATGCCTAAGAGACATATTTTGGGATGGCAATTTCTGCTCTCCTTCATCAGTATTCCAGTGATTTAAGACATAGAAGAGATAGAGATTGGTGAGGAATGGGGAAGGGGAGAAAAGAAGAATGAAGCAATTTTCATTTACCCATTATTGTTTGTTTGTTTGTTTGTTTGTTTTTTTGAAGAGTTTATTTTGTCTTCTGAGACAGTCAAGTGCAACTTTAAGCCCCTGGAAAACAAGGGCTCCTCCTTATCACAGTTTCTATAGATAATAACTCATAGAGTGTTAGGTAAAGAAGAACTTCCTGAATATTTTATTATTATGAATAGTGGTGGCATGCTAGTCACATATTACCAAAAGTTTCATGTTCTAACTAAATTTTATTTTTTTTATTTTTTTTTAATGTTTTTATTTATTTTTGAGACAGAGAGAGAGCATGAGCAGGGGAAGGGCAAAGTGAGAGGGAGACACAGAATCGGAAGCAGGCTCTAGGCTCTGAGCTGTCAGCACAGAGCCTGACACAGGGCTCGAACTCATGGACTGTGAGATCATGACCTGAGCCAAAGTCGGACGCTTAACTGAGGCACCCAGGCGCCCCTAAATTTTAAAACAAATATGGTGATACACAGGTATTGCTCTAAATTTAAGAATCATATTTTGGGCCTAATATGATATTTGAGCTACCAGTTAGTTTATATCTCTTGGATTACTAAATTTAAAAGAAAATGTTTGGGGCGCCTGGGTGGCTCAGTCAGTTGAGCGTCTGACTTTGGCTCAGGTCATGCTCTTACAGTTCGTGGGTTCGAGCCCCGCATCGAGCTCTGTGCTGATAGCTCAGAGCCCGGAGCCTGCTTCCCATTCTGTGTCTCCCTCTCTCTCTGCCCCTCCCCCACTCACACTCTGGGTCTCTCTCCAAAAATAAATAAACATTAAAAAAAAAATTAAAAAAAATAAATAAAAGAAAATGTTTGTTTATTTTTGAGAGAGAGCAAGCAGCAACAGAGAGGGAAAGAGAGAATCCCAAGCAGGCTATGCACCATCAATGTAGAGCTCAGTGCATGGCTCAAACCCATGAACTGTGACATGAGATCATGACCTGAACTGAAACCAAGAGTTGGATGCTCCACTGACTGAACCACTCAGGTGCCCCTAGGATTACTAAATTTAATAACATATTTATCTCTGAACTCTATAAGAGGACACTTCAGACATTTATAACGATGTTTCTGAAACTTTATTGTGCTTAAAAATCATCCATTGTACTTGTTTGTTTATTTATTCATTCATTCTTGTGATGAGAGCTTCTAAGATGTACTCTTTTAGCAACTTTCTAGTATGCAATTTAGTATTATTAACTATAGTCACCATGCTATATAATATATTTTCATCATTTATTTTATAACTGAAAGTTTGTATCTTTTGACTCCTTTTAACCATTGATTGGCAACTACCAATTTATTCTCTGTGTCTATGAACTTTGTTTTTTTTTAAAGATTCCACATATAAGTGAGATCATACAATATCTGTCTTTCTCTGATTTATTTCCCTTAGCATGTTTTCAAAGTGCATCTGTGGTGTTGCAGATGGCAAGATTTCATTCTTTTTTGTGGCTGAGTAATATTGCATTATACATATATGCTGCATTTTCTTTATCCATTCATCCTTCACTGGATACCTAGATTGTTTTCATATCTTGACTATTGTAAATAATGCTGCAATGAACATGGAGATGAATACATCTTTTTTGTTAGTGTTTTTTTTTATCTTCAGATAAATATCTCATAGTAGAATTACTGAATCGTATGGCAATTCTATTTTCAATTTTCTGAGGAACCTCTATACTGTTTTCCATAGTGGCTATCTAACAACCAATGTGAGTTAGCTCCTTGGTGAGTCACAGATAACACCAGATGAAGTTGTTGTACAAAGTAAACTTTATTTGAAGCAAATTAGGAGATCATGGGAAATAACTGCCAAAGCTGTGACTCCCCGAGCAAGGCTAAAGGGGTTACTTTATTTGGGGTTAGGATAAATATTTAGATGGAGAAGCCTGGTCATCATATGTAGAAGCAGGCATAAGGCTGTGTAGGTGCCTCAAGGAAACCTGCCTGTACATGCATTGTATGTTATGTAAATGAAGCTTGTGCAGAGCTTGGGCAGAGATTTTTAGTATTGTAATGAGGTAGTTTTCCGTCATTCTAGAAGTTACTTCAGGGTCCATTTGTTCAAGCATGAGTCAGGGGTTACACTCAAACTGGTCTGGGTGGCCTGGGCTGTCTGGAGGTCTTGTCAGGGCAGTTGCTATTCCTTAAGGGGTTGTTTTGCTTTCTGTTTGCCTGAGTTAGAAGATACGCTGGAAAGAAAGCTTAAGGAAAAATGTGGGACAAGGGTGGGTGAATGTAAGCAGGTGGACAATAAAGGTAAGGTTTTGCGGTCTAGTTGGTGATATCTGCACCCATGTACATTCCCACCAACAGTGCATGAAGATTTCTTTTCCTTCACATCTTCACCAACATTTTGATAAAAGACATTCTAACAGGTATGAGGTGATATCTCGTTGTTCCTTTGATTTACATTTCCCTGGTGATTAATGATGTTGAGCATCTTTTCATGTAACTATTGGCCATCTGGATGTCTTCTTTGGAAAAACTTCTGTTCATGTCTTCTCCCCATTTTTTAAACTGGATTGTTTATTTATTTTCTTGCTGTTGAGTTATGCCAGGAGACTTGTTAAAATGCAGATTCTGCTTCAGTAGGTTTTGAGTGGGGCCAGACACCCTTTATGTCTAACATGTTCCCAGGTAAGGTTGATTAGGCTAAACCTAGAAACATACTACCACTAATAGAAAGTTGTTGCTTTGGGTTTGGAGTCAGGCAGATCAGGAGTTTGAATCAAGGCTTATTTATTTAGTGACATTTGATTTTGACAAATTTAAGTTCCTAAATTTTAGTTTCCTAATCTGTAAAACTGAAAGATAAATACCTCTCTGAATAGCAATTTTGTGGCTACTAAATATTATAGGCACTAAATAAAATACCTAGATCATTTATGTGTATCTTGATTATTGTGACTAATACATGGTAAGTTCTTTTTAAACGGTTGTTACTCTTATTTTTAGGTAAAATTCTGCTTCTATTTAACATAGCTTTCTGTCTACATCTTAGGATGCTAGAAAGTATGAAGTTAATGTTTTTTTTCCCTCCTGACAGGATTTCAGACCTTATAATGTATTCATTTTTGTTCTGTTATCTAAAGCAAAGAAGATAGAAGTACTAGAAAGGGATAGAAATTCCTCACAAAATGGATGAGTGCCCTTGAAGCCCTCAGCTCTCAGAAAGTGGTCTGCTTTCATCCTATCAAATGACATTAAGCTTGTCTGATCAAAACAAGTGCAGGGCATAGCAAAGATGGAAAAAAATGCTGATGCCAAGAAGGTAGAATTGGGTTGTTTTTAATTTTAAAGAATACCACTACAAAAACCTGGAATCTTAATTGTGAATAAAATAGTACTGTATCACAGGATGGAAAATTAGAAGAGCACTCATTATTTCCTAAAACAATATGCCCTAACAGCCACATTGCTTTTTTTTTTTTCTTCTTCTACGGTTTGCTTTATCTTTTCAAATCCCATAGCTCCCTCCTGTGTTTATAGTGGGAGTAATTTTCTCATCTGCCTGTGGTGTATCTCCCCATTAACTCCACAGACTCTGTACATGAGGGACCTTTATTATATGCATTTCCCAGTCATCAAGCTAAAATTAAAATATTTTATAGTCCTTGACAGGTGGCAGGAGAGCATTAGGAAGGAATTTTCAGGAGTAAAGTCCTGGTATTTATTGAAAATCAAGTGTACATTCATTTACTTCTCTCTCTTTTTAAATCTGGTGTTTTCACTTATAAAACTACTCGTGTCAAGGAATACAATTTTTATTAACCTATTTGGAAGCTAATGACATAGAGTCTGTAGTCTATATCTCTAAAATTAATTTACCACACATTTCTCAAGTGGTTATGTGTAACTTATTATGCAAAATACCACTGGGTGGGTGGTGGGTGGAAACAAAGACCCAGATACTCTCTCAAAGGCTTATAATTCTGGATTGGATATTTATACCATGGAAAGAGCACATTACCTCACTTGGCCCCGAGTTTGACTCTGCCTCTAACTACCCATATGATCTCTGGGCATGGTGTTTATCTTTAGGCAGGGGATTACACTTACCTCATCTGTTGAATGAGGGGAATAGATTGAGCCAATGTTTTCCAAATTTGGGTCCTTATAAATTCACCTGGGACATTGTTAAAAATACAGATGCCCATGCTCTCAAGGTTCTGATTAAGCACATTTGGAGCAGCTTCCAGGCTTGCTTTCTCTCTCTCTCTCTCTCTCTTTCTTCCTCTCTCTCTCTCTTTCTTCCTCTCTCTCTCTCTTTCTTCTTTCTTTCTTTCTTTCTTTCTTTCTTTCTTTCTTTCTTTCTTTCTTTCTTTCATCTATCTATCTATATCAGTAATCTCTATACCCAATGTAGGGCTCAAACTCAAGACCCCAAGATCAAGAGTTGCATGCTTTACTGACTGAGCCAGCCAGGTGTCCCCTGGTGATTCTTTTTATCAGGCAAGCTATGGATATATGGAGACATAGGTTTCCTAATTTTGTTCTATCTAGAATATTCCATGCTTTATGTTTTTTTTTTTAAAAAAACTACAATGAAATGTATCAAATGAATTATAAGCATATACTACTGGAATTTATTAAAGATGGTACTAGTTTTGTCTTCAATGATCAGGGAAGGATATAAACTTTAAAACATATACATGGTTTGAATATATAGAAAAGGAAGAAAGTATAACAGTTGGGGATACAAAGCAAAAACGATATAGAGTAATAAAAAGAAATACAAAGATACAGAGTAATAAATAGAAATACAAAGTAAGCTTGGCAGTACATCCACTATTTCTTTAGAACAATTGGATTATTTAATGGACTAATACAAGGTAAAACTGAAAGTATAGATTAGTTTATGTTAAGAAGTAGCTTGATTTGTGGCTGTGAAGTCTGGTGTGTGTGTGTGTGTGTGTGTGTGTATTCACTCCATTGAAAGTTTTTGATTAGATAGATTTTTATATTGGATGAGGAATATATTAGATATAGGAGAAATGAAGACAGAACAGAGATACCACTAGTAAGAGTTTTAATTGTTAAGAAGAGAAATGAGTCACTAATATGTACACTAAAAGTAAAAACCATGATTATGGTCAAGGGGAAGGAGAAGACAGGGTTGGGGGTGGAGAGGAGTTTACTGAGTAGAGAAAACTGTGACATAGGTAGAATTTTTCCTTTACCTCTTAAAATTTCAGGAGGTGGCAGATTTTATTTTAAACATTTTTGAATCACATATCCCTTTCAAATATTAAAAATATATTTGTAGGAGAAATGCATTTATATTTCTAACACTGACCTATCTTTCAGTATCACACTGTTCTTGATATTATACAGTCCTGTCAGCATCCTTTTATCTAGTTTTGCATGGACAGGGATTGTTTAGGAGAAGTCCTGTTTTTAAAAGACTGCCAAATAAGACCAAGATGTTCCATTTTCTCCTTCTTTCCTGACTTAGTCTACAATATCTATGGCCTAAGTGTAGTAAAAGTCTTTCACGGTAGTTTTTATCCCTTCCCTACAACCTTGCTCTGACTAGGAATTGTTCCTCTTGTGTCTGCTTCTTCCCACATGTTGGGCTATTATATCTTTTAGGAAGTGTTTGGATATAGAGACTACAATCATTGCCAACTCTTCCTATAACTCTTGGCTCTCACTTTAGTCCTGAAACATCTGAATAGGCAGGCATGAATAGGACCATTTACGAGCTGTCATTAAGTAGCACCAGGCATGAGTTACTGCAATCCCAAAGCATCAGCAATGACAAATGAGGAAATACTAGAAGGAAAGCCAAAGGAATCTATGGCATATTCATTTTGGAATCCTCTTCAATGAGGATGATATTTACTTGTTCTGTCTGTTGCAGGTTTTAGGATTTTGTAAAATGTAATGGAGTCCACTTAAGAGTTTTTGTACTCAGTTTGTGAGATGAATTTGAAGTCAAATTGTTCTTGGTATCTGTATTAATTTCCTAAATCATCACAAACTTGGTGGTTTGAAGCAATAAAAATTTCTCCTTCACAATTCAGAAGACCAGAAGTCTAAAATCAAGGTATTAACAGTGTTGGTTCCTTCTGGAAGTTCTGAGAAAAAATCCAATGACCCTCTCTTAGCTTCTCATGGTTGCCTGAAATACTTAATGTCCTTTGGTTTGTGGCAGCAAAGGTTGGTGAATCTCACCTTTCATCTTCTTTTTTTTTTCCTCTCCCTCTTTTTAAACTGATGCAATTATACAGTTGATAGAAATAGGACATTGGTATTTATTTATTAATGTTTATTTTTGAGAGAGAGAGACAGAGACAGAGCATGAGTGGGGGAGGGACACAGAGAGAGGGAGACATGAATGTGAAGCAGGCTCCAGGCTCTGAGCTGTCAGCACAGAGCTCAACGTGGGGCTTGAACCTATGAACCCTGAGATCATGACCTCAGTCATGAGCCAAAGTCCAGCACTTAACCTACTGAGCCACCCAGGTGCCCCTCACCCTTCATCTTCACATGGCCTTTTTCTCGTGTGTCTCTCTCTGTCCTCTTTGTGTCCAAAATTACTTCTTTATCTTAAAAAGACATTAGTCACTGAATTTATTAACTACCCTAAATCTGGCATGCTTTCATTTAAAAACCTTTAATTAATTACATCTGCAAAGACTGTTTTGACATTCTCAGGTTCTGGGTGGACATGAATTTTGGGGGGGGTGACAGTATTTAAGTCATTACAGACAGAATCTGTAACTGTTGTTTTCAAAACTTATTTTAATTTTGTAAAATCTTACACAGCATTCCACTACATAAAACTTGTAAATACAGAGTTGAAATTAGTCCTGGAAACTTCAAAAGCTGGGCCTTATCCTCACTTTCTGTTAAATAGAAAACCACATGCCCAAAATGGTGTCACTTAGGTTAGGCCAAGTCATCAAAACATGTCTTAGTACCTAACCTTGCTACAGTTTCAACCTCCCCCAGAAATGTAGTCTTAACTGGTTCAGAAACTTTCTGATGAGCACCACTAAGGTAATCTGTCACATTGGTTCTTTCCATTCCCCCAGAGAAAGGTGATAATCCACCTGCTAAGACATTTTTGTCCTCAAATGAAGGTGACCTCACCCAAAATCCTTTATTCTGTTTATGACTTCCTTGTCCTGCTTTTAACAACCTTCGCCTTTCTCTAGCCCTTCGGAGCACCTCCTTGTTGGCTCCATGGGATGCTGCCCAATTCATGAATAGATTTATAAAGCCAATTAGATCTTGAAAATTTACTGGGTTGAATTTTTGTTACCTAATACTTTTCATATTTCTTTTTGGGGTACCAAGATACAATTTAAAGACAACATGGTGACACATTTGAAAATCAATGAATAGCAACAATGTCTGGAAGGATTCTTTCTCTCAAGGGTGACTGAGCCTACGTTTTTGATGAAAATTGCAATAAAGAGCAAGATATAGAGATTCAGTATGGATTCAAAATAGAGGTTTCTACTGTTAGGCATTTCCTAGTTGCACAGGGTAAGACCTCGGTATATTTGAAAATAATACATTAGGGTCCCCTTTGGTATAATTTGTTGGGGGTGGAGGGCTCCACATCTATAGCTAGTATAAGTGTTTTGAGGATGAGAAGGGTAACAGTGGGGGTGGAAAAGTAATTTTCCATCTATGTTCTAGGTTCTTGGCTCAGACCTCCCTGAAATAAAAGATAGGAGAAAAACAAAGATAAATTTAATAACATGTATGCCTCTTGCTACATGGGAGAGACCCAGGAAAACTGAATACCTATCTGAAAAGTCCAAAGCCATCACCTTAAATCCTGTTGTTACAGCAAATACTTGGCGCCCAGGAAGGGACAAGAGACATGCACTCAGGTAATCAGAAAAGACTATTTATTTTGCAAATGTTGCTGGCCCAGTGGAGTCACCTCCAAAGGCTGAGCATCCGACTTAGGTTTTATGGGTGTTTTTATACATATGTGCTTCCGGGTCGGGTGGGGCTAATACAGTCAAGCTTCTGGTTTCTGGCTGCAGGTTAATATAAGAGGCAAGCAAGATTGCCGAAGCCAAAAACATGTAAGGGGAGTATCTGGCCTCAGACATGTGTCTTCCCCTTTTTCTCTGCTTTTTACCAGCTTTCCTTCTGTCTTCAGCCAAAGACAAATGAAGATTTTGGTTGTGTGGGGGATGGGGGTGGGAGATTGGGGGGGGCGAGGCGGAGGCAAAACGCAGTAAACATGGCTAGTTATTATGCAGATTTAAGTCCTTGCCTTCTTCATTGAATAAGTTTCCAGAGATTTAGAGTCACCCCCCTCTTCTTGGTACTGAGAGGGAGACACCCTTACAAATGGACATTTTCATTATACATGTAACAGTCCCTTACAAAAAGGTTAACTTGTACTAGGTTATCAGAGCTTTTCATCTGTGTGCTGTTTATTAAAAAATAACCAGCTCAAGATAATCCTTACGCCAAAGAGGCATGTTTTAGGGTGGCAAATTCTGCTCCCCTTCACATTCATGTAACTGTCTTAATTGTGGGTCTGTCTCCAATGTCTGATGTAATATAGTGCTTGATTTAAGAGATCAATAAATACAAATGCACTACAGAAAGGAGGAATTTTATACGGTGAATTAAAATATTAAATTCCATATTTTCACAGTAGCAGTTAGTGAAACACCTTAGCCACGTCTTAGCCACATATAGCTATGCTATTATTTCTTTTATAATCCATCATATGTCCTGCTGCTTTTGATATTCTTCCATGTACTATGCAGTGATCTTGCTCTCACATTGTCTACGCTGGGATTGCAGCTTTCTTAAGGAAGTTAATAATAGAAAATATAACATCTTTTTTACTGCTTTTTTAATTGCTTAAAACTCAGGCATTAAACAAAGCCCCAGGGCTGAGATTGTATTCCTCCAGTGACCTCTCTCCAGTTCATATTAGCTTTCTAGGCCTGTTCTGATTGATTTCACTGTGTCCTGTCCCTTTCTTAATCATCAATTTTTCTTTCCTGAAATGAAGGGAAGGGTCTTGTAAACCTAGTCCTTTGCACAAATTCCAGTTTTCAGTGTGAATTGAAAATGCATCCTACTCCCTCCCCTTTGAGCAGAAATATGAATTCCATGTAGCACTATATTTTTTAAAATTTTTTGTTTTTAAATTTTTATTTTTTGAGAGAGAAAGAGAGAGCACGAGCCTGGGAGGGGTGGGAGAGAGAGGGAGACACAGAATCCGAAGCAGGCTCTAGGCTCTGAGCTGTCAGCACAGAGCCCGATGTGGGGCTCGACCTCATGAACTGTGATATCATGACCTGAGCTGAAGTCAGAGGCTTTACTGACTCAACCACCCAAGGTGCCCCTGGGTAGCCCTACTAAATACACTAGTAGTAGTAGTTTAGTTCAGGGATTTTATAAATTAGCCATTTTATTCCCAGATCTGTGTGGGCTATCCCAGTAAAACTAACACCCTAGAGACACAACCTTTAGTTATATTTCTATTACTACTCACCTAGTTCTTTTTGTATATGTGAGATTGGAACCCTTACCTCTTCAACATGAATGGTACTAAACCTCAAATGTAATAGTGTAGGAGCACAAAAATTTTCCCTTCTTCCCTTCTAGATTCTTTGGCTGGTCTAATGATTAAATTGATATAAGACAGATTAGCAGGAGAAAAACAGAAGTTTAATAACATATATACTTCCTGTATACATGGGAGACACATGTATACATGTAAACTCAGGAAAACTGAGTAATTCCCCAAAATGGCCCAAGACACACCCTTAAATATCATCTTGAGCCAAAGAGAAAAAATGTTGGAGGTGGGGAGTCAGTTATGGAGGATGACGGGAAAAGCACAGTAAACAAAGGTAAGGTTGTTATGCAGATTTAAGTCCCAGCCTTCTCCATTGATTGGAGTTTCTGGAGATTTAGATTCATCCTTCTCTTCCTGGTATAGAGAGGTAGACACCCTTACAAATGGAGATTTTCCTTGTACATGTAAATGTCTCTTACTTGGGGCATCTGGGTGGGTCAGCCATTTAAACTTCAGACTCTTGATTTCAGTTCAGGTTCTGATCTCACAGTTGTGAGATTGAGCCCCACGTAGGGCTCTGTGCTGGGCTCGTGGAGCCTGCTTGCGATTCTCTCTCTCTCTCTCTCTCTCTCTCTCTCTCTCTCTCTCTCTGTCTCTGTCTCTCTTTCTCTGCCCTTCCCCTGCTCATGCTCTCTCTTTCTCTCTCTCTCAAAAAATACATAAAAAGGCTAACTTTTAGTTGATTTTTATAGCTTTTCCTGTGTTTGCAGTTTGTTTAAAATAATCAGCCTAAAATAGTATTTATGTCAAAGAGATATTTTGAGGTGGCAAATTCAGCTCCCCTATAATAGCTAGTATTATACTCAGGTGTCTTTTTCTGCTTATATTAACAGCTCCCAACCCCATCCAACCAGCCCTTTCTAAAAAGTTGTTAAATACTCTATGGTTTCTAGATAAATTTTGGCCTTTGGTATATTATGAAATCACTTAAACATGGAATATACATTGTGTGCTCTGAGCCCCACCTAGTGGCAACAGCATATATCGGAAATGGTGTTTGTGTTCTTTCCAGGTGGGCCGTCCGGAGGAGGAAGAAGGGTGGTGCTGAGATCCAGCTGGTATTAATTTGGGGCTCAAATTGTCACAAAGTACTTGAAAACAAGCTCTCAAGATCTATATTCTTAAGTTCCATCAGTGAAGCAGAACTTTAACAGAGATGGGCAAAAAAAATAAGATAAAATGAGGAAGAAAATTAAAAAAAAAAGTAAAACATGTGTAAGGTGCCTTAAGTGAGGTAAAGGCAGAACAAGAACAAAAAAAGAGAAAAGAAAAGAAATTAGATACAAGCTTAATGGATCTAGAGTCACAGGTGGTGATATAAATATATGGAGAGGAGAAAAATAACTAGATTTTTAATAACTTACTGTTTCAAATACCTTATTCTTAATTTAAGCCTCACAAACACCAAATGGGGCATGCATCACCATCCTTCAAAGACAAAGAAAGAACTATGTAGGAATTAAGGGAAGATGCTTATGATGCCTAACTCAGTTTGATCTCTTTCTAAAACTCAATCTCACTCTTTAGCCTGTGCCAGAAACTCACTAAAGGAAACCTGATTTCTGTACTAAAACCCTGGTTCTCAAACTTAGCTGCACATTGGAAGTTCTAAAACATACTCATGCCTGAGTTTCACTGTAACTCCTCAGTAGTCTGAGGAGTACGGCCTGGTAATATAGATTTTTAAAGCTCTCTGGTTGATCCTAATGTGTACTAAAGTTTGAGGATGGCTCTACTCAAGACTTGACTTTGTTGACCGTTACATAGTTCAGTAGGTTCCTAAGAATTTTTAATAATGTTATCAACATTGGATCTTTTAATATTTCAAATGCAAGTCATTTAATACCTTTAGGAAAGAAGTTTTGTTCCAGATCATTCATGTCAGAAAGTTTGTACTTTTGAGAATTAGCAAGAATGAACACAAATGTCTGTTCTCTCTCCTTTTCTCCTATCCCAAGGCCATTCCTGTTCTAAATTTGCTCTGGTAAAGGGACCTGTCACTCTGTCATCACAAGGGGCAGAAGACACCACCTATGCCTCTCTTAGGACAGTCTTCTGTCCAGTGACATGGCATATATACAAAGCTGCCACTCCAATAGCAGTTTGCTCTTCTTCAAGTGTCCAGGCTTTTCACATATCCTTGGCAGTCTATCAGAGAGTACCATTGCCCCCTTCTGTTGAAATGTAAGGTGAAAAAAAAATTCTTCAACCATTCCCTATACACAGCTGTTTTGTATCAAATCAATTTTGTCCTCAGAAGACTTATTAATTGAGATAAAAAATAGAGTGGGATTATTTAGAAATTGTGGTCTACCGAGTGTCATCCTCTGATGAGCTATTTAATGTCAAACACATGTATGTGTTTTGAGGATCAAATTTGGTCAAGCTGTTTGCTGAGCACACATCTGTACTTAGTTATATTTGGGGTTTTTTTTTGTCTCTTAAACAAACGGATTCATGTCCTAGGCCTCAGCAGTTTGCTTTGCATACACGCAAGACTTTATGTGCTGTGCCTTCTTGCCACTTATTCTCTGCTAATTCCCACAGAGATTACTGCATATGACATACAAAAACATTATTGCATATAACAAGAAAATACTATTTCAAAATTTCAAGAACAGGAGTCAAAGACTTTCTATACAGAGCATAAGTATTCCTACAAGTTACATTATCAAAGCAATAATGAAAAGGTTATAAAGCTATATTTAGAATATTTCACTTTTATTTATTTATTTAAATGTTTATTTATTTATTTTGAGAGAGAGAGAGAGAGAGAGAGAGCTCAATGGCACAAGCAGGGGAGGGACAGAGAGAGAGGGAGAGAGACAATCCCAAGCAGGCTCTGCACTGTCAGCACAGAGACTGATGCAGGGCTCGATTCCATGAACTGTGAGATCATGACCTGAGGTGAATCAAGAGTCGATGCTTAACTGACTGAGCCACCCTGGCACCCCTAGAATATTTCACATTTTGTAGTATCTTCAAAAGAGTTTTGGTAATGGTATGGTCAAGCAGTAAGTAAAAGTAAATCCTTTTATAAAATAACAACTGAATCCCCCCCCCATCTCATTTTCTAGTAATCACTATTGCAAAAGCAATGTTTACATTTTTATTTCAAAATGATAATCAAATATTCAAGATATATGTGTTACATATTCTTGTATTTCTTTTACTCCTGTTAGGTGCAAATTGGGTACTATATACAAATTAGCGTGTATGTGTTTTGGTACCATCATAGCTATTATGGGAAAACATACGCGCGCGCACACACACACACACACACAAGAAAGCCAGCAAAATAGCTATTAACGACTGTATATATACATGAGAGAGGCCATGCTATCATGATACTGTCTTTAAAGTGTCTAATAGCTGCATTTATGAGCACATTCTAGGCATCAAATTATTACTTATTTTACCCTAAGTGGAAGTCTAGCTTTTCTCTTAATATTGGAATCATTTTCTGGTACTTAACCAATGACATTAGATTAACCAGTTACTTCATTCCTTCATTCATTACATATTTATTGTTAATTTTCAGCCCTACTCTTTGATTTATTTATGCCCCTCCTCCTTCAATAAAGAGTTTGACATGAATGTACATTATTAGAGAAATTGAGATGCATGTGTGTTTTTAAAGGGTAATTAGGAAAGCAGTATTGATTTGGAACGGTAAAGAAGAAGGATGGGTAGTAACTCAAAGCTCTTAAAAGAAATAAGTTGAAGATGAGAAAACAAATGCCTTTTATTTAGTAAAATAAGGCTAATGAAAGTAAAAACTGTCAGTACCCACATTTCAATTGCACAGTGGTTTGTGGGATGCAATATTGTATTGTGAGTTCCTAAATTAGGTTTTAATTCTAATCCTGCTACCATATTATGCCTTAATTTTGGGAAAGCCACTATACCTTTCTTTTACTCTTTTCCCCTTAGATATAATATGTTTGCATTAGATAAGTAATTTTGAAATTGAAGAAGTAACATTCTCCAAATAGGTAAGAAGATAGACGCTGGAGTCCAAGGGTCTAGATTTGAATCTCATCCCTGAAATTTGCTAGTTGTATGATCTTGTGCTTCTATTTTTCTTTTATAAAATGCAGGCAGTAATAGGACTTTCCTCATGCATTTTGGAAAGAGATTGAATGTGTTAACATACGTTAGGTTCTTAGGGTAGTGTCTAGAACCTAATAATGGCCTCATTAGCTACTATCATTGTTATCTTTTCAAGCTGTACTTGGCTGAGCCAAATGCCTCCTTGGAGCTCCCTCAGGGGCTCCACTGGGTAAGCAGGGGGGAAAAAAGGTGCTTTTAAGAATATGGCTATTCAAAATTAAAGTTTTAAAATAATATAATGTGATTATATTAGCATATAGTATATTCTAAAAATCTATGAGTTTCATTGATTCTCACATTTTGAGTATAAGGACCATTTTTCAATGCCTTGAATTTTAAAATGGCATCCTCTACAAGAGAGTAGTTAAATTTTTAGCATAAATTCATTGAAACAGTACAATGGTTTCAGTAAAAACTTTCAATAAATTTGCATGCATTTGGATAACTGGTAGGAATTTGTTCTTTTTTTTCCCCCCAAGACAAGCATTGGTTGAAAGGATTTAAAATATTTTGGAGAAGGTCTGACAGATTCTCTTATGATTAGAAGACTTCTTGAAGGGAAAGATCTGAGATCCCAAACCTTTCTTTTCCGTAAGATTCAAAGTTAAAAAAATCTTGTTGTCATGAGCATGGTTATCCCTGCCCAATATCCTTTAAGTAACATCTCCACTGGCTTATGTATTAGTTAAAATATCAATAGATGTGTAACAGATAAATACCAAAATCTCAATAGTTTAAAACAATACAATCTATTCATTCACAGAATAAAGAATGTGGGTGTTTCTGATTAGATAGTCTCCTATAACTGGTGGTTTAGGATCAGGCCTCCTGCAATTATACAGCTTCTTTATATTTAAAATGTGAATTCCAAGTTCACCTTGGGTACCAATATCCAGACAGCACAAAGGGAATGAGAGAAGGTGTACAACCTCATAGAACAATTGGCATGTATCATGTCTTCTGATAGTCCATTGGCCAAAAACCATTTACATGGCCAAACATATTTACAGGAGTCAGGGAAATGTAATCTTACTGTGCCTGCAGGAGAAAAGGAATTGGGCTTGGTAAACAGCTGTCTAGTGTCCACCAGAAGTTAAAGGTTTTTTTTTTTTTTTTTTTTTTTTTTTTTTAACGTTTATTTATTCTTGAGACAGAGAGAGACAGAGCATGAACGGGGAGGGTCAGAGAGAGGGAGACACAGAATCTGAAACAGGCTCCAGGCTCTGAGCTGTCCGCACAGAGCCTGACGTGGGGCTCGAACTCACGGACCGCGAGATCATGACCTGAGCCGAAGTCGGCCGCCCAACCGACTGAGCCACCCAGGCGCCCCAAAGGTTTTATTTGACATGATTTGAGTGGTAAAACAGGAAGAGTGGGAATTATGGTTTAGTGAAGTGATAGAAAATATCCCATCCTAGATCTTCTAGGGGAAATGATTGCACTCTGGTGAAAGGGTTGTGTGACTTCATTTAAAGAGCTGAAACTTTGAATCCTTACGTCACTTTTGCTGTGGAATACCCTCCCCATGGCTGAGCTTATTCTCAATGACACTGGGTTTGAAGAAACTTGCAAAGCCCAGTCAATAATGATAGGTAAAACAGCCTTAAGGCAGAGAACCTCTTTGGATCTCCCAGATGTTCACTGGAATATAAATCCTCTCTCTGGCCAACCAGCTGCCAGTGGTGGTCACAGAGTGTTTCTGTCACATCTGAGTTTTCACTCCAATAATGGGTGAGAGCCACCAGTATTTACCATTTGAAATGAATCAAAGCTCTCTGGCTACTTTTTGGCTTTAACATGGTACTTAGGGGGAAGCAGAAATATTCTTATGATAATGAGAAGAGATGTTGAGTTGTTTACTGAGAATTTAAATGATTATGTGCTTTTATTTATTCCCCACTGTGGGCAAAGTGGGACATATCAGATACAGTTATTTTATTAATCACAAAATCATCTGCAGATATTTGAACAATATGTTCATTTTTATAGGCATAGAATTTATCAGTATAATGATAGGAGCAGGTACGGGCTAACATTCTCATTACACTAATTCCAAAGCACTCATGGATTTCTTGGGATCAGAATGGAGATTGCTGGGATGGTGAAATCATATTAAATTATGTCCTGGTTCCTCTGTGTAAGAATTTTTCTCATAAGACAGAAAAGCCTAAAGCTATGATGAAAAGAGGTAAGAAAACAGGAATGTGATTCTAATGGCTTTTCTAATTTTCACATATGAAAGGCTAGCTCACATGAAGTCAGATTCCAAGAATGTGAGTAGATTGTAAGGATTCCAATTTGAACAGTTTTAAGTGGTTTACTGAGGTCTTTTTGGCACACTGGATTCCAAGGAGAAAGTGGCAATATTTTAGGTCCTTCTAGAAGGTTAGATAACTTTGTAATTGTATCAGGTTGTTTTAGCCCCAACTGCTTCTTTGGTTCCTGAGATGGCCTCAACTCTACAGAATCTTTAAATTTATGGATAACCTAAAAGTACTCTTGTGTCATAAGATGACCATGTAGTTGATCACCAAGCTATGCAACTTTTGAGAACAAAAAAAGAGACATTATTAATAACTATCTAGAACAATAGTACAATAAGAATAAAACAGGTGTAGGGGCACTTGGGTGGCTCAGTCGGTTGAGCATCCGACTTTGGCTCAGGTCATGATCTCGTGGTTCGTGGGTTCGAGCCCCAATCGGGCTCTGTGCTGACAGCTCAGAGCCTGGAGCCTGCTTCGGATTCTGTGTCCCCCTCTCTTTCTTCCCCATCCCTGCTTGTGCTCTGTCTCTCTCTCTGTCTTTCAAAAATGAATGAACATAAAAAAAATAAAAAGAATAAAACAGGTGTATTCTATGCAAACCAGAATACAAAATTTTTCCTACTTAAGGAAGTTTCTCAAAGTGTTATGTGAGTAATTATTGCATCAGAATCTTCAATGGAGTTTATAAAAAGCAAATTCCTGGGTTTTAACCTGTACCAACTAATTAAGAATCTCTGGAGATAGGGGCCAGGAATATGCACTTTAAGAAGCTTCCCAATTCCCAATTTATGTGTTTTTTAATGAATGCTTTTTCAGTCTTATCTAACAAAATCAATGGTAACAATGTTGAAATGAGTCTATCTCATCCAGTTGAAATGCACAATAGGATTTATAAATGGGTTTTAACCAGAATAATAGAAAGTTTGTTGTGTTTGTTAAAAAGTTTTGTCCTCTCATTTCTTTGCATATTTCAATCTTAAATTATGTACAATAGACTGTTACCTTCACTGATATAGAGGTAGAATAAAGATTTCATGTAAAGACAAATACCATATGATCTCACTTATATGTGGAAAATAAAGAGTCAATCTCATATAAGCAGAACAGAATGGTGGCTACCAAGGACTGGGTGGGGGTGGGGAGGAGGAAATGGTTAGGTGATGGTAATGGGTACAAAGTTTTAGTTATGTAAGATAAATAGGTTCTGGAGATCTATACAGCAGAGTACTCATAGCTACCAATACTGTATTGTATATTTAAAATTTGTGAAGAGGGTACGTTTGATGTTAAGTGTTCTTAGCACACACAAAAATTTATAATAAAGAAGGCAAAGGGAAACTTTGGGTGGTAATGGATATGTTTATGTTTGTGGCTTTGATGGTGGTTATGGTTTTATCAGTTGATACCTAGCCCCATACTCATTGGTTGTATACATTATGTATGTACATTTTTTGATATGTCAATTATACCTTAATAAAGTGGGGTTTATTTTTATTTTTTAAGACTAGTCAAGTGTAGTAGTGAGATGGGGGAAAGAGCAGAACAAGGAGTTTGATCTATAACTGTGAACAATCAATTAAGATAATTCACTGCCTTTGGACCAGTCAATAAAGAGGGTTTTTTGTTTGTTTCTTTCTTTATTTTATAGATTTCATATGTCTTGGGGCACCTGAACAGCTCAGTCTGTTAAGGGTCTGAAACTTGGTTTCTGCTCAGGTCATGATCTCACAGTTTTGTGAGTTTGAGCCCTGCGTCAGGCTCTGTGCTGGCAGTGTGGAGCCTCCTTGGTATTCTCTGTCTCCCTCTCACTCTGCCCCTTCTCCACTTGTGCTGTATCTCTCTATCTCGCAAATGAAAAGAAAATTCACGTCTTTTGAATTTTGTGCCATATTTTGCATTTTTACCTCTGAAGTCCTAGAAGTTTAGTGTGTAGTAATACTGTGTATCCTTCTAACTTTACAAAGAGTTATGTTAATACTATAAGTCTTTCTATCTAATATCATTCTTAAATTTTTTTTTAACGTTTATTTATTTTTGAGACAGAGAGAGACAGAGCATGAACGGGGAGGGTCAGAGAGAGGGAGACACAGAATCTGAAACAGGCTCCAGGCTCTGAGCTGTCAGCACAGAGCCCGACGCAGGGCTCGAACTCACGGACCGTGAGATTATGACCTGAGCCAAAGTCGGACGCTTAACCAACTGAGCCACCCAGGCGCCCCACTAATACCATTCTTAATAATAAAATGTTAATATTTAAACATCTTTCAAGAATAAGATATTGCATTTAAATTCTAGGATAAAAAACATTACTTCTCTTAAAAAATAAAACTATAACCAATGAAAAAATCCTCTGTCTACATATGTCTTTTTAATCATGGGGTATAAATTCACTTTTAGTGCACAGTTTGAAAGCTTAATAAATCATTTAAGTTTACAGTTGCTGTTTTGTTCAGGGTCTACAGCAGGCTTTCTTGCATTTGTTTTAAAGGAGATGGAAGGATGGTAGCTTTATTAGTGTGACAGTGAAGAATCTAAGTTTATGTCATGCTTTTGACATTTGTTCGATGCTTTGCTTCACGTAAGCTGGGAAATCAATCCTCCCCCTCAGAATTAAATCTCAGCAAGTCTTTGAATGAGAGCAGAATCACTAGACCACCCCATCTTCTTTATAGACTTCTGAGTGTATTTTGTATTTGCTCTCTTTTACTGCATTTATTTTCTTCACTGAAGGAAGTCTCTTAGAAACTTGATGGTCCCCATTCCTCAATCAAAACTACCAGTGTTATGAAAATTCAGCAAGGATTTGTATTCTCGGTACAGGGAACTCTAACAATTATTAGTGTTCTTGAGAGTAGTCAATTCAATTCAATCCAGTCAGTCAATTCAACTTTAGTGTCAATTAAAGTATTTAGTGTTAAATGTCAGGCATATTTATAGATGATGAAGATACAAAATGAATATATTTTAGACAATCTATGTGTCATTAGAGTGCAGCAAACAACTGAGCTAAACAGAGATAATTTGTGTGGTTACAGTTTTTAGGAGAAACTCATTCAATTTGAATGGGAGAAAAAATAGGTTTTAGGGATGAGATCATTTGTGCATTTGGGTTTCAAAGGGTGAATAGGAGTTTTCCAAATGAATGAAAGGGGAAAATATTTTCAATAGAATAGAAACTACTAACAGTTTTCAAACAGTGAAGATAGAACTTTTTTTAAGTTTATTTATTTTGAGAGAGAGATTGAAAATGCACATGTCTTTGTGAGCTGGGAGGAACAGAGAGAGAGGGAGAGAGAGAATCTGAAGAAGGCTCTGCACTGTCAGCACACAGCCCAATGAGGTGCTTGATCCCATGAACCATTGGATCATAACCTGAGCAGAAATCAAGAGCCCAACCAAATGAGCCACCCAGGTGCCTCCAAAAATATATTTTAATTATTGGTTTATAGAGTGAAGAAGAGATTAACTAAATTGACAAACCAAGGCCAGAAAATGGAGATCATTTATAACATGTTCAGGATTTGGACTTTATCTTCAGGGCAATGGAAAGACATTGAAATTTTTAGGCAGATAATTGATGATGTAATTTGCAATTTAGAAATAACATTGGTAGTGTTGATAAATATGAGCGGCAAAGGTTGAGATGGGAGGGGCAGACATGAATGGAGGGCAGCCTAGGTTAATGATGACAAGGATTTGAATCAAGAAAATGAAATTGATTAAAATGAAGGACTTCAGGAGGAGGCTTCTGGGAAGATGGCGGCATAGGAGGACGCTGGGCTCACCCCATCCTGCTGATCACTTAGATTCCACCCACACCTGCCTAAATAACCCAGAAAACCACCAGAAGACTAGCAGAACGGATTCTCTGGAGCCAAGTGTAGAGGAGAGGTCCACGTAAGAGGGCAGAGAGGCGTTGCACACTACACGGACTGGCGGGAGGGAGCCAGGGTGGAGGGTGGCCCGCCGGCCAAGCAGAGGCCGTGAGTCTGGCTGGCAAAAGCGGAGGGGACTGACAGAGTGTGTTCAGACAGCAAGCGGGACTTAACATCTGGAAGGTTAGAAGTTAACAGTTCTGCTCAGAGAGCGGGAGGGCTGGAGGACAATGGGAGGGAGAGTTGTTGAGCCCCGGACGACAGAGCTCAGCTTGGCAGGGAACAAAGGTGCTCACCAACGCCATCTCCCTCGCCCATTCCCCAGCCAAAATCCCAAAGGGAACCAGTTCCCATCACGGAACTTGCTTGCACTGTGCAAACACCAAACTCTGTGCTTCTGCGGATCCATCCCTCCGGCGACGGGTCTGACTCCCTCCTGGTGCCACAGTGCCCCTCCCGAAGCGGATCATAGAAGGATAAGAGAGCTGAGCCTGCCCCTCCCGCCCCTGTGCACCTTGCAGATCCACCCCAGGTAATACCCCAGATCCCCAGCACCACAAGCCTGGCAGTGTGCAAGTAGCCCAGAGGGGCCACGCCATCCCACAGTGAATCCCGCCCCTAGGAGAGGGGAAGAGAAGGTCCACACCAGTCTGACTGTGGCCCCAGGGGTGGGCTGGGGGCAGACATCAGGTCTGACTGCGGCTCCGCCCACCAAACGAAGTTATACAAGACAGCACGGGGGAAGCCCCTGCAGTTCCACACCACTCCAGGGACTATCCAAAATGACGAAAGAGAAGAATTCCCCTCAAAAAAACCTCCAGGAAATAACAGCAGCTAACGAACTGATCAAAAACGATTTAAACAATATAACAGAAAGTGAATTTAGAATAATAGTCATAAAATTAATCTATGGACTTGAAAACAGTATAGAGGACAGCAGAGAATCTCTTGCTACAGAGATCAAGGGACTAAGGAACAGCCAGGAGGAGGTAAAAAATGCTATAAATGAGCTGCAAAATAAAAAGGAGACAACCACAGCTCGGATTGAAGAGGCAGAGGAGAGAATAGGTGAACTAAGATATATAATTATGGAAAAAGAAGAAGCTGAGAAAAAGAGAGATAAAAAAATCCAGGAGTATGAGGGGAAAATTAGACAACTAAGTGATGCACTAAAGAGAAATAATCTACGCATAATTGGTATTTCAGAGGAGGAAGAGAGAGGGAAAAGTGCTGAAGGTATACTTGAAGAAATAATAGCTAAAAACTTCCCTGATCTGGGGAAGGAAAAAGGCATTGAAATCCGAGAGACACAGAGAACTCCCTTCAGATGTAACTTCAATCGATCTTCTACACGACATATCATAGTGAAACTGGCAAAATACAAGGATAAAGAGAAAATTCTGAAAGCAGCTAGGGATAAATAGGCTCTAACTTACAAAGGGAGACCAATAAGACTAGTTGCAGACCTATCTACTGAAACTTGGCAGGCCAGAAAGGAATGGCAGGAAATCTTCAATGTGATGAACAGAAAAAATATGCAGCTGAGAATCCTTTATCCAGCAAGTCTGTCATTCAGAATAGAAGGAGAGATAAAGGTCTTCCCAAACAAACAAAAACTGAAGGAATTCGTCACCACTTAACCAGTCCTACAAGAGATCCTAAGCAGGATCCTGTGAGACAAAGTACCAGAGACATCACTACAAGCATGAAACCTACAGACATCACATTGACTCTGAACCCATATCTTTCAATAATAACACTGAATGTAAATGGACTAAATGCGCCAACCAAAAGACATAGGGTATCAGAATGGATAAAACAACAAGACCCATCTATCTGCTGTCTACAAGAGACTCATTTTAGACCTGAGGACACCTTCAGATTGAAAGTGAGGGGATGGAGAACTATCTGTCATGCTACTGGAAGTCAAAAGAAAGCTGGAGTAGCCATACTTATATCAGACAAACTAGATGTTAAATTAAAGGCTGTAACAAGAGATGAAAAAAGGCATTATTTAATAATTACAGGGTCTATCCATCAAGAAGAACTAACAATTATAAATGTCTATGCGCCAAATACGTGAGCTCCCAAATATATAAAACAATTACTCACAAACATAAGCAACCTTATTGACAAGAATGTGATGACTGCAGTGGACTTGAATACCCCACTTACAACAATGGATAGATCATCTAGACACATGGTCAATAAAGAAACAAGGGCCCTGAATGATACATTGGATCAGATGGACTTGACAGATATATTTAGAACTCTGCATCCCAAAGCAACAGAATACACTTTCTTCTCGAGTGCACATGGAACATTCTCCAACATAGACCGCATACTGGGTCATAAAACAGCCCTTCATAAGTATACAAGAATTGAGATCATACCATGCATACTTTCAGACCACAATGCTATGAAGCTTGAAATCAACCACAGGAAAAAATCTGGAAAACCTCCAAAAGCATGGAGGTTAAAGAACACCCTACTAAAGAATGAATGGGTCAACCAGGCAATTAGAGAAGAAATTAAAAAAATATATTGAAACAAACAAAAATGAAAATACAACAATCCAAATGCTTTGGGATGCAGCAAAGGCAGTCCTGAGAGGAAAATACATTGCAATCCAGCTTATCTCAAGAAACAAGAAAAATCCCAAATATAAAATCTAACAGCACACCTAAAGGAAATAGAAGCAGAACAGCAAAGACACCCCAAACCCGGCAGAAGAAGAGAAATAATAAAGATCAGAGCAGAAATAAACAATATAGAATCTAAAAAAACTGTAGAGCAGATCAATGAAACCAAGAGTTGGTTTTTTGAAAAAATAAACAAAATTGATAAACCTCTAGCCAGGCTTCTCAAAAAGAAAAGGGAGATGACCCAAATAGATAAAATCATGAATGAAAATGGAATTATTACAATACAAGCAATTATCAGGGAATACTATGAAAAAGTATATGCCAACAAATTGGACAACCTGGAAGAAATGGAGAAATTCCTAAACACCCACACACGTCCAAAACTCAAACTGGAGGAAATAGAAAGCTTGAACAGACCCATAACCAGCAAAGAAATTGAATCAGTTATCAAAAATCTCCCAACAAATAAGAGTCCAGGAGGAGATGGCTTCCCTGGGGAATTCTACCAGACATTTAAAGCAGAGATAATACCTATCCTTCTCAAGCTATTCCAAAAAATAGAAAGGGAAGGAATACTTCCAGACTCATTCTATGAAGCCAGTATTACTTTGATTCCTAAACCAGAGACCCAGTAAAAAAAAGAGAACTACAGGCCAATATCCCTGATGAATATGGATGCAAAAATTCTCAATAAGATACTAGCAAATCGAATTCAACAGCATATAAAAAGAATTATTCACCATGATCAAGTGGGATTTATTCCTGGGATGCAGGGCTGGTTCAACATTCACAAATCAATCAATGTGATACATCACATGAATAAAAGAAAAGATAAGAACCATATGATCCTGTCAATCGATGCAGAAAAAGCATTTGACAAAATTCAGCATCCTTTTAATAAAAACCCTGGAGAAAGTCAGGATAGAAGGAACATACTTAAACATTATAAAAGCCATTTATGAAAAGCCCACAGCTAATATCATCCTCAATGGGGAAAAACTGAGAGCTTTCCCCCTGAGACCAGGAACATGACAGAGATGTCCACTCTCACAGCTGTTGTTTAACATAGTGTTGGAAGTGCTAGCATCAGCCATCAGACAACAAAAGAAAATCAAAGGCATCAAAATTGGCAAAGATGAAGTTAAGCTTTCACTTTTTGCAGAGGACATGATATTATACATGGAAAATCCAACAGACTCCACTAGAAGTCTGCTAGAAGTGATACATCAATTTAGCAAAGTTGCAGGATACAAAATCAATGTACAGAAATCAGATGCATTCTTATACACTAATAATGAAGCAACAGAAAGACAAATAAACTGATCCCATTCACAATTTCACCAAGAAGCATAAAATACCTAGGAATAAATCTAACCAAAGATGTACAAGATCTGTATGCTGAAAACTATAGAAAGCTTATGAAGGAAATTGAAGAAGATATAAAGAAATGGAAAAACATTCCCTGCTCATGGATTGGAAGAATAAATATTGTTAAAACGTCAATACTACCCAAAGCTATCTACACATTCATTGCAATCCCAATCAAAATTGCACCAGCATTCTTCTCGAAACTAGGACAAGCAATCCTAAAATTCATATGGAACCACAAAAGGCCCTGAATAGCCAAAGTAATTTTGAAGAAGACCAAAGCAGGAGGCATCACAATCCCAGACTTTAGCCTCTACTACAAAGCTGTAATCATCAAGACAGCATGGTATTGGCACAAAAACAGACACATAGACCAATGGAATAGAATGGAAACCCAGAACTAGACCCACAAAAGTATGGGCAACTCATCTTTGACAAAGCAGGAAAGAATATCCAATGGAAAAAAGACAGTCTCTTTAACAAATGGTGCTGGGAGAACTGGACAGCAACATGCAGAAGGTTGAAACTAGACCACTTTCTCACACCATTCACAAAAATAAACTCAAAATGGATAAAGGACCTGAATGTGAGACAGGAAACCATCAAAACCCTAGAGGAGAAAGCAGGTAAAGACCTCTCTGACCTCAGCCGCAGCAATTTCTTACTTGACACATCCCCAAAGGCAAGGGAATTAAAAGCAAAAATGAACTATTGGGACCTCATGAAGATAAAAAGCTTCTGCACAGCAAAGGAAACCATCAACAAAACTAAAAGGCAACCAACCGAGTGGGAAAAGATATTTGCAAATGACATATCAGACAAAGGGCTAGTATCCCAAATCTATAAAGAGCTCATCAAACTCCACACCCAAAAAACAAATAATCCAGTGAAGAAATGGGCATAAAACATGAATAGACACTTTTCTAAAGAAGATATCCAGATGGCCAACAGGCACATGAAAGATGCTCAACGTTGCTCCTTATCAGGGAAATACAAATCAAAACCTCACTCAGATATCACCTCACGCCAGTCAGAGTGGCCAAAATGAACAAATCAGGAGACTATAGATGCTGGAGAGGATGTGGAGAAACGGGAACCCTCTTGCACTTTGGTGGGAATGCAAATTGGTGCAGCCGCTCTGGAAAATAGTGTGGAGGTTCCTCAAAAAATTAAAAATAGACCTATCCTATGACACCGCAGTAGCACTGCTAGGAATTTACCCAAGGGATACAGGAGTACTGATGCATAGGGGTACTTGCACCCCACTGTTGATAGCAGCACTCTCAACAATCGCCAAATTGTGGAAAGAGCCTTAATGTCCATCAACTGATGAATGGATACAGAAATTGTGGTTTATATACACAATGGAGTACTACGTGGCAATGCGAAAGAATGAAATATGGCCCTTTGTAGCAACGTGGATGGAACTGGAGAGTGTGATGCTAAGTGAAATAAGCCATACAGAGAAAGACAGATACCATATGTTTTCACTCTTATGTGGATCCTGAGAAATTTAACAGAAACCCATGGGGGAGGGGAAGGAAAAAAAAAAGAGGTTAGGGAGAGAGCCAAAGCATAAGAGACTCTTGAAAAGTGAGAACAAACTGATGGTTGATGGGGGGGGGGAGGTGGGAGGGAGGGAAGGCTAGGTGATGGGCATTGAAGAGGGCATCTTTTGGGATGAGGACTGGGTGTTGTATGGAAACCAATTTGACAATAAATTTCATATTTTAAAAAATAAAATAAAATGAAGGACTTGAAGACATATCTAAGAAGCAGAATTGACTAACCTGGTGATATATACTGGATAGAGGGAGAAGTGGGAAGAGGGGAGGGATGTGAGGTAAAGGCAGGAGTCAGGATTGCTCCCGTATTTTTGTCTTTGCTTACTGGACAGAGGCACCAACAATAAATAGCACCTGACTTTGAGGCCATATGCTTTAGCCAAAGAGGCAGCAAGACTGCTTATGATTAGAACATTAGGCAAGTTATTTGAGGATTCAGATAGTCTTGTATAGTCTTTGTAACTTTACGTATAGAAATGCATGAACTAATAGCCCCAGAAATTTGGTGTTCCCTGACCTGGGCTCATGTTCAATGACTCTGGCTTCATGGACTATTTCAGTCTTGTTTATATACCAACTCTGGTGTAGCTAACATGATACAGGTCTCATCATTACGTAAACCTATTTATCAACCTTAATTGTTCAAATAGGAGTCATCAATATAACTACTTTACGCTTAGTTCTTTCACATTTTGGCTTTCCTTCTGAATGCTACAGTGTAGGCCCATTAGTTTGTTCTCTGGATAATAATCTTGCTGCTTTGGTCTTTGATCACTTATTTGGTTAATATCTGAAGTCTTCTGAGGTGTTTCTCTTCACTTTGCATTTAGGAGATAGGAAGTACATCAGAAAGTTTGGAAGTTAACTAGAGTATTACTGTAAGTTGAGTTGGAGGGGAAGGAGTTGAAGATGAAAAGTTGCCTACTTTTAATCAGTTAGATTCAAGCACTTGAAAATTTGGTCCATCTGTTGTTTATGACTTGGTGAAAAAATGGGGTATGTCTGAACATATTTAGCTGTTCAAGAGTTTCTTTTACTGAGTCAGTCTAAGGACGTTTCTGAACAGATTCTATGATTCAAAGGGAGAATCAAAATAAACAAGGAATTGCATTCCCCATGAATATGAGTAGAAGGGAGTTCTGTGGCTTTAGAACTATAAGAAATGATCCAGGCATATGCTTCAGTTATCTATTGCAATATAACAAACCACTCTAAAACTCAGTGGTAGATATAACAGAAACCATGTTGTTATAGTCAGGACTTTGTGAGTTAAGAATAAAAATAAAGCATCCTGGGGAAGGCTCATCTCTGCTCCATCATGACTGGGACCTTGTCTGTCCTGGCTTGAATGGCTGGGGATTAGATGACTTGATGAGGTGATATGTATGGGGGCCATGATTCTGGTTCAGGTTTTCTTTATGTCACATCTTTTGCAGCTGGCATGTCCAAGATGGCATCTTCATTCACGTATCTGGTGCCTGAGCTGGGCTGGACTGGATGGAAAAGCTGGGGCTGGTTCTCTCTTTCTCTCTCTATGAAACTTCTCCATGTATCTTAGGATTCTTCATAACCTAGAAATCTCAAAATAGTTGAAATTCTTACGTAATGAGTGGCTTCACCTGCAGTGAACATTCCAAAAGGCTTGGGTGAAACTATCTAAGGCTTCCTATGACTCAGCTTCAGAAGTGTAAAAACTTTTCTGTTGTATTCTGTTGATCAAATAAGTCACTAGGTCAGCCTAAATTCAATAAGAGGGATATCACAGTCTAATTTTCATTGGGAGGAGGGGGAAAGATTTTATGGTTATAGTTAATGTGCTATATAGCACATGATGAAAAGTCTCATGATGATGACATTTTAATTGAAGTGGAAATTAATCTCTCCTGTTGTCTTAGGTGCAATACTCTCTGGCTGAGAATAAAAAAGGGAGGGCATACAAGTTGAAGTCCTTTACATTCAACCTGATTTTTAGGGTAATGGATTAAGGATTTTTAAAAAAAAATTTTTTAACGTTTATTTATTTTTGAGACAGAGAGAGACAGGGCATGAACGGGGGAGGGTCAGAGAGAGGGAGACACAGAATAGGAAACAGGCTCCAGGCTCCGAGCTGTCAGCACAGAGTCTGACGCGGGGCTTGAACTCACGGACCGTGAGATCATGACCTGAGCCGAAGTCGGCCACTCAACTGACTAAGCCACCCAGGCACCCCAAGGATTTTTTTAAGTTATGTAATAGCTTTCCCACAGCAGAGACTAATAGTATCATTAATAGCTATTTACTGATAATATATGTATGTCTCATGGAATCCACTAGAATTGGTTCTTTGATACAAATACTTGTTTTGAATCTAAATGTGAAACTGATCAACTGAAATCAAAATCATTCCATTTACCTTGGCTTGACAGGAATTATTTTCCTCCCTTCCTTATTCTTACTTCTAATTATGGAAATAAAAATGTGTTTCTTTAGCAAGATCTCATCTTTCTGACTTCCTTTATTCCTGGTTCTGCCCAGATTTAGACCTTTCATAGCTTTTTTTATTACTACTGCATCAGTGGATAATTTGCTTCTAGGCTTTTTCCAATTTTGAGTAATCTCACACTGCTGTCTGAGCCATGGTCTAGCTCTATCATCCAAAAGCATGTTACTTCATATCTGTTAAAATTAATCTATTTATTTATAAAATCTCACCTTCTAGTATTGTTGTAAGAAATAAATAAAATTACATACATAAGTAACTTTCTGCTTGTTGCCTATATAAATATAATTAAAGATGAATTTTGTGGCTCCAATGATAAAACTAATATCAGATTTATTTCTCAAAATGAATGAACATGGAGAACATAAAATGAATGAGCAACACAAAGGCTTACAATATATAAATAAAACCAAATCAAACAGGACTGCCAAATACAGATTCATAGGTTGTGCACTCACTATAAAACCCCAGGGGGGCACCATTTATGGAAATAATAAAGTGAATGACACTCCTAGATATATGCAGTACATAGCCTGTACAACTGTACATGTAGGCTCTGAAAGCAAGCTTCAATGTGATCTTCTCCTTTCCTTAGACCCATTAAAGAGAACACCAGAGGATAATGAGCTCAAGGGAGAGTAAATGTTACTTATTTGTTCTTTTCCAGGCCTAGTAAATTACATGTTCACACTGAGGGAAAGTTGTGATTTTGTTCAGCAGCCTGCAATCACAGGGAGGTGTGTTGCCTCTTTGACCAAGGTGAGGAACAGTATTGACACCAGTAGGTATAACAACACTGACAGTTTCTGATATGGGTAATTGTTCACCTCTCTTCTCTCCCTTTTCTGGTGCTAATTGGGTGTTGGAATTAGTCTTCTGGAGAGTCACTGAATATTCAGAGTCTGGGCTTACCTATCCAAAGCAACCTCCTCAATTTTTAAATTATATTACAAAAAGGTCTCTACATTTCAAATATACCATTTGGTTTAAATTTTGTTGAATTTTGTTGAATTTTGTTTAAAGCAAACTACTATAATCAAGTTGCGTCTCTTGTTTAGGTCTTAATGCCCACAGTCCTCAGCCAATGTAGTGGACAGCAGGTTGACCAAGTGAAGATAGTCTTTTAAAAAGTGGCCTTTGGTGCACCTGGGTGCCTCAGTTGGTTAAGCGTCTGACTCTTGATTTCAGCTCAGGTCATGATCTCACTGTTCATGGGATTGGGCCCTACACTGGGCTCTGCACTGACAGTGCTAAGCCTGCTGAGGAGTCTCTCTCCCTCTCTCTCTGCCCCTCCACTCTCCAAAATAAATAAATAATCATTTTCTAAAACGTGGCATTTGTAGACAGCCTTCCTCAGAGCCACTGCTAGACTGCTGTTTCCAGTGAACTCTTGTGTCCTTGGAAGAGGGATAAGATGGGGATCTGCCAAGTAAAGTATTGGCAGGAGGCAAGATACAGTGAGAAACTTTTAAAGGGGATCTGAACAAAGGACCTTCCCGGATGGTAACAAACCTACAGAGAGGGAGAAACCCTCAGGGACCATCTGGGTGGGAAGGGCCTTGAGTTCGGGGCAAACCCCCCATACTGCGCTGATAAGAGCCTGAGACCCAGAGAGACCATGGTCACACAGGACATTTGTAGCAGGTCCTGAACATTTGGTTGTGTCCTTAGTGGTTCTTGGCCCTTCTAGAATCCCTGCCTTGATCTTGCCACAATACAAAAACTGCCAGAACCTGCTGGGATCCAGGACTGCAGAGACCCAACTAGAGGATGCTCATGAACCAGGATAATTGGGGAGTGTTGTGGTCTTCTGACAACCTCTCTGGCATTGGTAAGGGACCACATCAGCAGCTGATTTTCTGTATGATCACAGGTAGTGCCATCCATCTTTGGGCCTGTTTCTAAGTCAGTGAAGGACTTGGGCACCATGATCTGGGATACTTTTGGGTCTCAGTGTATCTTCAGGAACTACCCAAAGGAGCAGGGCCAGAGAGGGGGAAGAAAGGCCCTCCTCCATTCTATGTTCTGAGGGCTCCAGGAACTGCCTCTACCTACACTCAGCTCCCAGGAGCCTGAGGGCAGAGCAGTGGGCAGGGATTTACAGAAAATGACATCTTGAGACACTTTGCTGAGGTTCTATACCACGTCATTAGCTTTCTAATAGGAATGGTTCCTTTGAAATGCTCAAGATAGCATCCCTGGCTGACACTGGTTGCTTGAGCTACAGAGCATGCAGCAGCAGGTATCGGTGTCCTGTGGGGTGTACTGAGTCTCTGTGTATGTAGAGTACATTGTGTGTGTCTGTCTGTGACTATGATTGTATATATCTATGGGAGGGTCTGTGGAAGAAAGGTTTGGGGGGGTTCCCTGTGTATGATTCTGTGCATGTTTTCATCCTCTTTCCTTAGAGGACTGAGCCTGAACATCTCTTACTTTATTGGTCATTTTTATATCTTTTAAATTTTAGTTTTTTTAAAGTTTTTTTTAATGTTTATTTTTTTTAATTTTTTTTTAATATCTGAAATTTATTGTCCAAATGGTTTCCATACAACACCCAGTGCTCATCCCAAAAGGTGCCCTCCTCAATAATGTTTATTTTTAAGAGAGAGAGACAGAGACAGAGCGTGAGTGGGGGAGGGGCAGAGAGAGAGAGACGTAGAATCTGAAGCAGGCTCTAAGCTCTGAGCTGTCAGTACAGAGCCCGAGGTGGGGCTCGAACTCACAAGCTGTGAGATCATGACCTGAGCCAAAGTCGGACACTTAACCAACTGAGCCACCCAGGCACCCCAATTATTTTTTTGAGGGAGAGAGAGAGTGCATGCATGCATGTGCAAGAGCGGGGGAGAGGCAGAGAGAGAAGGAGAGAGAGAATCTTAAGCAGGGTCCATGCCCAGTGCAGAGCCCAATATGGGGCTGGATCTGACAACTGAGATTATGACCTGTGCTGAAATCATGAGTCAAACACTCAGCTGACTGAGCCACACAGTATCCCTGTCATTTTTTTATCTTTTAAAAAATTGCCTGCTAGTGTCATTTTCTGGGTTTTATTAGATTGCTTATTTTTTCTTAATTGCAAGACCTCTTTATATATTAGATATTAAACTTTTATGTCATAAATGAAAATAAAAAGTGTCATTTGTATTGGGAGGAGAGCTTGGGCTTCATAATGGTGAGATTTCTTGGAGCCTCTTTAATATTCAAGCTAAACACAAGTTCCTATCTACTAGAATGTAATCTCTCTCTTCAAACACCTTTGACAGCTTATTTAATATAGAATAAAATAAAATCTGTAAGTCCTTATGAAAATCACTCTAAATTTGCCAACATTACTGAATTTTTCTCTTTTAAGCTTCAGTTTAAATGTCACTTCCATGGAAAGGCCTTCCTGACTAGCTTATCTAAAATAAAATTGTGCACATTTTGCTCTATCACAGAGCCTTATCTTCTTCTTCAGTAAACTTATACTGTAAGAATAGTGTTTTTTATAGCTCAGTCTCTGTTTTCTGTCTGTTTGGTTTCTGAATGTATGTATTAAACGATCATGTGTTAGAGAAATAAAATGAATGGAGAAGGAAAAGAAAGAGAGAAGAAAAGCGGGAGACAGGAGGGAAAGCCGGAAGGAGAGAGAGAGGGTGGACCTTTGGCAAAGGCGCTTTTTGTCTATGTTTATTCTGGCTACTTTAACAAAATACCACAGACTGGGTACCTTGTAAACATCAGAACTTTATTTTGCAAAGTTCTGGAGGCTGGGAAGTCCAAGATCAAGATGCCAGTGCAGTCGCGTTCTGGCAAGGGCCCACTTACTGGTTTGTAACTGGTGCCTTCTTGCTGTGTCTTTATATGGTGGAAAGGAGTCTGCAAGCTCTATGGGGCCTTGTTTAAGAGGCATTAATCCCCAGAGAAAGACAAATAGCATATGATTCCGTTCATATATGGAATTTAAGAAACAAAATAAATGATCAAAGAAAAAAAGAGACAGAAACAGACTCTTAAATGCAGAGAACAAACTGGAGGCTGCCTGAGGAGAGGTGGGTGGGGGGATGGGTGAAGTTAAGGGGATCAAGAGTACCCTTGATCAGTACTGAGTAATACATAAAATTTTTGAATCATTATGTTATATACCTGAAACTAATATAACACTCTATGTTAATTAAACTTCAATTAAAAAAAGGCACTAATCCCATGCATGAGGGCTCAACCTTCATGACACAATTGCCTCTCAAAGGTCCTGCCTCCTAATGCCATCAACTTTAGGGGGTTAGGATTTCACCATTTCAATTTTGATGGAAAATAAACATTCAGACCATAGTACTCTCCTTTGAACAAACTTGAGTCAGGCTCGCCTGAATCCTCTTTATAACTAGTCCCTGACCTTGGGCTCTGTCCTTGGCCCATAGACCAGTTTTAGCCAAAATCCTCCTTGGTCAGTTTATCAGAAAACCTCCACCCTTGATTACTGATCAATTTCTTTATCTTTCACCCTCCATATCTTACTATCCTCTGCCCGACCTCAGCAAAACTACTGTCAAGTTGGTTTAGCCAGAATTCCCCTTACCCCTGTGTTTCCTCTTAGTAATTTTCTATCCACTAACTCACACTCTACTCCTTGGCTATTAATCTCCACTTGTTCTTACTGTATTCAAGATTGAATCCAGTCTGTCTCTCCTACTACAATACCCCATTGTGGTAGTCTCCCTGGATGAAGTCTTCCTTATGTTAACAAATCTTGCTTGTTTGCAGTGACATGACCTCCCTTAACCCCAGTAATATCAGACATGCACATCCTCTCCTGTGACATTTTGCAAGCTTTCCGAAATGTCTACATATGATTCTGAAATTTTACCCAATGCATTTGAAATATAACTCAAGATTTTTCCTATCATTGTGGTTATTATAAAAGTTATCTTGAGTGGGATATGTAAATAAGTTTTATTCCTGTATAATCATTGGCTGAAGAACATTTGATTGAGAAATAACCATATAGTGTAGGTATTAAAACAAAGAACTCCTCTATCAGGGAAACAGTGTAAATAGAAGATATTTTGTGGGATGTATCTTATTATAGGTGTTGCTAAACACTGTAGGTCATAATGTTATTTTCTAACTTCCATTCTCAAAGTAATTTTAAATAAAAAAATAAATTTAATCTTAATTCCTTTTTTTAAAGTTAAAAAATGTGTATTTATTTATATTGAGAGAGAGAGAGAGAGAGAGAGCGAGCACGAGTGAGGGAGGGACAGAGAGAGAGGGAGAGAAAGAATCCCAAGTAGGCTCCGCACTGTCAGAGCTGAGCTCAACATGGGGCTCAGTGTCACAAACCTCTAGATCATGACCTGTGCTGAAATCAAGAGTTCGATGCTCAACGAACTGAGTCACCCAGGCACCCCTTAAACTTCATTTCTTAAATTCAGTTAAAACATTTCTGTTTGTTATTGTTTAAGAATTTAATTCAGTTATGCAAAAATATATCTACAGCTTATACTGAATATGACATCCATTCCAGCCCACCTTTCTCACTTGTATTTCTATATATCCTGAGTGAGTCAGTCTGCTTTTAGGGTTTTCCAAAAAATCTGGATGTTTCCTAGTTAATAGTCATCTTCATATGCACATGTGAACCGTTTCCATGGTTTCTAAGTTTATTATTAGAGGAGTTTAAAATAAGTTCATAGCAACATAGAAAGTGGTTGTAGACAACCTTATTCCAATTATAGACCCTCTCCTCCCTAATACTCATAGAGTAAGAGGTCATCAGAGATGATGAGTAGATAAGCAGAAAACTGAGAAAGGAAGGAAATCATAGAACGAATTCAGCTGGGGATGAAGGAGTAACTGCCCTTTGCTTGGAGAAAATGTAAATTTCTTACTAGAGGAGAAATCTCTTTAAAATGTTTAACTGTGGGGTGCCTGGCTGGCTCAGTCAGTAGAGCATGTGACTCTTATCTCATGGTTGTAAGTTCAAGTCCTACATTTGGTGTACAGATTACTTTAAAATAAAATCTTAAAAAAATGTTTAGCCGTGCTGGTGATTATTAACTCTTTATTGCAAATTTAGTTGCATTAGGTCAGGAACTGTAAGAAACAACTAGTGTTTGCATCTTCCTAAGTAAAAAGATTATGGTAGACAGAGTATTCCATTTATCTAGTTATAGAATAGCTTAAAGATAATCAGATTGTAATTGTAATTTGTGTGTTTGCCTGTGTGTGTGTGTGTGTGTGTGTGTGTGTGCGCACGCGCGCATGCACGCGCTCATGCATGCGAGCAAAGGCAAAGGTGTTTTTAACACTAACATTCATGTTCTCTGACTCAAAGACAATAGTTTCATAGAGAAGTGTGGTTGAAAGAATTGATTGGTACCTGGCAGGAAGTTCTCCTCAGATTGATTACATTTAAAAAGCCCTAGGAGTAGATGGGGCTGAGAGTAACCATCCGTAAATTTCAGAACTCAAATGAGAGTCTTCTTGACAGCAGGGTGTTCAGTATAGAAAATAGTTTCTGCACTGACACTGTCTCCTAAGGTTCAGTTTATACCAAATATTTGTGCCAAGACAGTGTAATGTGATGGAATGAAAACTGAACTTGTAATCAGGACATGTGCATTAGGTTCCTGTTGAGTTCTTATTACCAGTACTGTTTTAGAAAGTTACAGCTCTGGGACTAAAATTCTGTCTTTAAATGATCTCTAAATATCTTTTGGGCTTGAAATTTCTGTGATACTCTGATCCTATTTTATCATTGTAGGGATACTGTATACAGGGAGACAGCTAGATAGATTAATGTATGTATCTATGGGTGGGTAGAAAGACGAATGTGGGTATATATATATATATATATATATATATATATACATATATATATACATATATATATATATACACACACACACAGGCATCTATAATTATACACATGTATATATATGGATATATGTATATGTGTGTATGTATATACATACATGCAGTTACTTTTATGCATATGTATATATGTAGAGTGACATCTAAAAATTCTTCTGATCACAATCTGTTACTGAAGAAGTAAGGCCTCTTAACAGCAAATAAGACTTGAAAGATACCTTTAGGTTATGAAAAATACTATTAAATTAATCCATAAATATTGATATGTGTGTATTGTAAAAAAATGCTTCTTAGTGGATACAAACATACACAGTGAATAATAAAAATATCATGAATATATCTACAAAGAATTCTAATATTGAAAGTCTACCCAGCACTGCTATCAGGAATCTTAGTTTTACAAAATAATAACTTTCACTTTTGATATATAGTATACATACTATCTGTAGAAATATTTTCTTGGCAGTGATCTTAATAAGGTTCCTGTAAATAACAAGCAGATAGTGAAATCCACATTTTATTCCTTTAACCAACATTTTTGGGTTTATGGGACACTAAAGACCTCAGTCATCAATCTTACAGAGCATTTTACTAAGTATATATATCATTGCACAGTGAATGAATACATATTTTGAATTGTCTTCTACACAGGTTGAGTATATTTCTGTGAAGTACTCGGCTGTGTTTGAATGGAATAGGCCCATCAGTGAGAGGTCACAAGTAATCGGCCCTCTCTATATGCTTGCAAGTTTACAAATAACTAAGAATTTAGATGGGGAGTCTTAAAAAGCTGAAACTAAAAATTACTGTAAAAACATAGAACTTTAAAGTTGTAAAAAGCTTCATTCTTTTTCAAATGTCAGAAACAATAGCTGACTAGTTAAATGAGTTTTCAAAAAAAAAGTCTCATGGCAAAACAGCAACAGAAATACGACTTCAAACTTATGTTTCTGGGACTAATGTTCTTTCCATCATACTCTGTTTCTCCCCCACATTTGTCACATTGAACCACTTACAAAGATCCAGGTTTAACTCTTCAAAAGAAGAGAAACCATGTGAAAAATATGATTGAATCTTTCAGATAACTTTTCAGAGCAAGTGATGCAAACACTGTTTCTCTCACCTTGTTCCAGGATTTGTTTAGTCTTCTCTAACTCAGTATTACTATTCATTAGGGACTTCATCTGTTGTTCACACTCAGTTGGCCATGCTATGGACTCCAGTGTTTTGAGAGGAAGCCTTACATGGTGAAGCATTTGAGTAGGTGAGAGGAACACAAGTAGAGGAAACTAGAGGAAAGGTATTGGAGATGATGTGGTGAGTTGTTACTTTTCTACTTCAGTTATTCTTGAATGATGATTTTTACTAACATGATCTTACTACACACTTGATGTATGATATATACAGACTCCCTTACCTTAGAACATAACTGTGGCAAATGTATCTACAGCTGCAAATTTAGGTACCAAAGAGTCTAAGAAGCCCTGAAAAGCCATATACCTTTATGTTTTCTTTTTCTTTTTGATTTTGGAGTTATTTTGTGTGTGTGAGAATTGAATAGAACTAAAAGATTAAAAATCTCCCTTATTTATGTAGTAATTTCTGTTCATCTGCTTTTTCTCAGATAATATCCCTTTAGGAATCCTTCCTTGAATATCCAGCCCTTCCCTCTCCAGGAAGAGATAAGTTCCCCCACTCTTTATAGTGAAAACTCCTGGGCATGCTTTCTCATACCTCTTTTAGCAAGACGTTGAATTGTGGATTTACTTGTCTAAATCTTTTTGGTCTGTGAGAAAATTGAGTGTAGGGTTTGAATCCTCCAATACTTTATCTTCCAGTACCAAGCACAAACGGACCAACTAACACATAGCTTTAAAACATAGTATCTTGTGTATATTGTAGGTGCTAAATACGTTTGTACTTCCAAAATATTAAATAATTAAGGTTAGGAAACATGCTAGGAAAAATTAACAGGTACAAGTGGGAGAGGAAGTTGGTGCAATAGTAGGAGGACCCCTGGCTTGTCTTGTCCCATAAACACAACTAGATAACTATCAAATTGTCTTGAATACCTCTGAAATCAACTTGAAGACTAACAGAACAAACTCCATAATTAACGAGAGAGAAGAAACCACATTGGAGAAGGTAGGAAGTGTGGAGATGTGGTTTAGGGGAGAAATGGAAAGGTGCTGCAGAGGAGAGGGACCTGTTGTCAGGTAGAAGGGCTAGAGAGAGAGGAACACACAGGGGAATGCACAAGGAGTACATTTCCCCATAGCCATTGTCTTGGAAAATGACAGGGGCTGAATTTTGTTAGTTCTTATGACCAGCTGGGCTTAGAATCTGGAGTTTTAAAGGTCAGTGGACTTAGCTGGGATAGAGTGCACTGCTCCTGGAGGGAGGCCAGACAACCTGGGGGCAGATAGCATGGAAATAGTGATCTGAAAAGTGCCTGAGGCTCACAAGGAAGGTTATTTGCTATTCTCTGAGTGTTTCCCTAAAAGGCAGCATTCACAGGGAAGCCTTTCCCTGAACAAAGGAGCTAACTGGCACCATTTCCCTTGCCTGCTTCTCAGTACAAACACAGAGATACTTGCAGGAAGCAGCACAGTGCCCACATTGGCTGCCTAACATGCTTACATCAAGCCCCATTTCCCTGTGCACATGCAAGAATGCCATTCTCAGTCAAGCTTGCCTCAGTCCCAGCACAGCCAGCCCCTCCCCGAGAAGATCAGCATAAGTCGCTGCCCACACTATGTCTCCTGACAAGAAAGTTCTGCAGGGCCTCAGTTTTAGTGGAGTTGGTGTCAGATCTCATTTCACAAGGAGACCAGAGCACACCTAGTTAAGACTCATCAAATTCAGGTCAAAGACCAACACTTCCCATAGCAGGCACGGAGAGCCTCTGCAGACTGGCCTGAAGCCAAAACACAACAGCAGAGCACGCACAGCACACACGGAAGACACTCCCCATAGTGTCAGGCCCTGGACACTACATGACCTCTTCTTCATAAGGCGAAAGGAACATAACTGGAACAGGAACAGGAAACATAACTGGCTTTTCTAACATGGAGAAGACATACAAAATGCTAAGATGGAGTAATTTATCCTGAATGAAAAAAGAAAATAAGGCCACAACCAGAGACCTAAGCAAAACATATACAAGTAACATCCCCGAGGGAGAATTTAAAGGAATAATCATAAGGATACTCACTGGGCTTGAGAAAAGAATAGAAGACATCTGTGAGACCCTTACAACAGAGATAATAGAGTTAAAAAAGAATTGATCAGGGATGAAGAGTGCAATAAACAAGATTAGAAATACACTTGATGCAATGAACAGTAGGCTGGAAGAAGCAGAGGAATGAATCAGTGCCCTAGAAGACAAAATAATGGAAAATAATGAGGCTGAACAAAAGAGAGAAAGAAGAATTATGGAACCCAAGAATAGATTGGGGGAACTCAGCGACTCCATCATATGTAATAATATTCATATTCTAGGAATCCCAGAAGAAGAGAGAGAAAAGGGGGCAGAACACTTTTTTGCAGGTAATAATAGCTGGAAACATCCCTAATCTAGGGAAAGAAACAGACATTCAGATATAGGAGGCACAGAGAACTCCCATCAAAATCAACAAAAGCAAGCTGACATCAAGACATATTATAGTTAAATTTGCAAAGTATAGTGATAAAGAAAAAACTAAAGCAGCAAGACAAAAGATGTCCTTAAATTATAAGGGAAGACCAATAGGGCTAGCTGGAGATTTCTCAGTGGAAGGTTGGCAAGCCAGAAGGGAGTGGCATGATATATTCAAAGTGCTGAATGAAAAGAATCTGCAGCCAAGACTATCCAGCAAGTCTATTAGTCAGAATAGAAAGAGAGGAAAAGAGATTCCCAGACAAACAAAAACAAAAGGAGTCCCTGATCACTAAACCAGCCCTGCAGGAAATATTAAGGGGGACTCTGAGTGGAAAGGAGAGACCAAAAGTGACAAAGACAAGAAAGAATCAGATAACATCTCCAGAAACAACAACAAAACAAGTAATAAAATGGCACTAAATACATATCTATCAATAATTTCTTTGAATGTACGTGGACTAAATGCTCCAATCAAAAGAAATAGAGTGTCAGAATGGATAAAAAAACAAGAACCAACTATATGCTGCCTATAAGAGACTCATTGTAGACCTAAAGATACATGTAGATTGAAAGTGAGTGGATGGAGAAACATTTATCGCACAAATGAATGTGAAAAGAAAAACAGGAGTAGCAGTATATGTATGAAAAACCAGACTGTAAAACAAAGACTAACAAGAGATAAAGAAGGGCACCAAATCATAATAAAGGGGACAGTCCAACAACAAAATCTAACAATTGTAAATATTTATGCACCACCCTATGAGCACTCTAATATATAAAACAATTAATACTAAACATAAAGGAACTCATTTATAATAATACAATAATAGTAAGAGTGGGAGATACAGGTGAGTAGAAAGAGGATATTGGGGAAAAATCATGATTTATGATTATTAAAGTGTTTTTTTAATCTAGTAGAAAGGGCTGTTAAATACTTTGAAAATTTGCAAAATTCATTTTCGTTAGTTCATCAGGTGAAATATGGTGATATCCTCGTAGCTGCTCATCTTTCAAATTTTTCTTAAGTAACAGCTTCTTGCTGTTGTTTCTGAAGCTGACTTTTTCCTTATCTTTTAGATTCTATTGAAATCAGTTATGGTGATTTACCATTAAGCACTTCAAGATGTATTAAGTTATTTAGGCCTCCATAATAAATTGGAGAGGGAATGTAGCTTAGTCTTAGCATCGAGATGCCTTTTAAAAAGTACAGTGTCCAAATCATTTTAGAAAAAAAATCCTGACTTTAACCATTTCTCATGAAAAAACATAAAAGGGAACTTAATTCCCTTAAAAAGGAACATTATTCAAATCTCTATCCTCCTACCCAATTTTCTTACATTCCATAATATTGCAGAATTTCTTACACAGAAATTCCCAATTATATCCAGCACTATTACCCATCTGGCTTTTTCCTTTATTCTTTGCTACAAATATTCCAGTATTTTCTTATTAAGATAGTTTTCATGTCTTTCCTCCCAAGCATTTCATTTATATTTTAGATAGAAAGAGATGATAAACTGGATCAGAAATGATACAATTTGGGGGGCAAATTTGGGAAGTGGAAACACTTGCCATATTAGTTTTTTTGTTATGTCCTGTGAACTATTATGATGATTTTATGCTATATTTTGGCCTCATCTACTTCATTTTAACTTCATTAAGGAGAAAGATTATGAATTTTGTAACTTTGTAGCTGCCACCTCATATAGTCATGGAGGAAATGGCCAATTATTTAGGCATGACAAAGTCTTGAGATCCTTCCAGGCCTTTCCATCCCTAAGAACAGATGTTTTTGACAAACTAAGATCAATAGCATGGCCATCTATTTTGTAAATTAAATGTTACTGGAACTTAGCCAAGCCCAGTGATTTAGTGCATGGCTGCCTTCAAGGGCAAAGTTGATTAGTTGCCATAGAGACCAGAAGGCTGGCAAGCCTAAACTACTTATTATTTGGCCTTTAAGAAAGTTTGCCAACCACTGCCTTAGAAAACAAATCCAAACTCCTCAACTTGTTTAAAAAAATTGTTAAATTTGCCTGTCCAGTACTTCTTTCCTCTTAACTATTTTGAGGATAATCTCTACTTTTGTGTGGTTGTTCCATTGAAAAGACCCCAGCTCATGCTTTATCAAAGCTTCTCGCCTAGAAGATTGAATATGGAGCAAAATGCTGCAATGATGAGAGATGGCTCAGATTATTTCACATCAGTTATGTTGGTAGTATCCTGCCTCTTGGTCAGTAACATTCTGGCCAAACTGTTTCTTTTAAAGGAAGGCTCTCTAACTTTCTGTTCTGTCATCTGCCGAAATGTTCTGGTTTTCCTCTAGCTCCACAGCAGTACTATGAACCTCTGGTGTTTATCCCCAAGTCCCCTTGAGGCCAAAGACAGACAGATTTGGTTTTCATAATTTGCTACCAGAACATCCTAACATATATACTTGGTATAAAAATATACTACTAATTTGGTACCTGCTCAGAGCTATTGGTCAGGGCTGTACACATCTCCAGAAAATGCCATTCACTTGACATCATTATGAATGGCACTGTTTGGAGTTGTGCAGTGCCTAGCCTTCATAGCTGTAAAAGACTGTCTTGCATCTGCTTATCTTTACAGCTCTCATTCAGTTGTCTTACATCCATACTGTATGCTCTACAATTGAGTCAGTTACAGCAACTTTTACTATCCAGACAGGCCGTGGCATTACTTGGTCTTCTTGTGATCACCTTCTTCTCACTGCCAAATACAGACTCTTCATAGTTTATTCATCTGCCAAAGTCCTATTCATCCTTTAATGCTCTTCTCCAGATATCATCTCTACTGTAAAACTTTTTCTGTTACATTATTTTCCTGCCACCCACCATAAGCATTCATAGTAAATGACTTAATCAAATGTATGCATAATACTTGGTATATATTTCTATCAACTCATCTCATGATGGTTTTATGTTAGTCTTCTGTACTAACCTGTGTGCACTTTGAGCAAACAAATTTGTCTAATTGTGGCCAACTAGAGGAGACCCTAGCATATAGCAGGTGCTTAAATGGCTATCTTTTTGTGGACCCTTTATTGTATTCTTTAACACTCATAATTCACTGAGTGAGTCAAATTATTTAATACTTTGAGTTTTCAATTCCCCATTATAACTTATATCCAAATGCAGTAATATTTACTTCTTTCTACCACTTATCAGTGTCAAGTAAAAAACAAATCCTAAGTTAGTAAGGAGAGACTTTATTTGAAAATATAATTGCAAGGAGGGGTCTCTTGCAATAGAGGGAGAGGACTGTTGCAAAAGAGAGTACATGTGACCATAAGATCTGCAAGTCTTTCAAAGGTTAGGCAAAAGGGATTTTATTTTATTGGGAGGGGTAAAGAAGGTTAGGAAGAAGAGGGTGTGGGGAAGTGGGACAAACGAGTAGCTTAACTGGATAGTAGATCAGAATATTTTACCCAGCCTGTTCTCAGGAGAGATTGTATGTTGACTCAGGCTGACACTGAATCAGAGTTCTGGAGCTTGGAGCAAGGAGTGAAATTTTGATTTCACTCCTAAAGTTTGATTAACTCCTAAAGTTTGATTAACAAAGATTTTGTCACAATTGATTAGTAGGAACAGCATTTCAACTAATGATTTATGAGGCCAAACAATAGAAATTTGGAGGATCATTGGAGGATCATTGGCCTTGCCATAGAAATATAAGAGGAGGCATCTGTGAGTCTTATTTATGTCAAATGGGGAAGGATGGATCTTTGCAATAAGCTGTTTTCCACAGCACAAAGGACAGGGGATATTTTCACTTTTGCTATTTTCCGGGATTACAGGGTTCAGGTAAAATTCAACATTGTCAACAATGGTAAAGTTTTCAGTATCATAGGACAAAATTAGATCCAAACAAAACTTCATTTTCTTTTCCAGTGGTCATCACAAAGCCAATAATGTGTCCACTTGCTAAATTTAGTTACCTTTTGTCTTAGAAAGTTCCCCAAATTAAATAAATCAAGGATATTTTTAATGAAAAAGAAACTATTGCGTTCCCGTGTAAATCAATGTGGACTGAGTATCAGAAACTTCTCTAATTCCTTTCAAGCTAAAGTCCCCTTCATTCACTTGATAAGACTGTAGAGGGCACAATTATACTGGAACAAAGCATGAATGAAAGACTGAGAACTTTATTAATAAAACACACCTAGCTAATCACCTACATGTGGGCTGTCAGTGATTCTTATCTACCTTTCAGACCAAAGTTGTTGTTTTTTTTTTATCTTTTTAAAAGAAGGTTTTCTTATTTGTCCCTCTGCTTGCTTTTTACTTAATTCTAATCGCATTACATGTGGGAAATGTGTTTGAAGAAGTGGAATTATAAATGAGCCCGGCATTATTGTTATATTCACCTGCATTAAAATGTTATTGTAAGTCTGAGGCAAGGAAGTAAAAGATAATAGATTAAGAGAAAACTCGTGGGAAAATGAGCAAGCCATGTTAAAAACAAGTGACAAGTTTTTGTTACTATCTTGGAAGTAGCATATATTAGTTGAAAGACTAGGAATTAGTTGGGATATCCATTAGCTATTTGAAACACAGCTTTTACAAAGCTAAGTAAAGTTTTCTCTAATCATCAGCTCATTTGTGGTTTCAAGATCCTTTATTGTTGTTGATGCCATTACTACCAAAGTGAAGGCTGGCCTTCTTCCTAATAGTTTGCTCCTTCCCTTGTACTATGATATGTGTAAAACAAATGGCATATATGCACTATTGTTTAAAAAATATATTTGTTCATTTACTTTGAGAGAGAGACAGAGGGACAGAGAGAGCAGGGGAGAGGCAGAGAGATGGAGGGAGAGAGTATCCCAAGCAGTCTCCACACTGTCAGTGCAGAGCCCAATGCAGGGCTTGAACCCATGAACCAAACCATGAAATCATGACCTGAGCTGAAACCAAAAGTCAGACGCTTAACTGTCTGAGCCACCCAGGTGCCCCTATATGCACTATTTACATTTTTTTCCTCACCCTGCTTTCATTTCACATTCTACCAAGATTTTTATCTTCATCAGTAATGACTTTGTAATTCCCCAATTCACAGGGTTTTTTTTTTGTCTCATTGACTTAAAAATCTCAATTGCCTTTGATAATTTGCTGTCCATAGTTGCCTGTCTTTTCCCTTGAATTATGACTGTATACTACCTTGCTATTCTTCTTAAACATTTAAGAAATGAGTTTGTTACTTTGAGTGCTTCTTTTTGACTCTTCCCATTATATCATTTTGGGAGTTCTGCAAACTTCGATATTTTGCCTGCTGCTTCTCCTTCTCCATCAGAGTATTTATTCAATTTTATGGTTCCAACTAAAACTTGTCATTGGATTGGATATTGCCTCGATGACAAATGGCTCTGGTATTTATATGGTTTATTACATATTTATATAGCTTCAGCTTTATTTTGCTCACTGACGTGTAAATATTTACAAATGGGTGTTTTGCTTTTCCTTTAGAGATAGCTAGTGAAAATCATTTTTTATCCAAAACTTGTCCCCTTTTCTGATTTTTCATTGTTGTACCTGTGCTTAAACTTATTTGAATATTTTTTAACTTATTCTTTACTCTGCAGGCTCATTGCTACCCTCCTATGCCATGCCCTTATCCAGGTAACTAGTCTGAGTTCATTAGAGTTCAAGGTGGCAGACTTTATTTTATATTTAAGTATAATTAACATACCGTGTTATAATAGTTTCAAGTGTATAGTATAATTATTCAATGATTGTATATATAACTTAGTTCTGATCACAATAAGTATATTCTTACCCCTTTACCTATTTCATATTTCACCCTTCTCCCCACCAACCTTCCCTCTGGTAACAGTTCTCTATATTTAAGGCCTTGTTTTTTGTCTGTTTGTTTGTATTTGTTTTTTCTGTTCATATGTTTTATTTCTTAAATTCCACATATGAGTGAAAGATATATGGTATTTGTTTTTCTCTGACTGACTTATTTCACTTAGTATTATATCCTCTGGGTCCATCGATGTTGCAAATGGTAAGATTTCACTCTTTTTTATGGCTGAATAGTATTTCATTATAGATACCATATATACGTATCTATACACACACACACACACACACACACACACACACCCCATATCCTCTTGATATTCGTCTATGGGTAGACACATAATTTGACTTTTGTAAATCATGGTGCATATATATCTTTTTGAATTGGTGTTTCTATTTTCTTTGGGAAAATACCTAGTAGTAGAATTACTGGCTTGTATGGTAATAGTATTTTTAATTTGGGGGGAACCTCTGTATTGTTTTCACAGTGGCTGCATCAGTTTGTATCCCCATCAATAAGGCATGAGAATTCCTTTTTCTCCACATCTTCACCAACATTTGTTATTTCTTGTCTTTTTTGTTTTACAGGTTTGTGGTGGTATCTAAGTGTTGTTTTGATTTGCATTTTCCAGCTGATGAGTAATGTTGAGCATCTTTTTATGTGTCTGTTGACCATATGTATGTCTTTGGAAAAATGTCTTCATGTCTTCTGACCATTCGTAAATTGGATTATTATTTTTTGTGTGTTTTGAGTTGTATAGCTTCTTTATATAATTTGAATATTAACACTTTATCATATATATCATTTGCAAATACATCCTCCCATTCAGTAGGTTGCCTTTTTATTTTGTTGATGGTTTCCTTTGCTGTACAAAGATTTTTTGGTGTACTCCCAACAGTTTATTTTTGCTTTTGTTTCCCTTGCTAGAGGAGACAAATCTAGGAAAATGTTTCTATGGCTTATGTCAAAAGAATTGCTTCCTATGTTTTCTTCTAGGAATGTTATAGTTTCAAGTCTCAAATTTAGGTCTTTAATCTATTCTGTATTTGTGTATGGTGTAAGAAAGTGGTCCAGTGTCATTCCTTTGATGGAGCTGTCCTGTTTCCCCAGCATCATTTGTTGAAGAGACTGTCTTTTTCTCACTGTATATTCTTGTCCCCTTTGTTGTAGATTAACTGACCTTAAAGCATGGGTTTATTTCTGGACTTTCTATTCTGTTCCATGATGTATGTATCTACTTTTGTGCCAGTACCATATTGTTTTGATTACTACAGCTTTGTAGTATATCTTGGAATCTTGGATTGTGAAACCTCCAGCTTTGTTCTTCTTTTTCAAGTTTTCCATGGCTATTCAGGGTCTTTTGTGGTTCCATACAAATTTTAGGATTATTATTTTTTTTTAATTCTGTAGAAAATGCTGTTGTTATTTTGATAGAAATTGCATTAAAGCTGCAGATTGCTTTGGGTAGTATGGATATTTTAACAGTATCCTCAAATTCATGAGCATGAGATATATTTCTGTTTATGTCATCTTCAATTTCTTTCATTGACATTTTGTAGTTTTCAAAGTCTAAATTTTTCATCTCCTCAGTTAAGCTTATTCCTAGGTATTTTATTAATGTTTTTGGTGCAGTTGTAAATGGGATTGCTTTTTTTTTTTAATTTCTCTTTATGCCACTTCATTATTAGTGCATAGAAATGCAACAGATTTCTGTGCATTGATTTTGTACCCTATGACTTTCCTGAATCCATTTATCAGTTCTAGTGGTTTTCTGGTAGTGTATTTAGGGTTTTCTATATGTACTATCACGTTATCTGCAAATACTGAAAATTTTACTTCTTCGTTACTAATTTGGATGCCTTTTATTTCTTTTTCTTATCTTATTTCTGTGGTTAGAACTTCTAGTACTATGTTGAATAAAAATGCTGAGAGTGGACATCCTTGTCTCATTCTTGATCTTACAGGAAAAGCCCTCAGTTTTTTTACCACTGAGAATGATGTTAGTTGTGGGTTTTTCATATATGGCCTTTATTATGTTGAGATAAGTTCCCTCTAAACATACTTCGTTGAGTGTTTTTTATCATGAATGGATGTTGTACCTTGTCAAATACTTTTTCTGCATCTATTGAGATGATCATAGAATTTTTAACCTTTCTCTTGTTAATGTGATGTATCATGTTAATTGATTCGCAAATATTGAACCACCCTTGCATCCCAGGAGTAAATCCCACTTGATCCCACTTGAATGATTGTCTTAAAAATTTTTTTTAAACGTTTATTCATTTTTGAGAGAGAGAGAGAGAGAGAGAGAGAGAGAGAGAGAGAGACAGGACATGAGTGGGGGAGGGGCAGAGAGAGAGGGAGGGAGACAGAATCTGAAGCAGGCTCCAGGCTCTGAGCTGTGAGCACAGAGCTCGACACGGGGCTCAAACCCATGAACCTGAGATCATGACCTGAGCCGAAGTCAGATGCTTACCTGACTGAGCCACCCAGGCACCCCTTGAATGATTCTTTTACTGTATAGTTGGATTCAGTTTGCTAATATTTTGTTAAGGTTTTTTACACCTATGTTCATCAGAGATATTGGCCTGTAGTTTTCTTTATTTGTAGTGTCTTTATCTAGTTTTGGTAAGAGAGTAATTCTGGCTTCACAGAATGCATTTGGAATCATTCCTTCAAGAGGGCAGACTTTTCTATATGCTTTGTACATTAATGTAGTCTGAGCTTACAAGATGGTGACTAGCTCAATGAGTATTTGTTAAATGAATGAGCCCAAATATTCAAACCTAGGCTCTGCTATTATTTAATATATTTTACATTCATTACCAGATGAATATTTTTTCTAACGTTTATTTATTTATTTATTTAGAGAGCAGTGAAGGGGCATAGGGAGAGGGAAAGAGAGAGAATCCCAAGCAGGCTCCTTGATGTCAGTGCATAGCCCAATGTGGGGCTTGAACTCATGAACCGTGAGATCATGACCTGAGCCTAAATCAACAGCTGGACACTTAACCGACTGAGCCACCTTGGTGCTTCCCAGATGAATATTTTTAATGCCAGTTTTGAATCACTGCTTTTCTTATCAGAAGCTCCATTTAATCTACTTTGTCTCTTTTGTCTAGCGTCCAAGAGTGCCCATTATCCTATCCTAAGGAGGTCCTAAGAAAGTGAATTAATGTTTTGTATAAGAGTGAGCACCCTAGGGGCGCCTGGGTGGCGCAGTCGGTTAAGCGGCCGACTTCAGCCAGGTCACGATCTCGCGGTCCGTGAGTTCGAGCCCCGCGTCGGGCTCTGTGCTGACAGCTCGGAGCCTGGAGCCTGTTTCGGATTCTGTGTCTCCCTCTCTCTCTGCCCCTCCCCCGTTCATGCTTTGTCTCTCTCTGTCCCAAAAATAAATAAAAAACGTTGAAAAAAAAAAAAAAAAAAAAAAGAGTGAGCACCCTGGAGTTAAATAGTCTGAGTTTGATTATAGTTTCTTAATTTACTAATTGGGACAGTTATTTTTGTTTTTCTGTGCCTTGATTTCTACATTCCTAAAATAAAGGTAATGATAATTAGATTGATGTTAGGATGAAATGAGTTACTGCATCTTAAGCACTCAAACAGTACCCAGTATTTAGTACATGTTCAGTATGCATTAGTTATTATTACCCTGTTAACCTCTACATTTAAAATATTTTTATGCATAAGTTTGATATCCAAATGTTTAAAACAACATATCCCATCTTTTTTAAAAAAAAATTATGTCTTGTTGCAATAAAATTACAAAATAAAAAATCAGTGGTGCTTTGACAATTTGTACACTCCCCTCTTTCATATGCCCATAAGGCTCCTTGACAAAATTCCAAGTACTTTAATTTAAAACCATTGGTCTGGGGTGCCTGGGTGGCTCAGTTTGTTTGGCGTCCAACTCTTGCTTTCAGCTCAGGTCATCATCTCATGGCTCATGAGTTTGAGCCCCACAGTGGGCTCTGTTCTGAAAGTTCAGAGCCTGCCTGGGATCCTCTCTCTCCCTCTCTCTCTGTCCCTACTCATGTACTCTCTCTGTCTCTCTTTCTCTGTCAAAATAAATAAACTTAAAAAAATTTTTAAAAATGTTTTAAAAAATGAAACCATTGGTCTAAGTAACTTTTGACAGATTGACTAAATAATGTCTAAAACCACCAGATTGTAGAAACAGCAGGCATTTTAATAATTCATCTACTTATTTGCCTGTCTCCAGTGAGGGCATTCTAGCACAAGGGAGTTATATTTTAAAAGATTATCTAGCACAGAGAATTTACATGTCTTTTGGTAAATTAATTTAGATCAAAGGAATAAACCTATGTTTTTAATATTTTTTTGGAGAGAATGAGGGAGAAGTTTGAATTGGAAATCATATTTAAGCAATCAAAATATTGTGTTATCATAGCTCATACACAGAATAATTTGTTTGCCCTTTGAATATTTGTAGATGATTTAAAACATTATTATTTTCTGAACTGAAACTGTGAGATATAAAATGTATTTTCTAAATAATAATGTTGGCATTAATATTTGCTTTTCAACTCTAAGACTAGTGAAATTTTTCATTTTACTGATATCACCATTCTAGTAAAAATATATCTTTCTAATCCTTTACTGGAATTTTTAAAGAAAACGTTCATTTGAATCATTAAAAAAAAAGGTGTTACTGTGGCATCTTGGTGGCTCAGTAGGTTAAGCATTTGATTTTGGTTTAGGTCATGGTCTCATGGTTTGTGAATTTGAGCCCTGCATCAGGCTCTCTGCTGTCATCACAGAGCCCACTTTGGATCCTCTGGCTCCCTTTCTCTTGCTGCCCCTCCCCAGCTCGCTCGCTTGCTCTCTCTCTCAAAAGTAAACATTAAAGAAAGAAAAGTGTTATCTAAAACTATCCTGTCTCAGTCTTTTTAAAAAAAATTAATATATTTAAATACAAGTTAGTTAACATACAGTGTCGTACTGGTTTCAGGAGTAGAACCCAGTGATTCATCACTTACATACGTACAACACCCGGTGCTCTTTGCAAGTGCCCCCCCTTAATGCTCATCGCACATTTAGCCCTGTCTTATTCTTAGAAAGATTTTCCTGAATCATCAAATGACCATCTGACTAAGAGTCATATACTCTTAAAAGTGTGGAGGCGAACAAATTCATGAAATATTTTAGTGCTTTCATTTTACAAATGAGAAAAATATGAGCCTGCTGAGCTAAACAATTTATCAATGATAAATGGTTAAATATTAGATATTAATAAGTATTAAAATTTCTGTTCCCAATTTAATTCTCTTTCCACCATTTGGCCAATTAATTACATAGTTCCAGATATCAAAACATTTTTTCCTGTGTCCCAAAGAGAACAGAATGTCATGTTTTGGAATCCGGATGACATTTCAACTTAAAAACAACATAAAAGACAATTTTAAATTAAAATTTTAGGTTAAGCACATGATGGCCAATTGATTGGCAGTGGCTAATACTGGAATAGAAAATAAATGGATAAAGCAGAAATACTGTACTCATTTGCTTTTCTGAATTTTAATTAACAGAATTGCTATAGTAGGATTGAGAAATAGATAAAAGGTTCTCTTTCTGGAGTCTGTGGTTGTCTTTATTGAACTCATTTTCCTTTGTCTTTATTCTTTTAGGTGCCTCTTGCCTCTGTTCTATCCTTCTCCCGACCAAAATTACTTCTAGGACACTTATGTGAAAGTCACTCATACTGAAACACAAATGGTTCAGAAGTCTTAAGGTGCTGCTTCTTTGAGGGAAATGGGAGGAGTAAGATTCAAGAGGGGGAAAGAAAAAGTAAAGCTACAGAATAAATACCTAAATGTGGGATGAATTTCAGGTATCAGTTAGGAATAGAATAGCAAACATAAATTGTAGGAGGAAAAATTTCCTAGTGCTTCTAAAACCATTGTCAGTTTTCACAAAGAAATAAAAAACAAATAAGCAAACAAACACAGAAAAAATATAACAGCCAAACGCAAATACAAGCACAGAAAGAAACTAATGTGCCTTGCTTGCTTTGAAACTAAGATCGATTTATGGAGTATTATCTTCTTCAATAAGTTGAGTCCCTCAGTGCATGAATATGGTATACCCCTTATTTTATTTAGGTATTCTTTAATTTTTCTCAATAACATTTCACAGGTTTATATATACAGTTCTTCGTATCTCTTTGTAGATTTATTCTGATGTATTTCATTTTTTAGATGTTACTGTCAAGAGCATCATATCCTGAATTTCATTTTCTATTTGCTCTTGGTCTATACAAATACAACTGATTTTTAGAAAATAGTCAGCAATCTTGTTAAATTATCTTATTAATTCAAATAGCTTACCTATAGAATTTGTTCATATTCCATGATGACTAAAAGATCAATTTTCCAAAACAGTGTAATATAAGTCTGTATAAATCATGTCTCTAAAAATTTGTTTAGCAAAAAGTATGTAAATCCATAATTATAGTGTGAAATTTTAATATAACTTTTTCAGCAGTAGGTAGAACAATCAGCCAAAAGCCTGTAGAAGATTTAAACAGAAACATCAAACTTGATCAAATTGAAATACAGGTTTCTCCCACTATCCAAAAGTAGCATATTCTTGTGAAATCTTTCCTAAGCCCAAATGGCATAAAGTAAAGAAACAATTAATATGGAAGAATATTGGGGCATTCCCAGACCCAAAAGAAACCTCTCTTAGCCTTTTCTGATACCTTAGGACACATCTTGCTAATGGATGCACAAAATAAATTGAGATAAAGCAGAGATGCTCACAGACACAGTTCAAAGGTATGGCAGCCTAATGCTGAGAAGGTGAGTGTAGTTTGGGCAGCGGGTGGGGTAGGAGCTGGGCAGTGCCACTCTCGCTGCTTGGGTGCACACTGCCTCTATGGTAGCTCAATGCAAAACAATTGCCGAGTGCTCTTTTTGCATTTTTTTTTCTGTAGAAGTGAAAATCCTTTTCGGATTTCTTTCACTTAGTGAAAACAGATACTATGTAGGTCTTTTGTAAAACTGAGGTGTTATAGCACAAACTTCTGAAAAGCATGGGGAGGAAGATACCTGTGTACAAACATTCTGCTCAGTAATGACAGAATCACACTTTTTCATGTACATATAGATTATATTACAAAAATTCATGTGTGGTTGTACTTAAAATAAGTCTCAACCTATTTCGTAGGTTGAAATACAATAAAATATGTTTTTGACCATTGAGATATTGAATTAGAAATCAATTAACAAATATGATTTAAAAATATATCCAGGGGCATCTGGGTGGCTCAGTCGGTTAAGCATCTGACTTTGGCTTAGGTCCTGGTCTCACAGTTTACGAGTTCAAGCCCTGTATTGGGCTCTGTGCTGACAGCTTGGAGCCTGGGGCTTGCTTTGGATTCTATGTCCCCCTTTCTCTCTGCCCCTCCTTTGCGCTCTCTCTCTCTCTCTCTCTCTGTCTCTCAAAAAATAAATAATAAAAACATTAAAAAATATATCCAAATGTTCAGGAATTAAGCATTTTACTTAAATCCACAAACTAAAGAAGAAATCACAGTGAGTTTAAGAAAATAATTTTTAGCTGTACTCTTATAGCTTCTTGCACATGTATGTACTGTGACACTCATCACATTTTCCCTCAAAAGCGCATGCACTAACAAAGTCTGTGTCTATATTTATCTAGCTTCCTCTAGGGTCTGATAAGGTCAAATGAATATGTCCATGAAATAACTGAGTATATCAGATAGTTCTCTTAGTTTTAAGGAACTTAATTTGACTTTGACACCTTGAAGAAGAAAATAAATTTATCATAATGATAGAGTAGTTTACAGAATTTCTTGGAGAATCAGAGAACCATGGGCCTGAACTTCCAGCCAGGAGAAATGTCAAAATTCATGTAGCAGTCTCACCTGCTAAAAATATGAGTGCTGTTACTGTTGGATTACCTGATTACTCTGTAGATTGTAATGCTGAACTCACAACCACAGAACGTTAGATACTGCTGCTTCTGGAAAATGGATGTTGCTTCCACTACTCTTCTTTTATGTGACCAGAATAGAATCTGCAATTGCTGATTTTCACTCACTGGCAGTGTCTAATTCTAAATGTGGGCTATGTGCACAAGACTGATAGAATTTGGTTCCTGTGCTACTGCCTTAGTTTCAGAGGAAGCTGAGAAAACATGTAGTTGGGATCTTTAGCTTCTATAGTGGGAGGTGGATTTGCCTCATACAGTGGGAGATTCCTAAAACATAGGGAGTGGACTTGGCTCATGCACTTTATCTCTGACTTTCTGGCACACATGGGTTTTGCCAAGATACTTAGGGTAAAGTCTATTTACTGATCTCTAGTTTCTCTGAGCACAATATCATCAAAATAGAAGATGAATGTGATTTTAGAAGTTCAAGGTGTCTATGAGCTAAGCTGTATCAGAGTGAAAAAGTTGAGGCAAGACAGTGAAGTAATACTGTCGCCTTATGAGTTGCAAGCAAATTGTTCTGATGTTCTCAGCTTTTTAGAGTAAAAGAATAAAAGCATGTGTCTAATCAATAGCTATTGATTCTTTAGAAAGCAAGGCAGGTTTCCTAGAACCTTATTGATTTGTTCTAGTGAAAAAACCACATATAGAACAATGACTTTGATTTGCTGTCTTTAGGTGATCATATTTGTAACAATCCTCTGTTATACTCCTGAATACCTTGACTTGTGCACTAGACAAACTGAAATTAGTTAAAAAGGAGTATGATAGAAATCGCCAACCCTGAATCTGTCACATCTTCATTGGTGAAACTAATCACTGTGATTCTCTCAGAGATGTAGTCATGCCTTTGATACATTGTTATAGTAGATAGAGGAAGCTCTAGGGGCTTCTATAGGGCTCTTCCTCATAATGAACATTATTCCCTAAGGCATGTAGCCAAGATGGGTGATTCTGCTTGTGGCTGAGTGTTCCTCTTTAATGACTGATATACTATGAAACTAATGAAATATCCATGGAATTTTGGGATCCTATTAATATGACTGTGAGGCAGACTTAAGCCAAAATGCCATTTATTATCTATCTCATCTTCATAAGTCTCCACCCTGACCAGTGGGCAATAGTGGCGTTGGAGGTACCAAGAGTTAATACACTGAAGGATGAAGAGGTTGGGATGGGAAAATTGGCTACCACTTTCTAGGTAACTCTTCTTGGCAAAGTTATTACATATCTCCAACTACAGTGAAAAATATTTACAACATATACTGTAAAATGTACTTCTTACAACAGTAGCTAAGTGTAGGTTGGAGATTCACCTATTCGTTATTAGAATCTACTACTGTATGCCTTTCCCACTATAAAGAATTTCTAATTCTTTTTCCATCAGTGCCCTGTTCCATAATTCCAGTTAACTCTTAAAATGAGGCAGTCCTCAAAATTAAATGTTGAGTGTTTTTCTACCTCAAGGTGTGAGTGTGAGAAATAGCATTTTTTCCACATTCACAGAAAGTCAATAATATTTTGGCATTGCCTTGTGACAGGAAAATTGAACATGAAATCTACTTTCTTAAAAATTTAAATGTATAGGGATGCCTGGGTGGCTTAGTCAGTTAAGCATCTGACTTTGGCTCAGGTCATGATCTCGTGGTTCATGAGCTTGAGCCCTGCATCGGTCTCCGTGCTGACACATTGGAGCCTGGAGCCTGCTTTGGATTCTTTGTCTCCCTCTCTCTCTGTTCCTCCCTCATTCTCACTCTGTCTCTGTCTCTTTCAAAAATAAATTTAAAAAATAATTTAAGTGTATAATACAATAGTGTTAGAGAGACGTCCTATATTATACACAGACCTCTAAAACTTAATCATCTTACAAAACTGAAACTATATACTCATTGAACAGCTCTCCATTTCCTCCTCCTACCAGCCGCTGGCAACTGTCATTCTAGTCTCTGTTTCTGTGTGTTCATTTGTTTTAGATATCTTATAAGTGTAATCATGTAGAATTTGTCCTTCTATGATTGACTTATTGCACTTAGCATAAAATCTTCCAGGCACATCTATCTATGTTGTTGCATATGGCCGGATTTCCTTCTTTTTTGAAGGCCAAATATTGTATGTACATACCACATTTTTTAAACCATTTATCTGTCAGTGGAAATTTAGGTTGTTTCCATATAAGGCTACTGTGAATAATGCTTCAATGAACATGTAAGTGCAGATATCTCTTTGAGATCTTGATTTCAAATCTTCAGGATTTGAGGATATCCAGAAGTGGGATGGCTGGATCATGTGATAATTCTATTCTTAATTTTTTGAAGATACTCCATACTGTTCCCATAGCAGCTGTGCCATTGTGCATTACCACCAACAATTTATAAGAGTTTCAGTTTCTTGACATCCTCATCAACATGTCTTATCTTTTTTTAAGATAATAACCATCCTAACATGTTTGGGATGACATCCCATAGTAGTTCAGATCTACAATTCCCTGATGATTAGTGAGCTTGAGAACTTTTCCATATATCTATTGGCCTTTTTTTTTTTTTTTGAGAAATATCTATTAAAGTCCTTTGCCCATTTTTAAATCAAGATATTTATTTTTTTGCTATTAGGTCATGGGAGTTCTTTATATATTTTAGATATTAACCTCTTATCAGATATATGATTTGCATAGGTTGCATTTCCATTTTGTTGTTTGCTTTGCTGTGTGGAAGCTTTTCAGTTTGATATAGTTCCACTTGCCTTTTTTTAATTAAAATTTTTTTTAAATACATTTTTAAAGTTATTTTATTTATTTATTTTGAGAAAGAGAGAGAAAGAGAGAAGGGGAGGGGCAGAGTGAGGGGAGGAGAGAGAATCCAAGGAAGCTCCATGCTGTCAGCATAGAGCCTGATGTGGGGCTCCAATCCACAAACCGTGATATCGTGACCTGAGCTGAAATCAAGAGTTGGACACTTAACTGACTGAGCCACCCAGGCACTCCTACACGTGCCTTTTTTTGTTGGCAAAGTTCCACTTTGTTGCCTGTCCATTTGGTGTCATATCCAAGAAATCATTGCCAAGATGAATGCCAAGGAGCTTTTTGCCTACGTTTTCTTCTAGGAATTTTACAGTTTCAGGTCTTATGTTTAAGTCTTTAATTCACTTTGAGTTTATTTCTGTGTGTGATGTGAGGAAGGGTCCAATTTTATTTTTTCACATGTAGATATCCAATTTTCTCAACACCATTTGTGAATTTTGAGAAAGAAGAACAAAGCTGAAGACATCCACTTTCTGATTCCAAAATATATTACAAAGCTGCAGTACTCAAAACAGTATGGTAGTGGCAAAAAGTAAATTATCCTTAAAGTCTCCTGTGATTTATTGTCCATTAGCAAACCTGACTAGGGAAAATCATACAGACCTGACAGAATAGAGAATACAGAAATAAATCCACACATACGTAATCAGTTGATCTTTGACAAAAGGGCCAAGAATATACAATGGAGAGAGGATAATCTCCCAGTGCCTCTAGAAGCAACCATGCCACCCTACGAATTTGGAGTACTCTTGACCTTCATACTTTTTTAAGTGAGTTAATACTTGACTTTCCTTCTCAGGTCATTAATGGGCACTAAATCCTCGGAGACTCCAAGCATAATTTTTTTAAATTACTTTCTCATTCTGTGCTATGGGATACCAGAGTCTTGTTCCTTACTGCCAAATGGAGATTTATTGCTTTCAGTGCCAACCAGGCTAGATACATGGTAGCAATTTTCCCTATTTCTTCAATGATCTGTTGTCTCTGATCTTTCCTGGTGTTAATTAAAAATTTTTTTTAATGTTTATTTATTTTTGAGAGAGAGAGACAGAGACAGAATGCTAGTGGGGGAGGGGCAGAGAGAGAGCAAGACACAGAATCTGAAACAGGCCCCAGGCTCTGAGCTGTCAGCATGTAGCCTGATGGGGGGCTTGAACTCATGAGCTGTGAGATCACGACCTGAGATCTGACCTGAGCTGAAGTCAAGACACTTAACTGACTGAGCCTCCCAGGCACCCCATCTCTTGGTATTAATTTTTACATTAGAGCAACTATGACTTATTCTGGCTTAAGAAGAAAATAAACTATTAGAGAGATATTGGGAAGTTTATGTAATCTCTGGAAGGTTCAAGAACCAAGATTACAGTTTAAAAGCTGAACATTATGCCCAGGATTCACACTGTACAATTGGTCTAGGAAACAACCTACTGTAAGACACTGCAGCTGGAACTACAAATATCAGTGATATGGGATGCTAAATATAGTCCTGTGAATCTCTATTAAGCTTCTTCTGGATGCTGAAAGTAGTTTCTGCTTCCCATTTCTAGAATATATTCTAACCAGTCTTTCCTTTTTTGTAAATAGCTTCCAGTCCAATCTCCACAGTGGATATAACTGGTGGAGGCAAGGTCATATGCTAGCCCATAGCTTTAAGGAATACTCAGAGATCAAGTAGCTGGCATTTTCATTCTCTATAATGAGGACATGTTCTTCCTCATAAGATGGAGATTTACATAACTTATGTACAGTGTTCACATGCTGGGTGACAAAAACAAGGAGTGAGAACTATCTATTAGAACTTACTCATGAATAAGTACCACATAAGTCATTGTTTTCTCTGTAATAATATTTTACAAACAACAGTAGGGAAGTTATATATGTATACCATGAATGTGTGTTGTTTTACAGTTTCTGGCTTCATATGAAGTGCGCCTTTGTTTTTTACTGTTACTGTTTTGAATACAGATTGGGGATTCTTCTAGTTACAAAGAGGAAAATAAAAACATTTCTTTCTGAATTAAACTAAATGAAATGTGAACATGAAAATTAGCATAATATCTGAGGCAGGAGCTTTAAAATTACACTTCTTGATCAGTGGTGTAGTCAGTTCTTGGCTTTATTAATTATTAATGGATAATATGTATTCTAGACATTACTGCAAATAAATATTTTAGAATATGTCTGGCTATTCCTGGTAGAGTGAAAATTTTTTTATAATGTAATATATAAGAATGGATTTTTTTTCAACATAACTTTTGTGTATCCTTACATATGATAACCAATATTTAGTTAGTGTTAAGTGAAAACCCTGGGTTAGAGTAGTAAGTTTATTAGAGTTAGTGGTAAGAAAATTATTTTTTTTGTTTCAGTACAGTATTTTAATTTTACATGTAAGATATTTTTGAGGGACTGTTCATCTGGCTAATAAGTGAGTTAATTAAAACAGGAAATTTGGAGCACTTGGCTGGCTTAGTTGGTAGAGCATGGGACACTTGATCTTGGGGTCATGAGTGCAAGCCCCATATTGGATGTGGAGCCTAAACTTAAAAAAAAAAAACAACAGAGGAAATTCATGAAGAGTGGCGCCATGGTATGTTTAGAATCAGAGGGATGTGAATCAAATCATTAGTGATAATTTTTGAGGACCTGTTCACATCCAGGTATATGGCTTTTACATTTTCTCTGGGAAGTCAATTTTCATCATCTAAAAAATAGATATAAAAAAACACTCAATGAAGTTTTTAAGAGCAAAACAAAATTTAAAGACAAGACCTAAAAAGATGAAAACCTTTCTAAGTAACTTAACTGTGTTCCAAAACAGAACTCACTAATCTTTAAAGAAATACAAAAATATTCATCACCACCACAAGGTAAAATTAATAATTTATGGCATCTAATCAAAGATTACCAGGAATACAAAGAGACAGGAAAAGATGAGAACAACCAATTGAAAGTGACCCAGGACTGACCCAAATGTTAGAATTAGAAGACAAAGAAATCAAAATAGCTATTATAATTTTACCTCATGTTCAAAAAGTTCCACAGAAATATGGAAAATAGAAAAAAAATGAACTTCTAGAGATGAAAGCTACAGTGCTTGAGATTAAAATAAACAGATCACTGGGTGGGATTAACAGAAATTTAGATCTGGCAGAATAAACAGTGTTTCTGGAGAAGAGATGGTAGAAGTCCCAACCCTTCAGTGTCACTGTCACTCTCAGCTTAAAAGAGGACTCAGTGTGGGGTGCCTGGGTGGCTCTGTTGGTTAAGTGTCTGACTCTTGATATTGGCTCTGGTTTTGATCTCTCAGGGTGGGATTGAGCCCCCTGTTGGGCTCTGTGCTGAGCCTGGAGCCTGCTTGAGAGTCTCTCTCTCCCTCTGTCTCTGCCCCTCCCCCCTCAAAATTAAAAAAAAAAAAAAAAAAAAAAAGAGGACTCAGTGTTATAGAACAGATACCAGAAAAGAGTTGGAAGGGGTTTTTGCTAACAGTGGCTAAAGTAAGATATGGCTTCCACTTTGGGGGTCTTCTGGGGTCAATGAGGCAAGAATGAGGATGAACCATAAATTCTTCCCATGGTGAAGCCACAGAACAAACACATCCTGTGTTATTAGAGACCACTGATATCAAGGGACAAGATGAGGATCATATCTTGACTACCAATGAGCAACCAATTATGCCCGTAATGAAAAGAGTAGGGTCTCTGCTTTGTCTTTTTTTAATTTTAAATTTAGGTTTAAAATCAAATAGAATAGGGACTTAGAGGAGAGCATGTATGGTTACCTTGAATAAGTAGTTCCCAAATAGTAATAACAGCATAATAATTATAGTACATGAAGTGTCTGTATATTTACTTAAATGAATTGTTTAAAATTAGAAGTAATTGAAATGTTTTTGGTAGAGACTAGAATGGAATTAAATTCCCTTATAGTAGTTACTGAAAAAATTAAATATTTTAATTTTTTTAAATTTATCAAGTTTGAATTTCTCAGTCATACCACATATAATAACCTGGTCCTTCGGTGTTTATTTACTAACAGACATATAATCTGATAGTAAACATGGCATTGTGGTTATCTAAATTATTTTTATGACATATATGTTATAACATGAGAGGATCTTGGCCCAATTAGCACTCCCCCATGCTTTCATTTTAATGGAACATATAGTTTATGTGGAAGATACAGCATTGTGGACTTTAAAAAAGTATCTTTGGAAATGAATACTAATGGAACTGAAGGAATGTTTAAAGTTTAGAGACTATAGTGCCTTGATTTATTTGAAACACAGTCTTTAAATTGTGCTTAATAACTGGTTAATAAATTGGAAAAAGGTCTATATTTTCTACAATCTGTTTCAAGAACACCAAGAAGACAGTTCCTGAATGGCTTTAGGTGCCCAAATTTAAGACACAAGAGAAGTCAGATCACCACAATGATGGTAAATGACCTCTGTTAAATTTTTTTGTTTCCACTTGTCTCATTAGAATACTTCAGGGTTTTTCATCACCTCCTCAAAAAAAAGTGTCATGTGGTTTTCTTCTATCTTTTCAGTTTTATGTAATGAGACAAGATTTGCTTCCTCCTTAAACTTTTCTTTCTTTCTTATTTCCTCTTTCTAAAAGAGACCCTTAAATAATTGAGAAAAGAGAAAATTTCTATTATCATAACATCAAATAAAGGCTGTTAACATTTGCAGGAAAATTTTGGTTGTAGATATTAACTGAGAGATCTAAAGACATTTCTAGAGGACCTTTAAGATACCTGACTTTTCCCACAGTCAGCCTATCTACATACCTAGCTTCATGAGAAGAAAGATGAAAGGAACCTACTGGCTGATAGTCAAAACCTTGGAGAATGGGAAGGGGATTAAAGAAACCAAGATCATGGTGGAAGAAGAGGAAAGTTAGGGAGAACCTATAGAGATGCACATTTAAGCTAAAACCTGAATCAACTTTAAATGGAAAAGAGGAAAGAATGTTATCTGTACCATCCACTCTTCTCTACTGTTTTGTATTGAGAAGTAGGGTTTTCTTCTAGTAACACACTTTCAAACTCGTGTAAACATTGAAATCTATGTAAATGAGGATTTACATACTTGTGGGTTTGTCTGATATTGTTGTGCTATGACATAACATATGGCTGTAATACCATCTAAGAATAACATAAAAATCAACCAGGAAACACTCCACCATTCATCTAAATTATTTACCAGATTGTTGCTGAGGAAGGGGAGTGCTCAAAGCTTCTGCAAATGATGCAATCAGTACTTTTCTTTAGCAGGAGGGTTTCATGAGGAAAGTAGTAATCTTGGCATGGAAGCACTTGGCTGAGTGTCAAGTTTGCGAATGCATGGTTTAACATGAATGCCTAGGATAATGGTTTCTTGCGAGTTTATTAGTTTCCCATAGGAAATTTTGAGTAGCTGTTATTAGGCAAAGTTTGAAACAGAGGGAAGGAGTTTAGAGAAGACAAAAGGGAAATTAGATTGTTTACAAAAAGGGGAAGGATCCCTGAAAGATAGGGCAAAATTGGTAGGGACATTGCAGTTGATATAATATTTGGTTGCAGGTACATTTGAAACCTGTCTTGAAACTAGACAGTGAAAAGACAGATGTAGGTATCTGAGGAGAAGGAGAATGCATAGGAATTCATGATTCTTTGCCATTATCAAGTAATTCATTGAATAATTAATAGAGAGGATGGGCAAGGGAGATTAAAGAAGCTTTAGAGAAACTGATAAAAGTTATATAGTGGACACTGTATGTTATGATTTAAGAAGTTTTTGAGGGTAATTTTAACTTATTCACTTAAATATTTTCCACTGATTTTAATACCTAATCACATATCAAGGTAAGATTTGACTCCACCTTGTGGGCAGCTTTGAATTTACAAAATCTCAAGTAATCTAGGAAGGGTAGGGAAGTTTAAAGAGAAGTTACATAAGTAAAAATATTATTTTTCCTGCACGCAGGGTAGGAGCTGTGCAAAAGGAGAATGATACGTATAGAACCCTAGAGTTTATGGAGATTTTCAGTATGACTGAAGCATCAGAGATCAGTGGTTTATGGTTCCATAGTGGGAAATCTGGCATCATGTTAACATAATATCCAAGTTAGTAGGCTTATTCAATTGATATGTTTTAAAACATTGAGAAAATTAGGCTATGTATACGTATGTATTGTATTATAGGACATTTAAGAAGAAACTATTATTTATTAACTAATCATGTCCCAAAATGTAGGATTCAGAAGCTGGCAGGGCATAGAGTCAGGGATTTTTTTGTGTTAGATTTAAGGAAGAAGTGAATATTATTTGATACCCTTAGGAATACTAAACCTAAGAATACAAACTCTTTTTTTAATGTTTATTTATTTATTTTGAGAGAGTGTGAGTGGGTAGGGGCAGAGAGAGAGAGGATCCTAAGCAGGCTCCACACTGTCAGCACAGATCCCAACATGGGACTTGATCTTATGAACCATGAGATCATGGCCTGAGCCTAAATCAAGAGTCAGATGCTTAACCAACTGAGCCACCCAAGTGCCTCACAATACAAATTCTTTTTTCCAGTGAGAGTGTGTGTGTGTGTGTGTGTGTGTGTGTGTGTGTGTGTGTGTTTGTGTGTTTTTCCTTTGAGTAAATGTCTCAGAACACCTCTTACAGGTGCTTAATGGGGAGACTGGCTACTGATAGGAGTATTGGGAATTATGGGTATATATAAATAATAAAATTGGGTCTAGGACTTAAGGGCTCTGAAAAAAGCAAGAAAAATCATTGCTTTAAGGGCAAGATCATCTTAAATGAAGTCAGTTTGAAAATAACATTTAACAGGTGGGAGTTTGACACACTTAAGTGTGTCACCATAATGCTTATTCACAAGGGGAAAGACGATTAGTTATCTCATCAACAAACCCATTTCTTACCAATCGTAAAGGACTAAAGATGTTTGGAGAGTTCAGATGGTATTGTAATTGATTCATCCAAGATCACTCCTAGAGTGGAATAAGTGGGTTGGCATTCACCATCTATTTGGTCTACTTTCTAGTGTGCTTTCTTAAACTGCAGGCCAGAAAGTTTAAAAACAGTCTCAGATACTCTCTCATCTTGGGATCTTGATGTGAAATAAGTTCCACATGTCAATGCATTTATGTGAGTTTCGGAAGTTAGAAATTTGGAAAGGCAGTCATCCTAGTGACTTAGCTATTGCAGCTAATAAGTGTCACTGTGGAGACATAAGAATTCTTCTGTAGCAGGATTCTTGTGTACTTTAGATCCTAGGCAGTAGGTACAATAGTTGATTAGTTTGGTGAGTTTACACAGAAGATGAATAAAATATATGTGCATTTAATGAATAATTATTCGGGTGCCTGGGTGGCTCACTTGGTTAAGTCCGACTTCGACTCAGGTCATGATCTCACGATTTGTGGGTTTGAGCCCTGTATTGGGCTCTGTGCTGACAGCTCAGAGCCAGGAGCCTGCTTCAGATTCTGTGTCTCCCTCTCTCTCTGCCCCTCCCCCACTCGTGCTCTGTTTCTATCTCAAAAATAAATAAACATTAGAAAAATTAATGAATAATTATGAAGCAAAAATGAATGATAATATCACACAGGTCAAGAAATAGAATATTGCCAACAACCAAAAATTCCCTCTATGCCTTGTATCATTACAGAATTATCTCTTAGCACAAGCAATAACAACTCACATAACTTTTATGTTAATCCATTCATTCTTTTACTTTGTAGATTTACTACTTATGTGTGCATTTCTATAATGCTGATGGATGTTTGTGTTATTTTCTTTTTTTTCAAGTTTTTATTTAAATTCCATTTAGTTAAAATATAGTGTAATAATAGTTTCAGGCGTAGAATGTAGTAACTGATTCATTGCTTACATAAAACACCCAATGCTCATCACAAGTGCCCTCCTTAATCCCCATTACGTATTTAATTCGTCCACCCACTGACCCCCATAGTTTGTTCTCTATACTTAAGGGTCTGTTTCCTGGTTTGTCTCTCTTTTTTTCCTCACTATATTCATCTGTTTTGTTTCTTAAATTCCACATATGCGTGAAATCATATGGTATTTGTCTTTCTCTGATTATTTCGCTTAGCATGATATTCTCTAGCTCCATAGGTGTTGTTGCAAATGGCAATATTTCATTATTTTTTATGGCTGAGTAATATTCCAGTGTGTGTGTCTGTACCACTTCTTTATCCATTCATTGATGGACACTTGGAGTCTTTCCATACTTTGGCTTTTGTTGGTAATGCTTATATAAACATTGGAGTGCGTATATCCATTTGCATCAGTATTTTTGTATCCTTTTGGTAAATACCTAGTAGTGCAATTGATGGAATCATAGGGTAGTTTTATTTTTAATTTTTTGAGGAACCTCCATACTGTTTTCCACAGTGACTACACCAGTTTGCATTCCCACTAATAGTGTAAGAAGGTTCCCCTTTCTCCACATTCTCACCAACACCTGTTGTTTCCTGAGTTGTTAATTTTAGCCATTCTGACAGGTGTGGAGTGATAGCTCATTGTAATTTTGATTTGTATTTCCCTGATGATGAGTGATATTGAGCAACTTTTCATGTTTCCGTTAGCCATCTGGATGTCTTCTTTGGAAAATGTCTAATCATATCTTCTGCCCATTTTAAAACTGAAATACTCATTTTTTGGGTGTTGAGTTTGACAAATTCTTTATATATTTTAGATACTAACTCTTTATCCAATATGTCATTTGCAAATCTCTTCTCCCATGTCATCGGTTGCCTTTTAGTTTTGTTGACTATTTCCTTCACTGTGCAGAGTGTGTTATTTTCAATATGTGTTCTTTTCAAGTTGTGGCTGTCATGAATAATGCCGCCATATATATAGATATAGATATAGATATAGATATAGATATAGATATAGATATAGATATAGATAGATATATACATACACACACACACACACACACACACACACACATACACACATACGTATATATACACACATACACATCCTGGTGCAGAGAACACATTTCTCTAGGCAATGGAATGCTGGGTTACAGGGAAGTTTCAGGAATGAAATGCTGGGTCACAGGGAAAATATATCTTTAAACCACAAGATAATAAAAGTGGTCAAATCAGTTCATACTTCCAACAGTAGTGGTAAGTCTCGCATATTTAAATTCCTTGACATTAGTTATTATCACTTATTTTAATATTTCTTATCTAATGGGTGTGTCGTAGTAACTCATTATGGTATGAATTTTAGTTTTCATTATTACTGGTGAGGTTGCAATCTTAAATATAGTTATTGATTTGGGGGATTTGCTGTTTTTCCAAGGGTATGTTGAAATTTTTTGCCATTTTTCTATCAGGTTGTCTGTTTTTCTCTTCTTTATAAGAGTTCTTTTCATTTTTTTTTTTATTTAATATGTGATGAAAATTTTATTTTTTTTCTTTTTTATATTTCTTTTTTTTCAATATATGAAATTTATTGTCAAATTGGTTTCCATACAACACCCAGTGCTCATCCCAAAAGATGCCCTCCTCAATACCCATCGCCCACCCTCCCCTCCCTCCCACCCCCCATCAACCCTCAGTTTGTTATCAGTTTTTAAGAGTCTCTTATGCTTTGGCTCTCTCCCACTCTAACCTCTTTTTTTTTTCCTTCCCCTCCCCCATGGGTTTCTGTTAAGTTTCTCAGGATCCACATAAGAGTGAAAACATATGGTATCTGTCTTTCTCTGTATGGCTTATTTCACTTAGCATCACACTCTCCAGTTCCATCCACGTTGCTACAAAGGGCCATATTTCGTTCTTTCTCATTGCCATGTAGTACTCCATTGTGTATATAAACCACAATTTCTTTATCCATTCATCAGTTGATGGACATTTAGGCCACTCTGGAAAACAGTGTGGAGGTTCCTCAGAAAATTAAAAATAGACCTACCCTATGACCCAGCAATAGCACTGCTAAGAATTTACCCAAGGGATACAGGAGTACTGATGCATAGGGGCACTTGTACCCCAATGTTTATAGCAGCACTCTCAACAATAGCCAAATGATGGAAAGATCCTAAATGTCTTTTCATTTTTTGAATGGCAGTTCTTTATTGGTTTTATATGTTGCAACAGTATTTTAAAACTCTGTGGCATGGCTTATCTTTATTATCTTTATGCTTTCTTTTGGTGTAAAATATTTCTTAATTTAATATGAGCAAATACATCAATCTTTTCCTTTAAAGCTTGTACTTTCTTCATCCTAAAAATACCTTTCTACTTTGTGGCATAAAGATATCCTCCTATATTGTCTCTTAAAATATATTTGAACATTTCACATTTAGGTTATTAATCCATTTGGAAATAATTTTGTTGATGGTATGATCTAATTTTAATTATTATTTTCCTTATGGATAACCTACTGCTCACCATTTTTTAATTCAAAAGTTTGTTATTTGTCGATTTGTTGCGATACCTCTGAGATACAGTGTGGCAAGTGTGTGTGTGTGTATGTGTGTGTGTGTGTGTATTATATGCTTTTATTTTAATATATGTTTTGGTCTGTGTTTTGCATCTCTATACTCTTCTCTTCGTCCATTTGTTGATCTCCATGTTAATACTGCACCATCTTACTTACTCTAGCTTAATAAGGTTTATAAGAAATCTAAATATTCAGTAGAATGAGTCTTCCCACATTTATCTTATTCTTCAAATGTGTGGTGGTTATTCTTGGGCTTTTGTAATTCTGTAGAAATTTTTGGAGAAGATCTTCAGGTCCAAGACAAAATCTTTGGTATTTTACTTAGGTTTTGCTTACTCTGTAAATTAAACTTTAGAGAATTAATATCTTTTCAATAATAAGACATCCAATTTATAAACATGGAATATATCTCTATTCATTTTTTATTTCTTGAAGGTCTTTGAAAAAGTATAATATTGTCTGTAGAGACTTGGCACATGTTGGATTTATTTCTACTTCAGCTTTTTGGTGCTATCTGAAAGGGTTTATCTCTTTTAATATCATTTTCTGTTTGCTGCTATTATATAAAAATTCAATTTATTTTTATTTTTATCTAGAAATCCTATTAAACTCTCTTACAAATTCTAGCAATTTCCTGTATATTATTTAGTATTTTTCTCTGTACACAACATCGTATATAAATAGCAGAAGCTCTGTTGTTGTTGTTTGTTTTTTTTCTTTCTAATCCTGAGGCATTTTGATAGTTCACCTTCTTGGTTTCTGCATTGGCTAAGATCTCTAGTGCAATAATCAAAAGAAATGGTGACAAAGGGTATCCTTGTCTTGTGCCTAATTTTAAATTAAATCTTTAGTTATCTCAATAATAACTATGATGTTACTGTATGATAGATATCTACATTTCAACTAATAGTTTCTATGTCTACTTTGGTAAGATTTGCTGAAGGTTTTTTATTTTTAAAATTTTTAGAATTAATTAATTAATTTATTTATAAATGTGTATCTCTATTTGAGAGAACAAGAGAGCTAGTGAGTGGGGAAAGGACAGAGAGAGGGAGAGGGAGCATCCCAAGCAGGCTCTTGACTCCCAGCACAGAGCCCAGTGTGGGGTTTGATCCCACAAACTGTGAGATCATGATCTGAGTTGAAATCAAAAGTCAGATGCCTAACCTACTGAGCCACCCAGGTGCCCTGAGTATTTATTTTAATTCCATTTAATTAGCATACAGTGTAATATTAGTTTCAGGTGTACGATATAGTGATTCAACACTTCTGTATATCACCTGGTGCTATCACACCTTAATCCTCATCACCAGTTTGACCCATCTCTCCACCCACCTCCCTTCTGGTAACCATAAGTTTGTTCTCTATAATTAAGAGTCTTCAGGATTTCTCTCTCTCTCTCTCTCTCTCTCTCTCTCTCTCTCTCTCTCTCTCTCTCTCTCTTTCTCTCTCTTATTCTTTTCCCTTTGCTTGTTTGTTTTGTTTCTTAAATTTCATATATGAGTAGACATCAACATGCAAAAGAATAAAACTGGACCATTTTCTTATACTATACACAAAAATAAATTCAAAATGGATTAAAGACCTAAATGTGACACCTGAAACAATAAATATCCTAGAACAGAACACAGGCAGTAACTTCTTTGACATAGGCCATAGAAACTTCTGTCTAGATATGACTCCTGAAGCAAGGGAAACAAAAGCAAAAATAAACTATTGGGATTATATTAAAATAAAAAGCTTCTGCACAGCGAAGAAAACAGTCAACAAAATTAAGAGTCAACCTACTGAAGGTTCTTTAAACTCATGAATGACCGTTGAAATTATAAGAGACCGTTTATTTAATTTTTTTGCAAGATTAATTTTATTGTACAAAATAACTTTGACATAAACTTAGCTTTTTATGCTGGATTCATTTTGCTTATATTATGTTTATCATCTATTTTCCATGGTAAGAATGCCTCTATACTGTTCTTTCCTGTCTTGAAATGAGGAAGATTAAAAAAATAACAATTGACTAGTGTTTCCTCTTTTTCTGTTTCCTGAAGAGTTTATATAGGATTGAAATTATTTTTTTCTAGAATGTTTATCAGAACACCTATTGAAATTCTTTTGGATTTCAACTTTCTTCATGGTAAGAGTAGTGAGCATTGTCAATTTTTATAATGTAAAAATGTTTGTATACATTTCTATTTTTTCTTTGAATCTATTTTGATGTTATATTTTTCTAGAGGATTGTGATTTTCTAAAATTTAAAATTTGTTTATTAAAAATTTTTGAAGTTTTATTCATTTTTGAGAGACAGAGACAGACAGATCATGAGTGGGGGAGGGGCACAGAGAGAGAGACACATACACACAGAATTTGAAGCAGGCTCCAGGCTCCAAGCTATCAGCCCAGAGCCCTACACGGTGCTTGAACTCATGAGCTAGCTGTGAGATCATGACCTGAGCCAAAGTTGGGCGCTTAACAGACTGAGCTACCCAGGTGCCCCTAAAATTTAAAATTTATTTAAAAACATTTTCTGTATTTTTTCCTTTGTAAAATCTGTAACACACATGTACTATATTACCCACCTACATTCCTGATATTCCTTCTTTGTACTTTAATTTTTTTGACTTCAGAAGACTCTCAAGTAGATTGTCATTTTCATGAATATCTCAAAAGAACCAAATGTTGGCTTTGTGATCTATGTTGTTTATTTTCTGTTAGTAATTTCAGCTCTTGTGTTTATTATTTGCTTCTGCTTTCTTTGGGTATGTCTTTGAAGGTAGTGCATAGTTACATGTAATTTTATAGTCTGACCCTTCTTTTCTCATTATTTGGAGCAGCTGATCTATGTACATTTTTTTAAGTTTATTTTTTATTTATTTTGAGAGAGAGAGAGAGAGAGAGAGAGAGAGAGAGAGAGAGACAGCACATGAGAGGGGCAGACAGAGAAGGAGAGAGAAAGAACCCCAAGCAGGCTCAGCACTGTCAGTGTAGAGCCCGATGCGGAGCTCGAACCCATGAGCCTTGAGATCATGACCTAAGCTGAAATCAGGACTCAGATACTTAATGGACTGAGCCACCTAGTGCCCCTAATCTATGTACATTTAATGTAGTTACTGATAACTTTTGGTTTAAATCTTCTCCCTTTTTTTCTATTTGTCTTTTCTACATCCTTTCATATTTTTCTTTTCCTTCCTTTGGATTCATGAAATATTTATAGTAGTCTATTTTTACTTTATTAATTTTGAAGCTGTAAGCTCTCTTTTCATTATTTAATGAAAAATTCAGAATTTACTAAATATTGAGAACTGAAAAAAAAAACCCACCTTGCTGGAAACCTGTAAATCAATACCTGCAGTCTAGATCTATATATGTATACTTGAAAGGAAACTTATTAAAAATTAATGAGCTAATTTTGCAACACAAGAATTAAATAAATTGGGTCGTGGTAGAAGGAATAATTAATAAAAAAAATAGGACAAACAGGAAATAAACAGTAGGGAATATTAACAATCTCCAACTTGCAAGAAGCTTCACACTTACCTATTTAAAAACTTAGTAGAAGAGAATCATCAAGGCAATATGGTGCTGATAAAGGTTAGTCTCAGAGATCAATAAAATAGGGTTGAAAGTCCAGAAAGAAAACCACATATCTATGGCCGACTGATTTTTTTATATTTACACATAGAAAGAGATTTATTATGAGGAATTGACTTACGTGACTATGGAGGTGGGCAATACACAAGATCTGCAAGGTGAGTAGGAAAGCTGGAGATCCAAGAGAACTGACAGTGTAAGTCCAAGTCTAGTCCAAAGGCCTGAGAACCAGGGGAGATAATGGTGTAGTTTTAGTCCAAAGGCTGGCAGGCTCGAGACCCAGGAAGAGCCAATGTTTCAGTTCAAGCCTGAAGTCAGGAAAAAAGGTGATGTGCCAGTTCAAAGGCAGCCAGGGAGGAAGAACTCTCTCTTACTCAGGGGAGGATCAGCTTTTTCATTCTGGCCAGGCCATTAACTGATTAGATGGGGCCCACCAGTATTAGGGGGAACAATTTGCTTTCGTCAGCCTACCAACTTAAATGTTAATCTTATCCAAAAACACCCTTACAGAAACACCTTGAATAATGTTTGACCAAATATCTGGACACCTCATGGCCCAGTAAAGGTGATGCAAAATTAGCCATCACAGTCATTCTCTGCTATGCATGGCACGACTTTGCTTCTAAATCCCTGAGGCCTAGTGTTGTGATTTTTTGTTTGTTTTTTAAATTCAAGTTAGTTAATATACAGTGTAGTCTTGGCTTCAAGAGTAGAACCCAGTAATTCATGTCTTACATATGACACCCAGTACTCATCTGGAAAAGTGCCCTCCTTAATGCCCATCACCCATTTAACACATCTCCCCACCCACCCCCCTCCAGCAACCCTCAGTTTGTTCTCTGTATTTAAGAGGCTCTTATGGTTTGCCTCCCTTTCTGTTTTTATCTTGTTTTTCCTTCCTTTCCCCTCTGTTCATCTTTTGTATTTCTTACATTCCACATATGAATGAAATCATATGATATTTGTCTTACTCTGACTTATTTCGCTTAGCATAATACCCTCTAGGTCCACCCACATTGTTGCAAATGGCAAGATTTCATTCCCTTTAATTGCCAAGTAGTATTCTATATATATATATATATATATACACACACACACACACACACACACACACACACACACACCATATCTTCTTTATCAATTCATCACTTGATGGACATTTGGGCTCTTTGCATAATTTGGTTGTTATTAATAGTGCTGCTATAAACATCAGGGTACATGTGCCCCTTAGAATCAGCATTTTTATACCCTTTGGATAAATACCTAGTAGTGTAATTGCTGAGTTGTAGGGCAATTCTATTTTTAATTTTTTTGAGGAACCTCCATACTGTTTTCCAGAGTGGCTGCACCAGTTTGCATTCCCACCAGCAGTACAAAAGGGTTCCTCTTTTTCTGCATCCTCGCCAACATCTGTTGTTTCCTGAGTTGTTAATTTTAGCCATTCTGACAAGTGTGAAGTGGTATCTCATTATAGTTTTGATTTGTATTTTCCTGGTGATGAGTGACATTGAGCATCTTTTCATGTGTCTGTTAGCCATCTGGATGTCTTCTTTGGAAAAGTAGCCAACTGATTTTTTCATAAGGGTGCCAACACCATTCAGTGGTAGAAAGAAAAATCTTTTCAGTAAATAGTACTGGGACAACTATATAACCACATGCAAAATAATGACATTATATCCTTATTCTACACCATACACAAAAATTAACTGAAAATGTATTACAGAACTAAATGTTAGAGCTAATATATAAAGCTCTTAGAATAAAACATAGGATTCGATTCCAGGTTTCAGCACCAAAAAACAAAAACAAAAACAAAACAACAATAACAACAAAACCCCAAAACCAAAAATAAAACAAAACAAAAAACAAACAGATAAACAAGGATAAAACATAGGAGTAAATCTTCATGACTTTAGATTTGGGAAAGGATTTTTATATATGATACAGCATGAGCAACAAAATAAAAAATCAATAATATGAACTTCTTCAATATTAAAAATGTTTTTGTTCTAAAGGACAACATGAAAAGACAACCCCCATAATGGGAGAAAATATTTGCAAATCACATATTTGGTAAGAGAATTGTATCCAAATTTATAAAGATCTTTTATAATAAAAAGATGAGTAGCACATTAAAAATGGGCAAAAGATCTGAATAGATGATTCTACAAGGAAGATATGGAAATGGAAAATAAGCACATGAAAAGTTACTCCATATCATTTGTCATCAGGGAAATGCTTATTAAAAATCAAAACCCCAATGAAATCCTGTTTGCATGTTCTAAGGTGGCTAGAATAAAAAAGTTAGATAACAAAAAGTGTTGGTGAGGATGTGGAAAAACTTAGAAGTCTCATACTCCTTGTGGGAATATAAACTAGTATAGCTAGCTGCTTTGAAAACCATCTAGCAGTTTTTCCAACAATTAAACATAAAATTACCATATGACCCAGCAATTGCACTCATAGAGAAATAAAAGCACATGTCCACACAACAACTTGCACAAGAATGCTGATAGCAACATTTTCATAATAGTCAACAGATGAAAACAACCCAAATGCCCATCAACCGATGAATGGGTAAACAAATGTGATATGCCATATAATGAAATATTACTTGACCGTAAAAGGAAATGAAGTACTGATACATCCTACAACATAGATATGCCTGCAAAACATTATGCTAAATGAAAGTCCTTTACAAAAGACCTCTTGAGGCCCCATCTCCTAATAATACCACATTGAAGGTTAGGATATCAACGTATGAATTTGGAGGGGACACATTCATTCCGTCCATAACAATTTTATTCTCAGTTTGTGCAACTTTCCTCCCATTTACTCTATTCTAGCCACACTGATTTTCTGTCAGTTCTTAGAACATGAATATCCCAACCTTATTCTTACTTCAGGAACTTTGTGGTTGCTCTTTCCCCTGCCTGGATCTTTTTCATGTAGATCTCCATATGGCTGGATCCTACTTATTTAGTAGTTTCAGTCCAAAGATACATTCTTTGGAGAGATCTTTTCTGATCATATTATCTGTAGTATAACTATACCCTTATCCTGATGTATGCCATTCTATCATGCATATTCTATTTTCTTAGATTTATGAGTCATCAGTATCTGTAACTTATGTTTAATTTACTCATTTATTCTCCCTTTATCCAATCTAGACAATATATAGTAAATTCCATGAGAACAGGGATCTTGTCTGTATTGTTCATTATTCTTTCCTTACTACTCAGCAAGGCCACCATGCATGGCTGTATATTTGTGTACTGCATAACTCAAAGGTCACCACTGACATAGATGATGATATTATGAATGCCAAATGAACTTGGCAATGACTCAAACAAATGCTCACTTATTTCTTGAGTGCTTAAAACAATGCTTGACAGGGGCACTTGGACATATCAGTCGGTTAAGTGTCCAATTCTTGGTTTTGGCTCAGGTTATGATCTCATGGGTCTTGAGTTCAGCCCCATGTTGGGCTCTGTGCTGACATTGCGAAGCCTGCTTGGGATTCTCTCTCTCTCCCTCTCTCTCTGACCCTCCTGCATGTCCCCCTATCTTAAAATAAATAAATAAACTTAAAAAAAAATAAAAAAGCACAATGCTTGACATACAGTTATTAACTGGTAAACACTTCTGAATGCTTTAATTCATTCTAGTGGTCTAGTTACCTGCCAGTTACCTCTTTCTTTTTTATCCTATTTTACAGTATAAATACTTTCCTTTTCTTTTTTTTTTTAAGTCTATTTTATTCATTTAGAGAGACAGCATGGGAGGGTCACGGATAGAGGGAGAGTGGTACCTGATGTGGTGCTTGAACTCACGAACCATGAGACCATGACTCAAGCCGAAATCAAGAGTTGGATGCTCAACCAACTGAGCCCCCAGGCACCCCTATATACTCTCTATAAAGACTTTACATAACAGGAATTTTTAATCAAAATAAAGATTCTCAGAATTTTATTGGTGTGATAAACTCTATACCTAACATTGAAGAAAAACTGGCAGAATTAATTTTTTCCAGTTGGACTCTTAGGTCTCAGACCACATGTTGCCTCTTTATGAATTCCTTTTTCCCAGCAAGACTTTCCTTGAGGTTTATTTTAACTTTCACCCATATGAATATGGACTCAAGAGCCAGCCAGGTCAGCAGTCTCAGCATCAAATAGCTATGTACAAGCACCAGGTATTGGCACTATACATAACCACAATGATCTCACAACAGGAAATGTATTTCTTTTTCCATGGGGCTTTCTAAACTACTGATTTGCAGCTCTGTTGGAAATATCACTTTTCTTGCAATGGGTTAGCAACAGCATCACTAACATAATAGAAAAGTTTTAAAGGTCATGGTAGATTACTTTTCTGTAAAACAGCCTCAACTATGGATGAAAAATCAAAACAACTGTCTTTTATTCTCTTATAGAGGCCACTGATCTGACTCTGGCCATATACAGTCTCATTCTAGAAATCTATTCTTTCTTCTTCTGGTTCATTTAATTCATCTCTCCAATTTATATTTTTCCCTGATTCTACTTTACACTGTTTGGTTCTTTCTCTGTCTTTTCTTATTTCCTTTTATGAGAATTTGGTTGAACTACAACATTCAGTAAACTTTGAAAATACTAAGTTTCAACATAAACATAAAAACCTATTGCTCATGGATCCAATCTTGCTGACTTTTTTTTCCATTTCTGAAGAGGGAAAGTTTGATAAGAAAAACATTTACCCTTTTAAAGCCCTACTCTTATAGGCTTTAAATCTAGTAAGCCAGTGTTAATTTCTTTGAAAACAAGGATGTATTTATATATTTCTCTCTATTAAAAATTTATCTTATTTTGCTCTACAGAGAAAAAGATACAGGCTTTGTAGGAATGTCATCTCCATGTCTGACCCTTGCCATGGAATTCTTCCTAAGGAGGAGGACAGGTAGATGATTTCCTTTTAATATGATTTAATATGATTGGTTTAAAGATAAACCATTGGCCAAAATCTCTTCCAGAGTCATTTCAAGGGTGAGAAAATGTATAACAGACTGTCAGATTTTACCAAGTAGAGGTCAGGGTAGCATCTGTTCTGTCTGCAGATACTGAAGAAGGTGCTTATTACAGGTTTTGGAAATTCTAGAAGCCACTTACCCATTTTTTAAAAAGAATACAATGACAATATCCTGTTGCTTCAAATTTAGATTGATAAAGTACAGCTTGCAAACTAATTATGTGCATTTTACAAAAAGCTATTTTTCCAATAATTTATTATGAGAAATTTAAAACATAATTTTTGAAATAATTTTTTGTGGACATTTATATATCCACTATATACATGCTACTATTAACATTTTTCTGTACTTTATTACATATTTTCTCATCTACACATCTCTTTCCTCTTCCATCTATCCCTGTTATGTTTTTGATGTATTTCAAAGTTACTGATGTCAGTATACTTTCCCCCAAATACCACTTCGTTATTGAGTTCTGAGAGTATCTTATATATTCTGAATACCAGTCTTTGTTAGATATACATGTCTCATCAATATTTTCTTTAGTCTGTGGCTTGCCTTTTTATTTTTAATTGTCTTTAAAAGTGCAGAAATTTTAAATTTTGATGCAATTTGTCATTTTTAATAGTTATCAAAATGATATTTTAAAACCCTGTTATCAGATAGGGTTTTAATTATAAATTAAAAAGCAGATAGTATGGTTATGTGATTTGGCATGTCATGTTGAATATGGTACTCTGGTAGCTTGTGAATATTTTCAATTTCTACCATTATTGCATATACGAATTCATTATAAGATGTACTAATGTGATATATAGACAGTACTTAAACTGACAAGATTTGCTATTTACCTACAACCTTTTCCCTTTCAGTATTTTGAGATGTAGAGATATTTTCTTTCTTAGCTAGCACAAGGCCTTTGTTGGAGGGTGGGATTGGTAGGAGAGAGAGGCTGGTATAAAGAATGAGAAAGGGCAAAGAAGGGCAGATGCGTAAGAAGGATAGGAAACCACCAAGGAAGGGTGAGGACACGAGAGAAGAGTTAAAAGGAAAGAGCACTAATTATCAGGAGTGAGATTTAGGAAAAGGGATGTACATGAAATCTTTTGGAAGCCTAGCAGTGTGCTGTGTAATGCCCCTGCCTTTAAGACAACTCCACATGATCTTCAGTGCTTTCTGAAGATTGGTTTCTGTTTGCTTGCATTATCATTCTAAGTCTGTGATGTGTTGGACACCCTAAATTTTTGTGGAGTTTATTTCCTACCCTTTGACATCTGTGAATGTTACTGACATAGCTAGAGCATTTCCTACCTTTTTCTCATCACATCCAATCACCATAAGCTCATCTATATAATGGACTATCATGTTTTTGTGGTACCTAGATGATTAATCTTCTTATGCACTATAATGTGATACACACCAGTAGACTTGGCCTAGCACTTGACTGAGACAAAGTTTAAGTGTACTTCTGTTTCTGTCAGGTAAAAGTGAACTGCCTCATCATCCTTACTTACTGTTTACTGTGCAGTCATAAAAGCATTTGCCATATGAATATCTATCTGTCAGGAGATGTTTTGGTTGGCTCCAGGAGAAAAAGCAAAAACATAAAACCCAGAAGCTTTGTTAGAATTACCACCTCTTTATTTTATGATAATCAACAGTCGTTGTCCATGATCCAGTTGCCTTTTTCACAAGCCAAACAAATTTCTTAAATGGGGAAGGTAATGGAGAATATCCTCTGCAAATTCCTCAGATACTGGTTATTGCAACTTTTTGGTATTTTTCATTTGGAGGGCAGATTCCAGAAGCTTCTATTTGGCCCTTCCTATATATTTTTTCAATTGTGGTAAATATGCATGGCATAAAATTTACCATTTTTAGGTGTACCACTCAATGACATTAAGTATATTCACATTGTTGCACACCATTCGTCTCCACAACTTTTTCTTCTTCCCAAACTGAAACTCTACCCATTAAAGCAACTCTCCATGCATCACTCCTCCCAGCCCCTAGCAACCACCATTTTGTTTTTGGTCTCTATAAATGTGACTGCTCATGTAAGTGGAATTACAGTATTTGTCCTTTTGGTTCTGGTTTATTTCACTTACCATAATATTTTCAAGGTTTATCCATATTGGAGCATGTGCCAGAATGTCTTACCCTTTTAAGAGTGATTTTATTCTATTGTATATATAGACGACATTTTATTTATCTGTTCCTCTATTGATGGACATTTGGGTTGTTTCCAACTTCTGGCTTTTCTGAATAATGCTGCTGAGAACATGAGTATAAAAACATCTGTTACAGCCCTTGCTTTCAATTGTTTTGGATATATACCTTGAGGTGGAATAGCTGGATCATATGATAGTGTATGTTTAATATTTTTGGAGGAACTGCCATATTTTTCCACAGTGGCTATACCATTTTATATTCCCACAAGCAATACATAAGGGTTCAAATTTCTACAAATCCATGCCAACACTTATTACTTATTATTAATAGCCATCTTAATGGGTATGAAGTGGTGGCCCTTCTTATCTTAATAGCTTTTACCTTGGTTCAGAATTCTGTCATTTTGCAAGTATGTCTACTCCAAAAATGCATTCAGATATAGGGAAGTAAATATAGTGTAGGTTATTGATCCCACAGAGGTCCTAGTGAGGTGAACTTGTGCCAAGACTAACTATCACATAACCTCCATAAGCAGTATTATGACCTGAAGACCACTTGGATCTTCAGGTGTGTAAATTTAGCTTAATAATCTCTGAAAAATTCTGAGTTTTCTCTTTTTCTGTGTAAACATTTTCTCTGGAAAATTATAAGTCCCTTGGAGGTAGACCTGGGGAAAAACTCACACTGTGTACTCTTGAGCATTATGAGAATCATTCTTTCTTTTTAAATTTTTTTAAATGTTTATTTATATTTGAGAGAGAGAGAGAGAGAGACAGAGCACAAGTGGGGAAGGGGCAGAGAGAGAGGGAGACAGAATCCAAATCAGGCTCCAGGCTCTGAACTAGCAGTACAGAGCATCATGCAGGTCTCAAACTCACCAGCCATGAGATCATGACCCGAGCCTAAGTTGGATGCTTAATCAACTGAACCACGCAGACGCCCCTATGAGAATCTTTCTGAAGGTGTTGTAGCCACCTGATCTCTGGATTAGGTCTGGGTGAGACCATAATTTTCTTTCCTGCCAAATTGATGCAGGTTTCTGCTTATTGTGCTTGAATTTTATTTTCATTTATGTAGTTCAAGCCTGCTCACCAATTTGATTCCCAGTATAAATGTGATTGATCATTTACTGCTAGAAATCACTTTGGGTAGAAACACTCTGCCGTTCTCCCCTGCTGACTTTTATGGTAATTGCACTTACCTTGTTTTTCATGTTAAATGCTGTTACCTAACCTCTGCTACTTCATAATCCCATCATTCCTATTAAAAATGGGGGAACCATTTCAGTGGTGGCATCCCCCATTGTCATCTTTAGCCCACTGAAGACAGGTACCACAGAGGTTTTCAAGGATGCTTGTAATTCTTTCATCAAAGGATATCTTAATGTCTTGAAGAATAATGTCATCTGGGACCTCTACAGGGGCATAACTATGAAACAGTTGAGTGTGTTGTACATAATTAATCCACTCCCACATCCTCATTTTGAGTACATGGATTCCTTCCTCCACATTCTGTCAGATAAGTTATGGCATCTTGCCTTCATTGAATGTTGATGACTATTGAATCCATATTTTAGTCAGCCAAACAAGCCAATGATTAGAGCCAATTTCATCAGCTAGAGCTAATATTTTAAATCTGAAATCTCAGGTGAGTTCTCTGTAATAAATTCAACCCCTTCCAAATTTATATTTCATCTTCTTCAGTCTAACAGTCATAAAATATATGCCACACACATATTCTACTGGGTTCTGCTGATACAAATTAGCAAGATATTGCATTTCTTTTGGTGCATATGCAAACTCTTAACAGGGTGGACATTGTATTTTCCTCCTGAGACCTGCAAGAATCTGACTATAGTTACTGGTTGGGATGTAATAATGCTGATGTGTATGGGTCTTGAGAAAAGTAGAAATTGCCTGGAAAATTAACCACTTCAGATGACGTCTTTAGAGAGGTGTGAAGCAGGAGAAAGTTAGCTTCCTCAAATTGGGAGGAAGAAGGGTAGTTTCTGCTGGCAAGGAAACTACAAGAAGGTTTGGTTTAAAAATGTTTATATTAATTTGAATATCCAATGGGAAAAAGAATGTCTCTTCAACAAATGGTGCTGGGAAAACTGGACAGCAGCACGCAACATAATGAAGCTGGACCACTTTCTTACACCATACACAAAAATAAATTCAAAATTGGTGTGCCTGGGCAGCTCAGTCGGTTAAGTGTCCAACTCTTGGTTTTGGCTCAGGTCATGATCTCATGGTTTCATGAATTTGAGCCCTGTATCGGGCTCTGCTTAGGATTCTCTCTCCCTTTCTCTCTCTCTCTCTTTCTCTCTCTCTCCCTCTCTAAACAAATAAATTTAAAAAATGGATTAAAGTCCTAAATGTGAGACCTGAAGCCATAAAAATTCTAAAAGAGAGGGGCGCCTGGGTGGCTGTGTCGTTTAAGCATTCGACTTTAGCTCAGGTCATGATCTCATGGTTTGTGGGCTCAAGCCCCGCATTGGGCTCTGTGCTGATAGCTCAGAGCCTGGAGCCTGCTTTTCAGATTCTGTGTATCTGTCTCTGCCTTTACCCCACTTGTATGCTCTCTCTCTCTCTCTTAAAAATAAATAGACATGTTAAAAATTTTTTAAAAAAAAATCCTAAAAGAGAACACAGGGAGTAACTTCTGTGACATAGGCCGTAACGACTTCTTTTAAGATTTGTCTCCTGAGGTAAGGGAAACAATGGCAAAAATAAACTATTGATACCACATCAAAATTAAAAGCTTCTGCACAGCAAAGGAAACAATCAACAAAACTAAAAGGCAACCTGTGTAATGGGAGAACATATTGCAAATGACATATGTGATACAGGGTTAGTGTCCAAAATATATAAAGAATTTTTCAAACTCAACACCCAAACAATGAATAATTCAATTAAAAAATGCAGAAGACACAAATGGACATTTTTCCAAAGAAGGTATACAGATGGCCAACAGATGCATTAGAAGATGATCATCATCACCGACCATTAGGGAAATGTAAATCAAAATACAGTGAGGTATCACCTCATACCTGTCAGAATGGCTAAAATCAATAACACAAGAAACAACAGGTGTTGGCGAGGATGTGGAGAAAGGGGAACACTCGTGTGCTGTTGGTAGAAATGGAAAACTTTTGCAGCCACTGTGGAAAACAGTAAGGAGTTTCCTGAAAAAGTTAAAAATATAGTTCCCCTCTAATTAAGCAATCACAATACTGGGTATTTACCCAAAGAATAGAAAAACACGAATTCAAAGAGATGCATGCACCCCTGTGTTTATAGCAGTATTATTTATAATAGGCAAGATATGGAAGGAGCCCAAGTGTCCATCAATAGATGAATGGATAAATAAAGGGTGATGTGTGTGTGTGTGTGTGTGTGTGTGTGTGTGTGTGTAATGAAATACTACTCAGCCATAAAAAATAATGAAATTTTGCCATTTGCAATGACATGGATAGAGCTAGAGAGTATAATGCTAAGTGAAATAAGTTAGAGAAAAACAAATATTGTATGATTTCACTCCTGTGTGAATTTAAGAAGCAAAACAAATGAATAGAGGGGGAAAAAAGAGAGAGACAAACCAAGAAACAGACTCTTAAGTATAGAGAACAAGGTGATGGTTACCAGAGTGGAGGTGGGGGAGATGGGTTAAATAGGTGATGGGAATTAAGGAGTTCACTTGTGATTACCACTGGCTGTCCTATGGAAGTGTTAAATCATTATATTGTACACTTGAAAGTAACATTACACTGTATGTTAAAACAAAAAGGTTTTATATTAATTTGAGTCTGCCTACCTGTACTTTTCCCAAACACTCAATTTATCATTATCTTAAATATCAAATTCTTCCTGATTAATGTCCTGATATTAATATGTAATACTAAGCACAGATGTGCACTAAATTTGAATTTTAATTCTGCAACACCTTTTTAGATTTGAGCTGATCCTTAGTCGTGTCTGCTTTGTGCCTATAATATATGAGAAACTTTTATGGCCCTTAGAATGGCTCCCTTTATCTTCCCATGCCTTAATCTGAGAATTTAAACACCTGACATCATTTTCATTTTGTAAGCTCTCTGGTGCTATCAGAAGCAGCTAATGGTCCCCATAGTGCTTTGTAGTTATTACTACCATAATAGATAAAAGCAGCAGCCATTTGACCTCTAAAAGTATTGTCTTCAATTAGCAATTTATCCAATGCAAACACTGCTGGTAATTTAAATAATTATGTTGCCACTGCTTGGAAGAAGCACTTGTCTTTTTTACATTGGCAATGAAGTCACTACCATATTCAAGCTCAAACAGATGAACAGCCTAATTCCAGACTTCTATGTTAAAGGCCTTTTTCCTGTGGCTGCTCACTCAGAGTTCAGACAGAACAGAAAATCTGCCTCAGGAGGTTTAAAAAGTGGATTTTAATATATGTTTCAAAAGTTAGAAAAGCTAGTGTCACACGGGATAGGGAGGCAATCTAGTTTGGCAAGAGAGAATCTCTAAGCAGAACTAGAATGAATGTAGTGTCTGCTAGTGGGTACTGGGAACATGGAGGGAGAAGATCTTAAGCAGCAACTGGACCCATGATGGAGACAAAACCTCAGTTGCATATACCACTCAAAGAGGACATTCTGGGTTCTTCCCTGTTACCATCTTCCAGTATGTCACCAGTCCTTCCTCTGCTGACAATTAATGGGAAGCTAGTTGTCAGCAGATAATAGGAAATATAGTTTCTAGAAGTCAGTCCTCTACAATAAAAATCAGAGTAGGAAAAAAGATGGAGAAATGGTCTTTAAAAAACTGATGGCATATTCCACTTCCAAAATTATTAACAAGCATGCTATCCCTCTAACTTCTCACTTTCTAATGCAATTGTTCAAATATTCCTGCACCTTAGCTGTACTTGGAAACATCTATTTATTCCTTTGCCTTTTCCTATATTGCATTTGCATCCCTACTTATTCTCTTATATTCCAATGCTCATAATGTAATAAATAGTATATTTTTCCATACCTCAAATTCCTTTGCTCCAATGTCTTTTAGTTGTATCTAGTCCTGGATGAATCCAAACCGCTGCTTTCTCTTTTCTTGATCTCCAACTTTCTTTTCTTTTCTTTTCTTTTTTGTCTCAAGGTTTTATTTAAATTCTAGTTGGTCTCCAGCTTACAAAGGCTCCCTAAGAAAAGTACATAATAGTTCAAATTGTTTCCTTTATGAATTCATGGTTATAACCTAAAAGTTCCTTCAATATTGTCTTGTAATTCTGCTACATTAATCTGGACCTATCATTTTCCCACTCTCTACAATGTTTTTCTGTTCTGTATTATCCTTAGATGGTCATGTCCTTGCCATTTGCTGAAATATCAGGAGATAATTTCTTCTAATTCACAGTAAAGAAAATAAAAGACATTAGAGTAGAACTTTCCTGTTAATGAGCATAATAGAATTACTACATCTGCTTCTATCTTTATCTCCTTTGGTAATTTAACAGAACAGAAGCTCTACTCCTACTAAAGACAATTTCCTTACTCCTAATTTGGATTGCATCAACTTCCATCCTCTCATGGTTCTTATATTGATCAGTATCTTCCTTTATCTGGATCTTTTCCATTAGCTTTTAAACATTCTAGCATCTTCCAAATTGGGAAAAAATAATAAGAGTAAAACAAAAAAGAAAAGGAAAACAAAGCTCACCATTTCTCTACCCATTTCTCAACCTTTGTCACTAATTATAACCCTGTTTTCCTCTTCAAAGCTGTTGTTTTTAAGATAATTCTTTTAAAAAAAATTTAAATGTTTATTTATTTTTGAGAGAGAGGGAGACAGAGCATGAGCCAGGGGATGGGTAGAGAGAGAGGAGACACAGAATCTGAAGCAGGCTCCAGGCTGTGAGCTGTCAGCACAGAGCCTGACACAGGGCTTGAACTTATAAACCACGAGATCATGACCTGAGCCAAAGTCAGATGCTTAACCGAGTGAGCCACCTAGAGCCCCTTTAAAATAATTCTTAAAAATGTTTTTTCTATCTCTTGGCAATTGTGAATAATACTTCAACGAAGATGGGAATACAGTCTCTTTGGCATCTTGATTTCAATTTATTTGGATGTATATACCCAGAAGTGGGGTTTTTGGATTATTTTATAATTCTGTTTTTAATATTTTGAGGAACTTTCATACTGTTTTCCATAGTGACTGTCCCATTTTACATTCCCACCAATAGTATACAAGAGTTCCAATTTCTCCATAGTCTCACTAACATTGGTTACTTTTTTTTTTTTTTTTTGTAATATCCACCTTAACAGGTGGGAGGTGATACTTCATTGTGATAATGATTTGTATTTCCTGGTGATTAGTGATTTTGAGCACCTCTTCATATACTTGTTGTCTATTTGTACATCTTTTTTGGAGAAATGTCTGTTGATGTCCTTGGTCCATTTTTTTTTTTTTTTTTTTTTTTTTTTTTTTTTTTACCAAGTAACTTGTTAACTTGCTATCAAGTTGCATGAATTCCTTTTGGGAAATTAACCTTTTATCAGATATATGATCTGCAAATATTTTCTATCATTCTAATGGTTGACTTTCCATTCTATTGGTTATTTCCTTTCCTGTGCAGAAGCTTTTTGGTTTGATGTGGTTCAATTTGTTTATTTTTTATTTTGTGGCTTGTGCTTTTGGTGTTATATTAAGAAATTATTGCCAGTGAGGTGCCTGGGTGGCTCAGCTGGTTAACCGTCTGACTTTAGCTCAGATCATGATCTCATGTCTTTTGAGTTGGAGCCCCGCATCTGGCTGTGTGCTGACAGCTCAGAGCCTGGAGGCTGCTTGAGATTCTCTGTGCCCCCCAACCCCTCCCCGACTCACACTCTGTCTCTCTCTGTCTCAAAACTAAAATACACGTTAAAAGGAAAGAAATTATTGGAAAGATCAGTGTCAAGAAGATTTTCCCCAAATGTCCATTGGCAGATGAATGGATAAAAGAATGTGGTATTTATAATGGAATATTATTCAGCCTTTAAAAATAAGGTAATACTGCCATTTGTGGCAACATATATGAAAGTGGAAGACAAATACGCAAAGTGAAATAAGCCAGTCACAGAAGGACAAATATTGCATAATTCTACTTATATTAGGTTTCTAAAATAATCAGACTTAGAAACAGAATGATGGTTCTAGTGGCTAGGGGAAGGAAGAAATAGGGAACTGTGGTTAAACAGGTATAAATTTAAAATTATGTAAGATAAATTGTAGAGATCTGCTGTATAACATAGTGCCTGTAGTTAATACTGTACTGTGCAGTTAAAAATTAAGAGAGTAGATTTCACGTTAAATGTTCTTAACACACGTACAAGAAAAGGGACACAAGAAAGCTCTTGGAGATGATGGATATGGCTATTGCTTTGATTGTTTTGATGGTTTTGTGGGTGTATGCATATGTCCAAACTCATCAAATTGTATACATTAAATATGTGCAATTTTCTGTTTATCAGTTATACCTCAATAAAGCTCAATAAAAATTACTTTATAAGCTATTTCTAAATTTATAGATGCATTGGGAAGGTTTAATCTCTTAATTACTTGACCCCTAGGTAAAAGTTGTTTCCATCTTTGAAACTTGATTTCCCTTGACCCAAAATTCCTTTCATTTTCCTCTAATCTCGGTGGCAGCTCATTGTCTTAATTACTTGACCCCTAGGTAAAAGTTGTTTCCATCTTTGAAACTTGATTTCCCTTGACCCAAAATTCCTTTCATTTTCCTCTAATCTTGGTGGCAGCTCATTGTCTATCTTCCTTGCATGTACATCTTCTCCTCAGACATTAATTGTTGAAATTCTTCAAAGTTCAATTCTAAGCCATTTTGTACTCTCACTCCAGAACTCAGAATATGATTTCATGGAAACACAATTACTAACTCCATGAAGTTTGGATACGTGTGTATTTGAGACCTCTAATCTGATTCTGGAAATTTAGTTGCCTATGTAATGTCTAGATTTGTTCATTTAGAATATACAGAAAATATTCATGGTCTCCCTAAACACCCAAATACCTTTTCCTTCCTTTTTTTTTCTTTTTGCTTAGTGTTTGGTGGCACCATTCATCCTATTTTATAAACCAGTCACCTAGTAATAATCCTTGACTTGACTCTCTCCCATCATCCACCATATTGTATCTACTACCAGTCTTTTCCATTTTACCTCCTAGATTCTTTCTTAATCTGTCCACAGTTCTCTATCTATTCAGCATCTTTAGTGGTAAACTAATGCACAAGTCTCAATTTCCCTGCTTGCTTTGCATGGTCGCTGTAATTTTTGTGGCAGATGTTACTCTTCCCTGTATTTTTCCTTCCCAAACTTCATCCTCCCTTTCCCATTTCAAACAAGTATCCAGGACTCTTTAAAAATCTTTTCCCCAGGAAATGTGCCATTTGTAAGTATCAAGGTATGAAGGAGGAGATTACAAGGCATTTGGAAGATTAAAGTCCAGTGGGTACAGTAAGCAGTGCTTGACACTAACCTTGTGACTGGATACAACCCTGGAGCTGCACCAAGTCATTAGAAGGATGTAACAGGAGGGAGACATAAGGAAGTCAGGTGTTAGCATCATGTATCTATCTCACTATTTCAGCATTGCACAGAACATTGCACAGAAACATTTATCAGTGGGACATGAAGGTACTGGTGACCCTCAGATGACCAGAAAGACTTCCATAACACTTTTGTATTTTAGGATTTTTTATAAAGCACTGTGGGTGTATAATGTACCTCAAATAATGGCTGAGTCTTAATTCTCTACCTGTTCAGTTATTTAGAGACTTAAACTCATTTAAATCAAATAAAGAACTACTGGTTTTACTGCAGCAACTCATAACTGCTTACTTTGTGCAGATTTATAGCTAAATCACGACAGGTGTCACCAATATATGGGAAACACGTTCCTTGTGTAATTTTAATTAACTGGAATATTTGACCTTCCACAAGAAAACTGAAAAAGAATGAAATAAGGAATAAAAGATTTTTAGGGGTGCCTGGGTGGCTCAGTCGATCGAGCGTCCGACTTCAGCTCAGGTCATGATCTCACCGTTCCCAAGTTCAAGCCCCACGTCAGTCTCTGTGCTGGCAGCTTTCAGCCTGGAGCCTGTTACGGATTCTGTGTCTCCCTCTCTGTCTCTGACCCTCCCCCACTCATGCTGTTTCTCTCTCTCAAAAATAAACACTAAAAAAATTTAAAAAAATATTTTTATCTATTGAGCCTGTTTATAAGGATTCTTATAAGCTCTGACATTTTATTTCTGGGAAAAAGAAAAAAAAACAATCTGAAAATTTAGAGATTGGTTTCTTTACCTGAAACTAAAGATCTTGTTACTAATTGAGTGTCTAATATTGTATCATATGCTTTATTATTCAATATATAAAACTATTGTTCATGTGCTCCTAGTGGGGAAGGAAAAAATAATGGGTTTAGTATCAGTAGATATTACATGATAAAAGGGGAATGATGACCATTTGTATTTCCAAACGAAGGGCAGGAATTCGAAAATGCTATGCTATAAAATGTTAAACATTGTAACATATTTTGAGCATTTTGAACTCAATGTTTTTGAAACTTTTAAAAAACTATAACATACATACATATTTTTTACATTGAATTTTTTTTAACTTTTATTTATTTTTCAGAGACAAAGAGAGAGCACAAGTGGGGGAGGGGTAGAGAGAGAGGGAGACACAGAATCCCATGCAGGTTCTAGGCTCTGAGCTGTCAGCACAGAGCCGAACACAGGGCTCAAACCCACAAACCATGAGATCGTGACCTGAGCCAAAGTCAGACACCCAACTGACTGAGCCACCCAGGGGCCCCTATTTCTTACATTTGAAAATCAGTTGTTGAATTGTTAAGACTTGACTTTTTTCTTAAAATTAATATATGCTAGTCAGACCTAAGAATAGCCTCCAGAGGGCGACCAAGTTGCGTCATTGCAAAAACCTATATCAAAATTTAACTTGGCTTTCCACAAGAACATGGTCTTTCTAAAGATTGACAAAACAGTTATAATAGTTAATCCTTGAAAAAAATATCATCAACTGAAGTCTTAATAGTTCTGTAAACATTGGATGTTTAAGGATACTGCCTATAACTTGATATTTAGCAGAGCAAGGACCTTGGAATCTAGCCAGACCTCACAAATTTACTACTAGGTCAGCAAGACTTGTCATTAGTTCATTCATTCTCCAACTTTCTTGTTCACTGAAGTCTGCCTATTCCAAGCATCTGGTATCAGTAGAGTTTGGCTTTTTCATTTCAACAGACTGAGATTCAAGGTCAGCTCTGCTGGTGGGTGATATATTACCTTGTAAACAGAATTTCATCTGAAGAATCGGGCAAATAATATCTTCCTCATGTGTCATGGTTTGTGAGAATTAAATGAGATAAATGTAGCAAACACTTACCACAACTGGTGGATAAATATTATCTTCTGTCCATTTCTTTTGTCCCCATCTTTTTCCCCCTCCTTTGCAATGAGAAAGAGAAAAACAGAATCTAATTAGATCATTCACTTCAATGTTTTTGTGACATACCACTCTTTCATTACTTGTCCTCAAAGTATGGTTTTAAAAATCTCATACAAATAAAGTAGTGATTAAGTTGAATTGATATTTCTCAATCCCCAGACAGAAATACATCTAACAAATTTTGTAGTTTTGTTAATCCTTGACTAGGTAATGACTGGAATCAATAAAGAAGTATTTCTAATAGGGGAATCCATCCATTTGGCTCTTACCTTGTACCAGTGAATTAATGTTTCTACTTATTTCAGCCTTCTTAAAGCAACATCCCTGAGGATGTTGGTTGAGTTTACCTTGTAATTACCCTTTCTTGTTTTTTCCTACCTATATCTAACTAGCAGATAATTACTTTTGTTTCTTCTTGTAAAGTTTCTCAAGCATTCCTTCTCTTCTGTTCCCACTGATTATACTTTTATAAAATAACCTTACCATGGGTCTCCCTAATTTTAGTCACTAACCAAGATGACCTTAATGTTCGCATCAGCTTGACTGAACATGAGACAAGTTTCTTCTTGACTATAGGCCCCGGACCTCCGTTTTGTGAATACATTTACTGTTAAAAACTTGGAATTATAAATTCTTGCTCTGGCTCTTTGAGATGTAATTTTTCTCCCAGTAACTTGATACTTTTACAACCCTGGAATATCTTTCTCAAGGACCTGGGAGCCTTCTCTTTGAAACATAATCTTTGAGAAAGATAGGTCACCTAGTGCCTGGTCTCTGTGGGGACTATGGGAGCCTAACTTTGATAAGAGACAATTAACAAACACAGATAGTCTAATCACATTGACTGCCTCCCATTCCAACATTGTTTAGTACTTTCCCTGTAGTTTGCCCTGGCACTTAAAATCTGTACTGCCTTTTGTTTCGGCAGAGTTGAGTTCAGTCTCCCTCCCTTATTGAAGTAGTTTTGACCCCTATCGCAATAGTCTTGAATACAATCTTCTTTGCTTGTTTAACCATCTGGTACAATTTTTCTTTGAAATCACCACCAGCTCTAAACTGCCTAACAATTTCAGATTAATCTTTCTGTTTATTATTTTTTTTTCATCATGGTAAGTATACTGTTTAATCCCTATCACCTATTTCACCTATCCCCTCCCACCTTCCACCCCTCCGGTAACCATGTTTGTTCTCTGTAGTTAAGAGTCTATTTCTTGGTTTGCCTTTTTCTCTGTCTTTTCCTTTGCTCATTTGTTTTGTTTGTTAAATTCAACATATGTGTGAGATCATATGGTACTTGTCTTTCTCTGACTGACTTATTTTGCTTAACATTATACTGTCTAGCTTTAAAGTCCCATATTCCATCAGTGACTTTTATTGGCTGCAGCTGATCACAAGTAAGCTGTCTATATGAGTCTGTTATCATGTGATACAAAACAGAGCCAGGAAGGAGGAATGAGTGAATTCCAGGAAAAGCAGGCTAGGACCAGCGTATTTGCTTGAATGTCATATGACAGCCTCTTTTTTTTTTTTTCCCTAGCTTTATGGAGATATAATTGCCATATAGCATTGTATAAGTTTAAGCTGTACAACATGTTGATATGTTATATGTTGTGTAATGATTACCACCAAAGGGGTAGTTAATACCTCTGTCACCTCACATAATTACCATTTCTTTTTTTGTAGTGAGAAATTTAAGTCCTATTAGCAACTTTTAAGTATATAATATACTATTGTTAACTATAATCACTATGCTGTATATTAGATTCCTAGAAACTATTCATCTGCCAACTGGAGGCTTGTACCCTTTGACCATTATCTCTCCTTTTCCCTCAATGCCCCAGCCCTTGGCAACCACTGTTCTATTTTGTTTATCTGTTTTTTTTAGATTTCACAAATAAGTGATATCATTCAGTATTTATCTTTCTCTGTCTGGTTTTTTTCACTTAGCATGATGCCCCCAGGATCTATCTATGTTGTTGCAAATGGCAGGATTTCCTTCTTTCTCATGACTGAATAATATTCTGTTGTATCTCACATAATAATTCACATATATGCATATATATGTATATATACACACACATATATTTCATATCTTCTCTATCCATTTATTCATAGATGAGCTGTTAGTTTGTTTCCATACCCTGTTCATTGTGAATAATGTCACAGTGAACATGGGATTGCATATATCTCTTTAGAATAGTGATTTCATTTTTCTTATATATACACAGAAGTGAGATTGCTGTATTATACAGTAATTATCTTTTTTATTATTTGAGGAACCTCCATACTGTTTTCCAGAGTGGCTGTACTGATTTATATTCCCACAACAGTACACAAGGATTCACTTTTCTCCATATCCTTGTCAACACCTATTATGTTTTATCTCTTTAAAGATAGCCATTCTATCAGGTGTGGGGTGATATTTCATTGTGGTTTTGATTTGCATTTCCCTGATGATTAGTGATACAGAACATCTTTTCAGGTGTGTGTTAGCCATTCATGTGTCTTCTTTGGAAAAATTTCTATTTGATTGTTCTGCCCATGTTTTAAATGAATTTTTGTGGCCATTGAGTTGTATGAATTACTTGTATATTTTGGATATTAACTCCTTGTCACATATATGGTATGCAAATATTTTCTTCCATTTTGTAGGTTGCCTTATCATTTTGTTGATTGTTTCTTATACTGTGCAGAAACTTTTTTTTAAATTTTTTTAACGTTTATTTATTTTTGAGACATAGAGTGACAGCACATGAACAGGGGAGGGTCAGAGAGAGAGGAAGACACAGAATCCAAAACAGGCTCCAGGCTCTGAGCTGTCAGCACAGAGCCCGACTCGGGGTTCGAACTCATGGACTGCGAGATCATGACCCGAGCCAAAGTCGGATGCCCAACCGACTGAGCCACCCAGGCGCCCTGAAACTTTTTAGTTTGGTGTAGTCCGGGTCATTTATTTTGCTTTTGTTGCATGTGCTTTTGGTGTCATATCTAAAAATTCATTGCTAAGAATGATGTCAGGAGTTTTCCCACTCGTTTGTTTTAGGAGTTTTATGTATGGTTTGAGTTTTTACATTTAAGCCTTTAAATCCATTTTGAGTCAGTTTTTGTGAGTGGTGTAAGATAGCGATTTACTCTTATTCTTTTACATGTGGTTATCCAATTTTCTCATCACTATTTATTGAAGAGACTGTCTTTCTCTTATTTAATATTCTTTGCCCCTTTGTTGAATATTAGTAGAATGTATATGCAAGAGTTTATTTCTGGGCTCTGAACTCTCTTCTGTAGGTCTATGTATATATTTTTATGCCGGTACGATAATGTTTTGATTATTATAGCTTTGTAGTATTTTTTGAAATCAGAAAGTGTGTTGCTTCCAGCTTTGTTCTTTCTCAGAATTGCCTTGGCTATATATATATATATATATATAATGAAGAAGGTTACTCCCTTCTTCGTATATATATCAAGGTTACATATATATATGATATGTATATATACATATATATATACATATATATATAATCCAAAGGTTACATATATATATATGTATATATATATGTATGTATATATATATACATATATATATATAATCCAAAGGTTACATATATATATGTATATATATGTATGTGTATATATATATATATATACATATATATATAGTGTGTGTGTGTGTATCCAGATTTTAGGATTTTAGATATGTGTGTGTGTATATATATATATATATATATGTATATATGTGTATATATATATACTCCAAAGGTTATATATACATATATATACATATATATGTGTATATATATATATATATGTGTGTGTATATATGTATATATATGTATATATATATATATATGTGTATATATATATATAGTGTGTGTGTGTGTGTGTGTATCCATACAGATTTTAGGATTTTTTAATTCAATTTCTGTGAAAAACGCTATTGGCATTTTGGTAGGGATTACATTGAATCTACAAATGGATTTGGGTAGTATGGACATTTTAACAATATTAATTCTTCTGATTCATGAAGACAGGATATTCTTCCATTATTTTGTGTCTTCTTTAATTTCTTTAATCAAAGTCTTATAGTTTTTAGGGGCACCTGGCTGGCTCAGTAGGTAGAGCATGTGACTCTTGATCTTGGGGTTGTGAGTTTGAGAAGTGTGTTGGGGGTAGAGTTTACTTTAAAAAGAAGAAACTATTTAAAAAATCTTATAGGTTTTTAGTGTGTGGGTCTTTCACCTTATTGGTTAAATTTACTCATAAGTACTTTATTATTTTTGATTCTATTTTGAATGGGATTGTTTTCTTTGTTTCTTTTTTAGACACTCCATTGTTAGACTATAAAAATGCAATTGATTTTTTATGTTGATTTTCTATCCTGAAAATTTATTGAATTTGTTGATTTGTTCTACCAGTTTTTTGGTGGGGTCTTTAGGATTATCTATATAATATATATCATCTGCAAACAAAGATAGTTTTTCTTCTTTTCCTATTTGGATGCCTTTTATTTATTTTTCTTGCTAGCCACTGTAGATAGGACTTGCAGTATTATGTTGAATAGGAGTGGTGAAAGTGGACACAATTGTCTTGTTCTTGATTTTAGGGAAAAAGCTTTCAAGCTTTTACCATTGAGTATGATGTTAGCTTTGGGATTGTCATATGTCATCTTTATTAGGTTTAGGTACATTCTTTCTCTGTGCAATATATTGAAACTATTTATGATGAAAGAATGTTATACTTTTCAAATGCTTTTTCTTCATCTATTGAGATAAACAGTGACTTTTAACCTTTCATTCTATTAATGTGGTGTTATCACCTTTTTTGATTTGTGTGTGTTGAGCCATCCTTACATTCCAGGGGTGAATCCCACTTGATCATGGTGTATTATTCTTTAAATGTGCTGTTGAATTCAGTTTGTTAGTATTTCTTTGAGATTTATTGCATCAGTATTCATCAGGGATATTGGCCTTTAATTTTCTTTTCTTGTATTGTCTTTATCTGGCTTTCATAAGAGTGTAATGCTGGCCTCTTAAGGTGAGCTTGGGAATGTTTTCTCTTCAATTTTTTATAAGAGTTTGAGGGTTGATACAAATTCTTCTCCTTTTTTTTTTTTTAAGGAGAGAGAGAGAGTGCCTGCATGCACATGAGTGGGGAGGGACAGAGGAAGAGGGAGAGGGAGACAGGATCTTAAACATGCTCCATGCCCAGCATGGAGCCCAATGCAGGGCTCGATATCATGACCGTGACATCATGATCTGAGCTGAAATCGAGAGTTGGATGCTTAACCAACTGAGCCACACAGGCACCCCCACACAAATTTGTCTTTAAATGTTTAATTTTTTTAATGTTTATTTATTTTTGAGAGAGAGAGAGAGAGAGAGAGCGAGAGAGAGAGAGAGAAAGAGGGAGAGTGTGAGCCGGGGAGGGGCAGAGAGAGAAGGAGACACAGAATCCAAAGCAGGCTCCAAGATCCTCACTGTCAGCACAGAGCCCGATGCAGGGCTCAAACATATGAGCCATGAGATCATGACCTGAGCCAAAGTTGGACGCTTAACTAACTGAGCCACCCAGGCACCCCTTGTCTTTAAATGTTTAGTAGAATTCTCCAGGGAAACCATATGGTCTTGGACCTTTGGGAAATTTTTGATAACTGATTCATTCTCCTTAGTCATTTTTGGTCTGTTCAGATTTTCTGTTTCTTCATGATTCAGTCTCAGTGGGTTGTATTTCTAGGAATTTATCCCTTTCTTCTAGGAAACCTCCAATTTATTAGCATATAATTGTTCATAGTAGTCTCTTATGATCCTTTGTATTTCTGTGGTATCAGTTGTAAGGTTTCCTCTTTCATTTCTTATTTTGTATGTTTGAATCTTCTGTCTTTTTCTTAGTCTAGCTAAAAGTTTGTCAATTTTGTTTAGCTTTTCAAAAAACCTCTTACTTTATTCATCTTTTTGGGTTTTTTTCTTGTCTCTGTTATATTGGTTTCTCTGATCTTTCTTATTTACTTTCTTCTGCTAACTTTGGGCTTGGTTTGCTCTCCTTTTTCTAGTTCCTTGAGGTGTAAAGTTAGGTTGTTTATTTGGGATCTTTCTTTTTTTCTTGATGTAGGTGTCAATCACTATAAACTTCCCTCTTTTTTTTGGAAGTTTATTTATTTTTGAAAGAGATAGAGAGAGAAAGAGAGATCACATGAGTGAGCAGGGGGAGGGGTAGAAAGAGAAGGAGAGAGAATCCCAGGAGGCTCCATGCTGTCAACACAGAGCCTGATGCTCATGAGATCATGACCTGAGCCAAAATCAAGAGCTGGATGTACTTCCCTCTTAAAATTGCTTTTGCTACATCCCATAAGTTTTGTGTTTTGTATTTTTATTGTTATTTGTTCAATATATTTTTTTATTTTCTTTATTCTTTGACACATTGTTCAGAAGTGTGTTGTTTAATTTTCACATATTTATATTTTACAGCTTTCCTCCTGGTATTGATTTCTAGTTTCATACCATTGTGTTTGAAAAAAACACTTGATATGATTTCAGTTTTATTAAATTTGGAAAGACTTGTTTTGTGACCTGTCATATAATCTATCCTGGAGAATGCTCTGTGTGTGCTTGAGAAGAATGTGTATTCTGCTGCTGTTGGGTGGAATGTTCTGTATATGTCTCTTAGGTCCATTTGATCTGAAGTTCAAGTCTAATGTCATGTATTTATTTTGACAGAGATAGAGGGAGCACGAGCAGTGGAGGGTCAGAGAGAGACAGAGAGACAGAGAGACAGAGAGAGAGAGAGAATCCCAAGCAATGCAGAGCCCGACATGGGACTCAAACGTACAAAACTGTGAGATCATGACTTGAGCCAAAATCCGGAGTCAGACACATAACCTACTAAGTCACCCAGGTACCCCTCAAGTCTAATGCTCTCTTACTGATATTCCATCTGGATGATTTATCTATTTCTGAAAGTGAGGTATAGGGATTCTTTGCTATTATTGTATTGTCTATTTCTTCCTTCTGATCTATTAGTATTTGCTTAATATATTAAGATGTGGTGATGTTGGGTTCATATATGTTTATGATTGTTGCATACTGTTGATGAATTGACTGCTTTATCATTATATGATAACCTTCTTTATCACTTGTTACTGTTTTTTGTTTAAAATCTATTTTGTCTGATAGAAGTACAGCTACCCCTATTCTCTTTTGGTTGTCACTTCACGTAATAACTTTTTTTCATCCCTTTACTTTGAGTTTATAAGGGCTTCTAAATTTTTTTAACGTTTATTTATTATTGAAAGACAGAGAGACATAGAGCATGAGCAGGGGAGGGGTAGAGAGAGGGGGAGACACAAAATCTGAAGCAGGCTCCAGGCTCTGAGCTGTCAGCACCGAGCCGGATGTGGGGCTCGAACTCAAAATCTGTGAGATCATGACCTGAACTGAAGTCAGTTGCCTAACCAACTGAGCCACCCAGGCGCCCCCACAGTTAAGGGCTTCTAATGCCATTTTATTGGTTTCTGACTGTTTTGTAGTTCCCGTGTTCTCGTTTTCTTCTCTTGCTCTCTTCTTTTGTGAATTGATGATTCTCTGTAGTCATGTGCTTTGATTCTCTTCTCTTTTTCTTTTGTGAAACCACTGTAGGTTTTGCTCTATAGTTACCATGAGGCTTACATAAACATCTTATAGATATAGCAATCTATTTTATGATTATAACTTTGGTTGTATACAAAAACTCTACCCTTTATCTCCCTTTTTATGTTTTTGATGTCACTCTTACCACTTTTTATATTGTATATGCATTAACAAGTTATTGTAGCTATAGGTATTTTTGTAATCCTGTCCTTTAGGCTTTATAGTAGAATTAGTTGGTTAAGACACCACTATATGATAGTATTAGAGTGTTCTGAAAATTGTCTATATACTTAGCTTTACCAGTGAGTTGTATATATTCATGTTTTCATATTACTAATTAATGTCCTTTGATTTCAGCTTAAGAAACTCAGCATTTTTTGTGAATCACTTCTTTCTAGTGGTGACAAACTCCCTCAGATTTTGTTTGGGAAAATTTTTTATCTTTTATTTCTGGAAGACAGCTTTTCTGGATAGAGTAGTCATAATTGGTATTTATTTATTTATTTATTTATTTCAGCACTTTGAATAAATCATTCAACTTTTCCGGGCTTTTAAGTTTTGGGCTGAAAATCCTCTGATTGGCTTATGAGGGTTCTAAGTTACAAGTCTTTTTCTCTTGATACTTTCAAGATTTTCTTTTTATTTGATTTTTTATTATGAAAATTATTGTCAAATTGGTTTCCATATAACATGCAGTGCTCCTCCCAACAGGTGCCCTCCTCAGTGCCCATCACCTACCCTCCTCTCCCTCCCACTCCCCATCAACCCTCAGTTTATTCTCAGTTTTTAAGAGTCTCTTATAGTTTGGCTCTCTCCCACTCTAACTTTTTTTTCCCCTTCCCCTCCCCCATGGTCTTCTGTTATGTTTCTCAGGATCCACATAAGAGTGAAAACATATGGTATCTGTCTTTCTCTGACTGACTTATTTCAGTTAGCATAACACTCTCTATTTCCATCCACGTTGCTACAAATGGACAGATTTAATTCTGTCTCATTGCCAAGTAGTATTCCATTGTGGATATAAACCACAATTTCTTTTTTTTATCTTTCAAAATTTACAGCCAAATTAGTTAGCATATAGTGCAACAATTATTTCAGGAGTAGATTCCTTAGGTCCCCTTACCCATTTATCCCATCCCCCCTCCCACACTCCCTCCCGTAACACTCAGTTTGTTCTCCAATTTTATGAAACTCTTCTGTTTTATCCCCCTCCCTGTTTTTATATTATTTTTGTTTCCCTTCCCTTATGTTCATCTGTTTTGTCTCTTAAAGTCCTCATATGAGTGAAGTCATAGGATTTTTGTCTTTCTCTGACTAATTTCACTTAGCATAATACCCTCCAGTTCCATAAGTGTCTATTCATGTCTTCTGCCCATTTCTTCACTGGGTTATTTGTTTTTCGGGTGTGGAGTTTGGTGAGCTCTTTATAGATTTTGGATACTAGCCCTTTGTCCGATATGTCATTTACAAATATCTTTTCCCATTCTGTTTGTTGCCTTTTAGTTTTGTTGGTTGTTTCCTTTGCAGTGCAGAAGATTTTCATCTTCATGAGGTCCCAATAGTTCATTTTTGCTTTGAATTCCCTTGCCTTGGGAGATGTGTCAAATAAGAAATTGCTGCGGCTGAGGTCAGAGAGGTTTTTTCCTGCTTTCTCCTCTAGGGTTTTGATGGTTTCCTGTCTCACATTCAGGTCCTTTATCCATTTTGAGTTTGTTTTTGTGAATGGTGTAAGAAAGTGGTCTAGTTTCATTCTTCTGCATGTTGCTGTCCAGCTCTCCCAGCACCATTTGTTAAACAGACTGTCTTTTTTCCATTGGATATTCTTTCCTGCTTTGTCAAAGATTAGTTGGCCATACTTTTGTGGGTCCAATTCTGGAGTCTCTATTCTATTCCATTGGTCTATGTGTCTGTTTTTGTGCCAAAACCCATGCTGTCTTGATGATTACAGCTTTGTAGTAGAGGCTAAAGTCTGGGATTGTGATGCCTCCCACTTGGGTCTTCTTCAATATTACTTTGGCTATTTGGGGCCATTTGTGGTACCATACAAATTTTAGGATTGCTTGTTCTAGCTTAGAGAAGAATGCTGGTGCAATTTTGATTGGGATTGCATTGAATGTGGAGATACCTTTGGGCAGTATTGACATTTTAACAATATTCTTCTAATCCATGAGCATGGGTTGTTTTTCCATTTCTTTGTATCTTCTTCAATTTCCTTCATAAGCTTTCTGTAGTTTTCAGCATCCAGATCTTTTATATCTTTGGTTAGGTTTATTCCTAGGTATTTTATGCTTCTTGGTGCAATTGTGAATGGGATCAGTTTCTTTATTTGTCTTTCTGTTGCTTCATTATTAGTGTATAAGAAGGCAACTGATTTCTGTACATTGATTTTGTGTCCTGCGACTTTGCTGAATTCATGTATCAGTTCTAGCAGACTTTTGGTGGAGTCTCTCAGGTTTTCCATGTATAGTATCTTGTCATCTTAAGAAAGTGAAAGCTTGGCTTCATCTTTGCCAATTTTTATGCCTTTGACTTCCTTTTGTTGTCTGATTTCTGATTCCAGCACTTCCAACCCTATGTTAAACAACAGCAGTAAGAGTGGGCATCCCTGTTGTGTTCCTGATCTCAGGGGGAAAGCTCTCATTTATTTCCCATTGAGGATGATATTAGCTGTGGGCTTTTCATAAATGGCTTTTATGATGTTTAAGTATGTTCCTTCTATCCAGACTTTCTCGAGGGTTTTTATTAAGAAAGGATGCTGAATTTTGTCAAATGCTTTTTCTGCATCGATTAACAGGATCATATGGTTCTTATCTTTTCTTTTATTAATGTGATGTATCACATTGATTGATTTGCGAATATTGACCCAGCCCTGCATCCCAGGAATGAATCCCACTTGATCATGGTGAATAATTCTTTTTATATGCTGTTGAATTTGATTTGCTAGTATCTTGTTGAGAATTTTTGCATCCATATTCATCAGGGATATTGGCCTGTAGTTCCCTTTTTTTATTGGGTCTCTGGTTTGGGAATCAAAGTAATGCTGGCTTCAGAGAATGGGTCTGGAAGTTTTCCTTCCCTTTCTATTTTTTGGAACAGCTTGAGATGGATAGGTATTATCTCTGCTTTAAATGTCTGGTAGAATTCCCCAGGGAAGACATCTGCTCCTGGACTCTTATTGGTTGGGAGATTTTTGATAACTGGTTCAATGTCTTTGCTGGTTATGGGGCTGTTCAAGTTTTGTATTTCCTCCTTATTGAGTTTTGGAAGGGGTTGGGTGTTTAGGAATTTGTCCATTTCTTCCAGATTGTCCAGTTTGTTGGCATATAATTATTATAGTATTCCTTAATAATTGCTTGTATTTCTGAGGGATTGGTTGTAATAATTCCAATTTTATTCATGATTTTATCTATTTGGGTCATCTCTCTTTTCTTTTTGAGAAGCCTGCTAGAGGTTCATCAATTTTGTTTATTTTTTGAAAAAACCAACTCTTGGTTTCATTGATCTGCTCTACAGTTTTTTTTGAGCTTCTATATTGTTTATTTCTGCTCTGTTCTTTATTAATTCTCTTCTTCTGCCGGGTTTGGGGTGTCTTTGCTGTTCTGCTTCTATTTCCTTTAGGTGTGCTGTTAGATTTTGTATTTGGGATTTTTCTGGTTTCTTGAGATAGACCTGGATTGCAATGTATTTTCCTCTCAGGACTGCCTTTGCTGCACCCCAAAACATTTGGATTGTTGTATTTTCATTTTCATTTGTTTCCATATATTTTTTAATTTCTTCTCTAATTGACTGGTTGACCCATTCGTTCTTTAGTAAGGTGTTCTTTAACCTCCATGCTTTTGGAGGTTTTTCCAGAGGTTTTCCTATGGTTGATTTCAAACTTCATAGCATTGTGGTCAAAGTGTGCATGATGTGATCTCAATTCTTGTATACTTATGAAGGGCTGTTTTGTGACCCAGTATGTGATCTATCTTGGTGAATGTTCCATGTGCACTCGAGAAGAAAGTATATTCTGTTGCTTTGGGATGCAGAGTTCTAAATATATCTGTCAAGTCCATCTGATCCAATCAGGGCCCTTGTATCTTTATTGATCCTGTGTCTAGATGATCTATCCATTGTTGTAAGTGGGGTATTAAAGTCCCCTGCAATTACCACATTCTTATCAATAGGTTGCTTCTGTTTGAGATGAATTGTTTTCTATATTTGGGGGCTCCTGTATTCAGTGCAAAGACATTTATAATTATTAGCTCTTCCTGATGGATAGACCTTGTAATTATTATATAATGCCCTTCTTCATCTCTTGTTCCAGCCTTTAATTTAAAGTCTAGTTTGTCTGATATAAGTATGGCTACTCCAGCTTTCTTTGGACTCCCAGTAGCATGATAGAGAGTTCTCCATCCCCTCACTTTCAATCTGAAGGTGTCCTCAGGTCTAAAATGAGTCTCTTGTAGACAGCAAATGGATTGGTCTTGTTGTTTTATCCATTGTGATACTCTGTGTCTTTTGGTTGGTGCATTTAGTCCATTTACTTTCAGTGTTATTATAGAAAGATATGGGTTTAGAGTCATTGTGATGTCTGTAGGTTTCATGCTTGTAGCGATGTCTCTGGTACTTTGTGGTCCTTGCAACATTTCACTCACAGAATCCCCCTTAGGATCTCTTGTAGGGCTGGTTTAGTGGTGATGAATTCCTTCAGTTTTTGTTTGTTTGGGAAAACTTTTATCTCTCCTTCTATTCTGCATGACAGACTTGCTGGATAACGGATTCTTGGCTGCATATTTTTTTCTGTTCATCACGTTGAAGATTTCCTGCTATTCCTTTCTGCCCTGCCAAGTTTCAGTAGATAGGTCTGCAACTAGTCTTATAGGTCTCCCTTTGTAAGTTAGAGCCTATTTTTCCCTAGCTGCTTTCAGAGTTTTCTCTTTATCCTTGTATTTGGCCAGTTTCACTATGATGTGTCGTGCAGAAGATCGATTCAAGTTACGTCCAAAGGGAGTTCTCTGTGCCTCTTGGATTTCAATGCCTTTTTCCTTCCCCAGTTCACGGAAGTTCTCAGCTATGATTTCTTCAAGTACACCTTCAGCCCCTTTCTCTCTCTCTCTTCCTCTTCTGGAATTCCTATGATATGGATATTGTTACGTTTGATTGCATCACTTAGTTCTCTAATTCTCCCCTCATACTCCTGGATTTTTTTTTCTTTTTCTCAGCTTCCTCTTTTTCCATAATTTTATGTTCTAATTCACCTATTCTGTCTTCTGCCTCTTCAATCTGCGCTATGGCCGCCTCCATTTTATTTTGCACCTCATTTATAGCTTTTTTTTAGCTCCTCATGACTATTTCTTAGTTCCTTTTTTTCTGTAGCAATAGATTCTCTGCTGTCCTGTATGCTTTTTTCAAGCCCAGCGCTTAATTTTATGACTATTATTTTAAATTCTTGTTCCGTTATATTGCTTAAATCGTTTTTGATCAATTCGTTAGCTTTCACTATTTCCTGGAGTTTCTTTTGAGGAGAATTTTTCTGTTTCATCACTTTTGGTAGTCCCTGCTGTAGCTCCAAACTGCAGGGCACTTTCTCTGTGCTGTCTGGAGAAACTTGTGTTGGTGGGCGGGGCCACAGTCAGACTAGATGTGTGCCCCCAGCCCATGGCTGGGGCCACAGTCAGACTGGTGTGTACCTTATCTTCCCCTCTCCCAGGGACTGGACTCACTGTGGAGTGGTGAGTCCATCTGGGCTACTTGTACTTTGGCAGGCTTGTGGTGCTGCTTGGATGGGATCTGGCCAAGGGCGTATTAGCCAGGGTAGATCTGCAAAGTGCATTGGGGCCAGAGGGGCAGGCTTAGCTCGCTTTGCCTTTGGTGGTCCTCTGCAGGAGGGGCCCTGCAGCACCAGGATGGAGGCAAGCCTGTCGGAAGGATGGATCCACAGAATCACAGCATGGGGCATTTGTGCGTGCAAGCAAGTTCAGTGACGGGAACTGGTTCCCTTTGGAATTTCGGCTGGGGGATGGGAGAGGGAAATGGCGCTTGCCAGAGTGTATCTTCCCCGCGTTGAGCTGAGCTTTGTCTTCCAGGGCTCAGCCAGTCTCTCTCCTGGCATCCTCTCGCCCTCCCCGCTCTTAGAGAGCAGAGCTGTTGACTTTCAACATTCCAGATGTTAAGTCCCGCTGGCTGTCCGAACTCTCGGAGTCTGGCCCCTCCGCTTTTGTAATCCGGACTTCCGGGGCTCTGCCTTGCCAGGTGGGCTGCCCCTTCACCTTTTTTGATTTTTTGTAAGTTTTATTATCAGGTGACCTGGGAAGGAACTCTTTTAATTGATTTTGTTTGTTGACCTATGAGCTCTATAAACTTGAATATCTGTGTCTCTCTCCAGATTTGTTAGGTTCTCAGACATTTTTTTTTCTAAATAAGCTGTCTGCCCATCTCCCTCTCTTCTCCTTCTGGAACTCCAATAATTTGAAAATTGTTTCTTTTGATGATATCTCATGGATCTCATAAAGTTTCTTTACTCTTTTCATTCTTTTGTTGTTGGTATTGTTATCGATCTTCTCTCCATAATTTTAAAGTTCCTGTCTTCTAATACAGACTATTTCTTCTGCTCGATCCATTCTCCTATTGATGTCCTTATTGCATTTTTAATTTCATTCATTATATACTTCATCTCCAGAATTTCTCTTTGATTCTTTGTATCATTTCTACACTTTTGTTAAAGTTCTCATTTTGTTCATGTATTGTTTTCTTGATTTCATTATATTGTCTTTCTGTGTTTTCTTGTAGCTCATTGAATTCCCTTAAAATAGCTATTTTGAATTCTTTATTAGGTAAATCACAAACCTCTGTGTGTTTGGGATTAGGTACTAGAATATTATTGTAATTCTTTGGTGGTGTCATGTTACCTTGAACTTTGAATGTTCCTTGCACTGTTGCCTTTGCAGTTGAAATAGCAGCCACATTTTTAGTCTTTACTAATTACCTAGGGAGAGAAATACCTTCCATGAGCCCTGTTTGGGATTTTGAGGCTATCTCCAACTTTCTATGGGTGTACCTCTCCATGCTTATTGTTCTCTCTTGTGGCTAAATTCTTTTTTTTTAATGTTTATTTATTTTTGAGAGAGACAGAGACATAATTCGAGTGGGTTAGGGGCAGAGAGAGAGGGAGACACAGAATCCAAAGCAGGCTCCAGGCTCTGAGCTGTCAGCACAGAGCCCGACACGGGACTCGAACTCACGAGCAGTGAGATCATGACCTGAGCCAAAGTCATATGCTTAACTGACTGAGCCACCCAGGTGCCCCTTTTGTGGCAGAATTCTTAAGCTTGTATGCCTTTACTGGATCCTGCAAGGTGCCAGCCCATGTGCTGACAGGCTTTCTTTTGTTTTCCAAAGTTTGGACCTAATGCTCAAATTTGTGGTCCCTCCCTTGCTCATAGATTCTGACCAGCTTTGTATGTGTGCTTTCTATCCATCTACCAAAGCTCTCTCTCACCACTGCCATTGGAAGTTCACAAAGGGAGATAATAGAGTGGGAAGGTGTGTGGGTGAGGCACATGGAATACTGGGGATGCCCATAGGCCAGGTGAGGAAAATAAGTGGGCAAGGTATCCCCAGAGGCTCTTGGGTAGACTTCTTGATGGAGTCTAAAATGCATTTTGTAGGATTCACTTCCTTTTAATGACCTGTGAGAGTCCTATATGCCATTGTTTCAGTCTCTCCAAATCCTCTATCCATGTGCCTCATGACTCAGTACTATGGATGTGGTGAGAGAGAAATGGGCCTCTTTGGCAGCATCCTGCACATCTGTATAAGGTGGGGGACAACAGCCCATTTTCATACTACGGTCTTCCCATTTATTTTCTCTGTAATATTTACCAATTGCTATATTTCCCTAAGCCCTAATTTCCTCATCTCTCTAATAAATATAAAGATAGTACCTATCTTAATTGGGTTATTTTGAAGATTAGGTGAAATAAGACAGATAACGGTACTTCATATATAGAGTGTGCTCCAAACATGAAAACCATCATCATGGTTGCTTTTTGTTATTATTGTTAAATTTGCTATTATTGTTATTATTATTATTATTATTATTATTATTATTAACTTTCAGTTTTCTGACAAGTAGAATCTTATTTCAGTGTCCAGCTCACATGTCATCAGTCCTATATAAACTTCTCTGATCATTTCCTCTAAAAGTGATTTGTTCCTACTCTAAATTCTTACAGTGTACATTATCTGATTTATTTATTTGACATTCATGTTTGAGTTTATTTGAATGTGTGTCATCTCTCTAACTAGGCTATAAAGTTATATAAGGACTGTTGTTTATATATTTGTGAACCTCTCTCCTAGGAATTAACATAATGCACTATCCAGAAAAAGTGTTTCATGAAAATGTGCTGAATGATTAAAAGACTGAGTTAATCACTAACTCTACTGTAGCTCTGCTGATATATGGACAAAGGTCATAACTACATTTGAACATACTGTGAAATTCTATGTTTCATAATGTTCAGAGTTTATGAATTTTCATGTTGGCTATTGGTTAAAAAGATACTGTAAAATAACGTGGACAATTTTTTAAGTTTAAAGAGATTAATAAATGTTTTTTTCCATTTATTAGTTTATACATATTCAGAATTGCCTCTAGAACTTTTAGTATCCTGGCATGTGTAGCTACAGGAAGCTATTTAGGTGAATGTAGATACCTGTTATTTCTGAGCCCTACCTATACTTGAAAGCAAAAAGATGGTTATAGTAATAATAATGCCATGCATTTTTATAGTGCCCTATCATTATTTCAGAGACCTCAACTGTCTTCATGTAGTCATATAACACAGCAAGGAAATTCATATTGTATGTGCAGTCCCAAGGATATTTTTTTATCACTTTGAATTTTACCAACCTTATTATTCATGGATGATTAATAAAAACCTGTGTTGGGGGATGGTCCTGAGGTTGGCTTCTAGCAATACAGGGACTAGGATTGGGAGGGTTAAAGGTAGGTTTCATGAGTAAAGAAAAAAGGAATCTAGGATAGGGTTGTTGAGGAGGAAAAACCAAGATAGAGAAATCACAAAATAGGAAAGAGACACTGAAATGAGAATGTTATAGAAGCAACTTTTCTTTTTTTCCTCATAGCTATATTCCTCTTTCTTTGTTTCTCCCAACTTCTTTTTTTAATCCACATATTACTAATAGTGGAAACCTTCAGCTAGGAATAAGAAGGATACCTCCATGGGTAGCGCAGTAGTACTGTCATTCATTTCTGTACTTAGTCTACAGCACTGCCCTCTCTGCAATTTAACCCATTAGTCACAAAATCCCAAAGTAAGATTGAGAATGGCAAGGGCAGGCAGGGGACTGCTGCTGAGTGCTGAGGAGGAGGATCCTAGTGGGAGGAGGATGAAGTCAGGAAACAAATTCCAGAGTGAGAAGAAAAGGTGAGCACCCGTGGCTGCTCCACACTAGGATGCCATTCCCATTACAACAAAACAAAACAAAACAAAACAAAACAAAACAAAACAAAACAAAACACAATAAAACGATATTTGGAGAAGGAAACTGTAAGTTAGGGATAGCTTTGCTTAGTTTCTTGATGCCTTGATGCCTTTATTAGTTTTCTAGAATTTCTCATGTTGCCACAGAAGATACATTAAAAATTGGGAACTAAAGGTACATGATAGATCATAGCAGGTAAATTCAATAGCATGTGTTCAGTCTTCACTCTTAAGTTTTGTCTTATTTAATTTCTAGGTAAAAAAATCTAAATTTAATTTATTTTACAATATTAATAATTTCATCATGGACAAAAGATATGCAATTTTATGTATATGATTATACATTTTTAAAATTACACTTGTGTAAAACTTTTTGGGCAGTGAGTTGGTCCAGAACTGATCCAAAATGAAGTCAATAGTCTAGTTACCTTTTTAAGAATACACTGGAACAAAGCTTTAATTTAAGTCCTTCTCACTGTTTATACCTTGAGTCCATAGTGTAAACCTCAAACAATAATAAACTCCTTTTTCCAAGGCCACATAGAGGAGGTTAAAAAATCACCGCTCTTATAAGGAGTCACTCTACTATTGTACAATTTGAACAAATAAGAAGGATCAAGTCTACTAGCTCTTCATTCTGCTACCTAATTTCTCCTGCTTTATCCCATGTTAAAGGAACAAACTCTCAACCACATTATAGTAAAAATAAGTGATTTAAGGTTTAGGTGGTAGAGAAGGTCACCTGTCAATACGTAGTGAAACAATTTAACTGATTTTTTCTCTTCTTTTTTTTTTCTTTAACTGATTTTGAGACTTCACTAGAGTTACCTGCCCTCCAATTTTGTCAGCACTGTATGTCAGACACTGTGCTCAGTGCTTTCCAAATATTTCTAATGGGTTTTCACAATAATTATGTGAGATATGTTTTAGTATTTTCTTTTTATAGATCAGGAAATTGATGCACAGACTTAGCAACTGGTGGCACTAGAATTTAAATCCATCCAAATTGATTTAACTTTAATTGTTTGGCTCTTACACTTTTTAACCACACCTTTTATAAGATATGCAAACAATTTTCAGTACAATATTAAATCTAGTGAAATATTTCTTATGCTCTTTAATGACAGAGTAACAAAAATTCAGGCTTCAACAATACAAATTGCTGGAAACCATGATTCCAGCACCTAGTGGCATAATGCAACCATGGTGTAGAATGTATATAGAAAGAAGATTAATGAGGACTATAATTACCCTGACTCTCCACCCACATGGCTGACTTGTGCTAGTTCTGAATTGTGCTAGCACCTTTAGGGGCACTATGCAAGCCATTAGATGTTATGTCTCAGAATTTTAGACAGAGATGTCATTACTGGTCGACTCAACCATGGAGGTGTTACACCAGAGGAGAAAGCTGAAAACAGAAGTTAGGAAAACTAGCCCAAAATTGAGAGCTAGGAGATAGCAAAGAAAATCACAGAAGAGAGGTTAATAGACAGAAATAAAAGAGGATCAGTGAGGATGAGAGGAAATTTCAGCATGAGAGGAGAATGGGAAGCAAGATGATTCATGATTAATGCTGCAAAATTTGCCATGTTCTTAACGCAAACATTTCTGTGGACTTCAACATGTAAAGAACATAGTCTTTATGGATTACATTTTTACCCATGTAAATATTGCACTGAAAATTGTATACATCCACAACTGAAAATAGAAAGGCTAAAGTTTTGCCGAGTTTTCCTGGTGAAATCTGGTTACATTGTTGAACAAAGGCCAATTTACAATGTGAATACACATTTGGGTTCAGTCTCCTCATCTATAGCTGCCATAACGATCAGTTATGAGCTAGAACTATTCTTTCTTATACAATGATAGAGTCCATGACTCCTTGAACCACTTCTAATTCTCCTATTGGTACAGTTACATTAGGTCTTGGTGTACAGATAGCCAAACAGTACTCAGATGGACTAACTGTGAAAATGGTGGTAAAATAGATTGGAGACACAAGAAAAGGGCAACGCCTCTCACTTTGTGACACTAATTTCTTAGATCAAAACCAGTAACCTGTGTCAGAAGGGCTGAGTAGTGGAAATATTTCAGACAGAAAGTTATATTTGGTCCTCTATACAGGTGGACTTCCCTTGTTTATGGTATGTTAGATGTCAGTTTGTCTCTCTTTTCCTTAATTTTTTTCTTAGTGGTTATTTATTTTTGAGAGAGAAAGAGACAGACAGAATGCAAGCAAGGGAGAGGCAGAAAGAGAGGGAGACACAGAATCCAAAACAGGTTCCAGGATCTGAGCTGGTGGCACAGAGCCCCACACAAGGCTCAAACCTACTAACAGCGAGATCACGACCTGAGCTGAAGTCAGTCTCTTCACTGTCTGAGCCACCCAAGTGCCCCTCACTTTGTCTCTTTTTAAATAGTTCTGTGTTTTATAGGCTTCTTAGCTGAGGCTGCTGGTGGGAGTAGAAAAATATTTCATGGGGTAATAGAATTTTTGAATTGTATTGCAACTGATATCAAGTGGTGTTACTTTGTATGGAAGGATGGAAAAAGTTTATGAATCAATGTCACTGTATCCCAGTGGGGATCATAGTTATCCTAATTATAGGAAATATAACATAGGCATATGATGAATTTGCATGATAACTTATAGAGATGTGGATGAAAAAATCACATTTGTGCTTATAGCCCTGAATATCAATTTTAATGCTTAGAGCATGAGAAACATTAAATTAGACCAAAGAAAGCAGCCAGCCATGAGGATGTGTACAACCAGATGTGGTTTTCAAATGGTTCTGTCTTTACAACAATTATTAAACATTTAGCTGTGGTGAATAATTCTAAAGTATTTCTGCTTTTTTTCTAAGATTTTTCTTAGAAAATTTTAATATTAGACCTCTTTATTCTTAATGTAAAGCATTAGATTTCTTACTGTTAGGCTTAAACAAAGTAATAAATGTGGATACTCCCACCACAAGGTCTGCCACACAGTATATTACACTGAAATATACTGCTGGATTTGAATAAAACTTTTCCTTGATCAAACGTAACATAATCTGCTATTCAAAAGTTCAAGGCAAAAATGTGACCACCCATCTCCCTCTGTTCCAAACTGATTATTTTTATGTTCCCACTGAAGAGCTTTCATTCTCAAGCTTTTGCTTATTGATCTTACAACTCTCCATAGGGCAGCTTTTTATAATATGACTCCATTATAAAGTGTGGTAATTTTCTAGCACCTCCTTCATATGTCCCTACTGGCTATTGAGCTGTAGAAGTAGTAGAAGGGAAGTCTGAAAATATAGATCAAGGAATCATCAAAATAGATTAGATCATTAAATATATGAAAATTGGCAAGGCCCATATGAATGGTAGTGCAAACAGAGTAGAACATAGAGCTATTACAGTATTTGGGGGCTGTGTGAGTAGGAAGAAGAGTAAAATAGACAGAAAGTGGAATATCATGATAATTAAGTACTAAAGAAGCCAAAAGGAGAAATACACACACACACACACACACACACACACACACACACACACACACACACAAAATATATCTTAAAGTCATGGGATTATTTTGCTTACCAGGCTACTTTCTAGTACATGAGGGATATCATTTCTTGGATTATCTATGGATTGGTGGGACATGTAATTTTGGCCAGTGATATATGAGTGGATTTAACGTATGTCACTTCTAAGCTGGAACAATTAACTGGTGTGAGATACTTCAGAGTTCTGTTTTCTATCTAGTTTGGTAAATGACAATGTTCGTGATTGTGGCTGTTCCTCCATTTTGAGTCCCTAAGTGAGATGAGAAAACCTTGCTTCCTCATGCCCCAACTAACCCATGATGGTCTTATTTCATGAGAGAGAAATAAATTTGCTGTGTTAAGTCCTTAGACTTTTTAAATTAGTTGCAAGTGAACACATCTTATTTGCATAATTTATTTTCGCTGATCAGAGTTGGTGGGTGGGTGGAAAATGGCTCATTTAGCAAAAATGCAAGGGAATTGATAAAGGAGGCAAGGGTATGAAAGCTCATTAGATATATTAATATCTATTGCCTATATATATATATACACACACACATATTTATGTATGCAGTTGTATATATATTATATATAACTATATAAAGAGATATATAAAACTATATATAAAGAGGCATATGTATAAAGTTATAATATATGTATTATAAAACCATAATATATATTAGAAACTATTATCGAACTCCTCTCTCTCTCTCTCCATATATATATGTGTGTGTGTGTGTGTGTGTGTGTGTGTGTGTATATATATATAATCAAATTCCTCTCTATATATACAGAATGAGAGGGAATGGGAGGGGGGAACATTTTGTGCATTTTTTGTATTGTGGGTAAAACATGAATAAGAAGCATGTTATGGAGGAAGTGAGTGATGAAGGCATTCATAGGCATTCCTCTGAAATATTTGGCTATAAAAGGAAGGAGAAGAATAACAGAGCATTAGAAGAAGCATCAGAAGTGGGTAAGACTTTGATTTTTTTTTCTTCCAAAGAATGAGAAGACCAGTAACTATCTGCAAAAAGGGAAAAACCAATCGATCATAAATGAGCGAGAGTTATAGAGGAAGGATGGATAGTGCTAGAACACCAGGGATGAGAGAGTGTGGCAAGGTTCCAAGATTCAGGATTGGATGGGATGGTATTTAATTCAGAGATGGGTTAGGTTTATTCAGGAGGAGTGTTGCCCCCTTTCTTTGTTAGTGGGAGGAATATGAGAGATATAGAAACAAGAATGTGTTCAGTATCAACATCAAAATTGCATGTTACATTTTATCAAGACAGGGTGGTAGATTTCAAATTCCTATATTTTAAATCCCATGGTATGAATGCTAATCACTATCATTATTCTGGCATAATGCATACTGTGGACAGCACCCACTCTGTGCTCAGATTCCTGTGCTGTACTTCTCAACTTCTGAAGCAACGTTTCTCAGAGACATTTGCAGTGTGTACTTCATACCCTGAGTTTTAAAAACCACAAAATTATATCCAGAGCAGCTACCAATTTTCAAAGGGTCTATTACCTTGAAAAGAATAATTTGCCATTAGTGCAAAGTTTACCTAACAAACAGATTTCTACTGTGAGAGGAAGAATATGTGGGAGCAAAATTATAGAGGGAAAAATAACTTAAGTCTACCTAACCCCTTGATGTGAAAATTAGACCAGTGTATAACTCAGAAATTACATATAAATACCAAGGTCTAAACCAGTGATTCTCAAATTTTGGTGGGCATCAGAATCACCTGGTAAGCTTGTTAAAATTGCAGGTGTTGGGGATCATGCTGAAATTTTCTGTGTCACAATATTGAAGGGAGATGTCCAATCTTTTTGTCCAAGTGCTGTGTGGTCCTGAATAAACTGCGTGTACTAGTTAGGGACCAAGAAAGCTAGGATACTAGACCACAGAATGTTAATATCTAAGAGGGATCTTGGTGTTTGTCTTCTCACATCTTCACATTTTATCAGTGTGGGACTGTGGCCTAAAAGGTGTATGAATCCTTTTTATGGTCACAAAGTGGCACACTAGGGCTGACAGTTGAAACCAAGATTTTTACTTCGACTCCTATGTTTAACATTGAACATACTCATGTGGCTTTTTTTCTGCTGCAATCATTCTACCATCTTCCTGGAAAATGTTACTTCATGTATCTGTAGACACTCTGCTTTTCTCTAAGTGGTTTAATTTACAAGGGAAAAGAAAAGCTGCCTACCTACAGGTTGTGGGCTGATTTCCTGAATTTTATATATTTGTGAAAGGGGCAGATTGCACATGTACATGGAATGGTTTGAAGTACTACTCTCTTAAACATGTACTTGCTGTCTTCCCTGTGTTCCCTCGTGACCCCAAGAACACAGTTTCTCTATTTCCTCCAGAAGAAATTAATTTGGGGGGTTAAGTAATTTCTTTTTACTGTGGTTCTTTAAAAGATTGCTATGTTGGAAAAAGCTGACTCATCTTACCAGTAGCTTCACAAAACAAATGGGTTTTTGATTGTTTCCTTCTGTGATTAGAAGGCTTCAGGGCAGAAAGAAACTGTTAGAGACCTTTTATCTGAGGAGAAAAATATATTGATACTATATAGTGAGGTGGAGAGTGAAAAGAGTGATTGAGAGGACACTAAAGATAAATAGTTTATTGAACAATATTTCTGGGGATTGGCCCAAGATGTGCCTCACAAAACATACTGAGGAGTGGAGGAGGAGAGAAGCCTACCATTGAATATTTTCTGCCTTTTTCATCATCAAATGAGAAGTTAAACCTAAGTCAACATGTTTATAAACAACTCCACATATAAATCCTTTCTATTTGAAATACCTAACATGGTTTCTCTTTTTTCTTGCTTGTACCCTGTACTGCTATAACAACTCTATTAGGGGATGTATTTTAAACTTTGTTAAAGAGAAAACATATTTGGTTATTATATATTATTGTTCTTGTTTGAGTCATTCATATTTCTGAATTGAACTATTTAGCTTATTTTTGTTTTTTTAAAAATAAATTCTCATGAGCTACAATTCTATAAACAAAAATGAAAGTATAAACTATTGACTGAAAGAAAATAAAGGATTTGGTTAACAACTAAGTAAAGCCTGCATATCAAGAAAAAAATAGTTGAACAGTTCAAAACACAGATAGGAAAATTATATGAACAGGTGATTTGGAGAAACATCAAATAGTAATATACAATAGTGGGAAATTAGTGAATTGGCACTTTAAAGCATCAATGGCACACTGTTTTTTATTTTCCATTACATTGACAAAAATGAAAAAGAATTCCATCATCCAGACTTGGCAAAGCTGTGGAGACATACACATTCTCATATATTTTTTGAGAGCATGTGAATTGGCATATCATCTTTTAAAAAATGTTTATTTATTTTTAGAGAGAGATAGAGCCCACATGAGTAAGGAGAGGGGCAGAGAGAGGGGGAGAGAGATAATCCCAAGCAGGCTCCATATTCAGTGTGGAGCCTGACATGGGGCTTGATCTCACAACCCTGAGATCATGACCTGAGCCTAAATGAATAGTCCAGTGCTTAACCGACTGAGACACCCTGGTGTCTCAGCCTATCATCTGGGGGGAGGAGGGTTATCATCATGTACTACAACTTAAAATGTCCACATCTTTGATACAGAAATGACATTTCTAGAATACATGCTGAAAAAAACGCTTGCATTTGCACAAACCTAAATAATTAGATTTAAATAAATTTATGGTATGTCAATTTAATGGAAAATTAAGCAATCGTGTAAAAGAATGAGTAAGAGTTTTATATACTAAAATAGAGAGCTCTAAGGCTCATTTTATAAAAAAAAAAACCTAGTAGAACAATAATAAGTATTGTGAGTCTTGAGGCGCCTGGGTGGCTCAGTCGGTTGAGCGTCTGACTTAAGCTCAGGTTGTGATGTCGCAGTTCATGTTGAGCTCTGTGCTGTCTACGTGGGGCCTGCTTTGGCTTCTGTGTGTCTCTCTTTCTCTGCCCCCCCCCCATTCGCGCTCTGTCTCTCTCTTGCAAAAATAAATAAAAACATTAAAAATTTATAAAAAATAAGTATTACAAGTCTATTTATGATTTTGCCAATTTATATTTTGCTAAAATATTGTATTATGCCATATGGTACTAGAAAATATATAGGTAAGATGTTTAGGATGGCACTACAATGAATGCTATTAATGCATTGCCCAGAATCCTGATTAAAATGGAAGGATTTTACCCCACTTCTCAGCTTCTCAGTGGGTGGGCTCCCTTCTGACAGCTGTAGGCTCTCAGTCTTTTCTGGAAATTGCTCTTATAGAGAGTCCTGCTTCACTCAAGATCACAGGGCCTGCATGTAATGACTACTCATTATTACATTTAAAAGTGAGAAATCATTGTTCTCTTTGTGCTACTGATACATATCATTGGCCACTTTTCTTCCTTAAGCTATATTTTGACCATCTTCTCTTCTCTTCTCTTCTCTTCTCTTCTCTTCTCTTCTCTTCTCTTCCCTTCCCTTCCCTTCCCTTCCCTTCCCTTCCCTTCCCTTCCCTTCCCTTCCCTTCCCTTCTGTTCCCTTCTCTTCTGTCTGTTCTAATGCTCTCCAGACCCTGAAACCTTAGCTTGTCAAGAACATATCCTAAAGCCTACTACTTGAAGAGCACCTGGGTGGCTCAGTCAGTTGAGCGTCTGACTCTTGATTTCAGCTCAAGTCATAATTTCAGGGTTGTGGGATCAAGCCCCGTGTCTGGCTCTGTGCTGAGAGTGGAGCCTGCTTAAGATTCTCTCCCTCTGTCCCTATGCCCCTCTCCCCTGCTCACTCTCTCTCTCTAAAAATAAATGAATAAAAATTATTTAAAAAATGAAAACTACTACTTGATTTTTGAAGTAACCTAGCTCTCAACCTCTACCCTAGGATATTTTAGAAATTTCAGTTTCCTTCATATAAGCTTTTGGTCAGTGTAATGCTTATTATATAAGAGCGTAAGGTATTAAAATTTTTTTCTGTTACATGAGATTGGCATTTTTCAGTCTGTCAAATTGAATCTGATGAAGTCCATAAATTAATAATTTTCATACAAGTATAAATATAAACATTTGATTTAAGGGATCTTCTACATGTCTACATAATCCCAGTCTAAATTTCTATCTTCCATATTTCTAAATCGTGCATTGTAACTACCATAGCCTTGTTGCTTTAAGTATAAAAGCCCACTACTTTCCATTGAACTAAATTCCTTGTTTAGTGAATTCCAGCGCTGTCATTCTCTTTAAGACAACTCTAATTTGTTCTTACTTCTCCTAGTACTTTCATTCCCTATGTATCCGATTGATCTTTGAAAAGCACATTATTGATTAGTAGAGTCATTCCCCCAAACACTCATTGAGTCCCTACTATATGCCAGGCACACGGTGTTCATAGTGTTTAGAGTGCGATGTGAAATAAAACAGAGTTCCCTTTTTATTCTGGAATTTATGTTCTGGTAGGGGGTTAAAGCTTATGACCTTCTATCTATTTACTTATTTACCACTTTACTTACCAGTATAGTAAATTATATATGGGATGGTAGAATGTACTAAGTTCTATAGTAAAACATATTTTGAGTATATTTGTCAGAAGAGGATAGGTTTCCCTGATATAACCACTTCCAAATATTAATGTCTTTCACAACACATATTGTATTTCTTACTCCATCATCTGGAGTATGGCTGGTTCCTGGTGGCAGTGGGAAGGGAAAGTGGCAAATTAAGTCTGGCTCCAAAAGGCTTCCAATCAGAACTGATACATGTCATTTATGCTCATTTCATTAGCCAGAGGAAATCAGATGGGCAAGCTGAACTTTAAGTGTGAAGTATAGTTCTTTCATGCTCCTGAATAGAGGAGAAATAGAATCTCCATAAACTGTTCTAATGACGTTTTATGTAAAGAACTGGGGAATATGATGAGGACAGGTTGCAATTATAAATGACATTGTAAAAATAGGTTTCATGGAGAGAATATGATTGGATCCAAGACAGGGGAGCTCAGGGTGTTGGCCATGGATATAACTGGAGGTGGAACCTCTCAGGTTTTTTTTTTAAATATTTTTCCAGATATAGAAAACAGCCAATGTAAAATCATTAGGCAAAAGCATGCTCAGACTGTGTGAAGAAAAACAAAGCCAGTGTGCCTGAAGTAGGATGAGCAAGATGGAGGGCAGTAGGAGGTCATATAACAGAAAAAAAGAATGAGGAATAATATTTAGGGCTGTTAGGTCATAATAGGGACCGTGGCCTCTACTTCAAGTGAAATGAGGAATTGTCATGAGATTTTGACTTTCTTGCAGACCAGGCCTCACTCTCATCTGTTAGGTCTTTACTCCTCCTATTATGAAAGTATTTTACCCTTTCCTTTTCCCTGATTTCTGTGGCAAACCCACTCATTCCATCATCAACTCACAATCTCCAAGTTTGTTCAGGACCCCTCTGTGGCTGAGTGCAGAAATATTTCTGCCCTGCCAGGACTCTGCTGACCTCACTCCATTACTTAACTACTGGTGCCCACCTCTCTTTCTCTTGTTATTACGTGCCAAATTGTTTATGCTTACTGTCCCTCACACTTTCCAAAGCCTCTCACTCAGTAATGCAGCCCTTCAAAATCAGTTTTGCTTGCAAAGTCCAGGGGGCACTTTGGTATTTTCTGTGTAGTTTTCCTATGTTTTCTCTACTAGGAAACAGTCCATATCACTGAAAGATGCCTGAGACATGTATAGGAGATATGGCATTGCCAGGGTTCCACAATTCCTTTCATTAGTGTGGGCACAATGTAATGGATGCCCATTGCATTCAGAATAAAAAAGTCTTTTCTCAGTATGGCAATGTCACTTTTCTGAAGCAAGACACACTAATGTTTTCAGAGAGTCTTCTTACTGCTGTACCAGAAACATACAGCTTCAAATAAAAACTGAGAGCCCTCTCAAGTAGTCTCAGGAGATAACTTTCATTAATACATCTGTTAGTATGTTTGGGCCCTTATAACAAAAATATCTTAGATTGGGTGGCTTATAAACAATACAAATTTGCTTTTCATAGTTCTGAAGGCTGGGAATTCCAAGATGAAGGAACCAAGAGATTTAGAGTCTGGTTAGAGCATGCTTCCAGGTTCATAGATGACCATCTTTTTGTCTTACATGACAAAGGTGCAAGGGAGGTCTCTGAGCTCTAACATAAGGGCACTAATCCCATTCATGAAGGCTCCACCCTTGTGACCTAATCACTTACCCAAAGCCTCACCTCCTGATACCACTTTGGGGTTTAGGGTTTCAACATACGAATTTTGGATGGATGTAAACATTTAGTCCATAGTATTTTGCCCCAGCCCCCACTCCCTCCAAAATTCATATCCTTCTTACATTCAAAATAAGTTCATTACATTACAACAGCCCTAAAAGTTTTAACTCATTCCAGCATCAACTCTAAAAGTCTAAAATTTAAAGTCTCATCTAAATCAGATATGGATGAGACGTAAGGTGTGATTCATCCTGGGGCAAATCGCTCTCTAGATGTGAACTTGTGAAACCAAACATGTCATGTTCTTCCAAATACAATGGTAGAACAGACACAGCATAGATGTCTCCACTGCAAAAAGGAAATATAGGAAAGAAGAAAAGGATAAGGGAACCCAGTCAAGTTCAAACTACAAGGCAAACTCTATGAGATCACAAGGGTCATAAGTAATCCTCTGTACTTGATGTTCTGTCCTCCAGGTTCAGCAGCATGGCCCAGGAGTGGCTCTCTGCATGGGCCCTTTGACCCTTTTGGGCTGGAGTTCCCAGTCTGTGGCTCCATGTGGCCCCATCCTTTGAAACCTAAGTAGAAGCATAGCTCATGAGCTCTGTAATCTGCATGCCAGTAGAGATGGCACCACGTGAACTCCAGAACTTGCCACTTGTGCTGTCTGGTGTGTGTGTGTGTGGAAGGGGGTGGTGGACATGGAGGCCTGCACTGTACCAAGGCATGTCAGCATCATTCCTGAATGGACAGAAGACCATGAGGCTGGAGTGTGTGGAGCGGAACCCGGGATGTGAGGCATTGCCAGGTAGCATGCTCCACAGTCCGACAGGGACTGGTGACTCCTCCTTTGAAACCACCGTGGCCTTTGACCCTTCCGCTCTGGGCCTGTGATGGGAGCAGCAGCTCTGATGAACTCTGAATTGCCTTCAGGGTCATTCTTTCATTGTTTGGGAGAATAGCTGCCAACATTTGTTGAGATGGCTGATCAATTCTAATCTTCTGTTGTTTTGTCACACCCTTACTGTTCTCTTCTGACCAGGCTTTCTCAATATGGATATAGTTTTATAATATGGATAGCATGAGAATTTTCTAATTCTTTGAGTTCTGCTTCCTTTTTGCTTAACAATTTCATATTTAGGTAATTTCTCACTTCTCACATGTTACTATAAGCAGTCAGGAGGAGCTAAGCTGCAGCTTGTTTAGAAATAGCTTCAGCTAAATATCTAATTTCATTGCTTCCAAGTTCTACTTTCCACAAAACACTAGAGCACAATTCAGCTAAGTTCTATGCTACTTTATGACAAGGACCATCTTTTATCCAGTTTTCAATGACATGTTCCTCACTTCTGTCTGACACCTCATCAGAATGACCTTTTCATCCATATTTCTACCAACATTCTATTCAGGATTATTTATGTGTAATCTAAGAACATTGAGGTTTTCTTTATAGCTCTCCTCTTTTCTTTGTCAGCTCTCACCAGAATCGCTTTTAAAAGTCCATTCATGAAATGTAGGCATTTTCTAGCATAAACTTAAAGATTCTTCCAGCTTCTACATTTTCTGGTTGTAAAACCAATTCCTCATTTTTAGATATTAAAACAGCACCCCAATCTCAGTACCGCTTTTTATCTGTCTGTTCTGGCTGCTATAACAAAAATACCATAGACTGAGTGGCTTATAAACAATAGAAATTTATTTGCCACCATTCTGGAGGGTGGGAAATTTAAAATCAGGGTGCCAGCAGAGTCATTTTCCTGTGAGGGCTCATTTCCTGTTTCTTAGACAGCCATCTTCTCACTGTGTCCTCACACAGTGGCAGGGGTGAGGGAGCTCTCCTGGATCTTTTTACAAAGGCACTAATCCCATTCATGATGGCTCTACCCTCATCATCACAGCAACCAAAGGCCCCATCTCCTAGTACCACCGCATTAGGGGTTAGGGTTTCAACATATGAATTTGTTGGTGGGGGGGGCATACATATTCAGTCTATAGCAATATCTAAGCACAGTTTCCGGAGGGAGAGAATATCTGGGTTCAAATCTTGACTCTAATACTTACTATTTTTGTGTTCTTGAATTCTTATCAGTTTCCCTGCCTCCTAAAAAGATATATCTCATATATATTGCTGCCTGACATGTAGTCAGTGTTCCATAAAGTTAAGTTGTTTTGTTATTCATTCTCATGGAAGTCAGTGTCCATGCAAAGGCCCTAGACTACTCCTGTTTAATGGAATGATCTGAAACCTTCTAAGGTCTCTTTGGTCATAAACTGTACTTTGGATTTTCTTGGATTTATTTTATACCGCCATTCCTGTGAGAACAACCCCATAATAAATTGAGCGACAGTTACTGACTTTTTGGCAACACTGCTCTTCCTCTTTAGTTTCTTTACCAAAGCCTGGATGAAATGATTACCTCTGTCCTGTTATGAGGACAATAGCAAACAAAATTCCTATTGGGTAATGCTTGAGCTGCAATGTGTGTACTGTAAAAATCAAAGCTATCTACCTATCAATTATAGTAGCAGTGAACAAACGTGTTTTACACATGCCAGCCACTAATGAAAGGACTAAGTGCCAAAAAGTCATGGCTATTCTGTAGCTTTTTCCATCTGCTCTGTGGCTACTCATGTTGGCTTCATTTTAGAGATTTTTGCATAAATACCTAGAAGTCATTCACTAATTTGAGTTGTGAGAACTTCTAATGACTGAAAATAAGAAATTATTTTTGGACTTGAGATACTCTTTGGTTATATAATTACATCAGAGATAGCTACTCTTTGGTACAGTAGAAATATGACATGTGGAATACATATTTATTTCTGAAATTAAAAGTCAAGAAAATCATATTTACTTTTGCTAAGACTTCTCACATATTTGCTAAAAAAGACAGCCTGAGATTGCACAATTATATCTGGAAATTATGCCACTTTTATAATCAGATTCCTCGTGATGCCTGCCATTTATCCTATACATTTTCGATCCTGGATTTCAAGGATCTGTCTGGTCCTTCCCCACACTGTTGTTATAGCCTACCCTTTATTTATCCTGCACATATTCTTTGTGCTCTAAATAAGTTGACCAAATCTAGTTTTACCCAAACATGCTCTCTAATGTTTCTCTTCTATGTGACTACCAACACTGCTCTCAGTACATAAAATTCTTTCCATCCATATCAAAATGTACCAGTATTCAAAGCCCAGCTCTAATATTTTGTCCATGGTGTCTTTCCAGAAATCCCCTTGCAATTAATCTTTCCCTCCACTGAAGTTCTGCAGTCTGTTGTCTGTAACTGTTTTCTGGTCTGTATATCACTCTCTTTTTTTTCCCCCCCATAACTCTACATTTTCCTTAAAGATACTTGGCTATATGTGCCTAAACGTATTTTTTTGGTGATCTATCCAGATATATTTTTGTTCAGGATAGGGGGACAGCGGCCCCCCTACTAATATGCAGTACCTACAGCTTTTCTTTGGGAAAAATGCTGCTGCAATGGTTTTGTTTAGTGAAAAGGGAGTGCCTGGGAAATCACTGCCCTCCAGCCCAATCTTGGGGCAACTCTTGATCAGTGCCCTGACAGAGTTTGGATTTTGGAATCCTAGCTCTCTTTCCTGTGAGCAAGTTGTGGAGGACAACTCTGAGGTAAACTTATACTCCAGAGCTATCTTAGAGTAATAGGCTCTGTCTACTCTACTAAGATTTGAGATCATACCCCTTATTAGCTTCCTCCAATTTCCCATTATGTTTCCCCCACACCCTTTGCAGGTTCCTTTGTGAACACATCCTTAATAAATCACCTGTACAGCAATCCCCATCTCAAGGTCTCTTTCTAGACAACCGTACATAAGGCAGGTCCTTATTTGAAAAGCTATATCCAAGTAATCCTTTTACTTACCAGAGTTCCCAATAGAGTGTCTAGTATATAGTAAATTTTTTGAATGTTTATTTATTTTAAGAGAGAGAGAGCCTGAGCGAAGGAGAGGCAGAGAGTGTGGGAGAGAGAGAGAGAGTGAGAGTGTGTGTGTGTGTGTGTGTGGGAGAGAGAGAGAGAGAGAGAGAGAGAGAGAGAGAGAGAGAGAGAGAATCCTGAACAGTCTCTGTGCTGTCAGTGCAGAGCCTGATACAGGGCTCTATCTCACAAACCATGAGATCATGACCTGAGCCAAAAGCAAGAGTTGGATGCTTAATTGACTAAGCTGCCCAGGCACCCAGTATAAAGTAAATTTTTAGTATTACCAGAATAATAAAAGAAGAAATGAATATATTAATAGTGACTCATTTATTGGTATTTCAGAGAGAAGTCCAAGTAGCTACCTCAAAGAGTAGAAAAGGAAACCTTTGGCTATTAGCTATTGCCCTTTACCAACTTCCTCACTAAAGCTATCAGCATTCCTTCTCTCATGATTTTTCTGAGAATAAAAGTACAGTTACATGTTCATCCATGTAATAAATGTTTACTGTACATCTATTATTGTCATGTTCCTTTAGGAGGATTTTTTTATTAAGATAGATGTACTCTATTTTGTTGATGTAAATGAAACGAAGGTGTTAATTGACAGTGAAATGATAATCAATTAAGATTGAAGGGTACATATTAGATCATTCTCTTGAGAGTGATGATACATTTCCTCTTCAATTAACACTCACTCATCCAGTAGTGCTGAATTATGGAACTGGGATAATAATTTTATTACTGTTTGACATTTCAAATATTTATATTCTCAGAAAAGTGAGCCTTAATACAAAAGCTTAATTGAAAACTATAAACAAGAAATAGTTCAAGTGACTCAAGTAGAGGTTTAAGGCTTTATTTAGCTGATATGCATTAAGAAGCCCTTGAAGACCCAGTAACTGCCAAAGTGGAAACAGGATTGGAGTTTTACAGGGACTGGGGAAGAGAGGGGTGTCATGACAGAATGTAGTTGTCTTCTTTAACTACTGAAAAACTCTAGGTAGGAATGGTTTTCTGTGCCTCTTTCTTGGGATCATTGGTGCAATCCCCTTCTCACAAATTGTCAGAACAGTTCTGTCCATAGCTGTTTTTTCAAGTGTTGCAGTTTGTCAAGATTTAGGAGAGGAGAAAGTAGCAAAAAAGGGGAAAGGGAGAAAGAAGGGAAAGAAGGTAAAGGAGTCAAGGCCCAAGGCAAAGTAGACTGGGGTCTTTTTAAATCTTTTTTTATACAAACAATTGTTGAATAATTTCAGTAGAAGTATCAACATTTATTCACCTTCACCAATATGGAAACACTGGCCAATCCCCTAAGAAACTGGTTGTTATAAAACCCGAAGAAAATCTGAATGTAGAGGCCATGAGTCTCTGACTTTACAACTGTATGATACAAAACATAAGTATCTGGTCATACTCTTCTAATTTTCTTATTCTATTCCATTTTGTTATTTTGTATTTCTTTTTGGATTTAGGTTTATAGTTTCTGAGTTGGTCATGTGATAAGAAAAATGTGGGTGATGTACTTACTTCCAGATACCTAATCATGTTAGTCTGTGATTTATCCTGAGAGTTAACCACCTCTGTTGACCTTGTCTATTTTAATTCAACTTCACTGTAAGCTTGTGTTGAGAAATAATCTAATGGCAAAGGCTCATCTAAATCCCTAAACTGTATTTTAACACTATCAATTTGAGATTTCTGCATTATTAGTTTTTCCTTTTATCTTTTGAAGGGGACCCAAATCTGTAGCAAAGTGAGATTTTCTATCTTTACTGTGCTCAGCAAACTGTAGTGAGGTTTAATTTTGACTATTTGTGCACTTTAGCTAACAGTTAAATGGATCTATTTTGGAATCACTATAAATAGGAGATTAAAGCAGAATGCAAGTGCAGAATGTAAAGAATCTTACAAAACCATCTCTTTCCAAATGGTAAATCATGATGTAATAAAAAAGATTGATAACTGAGTGCTATCCATTTTATTGCATTAAATATCAATTTGAATATGTAAAAAGTTCTTAAATAATACATCAAAGAGTACATTTTAGACTATGTATATATGGTATTTAAATGTTAATACCATTCTGAACTAACCATAACATTTTAATGCCTCACATTAAGCATTGTAGTCTGAGAAACACCAAGAGAAAAGTAAAAAATAATAATAAAATATGGTTTAATAATCTTTCCCTCTTGTGCATTTGCAATAGAGCCTTCAGTAGTTTATTTATTGGTAATATTACTCTTAAATATGAAGTAGTTAAGATTCCTAAATTAGGCTTTCAGGGCCCAAGTACGTTCTCAAGTTCCATAGTTTCCAAAATTTGTACTTCATTCTGCTAACCTTTAGAATGATATTTCACAGGTTCCTGGGTGGCTCAGTCAGTTAAGTGTCTGACTTCGGCTCCGGTCATGATATCACAGCTCCTGAGTTCGAGCCCCGTGTAGGACTCTGTGGTGACAGCTTGGAGCCTGGAGTCTGCCTAGGATTCTGTGTCTCCCTCTCTTCTGCTCCTCCCGACTCACACTCTGTCTCTCTCTCCTTCAAAAATAAATAAACATTAATTTTTTAAAATAAAATTGTATTTCAGAGATCATGAAAACCATAGAAATAGACCATGATTGATTATGTGAATGCCTTCTTGGCATCGAAGTCCAAAACTTGAAGAATGGAAAAATTCTGGTGTCTTCAATAAAGCTTAGTAACTGCTTTTTTTTTTTAATCCCACTCCAAAACTGACCGTATACTTAGAAAATGTTTTAAGACTGTTTTATTCTTACATAAAAACCATAGGTCGATCTAGTAATTTTATTATAACAATTTTCAAACAGTTGCTTGGCATCAGTTGAAAATAGCAGTTCTAGTAAGGATTTTTATACTTTTCAATTCTCTGTTCGGATGACTTTTACACATAGTTTAGTGCAGGAGAACTGGAGAAAGACATGGCCAACGTCCAGAAAAGAAATGAGAGTTATTAGAAAGTTAATTTTGGCATCTTGGAGATATGTACTAAACTTAAAAATTACTGTCTTTACTATCAAATGTAGGTTTTCATTCTCGTAGACTCAGTACACATTAATATTTAATACTGTCTTCTTTGAGATATATTCTTGGTACATTGCATTTCACCCTTTCTTCTTTCTGGTTTCAACTATGGAATAAGGAACGTTTTTGATGTTGTTTTACCTGTGCATTTCAGATTGTTATTAAATTTGGTTCCCAGCTTCTTTGTTTTATTTCTTCAGTATCTCATTTGAAAAGTAAAGAAAAAAATAAGTACAAGGAGATTTCAAACATAAATAAATAACACCTGTCGATAGGTGGAATTATTTTCAGGAGCCCAAATCAGAAGTGATGCTTCTTTAACAGTTTGGATATTATCATTTGGCTTCTATATTTCCATTTTAAAATTATAAACAGGTGCTGGAATGGGTGGTTCTATGCTAAGAAACTTTGGATTTCATTTTTAGATTATTTTTAAAAGTGAAGGGTAAGAATTTACAAGACTTTGGGATATACATATGGCTGGAAAGCCTAGAATTTCTTAATGCTCCCCTTGTACTAACCAAATGCATAGTCAACTAAGTAGCAAGAGATATGTGCATTACCGTTTTTAAGGCAACTCTGCCTTAAAATTCATAAAGTGTTTATTTTATATATTTGGTAACATCATAGATTCAATTAAAATATTTTGAATTTCCTTTGAAGTGAGTTAATAGCCAAATTAATAAAGGCAGAATTCATTAAGATACTATGCTTGTTTTATATTTTTAAATTATTTTTAAAAATTTTTTAATATTTATTTATTTTTGAGAGAGAGAGAGAGAGACAGACAGACAGAGTGTGAGCGGGACAGGGGCAGAGACAGAGGGAGACACAGAATCTGAAGCAGGCTCCAGGCTCTGAGCTGTCATCACAGAGCCTGATGCGGTGCCGGAATCCACAAGCCATGAGATCATGACCTGAGCCAAAGTTGGACACTTAACCAACTGAGCCACCCAGGCGCCCCTTTTATTATTATTTTTTAAAGATGATATGCTCATTTAAAAAGTATATTTGTTTTGTTCGGGAGAAGAGACTTCTTAAACAGTGGACTCTTTCACTGATCCGAGACTTGCTCATCTTATCTGGAGAGCAAGTGGAGATGGGATTGGGTGAACCGTCCAATTTTTCAACCCACACTCTTCACAGTGCCTGAAAAATGGGTAGGAATGCATGACAGGTGCCAAGAACTTACTTTCATGGGCAATTTGTTCAACATCTGATATAGATGAGGATCTTTGCCTAATGTATGGCAATGACTACCTTGCCTACCTCTGTTTGTGGCTCTGATGTGAGGCAAGGTGGGCCTCTTTACCTCCTTGACCAGGGAACAAACTCACAGTGTTTCCCCTTGGAACCACTGCAGATGGATTCATGCACAGCACATGCTGCAATAGCAGTCGTTCTCTGCGGTTCTTCCTTGACCAGAGTACAGATGCCAAATTTGCAGTCATTCCAGTTGTGTTCAAGCCAAAGATAGGGATGGGTTGTGGCCATAACAGAGGATAGGCACCAGTGTCTGCCTTCTACCAATGAGGCTACATTAGGAATAACTATTAATTATCCTCTTTTCTGTGCTGTCAGTCAAGTAATGACATGTTATAAGCTTAAAAGCTTCATGTAGCATACTAGTCACTGCCATATTGTGGGGCAGGGATGAAAAAAAAATCCTAAGGATCATGGACATAGTTTTTCTGGGAGAACCTAGATATATCGGATTCCTTAAATAGTTTATAAATATTCAGAGTGTTCCAATTAATTCTAAAAGTATTTTAGAATTGTAATAGACAAGGATGCCAAGAGAGATTATTTCACAAGCCTATAATTTTCTTTGCAGAACCACATGCCTTACTCCATGTAACGTTTTTTTATAGCTTTGAAATAAATTTGTCAGTGTGGCAGGCAAAAATGGGGCAAACAAATTCTAGTAATAATAATTCTCAAGACAAATAAAACAAACTCCAAACATTTGTTCATTTCCCCATTATAAAGTCATTTTTCTCACCCCAGTAGATGTCAAATACCTGGCCAATTGGAGGTAGAAAATTGTGCCTCTGGTAACCAGAAATCATCTGACTCTCAGAAATGAGGTTTTTTAGCATTCCCATTAGGGCTTTCAAGTTGGCTTATTAAGACTAAATGGGCAGCTGAACAAGATTACCTGTTCCTGATAGGAAAGGAAATAAAGTTAATGGTAAGACAAGCTGGCTGGCTATATTCCTTAGCCTGCCTGCCAAGCTACTTCCCCAAATCTCTACCTAAGGACTTAACACCATGGGGAGCTTGATCAGTTCATTTTATTAAGGCTCCTGGCTGATTTATACTTTGACTTGAAAATTTGACTCAGGAAGACATTTAGTAATTGTATGTGATAAGGAAGGTGGTGCAGGGAAAGATGCTGTTAAATATTGTCCCAAATCATCCCCTTTCCCATGCTTACCATTTCAAGCTAGCATTTTACAAACCTCTACCATGTAGAGACTGGTTATGGGCATGAACGAAAGATATGGAAGGGGATGACTGATGGTTGGTACCCCACCCATCAGGCTATCAGGAAAATTTGTTTATTTTACTCATGCAGGATTGTTGCCCTAGGACATCTTCTTTCCTCCTCTGGGAAGTTAAACAATAGCAGGTACAACCTCCTAGGCAAACAGGTGTACTTGTCTCCTCATTTTCTTTTTTCTTTCTTGAGAAACCTCCTTCCTGACAATATGCTCAGCAACTTCTTATCCCTTCACCCTTTATAACAGATCAGAGCCTGCTTTGGAAAAGATCTTATAATTTTAGTGAACTTGGGCCTTAAGTTTCATTCTTAATTGTGGAATGAATTATCCTATCAAAGGCATTTCGATCTCTACCTAGCAGAAGGGAAAATATTCTTTAATGGAAATTTAGAAGTCACAGCATGTAGCCACTAGCTCTGCTGTTTTGTTGGACCACTTTGCTCTATAGGGTTTTCTTTCTAATTTGCTAAGAAGGCTAAGGGTGAACACAGCACAAAATTCGCATGAGCATATGGCCTGCATATTGTGCTTGACTTAACTACGTTCAAACTAGATACTTCTGACTGATATTGCCATTGATAGTTTCTGTATGGAGGGCTCCAGTTGACTCTAGCATGACTTATGCACCATGGTGTAATTTATTGCCAGTTCTCTGGTGTACCATTCTTAGAAGATGGGAGTTAGAGGGGATTCCGAAAGAATATTAAGACTTAATGACATAGATCATAGCCACAAAAATTTCTAATGCAGTTGGAAAGATAAAAATAACACAAGTGAAAACAAGTCTGTGAACCATTACGTAAAAAAATGTACTTTAACTCTATAGAAGGGGAAGTCATTATGGGCTGCCATATATAGGGAAATATTCAGAGAAAGGATTGGTGGTCTCTGAAGAAAGCATAAATAGTTCATAGGATTTAGGTTGGAGGGGGTGAGATTGGGGGCGTCCCAGGTAAGGGGAGTAAAGTTGTTATGAGAAGGACAGTATGGAGGAAGCAGAGAGATGTAAGATTGCATAGGCAGGGATAGGGCAGATTATGGATATGTAAGAAACAAGAATTTAGCTTTGTTGTGAGAGAGCACAGGAAATCTTGATAAATTTCATGGTAGAGTAAAAGAATAATGAAATAAAATGGCAAAGGCATATATGTGTTTGAGCTCTTACTGTGTCACTTTTATGAAGTTAGAAAACTGTTTCCATCCTCACTTTCCTCAAATACAAAATTAGGACATAGGGTTATGTGAAGATTGAAGAATCAGTGATAAATATAGGAAATAATAACAACAGCAGAAATAAGATGTCTTTTATTAGTATTTTATGGTCGTTAATTTTAACAAATTGAAGTAACTGGTTTCTGTGACTCCCTTTCATACCTTTAAGAGAGGTGGAAACTACTTCTTTTGAATCTGGGAAGGATCTATGACTACTTCGCCCGATAGAATATTGCATAAATTATGGTGTGCCAAGTTATACACCTAGACCTTATTCCACTCCTTGTCTTTCAGAATGCATGCTCTTGATGTTCCCAGTCTCCTAAGAATCCAGTCACCATTATTTGAAAAGCCTGAGTTATGTGGAGAGGCGTCTTGTAGGTACAGCACTTCACAATAACAGCTTTACTCACAGTTGACAGCTACCAGTAACTGCCAGTCATGTTAAATGAGCCATCTTAGCCATCAGGCCTTCTTGAGGCTTCAGATTATTTCATTCCCAGCCCATGTCCAGCAAATACATATGCGGGCCCAAAGACCACCCAGGTGAAACCAATGAACTCACAGACCCTTGATGGAAAATAATTGGTTTTTAAGATCAATGATTAAACAAGTTTTGAGATGGCTTGTTGTATAGTAATTGATAACAGGAATATTTATTTTCTTTTTTTAAATCAGGATAATATTAAGGGGTGTTTATATGAAGGGGTATTTGTTTGTTGTGAGTGTTACATATGAAGGGCAGGATTCCGTGTGTGGAGGAGATGAAAGCCTTGATTGGGGAATCAGTGTTAAAAAAATGAGGATTATTTACTTCATTACCCATTAATTCATCCAGTCAATAAATATTTATTGAGCAACAGCATTCATTGCACCAGATTTGTGAATACTATTTATTATTTGACTATGGAATTATCAAAAATAATAGCATTACTATATTGTAAATTTTATTTTATTTAAAAAATTTTTTTAAAATTTATTTTGACAGAGAGAGAGCAGGAGAGGGCCTGAGAGAGAAGGAGAGACAGAATCTCAAGCATTCTGTGCTGGCAGCACACAGCCCAGGCTCGATCTCACAAGCCATGAGATCATGACCTAAGCCAAAAATCAAGAGTCACACACTTAACCAACTAATCCACCCAAACACTCCAAACATAATAATTGTTTTTTTTAATATGAAACTTATTGTCAAATTGGTTTCCATACAACACCCAGTGCTCATCCCAACAGGTGCCCTCCTTGATGCCCATCACCCACTTTCCCCTCCCACCCCCACATCAACCATCAGTATATTGTCACATTTTAAGGGTCTCTTATGATTTGGCTCCCTCCCTCTCTAACTATTTTTCCCTTCCCCCCACCCCAGTCTTCTGTTAAGTTTCTCAGAATCCACATAAGAGTGAAAACATATGGTATCTGTCTTTCTCTGTATGACTTATTTCACTTAGCATCACACTCTCCAGTTCCATCCACGTTGCTACAAAAGGCCATATTTTATTCTTTCTCATTTCCAAGTAGTGTTCCATTGTATATATAAACCACAACTTCTTTATCCATTCATCAGTTGTTGGACATTTAGGCTCTTTCCATAATTTGGCTATTGTTGAAAGTGCTGCTATAAACATTGGGATACAAGTGCCCCTGTGCATCAGTACTCCTGTATCCCTTGGGTAAATTCCTACCAGCGCTATTGCTGGGTCACAGGGTAGATCAATTTTTAATTTTTTGAGGAACCTCCACACTGTTTTCCAGAGTGGCTGTACAAGTTTTCATTCCCACCAACAGTGCAAGAAGGTTCCCGTTTCTCCACATCCTCGCCAGCATCTATAGTCTCCTGATTTGTTCCTTTTAGCCACTCTGACTGGCATGAGGTGATATCTCAGTGTGGTTTTGATTTGTATTTCCCTGATGAGGAGTGACGCTGAGCATCTTTTCATGTGCTTGTTGGCCACCTGGATGTCTTCTTTTTTTTTTTTCTCTTAAGTTGTCTTACTTTTTTTAAAATTTACATCCAAATTAGTTAGCATATAGTGCAACAATGATTTCAAGAGTAGATTCCTTACAGCCCCTTACCCATTTATCACATCCCCCCCACAACCCCTCCCATAACCCTCAGTTTGTTCTCCATATTTATGAGTCTCTTCTGTTTTGTCCCCTCCCTGTTTTTGTATTATTTTTGTTTCCTTTCCCTTATTTTCATCTGTTTTGTCTCTTAAAGTCCTCATATGAGTGAAGTCATAGGATTTTTGTCTTTCTCTGACTGACTAATTTCACTTAGCATAATACCCTCCAGTTCCATAAGTGTCTATTCATGTCTTCTGCCCATTTCTTCACTGGGTTATTTGTTTTTCGGGTATGGAGTTTGGTGAGCTCTTTATAGATTTTGGATACTAGCCCTTTGTCCGATATGTCATTTGCAAATATCTTTTCCCATTCTGTCAGTTGCCTTTTAGTTTTGATGATTGTTTCCTTGGCAGTGCAGAAGATTTTTATCTTCATGGGGTCCCAATAGTTCATTTTTGCTTTGAATTCCCTTGCCTTGGGAGATGTGTCAAATAAGAAATTGCTGCAGCTGAGGTCAGAGAGGTTTTTTCCTGCTTTCTCCTCTAGGGTTTTGATGGTTTCCTGTCTCACATTCAGGTCCTTTATCCATTTTGAGTTTGTTTTTGTGAATGGTGTAAGAAAGTGGTCTAGTTTCATTCTTCTGCATGTTGCTGTCCAGCTCTCCCAGCACCATTTGTTAAACAGACTGTCTTTTTTCCATTGGATATTCTTTCCTGCTTTGTCAAAGATTAGTTGGCCATACTTTTGTGGGTCCAATTCTGGAGTCTCTATTCTATTCCATTAGTCTATGTGTCTGTTTTTGTGCCAAAACCCATGCTATCTTGATGATTACAGCTTTGTAGTAGAGGCTAAAGTCTGGGATTGTGATGCCTCCCACTTGGGTCTTCTTCAATATTACTTTGGCTATTCAGGGCCTTTTGTGGTTCCATACAAATTTTAGGATTGCTTGTTCTAGCTTAGAGAAGAATGCTGGTGCAATTTTGATTGGGAATGCATTAAATGTGTAGATTGCTTTGGGCAGTATTGACATTTTAACAATATTTATTCTTCCAGTCCATGAGCACGAGTTGTTTTTCCATTTCTTTGTTTCTTCTTCAATTTCCTTCATAAGCTTTCTGTAGTTTTCAGCATACAGATCTTTTACACTTTGGTTAGGTTTATTCCTAGGTATTTTATGCTTCTTGGTGCAATTGTGAATGGGATCAGTTTCTTTATTTGTCTTTCTGTTGCTTCATTATTAGTGTATAAGAGTGCAACTGATTTCTGTACATTGATTTTGTATCCTGTGACTTTGCTGAATTCATGTATCAGTTCTAGCAGACTTTTAGTGGAGTCTCTCAGGTTTTCCATGTATAATATCATGTCATCTGCAAAAAGTGAAAACTTGACTTCATCTTTGCCAATTTTGATGCCTTTGGTTTCCTTTTGTTGTCTGACTGCTGATTCCAGCACTTCCAACACTGTGTTAAACAACAGGGGTGAGAGTGGACATCCCTGTCGTATTCCTGACCTCAGGGAAAAAGCTCTCAGTTTTTCCCCATTGAGGATGATATCAACTGTGGGTTTTTAAAAAAAAATTTTTTTAACGTTTATTTATTTTTGGGACAGAGAGAGACAGAGCATGAACTGGGGAGGGGCAGAGAGAGAGGGAGACACAGAATCAGAAGCAGGCTCCAGGCTCTGAGCCATCAGCCGAGATGTGGGCTTTTAATAAATGGCTTTTATGATGTTTAAGTATGTTCCTTCTATCCCGACTTTCTTGAGGGTTTTTATTAAGAAAGGATGCTGAATTTTGTCAGATGCTTTTTCTGCATCGATTGACAGGATCATATGGTTCTTATCTTTTCTTTTATTAATGTGATGTATCACATTGATTGATTTGCGAATATTGACCCAGCCCTGCATCCCAGGAATGAATCCCACTTGATCATGGTGAATAATCCTTTTTATATGCTGTTGAATTTGATTTGCTAATATCTTGTTGAGAAGTTTTGTATCCATATTCATCAGGGATATTGGCCTGTAGTTCTATTTTTTTTACTGGGTCTCTGTCTGGTTTAGGAATCAAAGTAATGCTGGCTTCATAGAATGAGTCTGAAAGTTTTCCTTCCCTTTCTATTTTTTGGAACAGCTTGAGATGGATAGGTATTATCTCTGCTTTAAACGTCTGGTAGAACTCCCCAGGGAAGACATCTGCTCCTGGACTCTTATTAGTTGGGGGATTTTTGATAACTGGTTCAATGTCTTCGCTGGTTATGGGGCTGTTCAGGTTTTCTATTTCTTCATGTTTGAGTTTTGGAAGTGTGTGAGTGTTTAGGAATTTGTCCATTTATTCCAGGTTGTCCAGTTTGTTGGCATATAATTTTTCATAGTATTCCCTGAGAATTGCTTGTATTTCTCAGGGATTGGTTGTAATAATTCCATTTTCATTCATGATTTTATCTATTTGGGTCATCTCCCTTTTCTTTTTGAGAAGCCTGGCTAGAGGTTTATCAATTTTGTTTATTTTTTGAAAAAAACAATTCTTGGTTTCATTGATCTCCTCTACACTTTTTTTAGCTTCTATATGGTTTATTTCTGCTCTGATCCTTATTATTTCTCTTCTTCGGCTGGGTTTGGGGTGTCTTTGCTGTTCTGCTTCTATTTCCTTTAGGTGTGCTGTTAGATCTTGTATTTGGGATTTTTCTTGTTTCTGGAGATAAGCCTGGATTGCAATGTATTTTCCTCTCAGGACGGCCTTTGCTGCACCCCAAAACATTTGGATTGTTGTATTTTCATTTTCATTTGTTTCCATATATTTTTTAATTTCTTCTCTAATTGACTGGTTGACCCATTCATTCTTTAGTAGGGTGTTCTTTAACCTCCATGCTTTTGGAGGTTTTCCAGACGTTTACCAGTGGTTGATTTCAAGCTTCATAGCATCGTGGTCTGAAAGTATGCATGGTATGGTCTCAATTCTTGCATGCTTATGAAGGGCTGTTTTGTGACCCAGTATGTGATCTATGTTGGAGAATGTTCCATGTGCACTCGAGAAGAAAGTATATTCTGTTGCTTTGGGATGCAGAGTTCTAAATATATCTGTCAAGTCCATCTGATCCAATCAGGGCCCTTGTATCTTTATTGATCCTGTGTCTAGATGATCTATCCATTGTTGTAAGTGGGGTATTAAAGTCCCCTGCAATTACCACATTCTTATCAATAGGTTGCTTCTGTTTGTGATGAATTGTTTTCTATATTTGGAGACTCCCATATTCGGTGCAAAGACATTTATAATTATTAGCTCTTCCTGATGGATAGACCCTGTAATTATTATATAATGCCCTTCTTCATCTCTTGTTCCAGCCTTTAATTTAAAGTCTAGTTCGTCTGATATAAGTATGGCTACTCCAGCTTTCTTTGGACTTCCAGTAGCATGATAGAGAGATCTCCATCCCCTCACTTTCAATCTGAAGGTGTCCTCAGGTCTAAAATGAGTCTCTTGTAGACAGCAAATGATGGGTCTTGTTGTTTTATCCATTGTGATACCCTATGTCTTTTGGTTGGAGCATTTAGTCCATTTACATTCAGTGTTATCACAGAAAGATATGGGTTTCAAGTCATTGTGATATCTGTAGGTTTCATGCTTGTAGCGATGTCTCTGGTACTTTGTCTCACAGAATCCCCCTTAGGATCTCTTGTAGGGCTGGTTTAGTGGTGATGAATTCCTTCAGTTTTGTTTGTTTGGGAAGACCTTTATCTCTCCTTCTATTCTAAATGACAGATTTGCTAGATAAAGGATTCTCAGCTGCATATTTTTTTTCTGTTCATCACGTTGAAGATTTCCTGCCATTCCTTTCTGGCCTGCCAAGTTTCAGTAGAGAGATCCGTCACGAGTCTTATCGGTCTCCCTTTATATGTTAGAGCACGTTTATCCCTAGCTGCTTTCAGAATTTTCTCTTTATCCTTGTATTTTGCCAGTTTCACTATGATATGTCGTGCAGAAGATCGATTCAAGTTACGTCTGATGGGAATTCTCTGTGCCTCTTGGACTTCAATGCCTTTTTCCTTCCCCAGGTCAGGAAAGTTCTCAGCTATGATTTCTTCAAGTACACCTTCAGCCCCTTTCTCTCTCTCTTCCTCTTCTGGAATTCCTATGATACGGATATTGTTACCTTTGATTGCATCACTTAGTTCTCTAATTCTCCCCTTGATCTCCTTTATTTTTGTCTCTCTCTTTTTCTCAGCTTCCTCTTTTTCCATAATTTTATGTTCTAATTCATCTATTCTCTCTTCTGCCTCTTCAATCCATGCTGTGGTCGCCTCTATTTTATTTTGCAGCTCATTTATAGCATTTTTTAGCTCCTCATGACTATTTCTTAGTCCCTTGATCTCTGTAGCAATAGATTCTCTGCTGTCCTCTATGCTTTTTTCAAGCCCAGCGATTAATTGTATGACTATCTTTCTAAATTCTTGTTCCGTTTTAATGCTTCAATCGTTTTTGATCAATTTTGTTAGCTTTCGCTATTTCCTTGAGTTTCTTTTGAGTAGAAATTTTCCGTTTCATCATTTTGGGTAGTCCCTGCTGCAGCTCCAAACTGCAGGGCACTTTCTCTGTGCTGTCTGGAGAAACTTGTGTTGGTGGGTGGGGCTGCAGTCAGACTAGATGTGTGCCCCCAGCCCATGGCTGGGGCCACAGTCGGACTGGTGTGTACCTTCTCTTCCCCTCTCCCAGGGGCTGGACTCAGTGTGGAGTGGTGTGGCCCATCTGGGCTACTTGCACTTTGGCAGGCTTGTGGTGCTGCTTGGATGGGATCTGGCCAAGGGCGTATTAGCCGGGGTGGATCTGCAATGTGCATTGGGGGTGAAGGGGCAGGCTTAGCTCGCTTTGCCTTTGTGGTCCTCTGTGGGAGGGGCCCTGCAGCACCGGGAGGGAGGCAGGCCTGTTGGAAGGATGGATCCACAGAATCACAGCATGGGGCATTTGTGGGTACAAGCAAGTTCGGGGACAAGAACTGGTTCCTTTTAGAATTTCAGCTGGGGGATGGGAGAAGGAAATAGCGCTTGCCACTGCCCATGTTCCCCCGCCGTGCTGAGCTCTGTCTTCCAGCGCCCAACAACTGTCCCTCCTGGCATCCTCTCACCCTCCCCGCTCTTAGCAGAGCTTTTGACTTTTAACATTCCAGATGTTAAGTCCTGCTGGCTGTCAGAACTCACAGACTTCTGCCCCTCTGCTTTTGCAAGCCAGATTTCTGGGGCTCTTCCTTGCAAGGTGGGCTGCCCCTCCACTGCCCCGGCTCCCTCCCCCCAGTCTGTGTAGTGTGCACCACCTCTTTGCCCTTCCTGCCCTCTTCTGTGGGCCCCTTGTCTATGCTTGGCTCCAGAGAGTCTGTTATGCTAGTCTTCTGGCGGTTTTCTTGGTTATTTAGGCAGATGTGGGTGGAATCTAAGTGGTCAGCAGGACGAGGTGAGTCCAGCATCCTCCTACACTACCATCTTCCCTGGCCTTTGTCTTTGTAGATTTTATTTTAAAAGAAATTTAAAAACTTTATTTTTAAGTAATCTCTATACCCATCATGGGGCTCAAACTTATAACCCCAGGATCAAGTCACATGTTCCACCAACTGAGCCAGCCAGAGGCACCCCTGCCCCGGCTTTTGTTGTTGTTGTTAGTAAATCTTAAAAGTTCATATTTTTTCTGCTATGTCAACATCCCCACACAGAGGCTGTGAGCACTCCACCTGGGTGAGCATGTGCACCAGTGTGATAAGTTTGGTTTCTGCCATGAGTTTCCCTTCTTGCTCTCCTGTGCGTCTGGTTGCAGTGAAAACTCAACAATGAAATTCCCTTTGCCTTTTGCTTGTGTACTCCACCCTAACCCTTGTCCCCTGTTCCTCACTCTCCCTTGGCTGCCCCCCTGCTATTCCCTTGGAGCTCCTCTCATATGGTGCCCTGTGTGGTATGCTATGCAATTGTCTAAGAGCTGTGAGTATAATAAATCCTTTAATTTCTTATGCCTCTCCAGATGTAATTTCTCTGGCCATGTTGGTGTGATTCTTAAAGACCTTACAAGGGGGATTTACAGATACCTGTGTTCAAAGCATTTAAATCTTATGTTATGGCCTTGACACTAAAACTGGGTTGCTTACCAGACATGTAAGGAACATTGGAAAATTCAACACCCCTAGACTTATATATCTTCTACAAAAGAAAAAGCAAGAAAAATAAAACACACACACACAGACACACACACACACACACATAGACACACACACACACACACACACACACACTCAATCACACAGTGGAGTCAGGGGCAAGTGACATGGTAATTTAAGTTCACCTTTGAGTCACAGTGCCTAGGTTCGATCCGGTTACCGATAATAGCCATATGCAATCTCAAGTAAGTCACTCATATAAAATGGAGATGGACAGATTACAACATCTGGTGTTAATAAGCATTAATAAAGTAAATCTATATAAAGAATCATCTCACTTATGTCTTGCATTGGTTGAATATTTACTTACCATCTTTAAATGCTATGTTTTAGTCCCCAGAGTTTTAAAAATATATCTCATATGTTTAGCATAATGTATTCAGTGATTTTTTTTGTTTGGTTATCACAGTGTTTCCTGTGTTGGTTTTGTTTCTCATAAAGAAAGGTCTTACAGGATAACATCTCCATTAGTAGAAATATTAATGTAACTGCTTTGGTTCTTGACTTAGATTTTATTTCTTTTGGCCATGCCTCTCTGACCTTTTACAAGATGCTCTTATTATTATCACAGTCTTACCACCTTATTGTTTTCATTTTTTGTTTGATCCCATCTCTTGTTTTTATGTTTAATTTCCTCACATTTTCCAAAGAGGAAATCCTTTCCTGTAGGTAAAATACCTCATCCTTGCAAATAGCTGATTTGGTTGGTTTAATATTTAATGGCCATACTGATATAGGCTTCTAAAAGAGGTAATAATAGGGAGTATTTACACTGTAAAAACTACAAGCACAGATATGGCTTGTAGGAGATTTAATTGATATCCATGAAAGTACCTGAAAATCTTAATAGTGATGTTGTCATTCCTATACATACCAATTGGTATATATTGGGGAGATAATTTAGAATATTTTCTTTAGGTTTTTTTGTTCTGTATTATCGAAGTGCTAAATAGATGTTACTTCTAAAGTCATACCCAACACATTGTCAAATATCCCTGAAATATTGAGCACCCCTAAATTTATATTTAACTTGAAGCAATATCAAAAACATGCAAGAAAACCCAGAATTGTGATAGCATGGAGAAAATTCTCCAAATGAAAGCAAATGGAGTAATTAGCTGATTTAAACTCACTGTGAGAACACTGCTATTCAGACATACGACACTAGGTGGCAAGATAAGTACAGATTGATAGAAACGCTTGACTAGAAGATTTAAATTGTTTTCTTAATGTTTCAGGCAAGATAGGCATTATTAAAACAATAAAATATTGCAGTGCTCTACTTTCAAACACCAGTAGTCTGCGAAAGCTTACTTCTTTTTGCCATTATTGGATAAAGAGCATGGGAACGCAGGATCCAAAGGGTATATACATTTACCTAATAGTCAAAGTTCTGAGATGAGTTTTTTTTTTTTGCTAACAATCAGACCAATACCAATTGTATTAATAAACCTCACATCTAATGCAAACCCACAAAATGTTATGCTTTGCATTTTTCAAAGATGTTTACATATATTATTGTATCTGATAGTCACATAAAATCTATATTATAGAGGAAGGATGTGACAGAGATACTAAGTGCTTTGCCCATTACCACATAGACAGGTGATATAAAAATTGAAAGCAAGGTTTTCTGCCTAATGGTGAACTATCTCACAAAATAAAATATGCAATATTTGTAATAGGGAAAATTAATAATGGATCTAGATTTTAATTAAAAATACATAAATCAAGACCAAAACTTTGTTGGGGAGAGTATGTTGAGCACAAAGCTCTGAATAAAAATTCTACAAAAAATAAAGTTCTTTACTGCTTCAATTCCTTACTGCTTCAAAATGTTTTCCAACCAACTTGTGGCTCTGTTAAGACAAGGTCACGCATGGTGGTGGTGGCAAACATAGGTTTGGAGACCAGACTAACTTGGAAACAAAGTTAGCAGAAAGGAGCAAATAGGATAGAGTTGTGAAACATTAGAGAAGCATTTGTGACAAGTAGTTAGGAACAAATGTGGCTCATGTGATTCTTATCCTTTATTTTATTAAAGTGATGTATCACATTGATTGATTTGCAAATACTGAACCACACTTGCAGTCCAGGAATAAATCCCACTTGATTGTAGTGAATAGTTCTTTTAATGTACTGTTGGATTTGATTTGCTAGTGTTTTGTTGAGAATTTTTGCATCCATGTTTATCAGGGATATTGGCCTGTCATTCTCCTTTATAGTAGGGTCTTTGCTTTTGGAATCAAGGTAATGCTGGCCTCATAAAATGAGTTTGGAAATTTTCCTTCCATTTCTATTTTTTGCAGCGGTTTGAGAAGAATAGGTATTAGCTCTTTAAATGTTTGGTAGAATTCACCTTTGAAGTCCTCTGGCCTTGGACTTTTGTTTGTTGAGAGTTTTTTGATTACTTATTCACTTTCTTTGCTAGTTATTGTTTTGTTCAAATTATCTATATCTTCCTGCCTCAGTTTTGGTAGTTTATATGTATCTAGGAATTTTATCCATTTCTTCCAGATTGCCCAGTTGTTGGTATATAATTTTCCATAATATTGTCTTATAATTCTTTCTATTTCTGTGGTCTTGGTTGTTATTTCTCCTCTCTCATTTGTGATTTTTCAAAGTTTATTTATTTTGAGAAAGAGAAAGAGAGAGAGAGCAAGCAGGGGAGGGGCAGAGAGGGAGAGAGAGAGAATCCCAAGCAGGCTCTATGCTATCAGCACAGAGGTCTACCTGGAGCTTGATCTCATGAACAATAGATCATGACCTAAGCTTAAATCAAGAGTCAGAAGCTTAACCAACTGAGCCACCCAGGCTCCTCTCTCATTTGTGATTTTATTTTGGTCCTTTTTCTTTTGTCTTTGATAGGTCTGGCTAGAAGTTTATCAATTTTATTAATTCTTTCAAAGAACCAGCTCCTAGTTTCATTGATCTGTTCTGTTTTTTGTTTGTTTCTGTATCATTTCTTTCTTCTCTAATCTTTATTACTGCCCCTCTTCTGCTGGCTTTAGGTTTTATTTGCTGTTCTTTTTTTAGCTCCTTTAGGTGTAAGTTTTGATTGTGCATGTGAGACTTTCTTGTTTATTGAGGTATACCTGTATTGCTTTATACTTCCTCTTCAGACTGCTTTTGCTGTATTCCAAAGGTTTTGGACTGTTGCATTTTCATTTTCATTTGCTTCTATGTATTCTTTTATTCCTTCTTTAATTTCCTGGTTAACCCATTCATTCTTTAGTAGAATCTTTTTAACCTCCATATATTTGTGGTCTTTCCCATTTTTTTCTTGTGGTTGGCTTCAAGTTTCATAGCGTTGTGCTCTGAAAATATACATGGTATGTTTTCACTATTTTTGTATTTATTGAGGCCTGATTCATGACTGAGCATATGATCTATTCTGGAGAGTGTTCCATATGCACTCAAAATTAATGTGTATTCTGTTGCTTTAGGATGAAATGTTCTGAATATATCTGTTAAGTCAATCTGATCCAGTGTGTCATTCAAAGCCATTGTTTCCTTGTTAATTTTCTGTTTAGGTGATTTGTACATTGTTGTAAGTGGAGTGTTCAAGTTCCCTACTATTGTTGTATTATTATCAATGAGTTTCTTTATGTTTGTTACTAACTGTTTTATATATTTGGGTGCTTTCAGGTTAGGGGCATAAACATTTACATTAATTAAATCTTGTTGGATAGACCCCTTTGTTATGACATAGTGCCCTTCTTCATTTCTTGTTACAGCCTTTAATTTAAAGTCTAGTTTGTCTGATATAAGTATGGCTACTCCAGCTTTCTTTTGAGTTCCAGTAGCATGATAAGTAGTTCTCCATCTCCTCACTTTCAATCTGAAGGTGTCCTCAGGTCTAAAATGAGTCTCTTGTAGGTAGCATATAGATGGGTCTTTTTTGTAAATCTATTCTGACACCCTATGGCTTTTGATAGCATTTAGTCCATTTATATTCAGAGTAATTATTGATAGATATGTATTTAGTGCCATTTTATTACTTGTCATCATTTCTGAGAGATTTTTCCTGTTCCTTTCTAGTCTTTGTTGCTTTTGGTCTAATTTTTTTCTTTCAGAGAATCCCCTTAAATATTTCTTGCAGGGCTACTTTGGTGGTCACAAACTCCTCTCAATAGATGGAGAAAGAATATTTGACAAAGTACATTGAGATAACACCTCACACCTGTCAGAATAGCTCAAATTAACAACACATGAAACAACAGATGTTGGTGAGGAGCAGGAGAATGGGAAACCCTCTTACACTGTTGGTGGGAATGCAGACTGGTGCAGCCACTGTGGAAGACAGTATGGAGGTTCCTCAAGAAGTTAAAAATAAAACTACCCTATGAGCCAGCAATTACACTACTAGGTATTTACCAAAGGAACAAAATACTAATTCAGAGGGGCACATGCACCCTGATGTTTATAGCAACACTATCTATAATAGCCTAATTATGGAAATAGCCCAAATATCCATCAACTGATGAATGAATAAAGATGATGTGGTGTGTGTGTGTGTGTGTGTGTGTGAAATGGAATATTACTTAGCCATGAAAAGAATGAAATCTTGACATTTGCAACATTGTGGATGGAGGTGAGAGTGTATTATGCTAAGCAAAATAAGTCAGTCAGAGAAAGACAAATGTCACATGATTTCACTCCTATGTGGAATATAAGAAATAAGACAAATGAACATAGGGGAAAGAAAAAAAAAGGAGAGGAGGCAAACCATAAAAGAGATTCTGAATTGTAGAGAACAAACTGAGGGTTGCTGAGGAGGTGTGCAGGGGAATGGGCTAAATGGGTAATGGGCATTAAGGAGGGCACTTGTTATGATGAGCACTGGGTGTTATATGTAAGTGATGAATCTCTAAATTCCACTCCTGAAACTAATATTACAATATATGTTAAGTAATTAGAATTTAAATTAAAATTTGAAACAAAAAATAAAAAGAAATGAGTGTGACATCATAAGTGAGGTCAGGCTGCAGGAGCAGAACTCCAGTACTCAGATAGCAGGCCCTGAGAGACTTTGTAAGTCTAAGAGAAGGTGAAGACCCGAGTCTCCAGGGAACCCAAGCAAATACATAGAAATAAAGCAATAAAATTTTGGCTTACTTACTGTAGTGGCGTTAAGGTGAAGGCTTAGCCACAAGAAGTGAGGCAACCACCCACCACTACAACTGGGAATAACACCTCAAAACTTTGATTAGTAAAGCTCGCTGGAGGCTGAATCCCTAGAAACAGACATAGAATTCTTAATAATGTGTTTTAGATACCATATGATAAGTTATGATATATGGGATGACAGGGCCCATAGGTGAGACACGAGGTTAATTATCATGCATATTAGATAGCCTTTGATAACTAATGAGAAATTGGCCTTATTATACCAACAGACCTATATAATCATTTTACACAAATTGATTTTAAAAGGATAAACTCTAATATACACTAGATAATCATATATATTATTTTTTTATGTTATAATGTCATGAGCATTAAAAATAACAGGAAAATAATTATTGTTCGTAATGTTTACATAATTTACCTCTAATATTTTGTCAGTGATAATTACTTGAAAAATATTCTACTTAATATGATACTATTTCAAAATTATTCATAATTTTTTTTCAATCTGCATGGTTGAATATTTTATGGTTAATAAATTCAAGTTTTTTGATGCTTTCATTGACTCTTTGTTAACCATACTTTTCTTTTGAGGGATAAAGTATCTGGTAAGTTCAGAGAAAATTCTAAAAAGTAGAAGATAATAACAATTTTATTTTTTCATTAAAATGTATAAACATCAGCCTAAGTATTTCTTTTTCAATCATTTTTACAAATAAACTTGTCAAATAATTCCCATTTATGAATCTTTTTTTAATTTGTGAAACTTTTGAATGTTTCACCCCAAGTTTAGATGCTTAAAAAACATGTCTTGTGAATTCTATTTCATTCAATACAGAATATAAATTTTTCTAGTTAAAAATAGGCTTTCCATCTAAGATCATTCTAGTAAGTCAAGATATTGAAATATACAATTAGAGAATTTTAAAATTAAATCTTTTATGCATTGATATCTCATCATTTAATATTTTTCAATTCTTTGCTCACTTCTCTAGGGATAAACTTTCATGTCTTTGGGTTTTGAAGCGTCATTTTCTATGATTACTACTCAATAGAATATTGAAAGGATGATATTTTGGGGCACTACTTTCAGAAGAGCTTTTTTTATTAATAATCTCCAGCTAAATATGAACAAAATGAAGCCAAAATATAAGAAGTACTATTTATTTTAATAATTTATATAATTATATAATAATTAATATTTATTTTAAAAGTTGAATATAATTGTAGGCACAGGATAATTTACAAAATAGTACTTCTACTATTGAGTACCTCTGCGGAGGATAGGCAGCAAAGAAAGAAGGCATGCACATCTAAATTGAAGATTGTTTTTTGTAATCAACATTAGCCTCATCCCATTTTTTAGTTTAGTTAGTTACATATATATGTAAATTCTGAGAGCTATGGCTTTTATTTGGATTGGTTGAGTATGAATTAGGTGAATTGCAGACAATTTTAAGAAATTTGTATTCCATAGATTTCTTAACTTAAAACCAACATTGTTTTTTATCATAACACTGTGCTTCGTTAAATTTGTATTCCCCCAAATAATTTTATTTTCAATATTAAGCCTTAAAATTCAATTTATAAGAGCATTTTATAACAATGTCAGGTGTTTTGTCTTTGAGACATGTACTTCTTTTTTTTAATATGAAATTTATTGTCAAATTGGTTTCCATATAACACCCAGTGTTCATCCCAACAGGAGCCCTCCCCAATGTCCATCACCCACGTTCCCCTCCCTCCCACCTCTCATCAACCCTCAGTTTATTCTCAGTTTTTAAGAGTCTCTTATGGTTTGCCTCCCTCCCTCACTAACTTTTTTTTTTGAGAGATGAACTTCTAAAGGTTTTATTTTGATTTTATAAATTAGATAACAAAATTGAACTATTACTGGATTTAACTTTATGTAATTTCTTTTTGAAGCCTCTGAGGCATCCATATAAAATTGTCATTCTTTAAACTTATGTGAATTTCTTTTACTAATGGAACGAACACATTAACAGTAATTTTTTGCACACACATCAAAAGTTAGAATTGAAGACAAGATGGCGGCGTAGGAGGAGCTGGGCTCACCCCGCGTCCTGCTGATCACTTAAATTCCACCCACACCTGCCTAAATAACCCAGAAAACCACCAGAAGACTAGCAGAACGGATTCTCCAGAGCCAAGCACAGACGAGAGGCCCACGGAAGAGGGTAGGAAGGGTGGAGAGGCAGTGCACGCTACACGGACTGGCAGGAGGGAGCCGGGGCAGAGGGGCAGCCCGCCTGCCAAGCAGAGCCCCCAAGTCTGGCTTGCAAAAGTAGAGGGGCCGGACGGAGTGTTCTGGGACTTAATATCAGGAAGGTTATAAGCTAACAGCTCTGCTCAGAGAGCGGGAGGGCTGGAGGACAATGGGAGGGAGAGTTGTTGAGCCCCAGACAAGAGAGCTCACCTTGAGGGGAACAAAGGCGCTTGCCAGCGTCATCTCCCTCGCCCATCCCGCAGCCAAAATCCCAAAGGGAACCAGTTCCTGTCAGGGAACTTGCTTGCACCACCCAAACACCCAAGACTGTGCTTCTGCAGATCCATCCCTCCTGCAGCGGTGCTGACTCTTTCCCGGTGTAGCAGGGCCCCTCTGGAAGTGGATTTCCAAAGGAAAAGTGAGCTAAGCCTGCCCCTCCCACCACTGTGCACCTTGCTGATCCACCCCAGCTAATATGCCAGATCCCTAGCACCACAAGCCTGACAGTGTGCAAGTAGCCTAGATGGGCCACCCCACCCCACAGTGAATCCCGCCCCTAGGAGAGGGGAAGAGAAGGTACACACCAGTCTGACTGTGGCCCCAGGGTTGGGCTGGGGACAGACTTCAGGTCTGACTGTGGCCACACCCACCAACGCAAGTTATTCAAGACAGCACAGCAGAAGTGCCCTGCAGTTCTGCACCACTCCAGGGACTATCCAAAATGACAAAATGGAAGAATTCCCCTCAAAAAAACCTCCACGAAATTACGACAGCTAATGAACTGATCAAAAATGATTTAAACGATATAACAGAAAGTGAATTTAGAATAATAGTCACAAAATTAATTGCCGGGCTTGAAAACAGTATAAAAGACAGCAGAGAATCTATTGCTACAGAGATCAAGGGACGAAGGAACAGCCAGGAGGAGCTAAAAAATGCTATCAATGAGCTGCAAAATAAAATGGAGATGGACCACAGCTCAGATTGAAGAGGCAGAGGAGAGAATAGGTGAACTAGAAGATAAAATTACGGAAAAAGACGAAGCTGAGAAAAAGAGAGATAAAAAAATCCAGGAGTATGAGGGGAAAATTAGAGAACTAAGTGATGCACTAAAGAGAAATAATCTACGCGTAATTGGTATTTCAGAGGAGGAAGAGAGAGGGAAAGGTGCTGAAGGTATACTTGAAGAAATAATATCTGAAAACTTCCCTAATCTGGGGAGGGAAAAAGGCATTGAAGTCCAAGAGGCACAGAGGACTCCCTTCAGACGTAACTTGAATCGATCTTCTGCACGACATATCATAGTGAAACTGGCAAAATACAAGGATAAAGAGAAAATTCTGAAAGCAGCTAGGGATAAACGTGCTCTAACATATAAAGGGAGACCGATAAGACTCGTGACGGATCTCTCTACTGAAACTTGGCAGGCCAGAAAGGAATGGCAGGAAATCTTCAACGTGATTAACAGAAAAAATATGCAGCCGAGAATCCTTTATCTAGCAAATCTGTCATTTAGAATAGAAGGAGAGATAAAGGTCTTCCCAAACAAACAAAACTGAAGGAATTCATCACCACTAAACCAGCCCTACAAGAGATCCTAAGGGGGATTCTGTGAGACAAAGTACCAGAGACATCGCTACAAGCATGAAACCTACAGATATCACAATGACTCGAAACCCATATCTTTCTGTGATAACACTGAATGTAAATGGACTAAATGCTCCAACCAAAAGACATAGGGTATCACAATGGATAAAACAACAAGACCCATCATTTGCTGTCTACAAGAGACTCATTTTAGACCTGAGGACACCTTCAGATTGAAAGTGAGGGGATGGAGATCTCTCTATCATGCTACTGGAAGTCCAAAGAAAGCTGGAGTAGCCATACTTATATCAGACGAACTAGACTTTAAATTAAAGGCTGGAACAAGAGATGAAGAAGGGCATTATATAATAATTACAGGGTCTATCCATCAGGAAGAGCTAATAATTATAAATGTCTTTGCACCGAATATGGGAGTCTCCAAATATAGAAAACAATTCATCACAAACAGAAGCAACCTATTGATAAGAATGTGGTAATTGCAGGGGACTTTAATACCCCACTTACAACAATGGATAGATCATCTAGACACAGGATCAATAAAGATACAAGGGCCCTGATTGGATCAGATGGACTTGACAGATATATTTAGAACTCTGCATCCCAAAGCAACAGAATATACTTTCTTCTCGAGTGCACATGGAACATTCTCCAACATAGATCACATACTGGGTCACAAAACAGCCCTTCATAAGCATGCAAGAATTGAGACCATACCATGCATACTTTCAGACCACGATGCTATGAAGCTTGAAATCAACCACTGGTAAACGTCTGGAAAACCTCCAAAAGCATGGAGGTTAAAGAACACCCTACTAAAGAATGAATGGGTCAACCAGTCAATTAGAGAAGAAATTAAAAAATATATGGAAACAAATGAAAATGAAAATACAACAATCCAAACGCTTTGGGATGCAGCAAAGGCAGTCCTGAGAGGAAAATACATTGCAATCCAGGCTTATCTCCAGAAACAAGAAAAATCCCAAATACAAGATCTAACAGCACACCGAAAGGAAATAGAAACAGAACAGCAAAGACACCCCAAACCCAGCCGAAGAAGAGAAATAATAAGGTTCAGAGCAGAAATAAACCATATAGAAGCTAAAAAAACTGTAGAGCAGATCAATGAAACCAAGGGTTGTTTTTTTCAAAAAATAAACAAAATTGATAAACCTCTAGCCAGGCTTCTCAAAAAGAAAAGGGAGATGACCCAAATAGATAAAATCATGAATGAAAATGGAATTATTACAACCAATCCCTCAGAGATACAAGCAATTCTCAGGGAATACTATGAAAAATTATATGCCAAAAAACTGGACAATCTGGAAGAAATGGGAAAATTCCTAAACACCCACCCCCTTCCAAAACTCAATCAGGAGGAAATAGAAAACTTGAACAGCCCCATAACCAGCGAAGACATTGAACCAGTTATCAAAAATCTCCCAACAAATAAGAGTCCAGGAGCAGATGTCTTCCCAGGGGAGTTCTACCAGACGTTTAAAGCAGAGATAATACCTATCCTTCTCAAGCTATTCCAAAAAATAGAAAGGGAAGGAAAACTTTCAGACTCATTCTATGAAGCCAGCATTACTTTGATTCCTAAACCAGACAGAGACCCAGTAAAAAAATAGAACTACAGGCCAATATCCCTGATGAATATGGATACAAAAATTCTCAATACGATACTAGCAAATCAAATTCAACAGCATATAAAAAGAATTATTCACCATGACCAAGTGGGATTCATTCCTGGGATGCAGGGCTGGTTCAACATTCATAAATCAATTAACATGATACATCATATTAATAAAAGAAATGATAAGAAAAATATGATCCTGTCAATTGATGCAGAAAAAGCATTTGACAAAATTCAGCATCCTTTCTTAATAAAAACCCTCGAGAAAGTCGGTATAGAAGGAACATACTTAAATATCATAAAGGCCATTCATGAAAAGCCCACAGCTAACATCATCCTCAATGGGGAAAAACTGAGAGCTTTTTCCCTGAGATCAGAATACGACAAGGATGTCCACTCTCACCACTGTTGTTTATCATAGTGTTGGAAGTTCTGCCATCAGCAATCAGACAACAAAAGGAAATCAAAGGCATCCAAATTGGCAAAGATGAAGTCAAGCTTTCGCTTTTTGCAGATGACATGATATTATACATGGAAGATCCGATAGATTCCACCAAAAGTCTGCTAGAACTGATACATGAATTCAGCAAAGTTGCAGGATACAGAATCAATGTACAGAAAATATTGCATTCTTATACACTAACAATGAAGCAACAGAAAGACAAATAAAGAAACTGATCCCATTCACAATTGCACCAAGAAGCATAAAATACCTAGGAATAAATCTAACCAAAGATGTACAAGATCTGTATGCTGAAAACTATAGAAAGCTTATGCAGGTAATTGAAGAAGATATAAAGAAATGGAAAGACATTCCCTGCTCATGGATTGGAAGAATAAATATTGTCAAAATGTCAATACTACCCAAAGCTATCTACACATTCAATGCAATCCCAATCAAAATTGCACCAGCATTCTTCTTGAAACTAGAACAAGCAATCCTAAAATTCATATGGAACCACAAAAGGCCCCGAATAGCCAAAGTAATTTTGAAGAAGAGGACCAAAGCAGGAGGCATCACAATCCCAGACTTTAGCCTCTACTACAAAGCTGTAATCATCAAGACAGCATGGTATTGGCATAAAAACAGACACATAGACCAATGGAATAGAATAGAAACCCCAGAACTAGACCCACAAACGTATGGCCAACTCATCTTTGACAAAGCAGGAAAGAACATCCAATGGAAAAAAGACAGTCTCTTTAACAAATGGTGCTGGGAGAACTGGACAGCAACATGCAGAAGGTTGAAACTAGACCACTTTCTCACACCATTCACAAAAATAAACTCAAAATGGATAAAGGACCTGAATGTGAGACAGGAAACCATCGAAACCTTAGAGGAGAAAGTAGGAAAAGACCTCTCTGACCTCAGCCATAGCAATCTCTTACTCGGCACATCCCCAAAGGCAAGGGAATTAAAAGCAAAAGTGAATTACTGGGACCTTATGAAGATAAAAAGCTTCTGCACAGCAAAGGAAACAACCAACAAAACTAAAAGGCAACCAACGGAATGGGAAAAGATATTTGCAAATGACCCCTCGGACAAAGGGCTAGTATCCAAAATCTATAAAGAGCTCATCAAACTCCACACCCGAAAAACAAATAACCCAGTGAAGAAATGGGCAGAAAACATGAATAGACACTTCTCTAAAGAAGACATCTGGATGGCCAACAGGCACATGAAAAGATGCTCAACGTCGCTCCTCATCAGGGAAATACAAATCAAAACCACACTCAGATACCACCTCACGCCAGTCAGAGTGGCCAAAATGAACAAATCAGCAGACTATAGATGCTGGAGAGGATGTGGAGAAACGGGAACCCTCTTGCACTGTTGGTGGGAATGCAAATTGGTGCAGCCGCTCTGGAAAGCAGTGTGGAGGTTCCTCAGAAAATTAAAAATAGACCTACCCTATGACCCAGCAATAGCACTGCTAGGAATTTATCCAAGGGATACAGGAGTACTGATGCATAGGGGCACTTGTACCCCAATGTTTATAACAGCACTCTCAACAATAGCCAAAATATGGAAAGAGCCTAAATGTCCATCAACTGATGAATGGATAAAGAAATTGTAGTTTATATACACAATGGAATACTACGTGGCAATGAGGAAGAATGAAATATGGCCTTTTGTAGCAACGTGGATGGAACTGGAGAGTGTGATGCTAAGTGAAATAAGCCATACAGAGAAAGACAGATACCATATGGTTTCACTCTTATGTGGATCCTGAGAAACGTAACAGAAACCCATGGGGGAGGGGAAGGAAAAAAAAAAAAAAAGAGGTTAGAGTGGAGAGAGCCAAAGCATAAGAGACTGTTAAAAACTGAGAACAAACTGAGGGTTGATGGGGGGTGGGAGGGAGGGCAGGGTGGGTGATGGGTATTGAGGAGGGCACCTTTTGGGATGAGCACTGGGTGTTGTATGGAAACCAATTTGACAGTAAATTTCATATATTAAAAAGTAAAAAATAAATAAAAAATAAATTAAAAAAATTAAAAAAAAAAAAGTGAGAACAAACTGAAGGTTGATGGGGGTGGGAGGGAGGAGAGCGTGGGTCTTGCGAATTGAAGAATGCATCATTTTATGATGAGCTCTGGGTGTTGTATGGAAACCAATTTGACAATAAATCTCATATATTAAAAAAATAAATAAAATAAAATAAACATTAAAAATTTTTTTTCAAAAGTTAGAATTGAAAATTAAAAAAAATTAATTTAGATCAGTAGCCATTTAATCTAAAGAAAAAGTCATTTTTTAACAGTATTATTTTATTATACCTTCTGCACCTGGACATATTAAATCACCATATTTGGACAATGTTTTCTAAAAATGGTTTCTCACATTGAAATAGATGCTTAAGCTTTTCAGTAGATTTGTGTCTTGTTATTTTCATGTGGTCAGTGATATTATCTAAATGGATACTGAATATTAGGAATCATTTTGTGCTACTTACCTATGTAAAAAATCAACTCTCTTGAAAAATGGAAATTCAGTAGGAAATTTTTCAATAATTTTTTCTTTTTTTCTTTCTTTTTAAGCACATTACTGTCAGAAGGACTTATTGCAAAAGGTAAAAAAAAATAGAGTACTACTAAAGAAATATAAATGAAAGTTGTATATTTATTCTCTACAGTAAATGACAAAAACAGTATAGAAAAAGCATTTAGACTGCCTTTTATATTGCTTTATAGCAGTATTGCCAAACCTCTATTTTCTACCCATAATTCATGTATAATTAAGCTATAATTTTCCAAATTTTCTACTCAGCTCTCAAATGACTTCCTGGTAGTCGTGCCATAGCATGGGCCAAAGAACCCAAATGGCAGGCAAGGAAACATTGTTAAATACTCCTCCCACCCTAATTGTAGACGGGACACGGTCACCTGTTACTACTCAGTTTAGTCTCTGTTACATTCAGGTTGTCAGTGGGAGCACTGCATGCTGTCTTTAAGAGGGAAGAGTTAATCATATTGAAGCTATAATGAGTCAGGGAAAAAGAAATAGGTTCTTGCCACTCTTTCTCCCCCCTCCCCCCACCAGATTTAACCACATGTGGATGTGAGAACTATTTGAACTGTACATGCATGTCACATAGTACTAGATGAGACCGTGGAAGAAACTGGAAGTATTATGCCAAACACATACTGGGCTATTTCAGTACAACTAGTAATAAAAAATGAAAAATAGTAAGAAGTACAGAAAAAAGCTTAGGTACTTTTCAAAACAACACAGAAGCCGGCCTGAAAGAACTCTTTATGGGGCAAATCAGAGACATTTTGAACATCAGAACAAATACTAGACTTAATAAATTATGAATAGGGCAAATAATAAACTAGAGGGAATTCTTGTATGACAGAAGTACACCAGGATCATCCGGGTAAGCTGGGAGTGATGATCACCTGAATAATGATTGATGGGGTAAACAGCGCTGGGAAAGTTGGAAAGTGTATAGAGGACAGAGCAAGTAGCCCTTTGCAGGCCATATTGAAAAAAAATGAATTTTCTTTACAAAGTGAAACAGAAAGCAATTAAAACATTTTATACAGTTGTCCGACTTTTCCCTCTGAGATTACTCCAGTTGCTCGGTGATGAACTGAGTGAAAGAATTTGGTAAGGTGAGAGTAGGGACCCCAGGAGGAAATGACAATAGCCAAGGCAGGAAAAGAAAATATTTCTTAAAGGTTAAAGATGAGGGAAAATATACAGGAAATGTCATCCTTCCCATCTTTACTTAAAATCTGTGTGTTCATTGTTCAACACAATCCTAAACGTGGTTTCTTGCTGACAAAAGTCTTTAATGGTAGGTTGCTATGTTGTGATAACACCTTAACTGTAAAAAGTTAGGGAAGACATTACAAATATGTAAGGTCTCTAGTCATTCTATTTTGTTCCTTAACTTTTATATTTATGGCAAGATGATAAATTCACTGAATATATATAACAGAAAATGAAATAGTATGCGTTACTAGAATTTCTTTTCTTTCCTCAAGGAAGTATCATATTAAAAAGTAAGCAGTACCATCGAAGTCATTCTGCATAAGTGGAATCATATTTTAGTGGGTTAGATATTTATCAGGCTACGTTTTATATTTTAGCAACAACAGCCATCAAAGGAAGAAAAATTGAATGTCTTGTATAGGAGAAGATGCGTATCTTTAAAATCACTTTGACTCTCCACTGGAGCCTTAAAAGTTCATATTCATAACAATAGTATAAATGTGAAATAATATAGGTTGGCACAAGGGTAAAAAACTGATTGCCTCAGTTATACTGATGATGTTGCATGTTATCTTTCTTATTTATAGAAAACAATATGAACATGGCATTATGAGTCACCTTCGCACTTCTGTGCTATTCTTTCCTCTTCACATCAGCCCACATCAATAAGATATTGCCTGCAAAGTAACATGCCAGTACGATTTCCAGTTATTTCAGTATTGAACCTCTCTTATTCATGGGGAGGAAGAGATCAGGTAGAATGAACATGTATCTACTCAAATGGGTCTGTGTTCTAAGCTTATTTAGTCTCACTAATCTGATAGTAAATGAAAAATCACTCATTCCTTATGTGCCATTTGAGCTTAACCCAGTGACGTAGTGCCTACTTTTATTGCTATAGAATATTTTTTGTCTCAGTTGCCCAAAGGAAGGGAACCTATATATTTCAGTAAATACATAAAATATGAATTATACATTCTGTAACATTTTATATGTTGATCTTTATATTCAATACTTCTAAAGAGTCTGAGAATACCTGTGTGCTGAGGCTGAGAGAGTTCATTCTTTAAAACTATTACTATCTTCACCAGTGTATTTCAGAGTACCATGCCATTGCTTACTATGCTATGTTATCTTTTGCATGATACAAAAATAGTGGGGTTGTGTTTTGAGTCACTGGGAAGAAGAGATCAATCTCTCCACTTAGAGTATCAAAAGTTATTAAGATAGTAAAGATTGAAATGAGACCATGATATTGGTCTTTGGTCAAAACCACAAAACCCATTAAATTATTAATTTGAGAGTTTGAGAGTTTTTCTTTGAAACTGTCTTGGATGATTTACATGAGAAAGAAGTAAACTCACATTGTGTCTGAGCCATTAAACATTTTGCATGTACTTGTTCATAAATGACCTACCTAACTAGTATATTACAGTATCTGGTCTAGGAGAAAACTAAAACTTTTGCTATCCAGCTGAGTCCTGGGTGACTAACTCAAAATTCATTCCCATGGAGGTGCTAAGGCTCAAAACAGCTAATAGAGATGAATATGTAAGATGTGCCTGTAGTGTGGTATTCATAGCTTTACAGTATTATGGAGTCTGAAGAGGTATTCTTCTCCAGGTAACTGTATGGCAGGTAAAGTTTTATGGGAATCCTAAGCTCTTCCCTTGTGTTTTTTTTTACTCCATTCCTGGATCTTGTAAGAAATTCTATGTTGGCTCAGGTTTAAAGATACTTTATCTGCTACTTCTAATGCATGGTATTTTCCTTCTCCTTGACTTTTTTTTGGGGGGGTGTGGTAGGAGGAGGGGGAGTTCTTCAAGTTGTGATACCTTTGGTACACTTTTTTCCCTATATTCTTCGTAGTTCTTAGAGCTAGAAGTATCAGAGCAAGAGCCATTCCGTGAGCTTATTCCATTACATAATCCCTTTTTAGGGTAAATAAAACAAGGTTAGAGTCATCTCCCTGCCCAGTTTTCCTCTTTCTGTCTAGACTGTGAAAGAAGAGCTCTCTAAACTTCACAAAGATCACAAAAGAAAAAAAAAAAGGCCAATCTTATTTTCAGTATATGTGGGGAATCTTTGCAGAAGAATCTTGCAAATCAAATGCTATAATAAATTTAAAAAATCAAAACACAAACCAGAAAGATTTGTTCAGAAATGCTAGAATGATTTAATGTTCCATAAACAATGAACATAATTCATTTATATATATTTATATTTATTATTATATATTTTATATAATATATATTTTAACTATAATATAATTATATATATATATATATATATATATATATATATATATATATATATATATTTCATCACATTTATAGGTCCGTGAAGAAACATGATATGATGGCTTATTATTTTCTGAACTTGTATGGTAATGGTCATTCTGTGGGGCAATTAGTCACCTAGTGGTGAGATAGGACTCACTGCTGATTCTGCATAGATTTCTGTGTGTTTGAAAATTTTCCTTGTTGTCATTAGTGTAAAAAGCAATCTAGAGACTTTCAGGGTTTAAGATCAAAGAAACCAACAGGAATAGAGCCAGGAGTGAGGAGAATAGTCATAGGAGGTCACAGGACAAAGCATGAACATTTGATCAGTTGGGATTCAAAAGCACATAGTCAAAGGCAGGGGACTGGGACTTGGAAATAAATAACTTCTATTTAAGAGAAACTGAAATAATTAGCAAAATCCAAGCATGTATTTAGATAACAAGAAGAATATGAGCACAAAAAAGCCAGAAAGGGTAAAAGACAAGACTTTGATTTCGAGATAAAGCAAGATAAGCGAAATAAGTCAATCAGAGAAAGACAAATACCATATGATTTCACTTATATGTGGAATTTAAGAAACAAAACAGATGAACAAATGGGAAGGGAGGAAAAAGAGGAGAGAGGGAAACAAGCCACAAGAGATGCTTAATGATAGAGAACAAACTGAGGGTTGATGGAAGGAGGTGGGTGGGGAATGGGCTAGATGGGTGATGGGTACTAAGAAGGGCACTTGTTGTGATGAGCTCTGGGTGTTGTATGTAAGTGATAAATCCCTGAATTCTACTTCTGAAGCCAATATTGCACTGTATGTTAACTTGCTAACATTTAAATAAAAGTTAAAAAATAAATATAAAGCAAGAGTTCAAAAATAGAAGGATATGAGCAATAGAAAATTAAGGTCCTATGTTATCTGATACTTAGCCATATAATGACTGGTCTAGGATTCTTTGAGTCTGATACTACCATAAATAAGAATAGGAAAGGGGATAAATTGTTTAGCTGCTGGGGTTGGGATACTTAATGTTGCATATTAAAGAAAGGTGTCAGAGGAAAAGCAGGTAAGCAAGAAAGGTGGGATAATGCAGAATGGGACTATATCTGCAATGCAAGGATAAAGGGGAAGCTTGAAGCCACTAATGTACCTGGGCACAGTTGTCCTACTTCCATAAAACTGAGTTTTTGTGTTCCTGATTCTTGAAATAATTATTTCTAATGGATATTAAATTCAACAAGATCCTATTGGTATAATCAAGCACAAATCATAGCACTTGGTATTTACTTAGTAAATGTTAATCTTGTAAGAATGCAAATTGGTATAGCCACTTTGGAAGACAGTTTGGCAGTTTCTTAAAAAACTAAGCATACTCTGTATACAATCCAGCAATCTCACTCCTTGGTATTTATCCAAAAGAGTTGAAAACTTATGTCCATACAAAAATGTAGACATGGATGTTTACGGCAGCTTTATTCATAATTGCCAAAACTTGGAAGCAAGCGACATGTCTTTTGGTAGGTGAAAGAGTAAATAAACTGTGGTACAGCCAGACATTGAAATATGATTCAGCACTAAAAAAAGAGCTATCAAGACATGAAAAGACATGGGGAGGAAATTTAAATGCATATCACTAAGTGAAAGAAGTCAATCTGAGAAGGCCACATACTTTATGATTCCAACTACATGACATTCTGAAAAAGGAGAAACTGTTGTCAGTAAGAAGATCAGTGGTTGCCAGGGGGTAGGGAAGGGTGGGGTTAATAGAGCACAGAGAATTTTTAGGGCAGTTAAACTATTCTGTATGATAATATAATTGTGGATACATGTCATCATGTGTTTGTCCAAATCCATAGAATGTACAACACCAAGAGTAAAGCCTAATGTAACCTACAGGCTTTTGGATGATAGTAATTTGTCAATGTAAGTTCATCAATTGTAACAAATGTCCTACTCTGGTGGGGGATGTTGATAATCAGGGAGGCTATGCATGTGTGAGGGCAAGAAGTATATGGGAAATCTTTGTACCTTTTGCTCAATATTCCTGTGAGCCTAAGACTGCAGTAAAAAAACTAGTCTTTTAAAAACCAACGTAAATACAGACAAACATGCTAAGTCAAAAGACAAAACAAAACAAAAACCAACCCTGCTGTCCTTAACAGTACTCAATAAAACACTTTAATGAAAAATATAACAGTAGGAAATTCAGAATTGTTAAAGTATGCCTTTACAAGTGTTTAGTAATGCTGTTTGCCAACTCTTTCCAGCTCTCTGCCCTCCTAGAAACAAGGTAAGATTGCATTGCCTGGTGTCATTTTGATTACGGGCCTATGTAAGTAATTTTGACCAATGATCTGTGAGAGGAAGTGAGACCTGTCACATTCTTATTGCATAGCAACTGACCTCATCTTAAAACATAGTTGAAATTTCACCTCAGGCCATTTAGTGATGAGCAGAGCCATTCTGAAAACCCACAATGGATATGTAGCAAAAGTTAGAAATAAACATGTATTGTTTTCTGCAACTGAGATTTGAGGGGGTTTGTTTAATGGTAGCTTAAGTTGGCTTAGTGTAGCTGACACACATGAGCACATTTTAGTGTAGATTAGAATAACAGGACTTAGCTCAATGTTATCCATAGCTCTATGGGCAAAGAGCAAAATATGGAAGTCCTGAAGTATTGAGACTAGACAAAAGCATCTCCCACTCAGAAATATCATGTAAATGCACAAAAGTGCAGAATACAGAGATAGAAGAGATATAATATTATAATGACAACAATATCATTTAATAATATCATGCAAATGCACAAAAGTGCAGAATACAGAGAGATAGAAGAGATATAATATTATAATATAATGCTGCTATAATATTATAGCAGCAGCACAAGCAGCAGGAGGTGTATTAAAGGCTAAGAGTTTTGTTCATTAGAAATAGGACTTAGGTAAATGCAGAGTTAGAGGATCTGTGACTTATGATGCGATGGGATCTGGGGAGTGAGAGTTACAAATGTTGGGCCAATAGGAAGCATTGGCTGCTGCCTGCATGTATCTCTTACATGAATATTCGGTATATGGTGTTTATTAATTGAATGTGTTGATATCATGATAATTCCACTGACGCCTGCAAGATATGATTTCATCCTTGTGGGTAGGAACTTATTCTCCTCATGTGTAAGGACATCCCTGATAACAGTCATTCGAACAGGGGAGGGATCTCAGATAGGAAAACGTAATGGAGAAGACACCTCTGCCATTTTGTAGAACTAGCTTATGACTAAACTATGATTTTCACTAAAATGCCCTATACCTTTTCAAGAATACATATACATATATATATACATATATATATACATATACATATACATATATATATATATGATGAGGCACAAAAATGGTTACAAATAGCTGTGAAACTTTGAGCTACTTCTTTCTCCTAACCACATTTCTTCTTTAGCATATTCATTTTAGTCATCCTTATGAATAATTTAATGAAGTACCACATTTTCTTTTATATTCACCTTGTATTAGTAGCATTATGTTTAGATTTAAAGGATTAAGATACAATCTTGAAAGTGTTCACATTTTGATCGCCTTTGGTTTACATTTAAGCCACAATCTGAAACACTGGAGAAGCAGGTCAGAAGTTCTCAATTAATTAACTGTGACTAATACATGTGTAATGGCAGATACAAAAGCTTCTGAATTTGAAGAGCTTCTTACTAATTCTTACTGTGAAATGGAACAATAATTCCTACTTTTTCAGATTATATGACCTGAATGAGGTTGTGCTTTTATCATTTCTGATACGTAAGTGCAAAATAAAAATGTTGCTTTTCTACTACAATCTCCATTTCAGTCATGATCCATCTAAATAGTTGCTTGAGAACATTGTGGTTGGTAGGGCAGAATATTTTGTGTTTGTAACACACATGATTCAACCGCAGATACTCAAAGTGAAAAAAATGTAAAAGAAATATATCTCATTATGTCATTTCCCTCCTCCAGTCTCCCAGTCAAGGAGCTCCAATATAACATCTGATCCTAATATGTTCCTGTAACTATCTTAATAGTTTAAGTTTGGACAGTGTGAGTTTGTATTTTAGCATTTTAAGTGGGAAACATAATGTGTTCCTGGCCAATGCAGACAATCTCTAATAATGCAATTCATCAAGGATTTCTTCAGAATAGGAATCTCTTATAACATCTACTCTTTAAGTATTCAACTTAATGTATTCATTAATAGGCACACTTACATACATATAGTTTGCCGAAATACTTCACAGTAGTGGATATAAATTGTTTTTTCCTTCTGCAGTTCAGTAAATACATTCTGTAAGGTAAAGAAACAATGCAATAATATATAAAAGATATTAACTGACCAAACATCACTTAACATTAGGAATATACCTTCGGAGAAATAAAGTTAGGTTTATGTTTGCTACAGCAAAGGGGACTGCACCTCAGGAAATAATGTATTATATTATTTTTACATATTTATCTAACAGATAGGAAGATTAAAGCAGAACCCTAGTTGACATTGGTAAAGAAGCAACAGTCACTCATGTTCATCAGAGAAAGGGGGAATTTAATTTCTTTTGTCTTTGTGTTTTCAGAATGGCCTTTTCTCTATTTTATTGCAGATATGGCTAGTGAGTGGCCTTACTTGAGCAATGTTTTAAGTTCTTTAATCATTGTATATGTTCATTTAGGAACATCATGGACCAGAAAGCGAATGGTTTACTTTCTTACTATATAATTCATACCTCCATTAGTATTGTATTAAGACTTTGCCAGAAGTAAATACTGGGACCCCTGAAAAACGAAATGCTCAGGGAAGGGGTGATGCAGATGAAAATGATAATACCCAGTAAGTTTAAACAACTTGAATATCTGACTTGAGCCTATGAGGAGAACAGTTAAGAGCACAGTAGCTTGCTTTATATCTCTCTCCTGGGTTCCTCATAAAATAAGGACACATGTACTTTAAAATTCAAACATTTGGGGCACCTGGGTGGCTCAGTCAGTTAAGAACCCAACTTCAGCAGAGGTCATGATCTCATGATTCGTGAGTTCCAGCCCCGTGTCGGGCTCTATGCTGACAGCTCAGAGCCTGGAGCCTGGTTCAGATTCTGTGTCTCCCTCTCTCTCTGCCCATCCCCTGCTCACACTCTGCCTCTGTCTCTCAAAAAGTGAATAAACATTAAAAAACATTCAAACATTGAATTTTGGGTGAAAATTTTATAACGCATTAGAGAATATATTTAGGAAGTAAGAGTTGACATGAGGGATACTTGTGCTTCTGTCTGTAATAATCTTTCACTGAGGACAGTACATTCAATGGGGTAGGGCATTCAACTACCAATGGCATCAATACTCTAAGGTAATACGTTTCTGTGTGAATCACTTTTGTTCCAAAACAAACAAATGACCTCCATTATCTCATAAATGTAATATTTGTTATCTAATTACGAATTTCATTGGTAGCAAATCAAAACACGTTAAAGCAATTACTGTCTCATCTAGTTTAAGAGAAAAAAAGATGTTTCTTACTAAGTTTGGCAAAGGTCTTACTGCTTCAGTTTACGCTATAATCATGAGATTTTATCTTAGTGTAACATCAAAATTGGTGAGCAATCAATAAGTATTAATGATTATAAATGGTTGTTTGGGGAAGAGCTTAATGCCTTTTTGATTACTGTCCTGATTTCACTTAATGTTTCAAGGAAGAAAACAATTTTGGGGGGCATCTGGGTGGCTCAGTTGGTTAAGCCTCTGACTTTGGCTCAGGTCATGATCTCACAGTTCATGGGTTCAAGCCCCACGTTGTGTTCTGTGCTGACAGCTCAGAGCCTGGAGCCTGCTTCGAATTCTCTGTCTCCCTCTCTCTGCCCCTCCCCTGCTCACGTTCTGTCTCTCCCTCTCTCTCAAAAATAAATAAACATTAAAAATTAAAAAGAGAAAACAATTTTTTTTAAATTCTGGTTTATAATCAGTTAAAATTGAAAGATTGATATCTAAGAAATAGGACTGTTGCAACCACCCCCCCACCCAATAAAGCAATTTCTCCAATAAGTTTAGATATGAGAAGCAGGTGCAGTAAATGTTCAAGATTGTGAGGTCACTTTCAAGCATCTTGAAACATCTGAAAGGTCACATTAAAAGTGAGAAAATTTATGTTGGCCTTCATTTTTATTATGTTCACAATACACTTTTTACACTAATAAATTTAAAAATCTATATTATGTTAAGTGAAAACATATGAAATGCCCCTGAAAATGTAAACAACACGTGGAGATGATAGTTTATTAATAGTATGTTGTAATTAACAAACCCAGTAACAAATAGGACATAGAAGTGAGAGGTGTGACTGCACAAATCCTGCAAAGAGAAATCTCTTGGCATAAAGTCACTTTGCAGGAAATTGTCAGAGAGAGGAAGAAAGTGTGCCTAGGAGGGTAAGTAGGACAATAGGGTGGGGAGGAGATATAGGTTAAGAACTGAGTAATCTTCTAAAGTAAATCTTTGGAGCACCTGGGTCGCTCAGTCAGTTGAGTGTCCAACTTTGGCTTAGGTCATGGTCTCATGGTTCGTGAGTTTGAGCCCTGCGTTGGGCTCTGCACCAACAGCATGGGGCGTGCTTAGGATTCTGTGTGTGTGTGTGTGTGTGTGTGTGTGTGTGTGTGCGCGCGCGCCCATCCCCCACTCACACCCTCTCTCTCTCAAAAAAAAATAACATTTAAAAAAAGAAAAGAAAAAATCCTTTTTTTAAAAAAAAGTAAATCTTTTGAGGGAGACAGACCTGGATTTCCGCCCCCCAGCTCCATCATCTTTGTAAGAGATGTAACCTTCATTAAACTCAGATTCTTCAACTATCATATGGCAGTAATGTTTACATTACAGGAATTTTGTGCAAACTAATATGATATATGTAAAGCTGTTAGTCTAGTTATTGACACCATATATGTGCTCAGTAAAGAATAATTATGGCAGTGCCTGAGTGGCTCAGTTAGTTATGTGTCTGACTCTTATCTCCACTCAGGTCATGATCTCATGGTTAGTGAGATCAAGCCCTGCATCGGGCTCTGTGCTGACGGTGCGAAGCCTGCTTGGGATTCTGTCTCTCCGTCTCTCTCTCTCTCTCTCAAAATAAATAAATTTTTTAAAAATTGTAAAAAAGATTAATTATGATAACATTAATATTTCTTTGTGAATTTTTCACTGTTAAGATAGCTTTATGATATTTATAAAGCTTTATATATGTAAATATAGAAGAAAGTACACACTCTGAAAATTACTTCAAGAAAGCTTTCATTAAAGTTTTAGTAACCATTTTTTCATGTATCTTTTTATGCATAGCATATACATATATATACAAACATGTTTGTATGTTGGTAGGCAAACACATACATATACATACATACATACATATATCCTTTTACAAAAGTGGGCTCGCATAATACATCATTTTTTGTTATGAATATGTTAAAAACCAATTTTCTTTTTTTGTGTGTGTTCTTTATTTCTCCTTCTCTCTCTCCTAACTCCCTGCCACTCCCCCAGAAAGTAACCAATATTAACATTCAGGTTTTTATCCTTTTACATTCTTCTCAGTGTCATAACATATACATAGGTGCATGTGTGTGTATGTGCACACACACATATACACACACAACACTCAAACACATCAGGATTGATTCTATATATGCAACTCTGCATTTTGTCTTTTTTTAATTTTAAAAAGAGTGCATGTGCATGGAGGAGAGGCAGAGGGAGAGAGAGAGAGAATTCCAAGCAGGCTCCATGCTCAGGGGGCTTGATCCCACCACCGTGGGATCATGACCTGAGCCAAAATCAAGAGTTGGAGTCTCAACCAACTGAGCCACCCAGGTGCCCCAGCATTTTATCTTTTGACAAACACATTTTGGAAATCTTTCCAAAAAAAGCATTATTTTTAAGGGCCACATAATGCTCATGATGTGTTTATAATATTTATTAAAACATTCACTCTTTCTATCTTCTTGACTATAAATTGCTCTGAAATAAACACCTTTGTACCAGAGGTCCCATAAAAGTTTTTGCTTTTACTAGCTTTCTCTTCAACTCCTAGGTTTTTGTTAATTAAGCATTTTAAGTTCTATTATTAATCTTTTATATACTATGACTATTTGGCTTAAATATTATATATTTTTCACTTACATTACAGCCACTGTATTATTTTGCATTATTTATATGTTTATATTCATGTGTATATATATTATATGGGTGTATATGTACATATATGTATAGAGTGAAAATGGATGAAAAATTTTCTCTCTCCCATTATTTCCTCTTCTACTCCTCTTTTCCATCTTAAATTCTCTGCTTTATTCAATAACTGTTTGGTTAAGCAAGCATTTACCCTGTATAGAGTGTGTGGATGATATATACTTGGAGTTAAAAAAAAATATTTTGACAGATGAGCCAAATCTTCAGGCATAGCGTTTGGGAATTGTTATCTTTTCTCTCAGTAGCTTATAGATGGCTTTTATAGGTTCAAGTATCAAATGTCTGCCTGATACTTTTCTTTTGTAAATACTTTTCATTTCTCAGTTTCTGCCAGATTTTGTTAGGTACTTCTCTTTATCCTTCAGTTTCAGGAAATTTACCAGGATACGCTTAAGTGAGCATCTTTTCTCATTAAACCTAACTGGCATTCAGTGAATTTGTTTAATATTCAGACCCAAGTCTTCCTTTCCCCAAGGAAAATACCTTGCTATTGGTTAATATTTCCAACATTTCTTTTCTCTCATTCTGGAACTCTTTGTATTCATTTCTTGGGTTTCCAAATCTTATATCTACTGCTCTTATTTTTTCTACTACAATTACTGTCTATTTTTTTAAAAATATCTGTATTTTGAAGTATATTTTCTCTTGGCTTTTGAAGGTATTAATTCATGTCTAAATAATGAAATTTTTCTTGGTCAAAAATTCTTTGCTGTGGCTATTCAGAGTCTCTTCTGTCTCCATACAAATTTTAGGATTGTTCTAGTTCTTTGATAAATGGTGTTGATAGTCTGATAGGGATTGCATTAAATGTATAGAGTGCTTTGGGTAATATACACATTTTAACAAATTTGTTCTTCCAGTACATGAGCATGGAATGTCTTTGCATTTTTTTGTGTCATCTCCAATTTCTTTCATCATTGTTTTATAGTTTTCAGAGCACGGATGTTTTACCTCTTTGGTTAGGTTTATTCCTAGGTATTGTACTGTTTTTGATGCAATTGTAAATGGGATCAATTATTTGATTTCTCTTTTTGCTGCTTCATTATTGGTGTATAGATATGCAACAGATTTCTGTATATTCATTTTGTATCCTGTGATTTTACTGAATTCATTTATCGGTTCCAGTAGTCTTTTGGTGGAGACTCTCAGGTTTTCTATATAGAGTATCATGTCATCTGCAAATAGTGAAAGTTTGAGTTCTTCTTTGCTGATTTGGATGCCTTTTATTTTCATTGACTAATTGTGGCTAGGATTTCCAATACTGTGTTAAATGGTGAGAGTGGACATCCCTGTCTTGCTCCCGACCTTAGAGGAAAAGCTGTTTTTCTCCATTAAGGATGATATATCCAATGGGTTTTTCATAGATGGTCTTTATGACGTTAAGGTATGTTCCCTCTAACCCTACTTTGTTGAGGATTTTTATCATGAATGGATGTTGTTCTTTGTCAGATGCTTTTTCTGCATATATTGAAAGTATCATATGGTTCTTTTCCTTTCTTTTATTAATTTGGTGCATTACACTGATTGATTTGCAACTATTGAACCACCCCTGCAGCCCAGGAATAAATCTCACTTGATCATGGTGAATGATTCTTTTAAGGTAATGCTGAACTTTTAAGATTAAAAATCTTTGGGTTTTTTTGTTTATTTGGTTTGTTGCAACTCAATCTCCTTTAAAATTTTTAAATTGTTTTTAATTGAATTATAGTCAATACACAATTTTACATTAGATTCAGGTATATAACAGTGTGATTTGACAACTCTATACATTAACCATAAGTGTAGCTGCCCTCTGTCCCCATACAACATGATTATAATACCACTGACTATATTCTCTATGCTGTGCCTTTCATCCCCATGACTTACTTATTCTCTAACTGGAAGTCTGTGTCTCCCACTCCACTTCATTCATTATCCTATTTCCCAACCCCCTTCCCCTCTGGCAGCCACCAGTTCTCTGAATTGATGTGTCAGTTTCTGCTTCGTTGGATTTGTTTTTTAAGATTCCACATATAAGTGAAATCATATGATGTTTATCTTTCCCTGTTCAACTTATTTCATTTAGCACAATACCCTCTAGGTCCATCCATGTTGTCACAACTGGCAAGATCTCATTATTTTTTATAGCTGAGCAATATTCCAGTGTGTGTGTGTGTGTGTGTGTGTGTGTGTGTATCCATTAATCTATGGATGGGCATGTGGGATGCTTCCATATCTTGGCTGCTATAAACAGTGTTGCAATAAACATGTATCTGTGCACAGATATATGCATATTAGTGTTTTCATTTTCTTTAAATAAATAATAAATAAATAAATAAATAAATAAATAAATAAATATCCAGTAGTGGAATTACTGGATTATATGGTATTTAATCTGTTTTTAGTTTTTTGAGGAACATCCATACTCTTGTTTTTCCTCTTAGGGCTCAAGGTCTCTTTTGGTTTTGTTATTTGTCTTTTTTTCTTTTGGTTCTGTTCATCCTTGGAGGTCATGTCTGGTGTCTCAGTTATTTCAAGCAGAGGCACTCTTTAGAATGGTGAGGAGTTAGCAGTCTTTGGCTATCTGGGCTGACAGCCCCTTAAGTCCCAAATTGTCAGTTCCCCATAGAAACACCAGAAGGAAGCCTCTCTGCTGCCTATTTATTCAGCTACAAAGGTGAGGGCTCTCTGAAGTCAGGAAATGAAGATTCACATAATTTTCTCCACTCCCTGGAGACACTGTTCAGTATTTGTGGAGATCAGTACCTCTGTCAGAAACACTCACAGAAGCCAGCATTACCATTGCATTTATGTATCTATGGATTCTGATATCAACTTCTACCATCTGACAGTAGTATCCTCAGTTCCCTCATAAGGCTTTCTTGCAGTTATTGACAGACCTTGGTCTCACCCAAACAGGAAAAGTCTTTTGCTAGTTCTCTCTTGGATCAGACCTCAGCAGAACATAAGACCAATTCCTCAGCTACTAGACTTCACCTGTGTCTGGGCTTCAGCAACCATTTTATATGTAATTGATAGTTTGGCATTGGATTCATTTTGAAATAGAGAGCCACAAAGATATTAAAGCTTTCATCTTCCCCAGAAAGTCCTATAATCCTTTGCGTTACTTCACTTTCCCCTCTCATAAAGCACAAATTACAGTAAATTGCAAGTATATGATTACTCTTCTGATTACAAAGTCATCACGACTCCATTGGGGCAGGGAGTGTGAACATCTAATTCACAGTTTTATTCACAGTGTGTAAAACAATGCCAGCACATATTAGGTGCTAAATAAATGTTTGAAGAATGAATGAAATTATGAATGCATGATAAAGAATTGAAAGGTTAGCCCAAATCCGTTGAAAACTAGAAATTAGACAGCCTCTTTCTACTTGAGCAGCAAGAAGGTCACTATCAAGAGACCAGGCAAATAAGCTGGGCCCACAACAGAAAGTGTCCTCACAATCACAGTAATTGTTCATTGAAGAAACACATTAAAAAAGATTTGCAGCTTGGTGCCAACAGAAAAGAACTTGTCAGTTTTACGTATGAGCTACAGTCTTAATATTGTTAGATGCTGAGTATTTTGTTAATTAAATTGCCTAATAAAATTTGGTGCCAACAGTACTTCAAAATATCGTGCACAGGGAGAAAATAGCATCGTCTTGTTCAATATAATTGGAGAGATTCCTATAAAAAGCATAATTATATCCCTAATTATTAATTTATTTTCTTAATTTTTTTTTTTTTGGTGATAAGTATATTAGGTTCCATGTCAGACTTTTAAGATGAAATGCTGAACAGATCAGAAATGGTATGAACTTCATGGAGTTAATAGGCAAGTGAGAGTATCGATAAATAAAAAGCCTATAATATGGCACAATCAGGTCTGTATAATGTATTTGTTAGATTAACACTAGTTATTATAGAATACAAACCCTCAATGCCCAGTAGCTGAACATAACAGAAATTTCTTTCCTGCCCATATAAGCCTAAGGAGCATTGGGCCTGGAGAAGGATTGCTCTATTCCTGACAGTAATTTGGGGACTCAGATTAATGGGACCTCTGATGTACTCAGTACATTCCTTCCAAGGCCACCTTGGCTTCACATCTAATCAGTTGTTGGGAAAAGAAAGGAGTCGTTCTCATGGGTCACTATTGGATGCCATATATCTCTTCTGTCTGTGTTCTGAACCCAGTTGCATAGCAATGGTCAGCTTAGGAGGCCAGGGAAAGTTTCCTTTTGAAGAAGTGACTTCAAACCAAACTCTGAATGATAAGTGATAGCCAGGCAGAGTGGAGGAAAGAGTATACTAGGCCGAAGGAAGAGCTGGTAGAAAGGCAAAAGAGAATATGTCACCTCCTAGAATATTGAAGTATTTTATTATGGCCATGATATGACTATGCTATGTAGAAATTAGAATAATAACAGAGAAATATCTTTTGTTACCGTCACAAAGTAATACAAATATTTTAAATATTTGGAATTTACTTATGCAATATGATTGAAGCAAAAATGTGTAAACACAGATATTTTCATCATTTTGAAAAATGTGTTATAAGTGGTTCTTACTAAATTTTGATTTAATTTAATCCCTTTCTTAAAAATGAAGTAACCAGGGCCACAAGCACTTACATGGATTACTTGAAGTCAACTGTTCAGTTAAAAAATTAGAACTGAATTTAAGTACTTATTTAATTAAAGTTTCTATATAATTTTCAAAGTAAAAATTTGATTTGCTATATAATTTAAAATAATAACTTGATCAAACCAAACCTGATAGATACAAGTTTTGCTTACTAAATTTGATCTTGCATATTCCAGAATATGTGCACTAATATGAAGAATAATATTTTAGTAGTTTTCAATAACTCAGAGAGTCATTAATTGATGTTTCCATCTCTATAACTAAAAACCGGAAGTGATTTTTGAACCCAGACTTCTTAAGGATAATAAACATTTACCCAAGGTATACAGGAGTGCTGATGTATAGGGGCACTTGTACCCCAATGTTTATAGCAGCACTTTCAACAATAGCCAAATTATGGAAAGAGCCTAAATGTCCATCAATTGATGAATGGCTAAAGAAGTTGTGGTTTATATATACAATGGGATACTAGTTGGCTATGAGAAAGAATGAAATATGGCCTTTTGTAGCAACGTGGGTGGAACTGGAGATCCTTATGCTAAGTGAAATAAGTCATACAGAGAAAGACAGATACCATATGTTTTCACTCTTATCTGGATCCTGAGAGACTTAACAGAAGACCATGGGGGTGGGGAGAAGGGGAAAAAAATGTTTCAGAGAGGGAAGGAGGCAAACCATAACAGACTCTTAAAAACTGAGACTAAACTGAGGGTTGATGGGGTTTGGGAGGGAGGGGAAAGTGGGTGATGCCATTGAGGAGGGCACCTTTTGGAATGAGCACTGGGTGTTGTATGGAAACCAATTTGACAATAAATTTCATATTAAAAAAAAGAAAAATAAACTGAGAATTTGAAACCGTACTATGTAATTATGTATATATATAAAATATATATAAATACATATTATTCATATATAATATATGTATATTTCAATCATATATGTAATATACTATATATTAATATTATTTATATATCATATTACATATATAATTCCATAGTTCCTTTCCATAATTCAATTTCACATACACAATATATATGTATAATTCCATAGTATATATAGTATATATTAATATATATAATTCCACAGTGTGTATATATGTATAATATTTTACATATAATGTATTATTATATGAAGTAATAATACTATATATATGTGTGTATATATATGTGTGTATATATAGTATTATTACTCTCAGGTCTCTTTGTATATATATATCATACTATGATATTTTATATATATATAGTTTTTCAGCTTGTGTGTATATATGTATATTTTTGTGTACTCAGATATTACTTTTCTAGTTTTTCCTCTTGAGATAAATGATATAAATCTCTAACTAGTACAACTAAAGCACTAATGTCTTTCCTAGGCCAGACTGAAATTACCTTCCCTTGTTCTGTTTCTTTTGTCCTCCATCTGTCTTCTCTGCACCATCACTTTCTTATTTCATGGGTTTTATTTACAGAAACATTTTAGTCTTATCCTATACACTTTCCTTATACACTTGCTCACATTTTCATTTAAGTGCATTCTTTGTGATATTATTAGAGAGGCTTATGCCCTACTAACAGTTTGCTCAGAGCCACTTCCCACCTGCTTTTCCTACCAACCCTGGAATTCCTGAATTCAGTGCAGCTCAGCTACCTGCTACTCTAGCACTTCGTATCTTTCTGCTATGTTTGGCTCTGGGTTGAGAGGCATGTTTTAATCTCCTGTTGACAGAAAATATAGTCTCTTCCTGATTTGGGACCAAGCTGAAAACAGATTCTTCTTTGAGTAGAAGAAAGGACACTAAGAAATATCTTGCCTGACAGCATTAAATAGCTCCCCTTCTCAGTCTTTCCCTGCTAGATGAGGGAGTTTTTCTATTTAACTTTTTTTTATCCCACTACCATATGGGCTATATATAGAGGGAGGTTGGCCAAATTCCATTGAAATCAGAGTAGAATTCACAGAGACAATTTTTTTGATTGTCTGCTAACATAACCTTAAATGATTGACTAGTCACATGTTATAAAGCCTTAATTAGACTACAAAACAGCTATTTAAATTCTGTTGGACCTGATAAATGTTAAATTTCTTCTACAGTAGGATTTTTAAAGCATTTGAATTTATGCCATAAATTCTGTTCACATTTCACAGATCACTGATCAGTCTTTTTCACTGATAAAATAAGTCTATAATTCTCTTATCACTACTAATAAATAGGTTCAGTAGTTGTTTGACTATAACAGAATAGAAAGAAGGCTCAGTGGAAGCTTCAGGCTACATAAAACAAAGTCGGTTCCTAGGAAAGAGATTCCTTTGGGGTTAGAGTCCATCAGTCATATTTCACACCCTGGATTTCATCAATTTAAATGAACCAGGACTTAGTACATCTTAATAGCTGGATTGGAGCCAAAAGGTCATTACATTTTTTAGGGAATTTTATATGGTCCTATTGTGAGTCTTACTTCTTGAAAAGAAATGGAGTATGTTAAAGAGATAGCTAACAGTGAACAAGAACTGTGGAATGGCTGAAGCCTTGGCTTCTGAATCAGGAAGGGATTATTTCATTTCATCTACTTTCAGAGACAAAAATGTGACATATTCAGAGAGAAAGCTACAAAGTATAATCTAGTTTACAGATAGTTGAAGTTATGATTATAATTTTCTTTAGACATATTCTTTTCCTCCTTTCGCTATGTGTGTGTGTGTACATGTGTGGGCAGTCATATATATATATATATATATATATATATATATATATATATATATATATATATATGCAATTGTATATTTTTTAAAGCAGTAAAAGTCCTTATTTCAAAGGTACAGATACCATGGAGCTAAACACAACAGTTTTGTTAAGGCGATTGAAACATTTTGACAAGTTGGCAGTTTGGAAAAAGCCTATTCTTTTCAGATATTGCTCTGATATGATGAGATAGGTGGATGGTGCCAAATTTGACAAAAATGTAATAGTCACATCACTCAGAAAAGCTGGGATGGCATTTGAAACTTCTCCCAGAGTGTACTTTGCTCCATATCTTCCAACAATCTCATAGACTGAATTTGAACTTTTTGTTCTGACCTTCAAAGTTATATTCTACTTGGTTGCTGATCCTAACAAATCTTTTACCCCTTCAAATTCAGTGACAGAATTTCTTTGACTTTAATAAAAAAAGCTGTCCTTGGAAAGCAACAGGGAGTCCAAATACAATCTGATTTTCACTGCTAGCTATTTTGAAATTTATAATAAAAATAAAAATAAAATAGTGGCTATAATATGTTTAATAACTGTTATATTGAGATAATATGTTTAATAACTATTATATTGAGATGCTAATTATGCAAATGTTTTAGAGTATTTAATCCTACATAATAACTCTTTGAGGGAAATTTTATCAAATTTTGCATATGAGATAATTGGAATATGAAAATCTTAATTGACTTTTCTAAGTCCCCAAACTAGGAAATGAAAGAACTATGTTTAAACTCCAAAGCCTGTATGATATTCCTATCATTTTAACCTACCAAGACTCTTAAAAGAGCAAAAAACATGGCGATGACTGAAAGAGTAAAAACCATATCAGACTAAAAAGAAAAAAATATATATTACTATAGTAAATCAGTCCCAGGATGATACATAAAGGCAAAGCCAGGTGCAAAGTTTACAGGAATCATGGTTTCACCCAAGGTCATGCAGTAGTTATAAAATATAAGGACTCCCTCTTTGAGTGATTCCTTATCAATGATGGCCCATATTTGCTCTGCTGTTCCCATCTATTACTGGGAATGTCCCATTGCTAAGGTTTTAGTTCTTTATAATAGCATTGAATCCCTAGTTAATTGCCTTTTCTAATATTGCATCAAAAATAGTATCCAATCCAGAATTGATCCCCTTATAATCCTTCAACAGGAACCCAACCTTTAAAAATGATGCTTCCAATGTTTTTAAGGATGTTTCTCTGAAGTTGCCTTCCTCATTACATGAATCAATAAATCTGATTTTGTCTGACTGTAGTCTTTCTTCTTCCTGGGGTCTTTGGTTGATCAAATGTATAATATAATATAATATAATATAATATAATATAATATATAATATATAATTTAAATGCTACCGTCAGATACTTGTAGGGTTGTTCCTCTAGGTAATAGAAAATTGTGCCTATAATATGACTACATAGTTACTGCCAAAAGAACAAAAGAAGGTGTATTTTTTTCTGTGATGCTCCTCAAAGTTTGTGTTGATAATACGGATATTTAAAATTATTGTGTGGCAATGTGGGCAGTTTGGGGCCAAAAAAATGATGTTCATTAGTTATGAATTATTCTTGCATTGACCTTCCATTTTATGTTATATAGTGTGCTAGAAGTTGGGGATATAGAACTCAATATTTACGAAAGAATCTATAAAATTTTTGATGGAGGTGTACATAATGTGTTGTGGATAAATGCAGAAAGAGAATAATTGCAGAGGGAACCAGAGAGGGGATCTAGGAGGGGGCATCAAGGCAGGATTCCTGGAGAAGACATCTTTTTGACTAGAGGTTTGAAGAGTGAATAGGATCTAGATAAAAGGAAAAGTAACAGGTTTGAGAAGGAGTTTTTCTTCAGACATAATAGCATCTATAAAGGCATGGAAGGATAAAATGAGAATTTCTAGTAAAGGGACATGATATAAATGTGGCAAACTAAGCCTGCATTCTGACATGCTTTGTGTACTATTCTATGAGGTTGGGACATTAGTTGTTTTAATTTAGATGCCTACTCATTGCCTTTATTTTTCATATTTTCCTGGCTATTTTAAAACTTACTTTAACAGATATACTTATGGATCAAATTTTCAGCAGAAGACTTTTAATATGCTTAATTTGGATTATGTAAAAGTTTTAAATTACCTAGAGAAAAACTGATACCTTTTAATGTAGATCTTTCTTATCTAAGAACACAGGCTTTGCTTTTTTGGGTATTCTAAATATGCAATCATACCATCCTGCATGTAGTAATGATTTCACATTAGGGAGATATTAAAGAATCCATGGTAGGTAGCAGCAATGGGCATAGAAAGGAGATGTGAGAAACAGAAAAAAGAGACAAAGATGACTTTAGTTTCATTTAATTGAGTAGGTGGTGATGCCATTCTCTGAGATAATTAAGGCAAACAAAATAAAGCTTAAGCTTGTAGAAAAAGTTTGAAAAATAATGGAGTTGTTTGTAGGTGTGTTTGGTTTAAAGTGTTCATGGGCTGTCTACTGGGCAGTTGCCTTTTTAGTCTAATGTTGTATGTTAAAAGAGATGATCAAAACAAAGTTCTCGGGAACAGGAGATGGTAGAAGAAGGGGACACGGTGGTAGACAAACTTTCATGTGGCTCCCTTGATCCCTATCTCCTGATATTCATCTCCTTTATACTACTCTCCCCTTGAATAAGGGCAAGACCTATGACTTATTTCTAACCCAAAGTGACTGACTATATGCGATTATGTTAAGATTGTTACATAGGATTGGAATGTTCCATTTGCTAAGAGATTCTCTCTCTGCCTGGTTTTGAAGAAGTATTCATGTTGAGAGGACCACATGGCCAGGAATTGAGGGTAGCCTTCAGCCAGCCAAAGAACAGGCCATTAGTCCCTTACACTGTTAGGAACTTAATTTTGTCAACAACCACATGAACTTGGAAGAAATTTTTTCTCCAGTCAGGCCTCATAAGATAATAGCAGCATTTTCATAGTTTGAAGTCGAGGACCCAGCTAAACTGTGCTCAGACTTCTGACCCAAAGAAACTGTGAGATAATAACTGTATTGTTTTAAGTCGCCAAGCTTGTGGTAATATTCTTATATAGCAATAGATAGCTAATACATCAACAATAAAGAAGAATGAAAATGAGTGGTCTGAGGTAGATGGAAAATAAGTGTGGTATTCCAGATGTCAAGAGAGGAGATGATTTAAGGATAGAAATATAGTGCACTGTATCAAATATCACACATGGATTCCAAGTAGTATAAATCTATATGATATGAAGAAGGCTAAGATGTACTAATAAGAAGTATGAACATTAGCCAGAAAAAATGGTAATATGGTTTGAGAAGAAGCCTGATGAGAGTTGTGTTGGAGGTCAGAAAGTAGAAAGAGATATAAAGGCCAAGTCAAAGGATGATTTTTATAAAGGCTTTTTTAGCACTTGACCTTATTTACAGCTAAAATTACTGGTGATTAATTTCAGGTCAGTTTCACTCAAATAATATAGTTCCAGCTAATTTTAAGTCATTATTCAAAATGATCTCAAAAGTTACATTTTTATTACTTTCAGATATGCAGTATTACAGGATTATTCATGTGAGGTAAGTGAGGTAATAATAATTATTACAGCAAAATACTATCAAATTGATAGTGTATTCAAAATAAAATTTCTATCTGTGTTTACATATATATAAAATGACTGGATAAAAGTGAACAGAACAACTGATTATGCAGCATCATGTAAGAAGAAAGCTAATGGTCATTTTATTGAATTAAACAACTGATATTTGACCACATCAATTAGTTGAGAGTTGTATTACACAAAAATTGTTTCTGTGCTAGCAGCACACTGTGAATCAAAATTCCAGATGCTTATCAAACTAGTTTGATTATTTTAATAGAGATCAATAGTATGATTCACTTTAAAATTACTTTGTAGTTGAAAAAATGTAATTATACAGCATATAATGAGGTAAAATCATAAAGTTACAAAATTTCCAGTGTGTATGAGTCCAGAATTGATAGAGCCTCAATGCAATGGAATGAAATATAGTAAGTTTGTGAGGTAGAAACATGAGCAACTGGTTGTGAGGGAAATAGAAAAATTATTTGGCATAATAAAAAAGTAATAAATTTCATTAAGTATGTATCAGGTATTAGGACATCTGTATTTCATAATAGAACATTTATGTTTTCAGGGGCTATTTGTTAACAATTGGAAGTATCTGGACTTACTCTAGACATTATTTGTTCTCATATTATTAAAAGCAAGAAAAACAAGAAAGAAAAATCCTTTGTATTTCAGTGACGCTTTTTGAATATATTTGACTTATTTCATCTAGAAAGCCATTTCTTTATACTAAAATTTGTTGCAGACGCAAAAAGATTTAAGATTAAGGAATCCATAGAGATGGAGAGAAATAAGAATTTTCAAACAAGCATCTTCTAAAAAGTTGAATGACCTTTTGACATGGTATTTGCCAGCTATTTTTTCCACAGTAATATGGGAAGCTGAGAAATAGCAATACCTTTGAAAACTTTCATCCTGCTTTTTAAAGCCTGCTCTGATGTTCAAGCAAATTAAATTTCTCTTTGGTGGTTTCTCTGCTGTCATTTTTCTTCATTGATAAAATATGTAAGAACTGAGCACTGGACATTAAACAGCATCCATTTATACAGTGATGTTCCCATTATTCTTTGAGGTTTGGGGGCATGCATTATTAAGGGGAGGGGGCTTTTTATTTCCTGCATAAAACTTGACTCTTACTTTTGGATACTTCCATCTGGTATTATATACTAACTCTTATGTCTCTGATAGGTGGTATGTTTTGTTTTGTTCTGATTAGTTTTGTTTTTGAGAGAGAAATAGAGGCCAGCAGACGGAGAGAGAAGGATAATCTTAAGCAGGCTCCATGCTGAGCATGGAGCCCAAAGTGGGATTCCATCCCGTAACCCTGGGATCATGAGCTGAGCCAAAATCAAGTCAGATGCTCAACCGACTGAGCCACCTGGTGCCCCTGACAGATGGTATATTAAACAAGACCTATATCTCAGCCAGCTGTACCATCACAAAATGTGAGATTTCAAGGAGAAAATATGTATTATGTGATTGCTTTGAAGGTCAGAAAACAATAACAAGATACAGAGATGAGGGCAGAAACAACTAGAAGCACAAAGACAATTTCCTGCAAATTAAGCTGTAGTAAACAAGACTCAACTATATAGTTTGCTTCACAACACCTGGTTAAGTGGGCCCGATTGAAAGACACTGAGTATGGTGGTCAGTCCCTTGACATTTCCAGGTCAGAGTCAAGAGTCTGACTTGATCAAAGAACCTTGTTTGGTTAGGCATAGACAAGGGTAGGATTAATTGGATTTGTTTGGGAGTTATTTATGCTTCAGAGTAATATATGTAAGTTCAGCTAGTGGTTTCCTTATGTGGGATCCAAATTAATAGTCCAAGGGATGAGACTAATCAGAATTGAGAGAAGTTATCCTGGTTTATACATGTCTATGAACTTCAAGAACTGTAGGCAGCAGGCCTATTTACTCCCCAGTTTCTGAGGAGTGTAGTTAAAATTAAAGAACCAGTAACATGCAAAAGAGCATTATTTGCTAAATAGCAGATATCATCTGCAGGCCCTGGGCCTCATGAGTCATAAATTTTGAGACACACCACCATTAACATTTCCTTCAATATTAGGGTTGGTTTCTTTTTAGGTCAGGCCATGTATTTCATTAAAATACCAACTAGAAATATCACCAGCTTCCCAAGTCATTATGGCCTGGGCTCTTGGGTTTTGTTTGTGTGGAGATAAAGCCCATCTGGAAGACATAGGTATTTGTATGGCTTCTCTAAGTGGTACCTTCATTCTGTGCGCCATCCCAATAACTTGTTTAAAATGATGAATTTAGGGCACCTGGGTGACACTCCACTCGCAGTTCATGAATTCGAGCCCCGTGTTGGGCTCTGTACTGACACTATGGAGCCTGCTTGGAATTCTCTCTCTCTCTTCCTCTCTCTCTGCCCCTCGCAGCTCATACTCTCTACATCTCTCTCTCAAAATAAATAAATAAATAAACTTAAAAAAAATAAAATTATGAATTTGACATTTTAAGTTCTTCAAACTCTTTATCTTTGCCCCTTTTATAGAAACAACAGAGATTAATAGTTAAGAAAAGTAAGGACAGTATTCCCCATTTGGTCAAATCATTAATATATGCAGTTTACCCAGGATTAGCTTGATTAACTAGGAGAAATACTGCCTTTTATTATATACCCAATTTAATCCAAACACTATAAAAGGTTAGCTGTAATACCCTTTCTCACCTCATGTTCTCTTCCCAGAACACATGCCCGGGATTATTCCCCAATGCATAGTTTTATACACACACACATATGTGCGCACACACACACACACACACACACACATCCTTATTTAACATAGAACCTATGCTGTGTATATTCAGCTCAACTTCACAATGGCTAGACGTTTTGTATGCTATAAAGCTTGCTCAAAGAACTGGAAAGAATATCAGGATTTCAGATTTTTTAAAAAACTTTAATTTGGTGAATATTTTCAGTGCATTAAGTCAGCTTTATCCTAGTATGAAAAAAGAGGGGGAGAATGAAATATGTAAAATGAAAAGTAATTGTCATACATTAAAAACTTCATAGACCATAAGATACAGGGAAGGATAATACATCCGTTTAGATGACCTGGATTTAAAAAAAAAAAAATGCAAGAAGAGAAGAACCCACAAAGAATCTCGAGCAGTTATAGAGATAGCTTTGATTTCTATTTTCTGATTAAAAACGAAACAAAACAAAACAAAAGAACACTTTATCCCCACAGGAAGGCTGATTTCAAAATGTCTTCTATTATTGAGCTGCCACTTTGATTGGGAGTTAGTGCAGATACATATCTGCCTAATGGAAATGACAGTCATGTAGTTACCATAACACATTACCCACTGTGCTTCCTGTGACTGGTAGGCTTCTCTGTGGTCCCCAGTCTATGCTACATATCTTGGGTATAGAGATAAACCAGAATAATTAATCATAGAAAATAAAGCAGGCCTAATAAGTACCTGGATAAGCCCCAGGATATTGGCTGAAAATGAAAAAAAAATGAAAAATGAAAGAATGAATTAACAAAGGAAAGAGAGAAAGAAAGAAAGAAAGAAAGAAAGAAAGAAAGAAAGAAAGAAAGAAAGACTGATGGAAAGAAAGAAAGGAGGGAGGAAGGAAAGGAAGAAGGAAGAAAAGGCCAGGAGAAGCCAAATGAAATGTAGATTCACTCTTACAAAAAGGCATGTGAAGAGTAGAAAAAATAAGGATAAGAATAAATATATTCAGAACCATATTTTTGAAGCCCAGGATATTAAGAGCTTTATTGACTGTTTATGAGTAGGAAGAGCTAAATGGAGTAAGATAAATTCAGTTAATAAAAAGAAACTCAGAAACTCATTTGGAAGGTAGAAGACGCTTACAAGAAAAAAGTTCACAGACGGATATGTAAAGAATATAGTATACAATTGCTTAGAATTAGAGAAGATGTATCTAAACCACACAGTAGTTCTCTTTTGTCACTCATGATGTTTGCTGCCAGAAAGATAGGCATCAGGGTTATCTTGTGTTTATGCTGGTATTTTGGTATTTAGTGGAGACAGCTAAAGCCCAGACTTCAAGAAGCAGCATGGAGAGAACAGGTAAGTAATTGATAGCTATATTTGTCATTGTCTTACTTTGGGTTCCCTCAAATATGGAATCTTTGATAAGGATTTGAATATGATTTCTGGAAATATGGTGATGGAATGAGGAAGCAAAACCAAGAAGGGAGGAAGGACTTTAAATGGTGTGTATATGAGCAGGTTAAAGCTGTGGGAGAGATAAAGCATGAAATTTTTCCACTGAGGCATATTGAACTCTCATTCCTCATTGGTCGAAGATTATATCTGGGGGTAATTACTCCCCTCCATGCCATTTCTGGATTCACACATCTATTTTTTAAATGTTTATTTAGTTTTGAGAGAGAGAGCGAGGGAGAGAGAGAGAGTGAGTGTGCGCGCACGAGTGGGGGAGGGGCAGAGAGAGGGATATATAGAATCCAAAGCAGGCTCCAGGCTCTAAGCTGTCAGCACAGAGCCCAACACAGGACTTGAACCCACAAAATGGGAGATCATGACCTGAGCCAAAGTCTGAGGGTTAACCAACCAAGCCACCCAGGTGCCCCCTGGATTCCTACATCTAGAGAATAGACACAGGAATGCATAAATATACATGGGAACTTGAGACCATAACAGCTTCTATTATAACCATACAATATTCTTTCTTCTCACGTAGAAAATTAAAAAGCTTATACTTTGGAGGTCATCTATACCTTGGGTCTTATTTAGAATCATGTTTGTTTGTTTTTTTAAATCATGCTTATACGTTTCTATCAGGTAGAACGATTCCATTACATTCCAAAGGAATATGGTATCCATGAAGGCTGAAATATTTGTTTTTGTTTTTCACTACTTTTATTAGCTAGTACTGACAACATTTCCTAGCTCATCATAATTGCCCATTAAATATTTGTGAGTGAATGAATAAATGGAGTTGTATCAGACAACAAAGCTTAAGCCAGTCTATCTTAAATATGGTTAAATGTGTTGCTTCATAACACAAAAGCAGTCTTCAGTGTTGACAATTAGTTGTGATCCCTTTCTCAGAGATTTTGGCTTTATTCTCTACTAACGAATAGTTGGCTTCATTCACAGATTAGGGACAAAATTCTTACTGTAACCCAGGCCTCATATCTAAAAGTGACGAGAGAAAAAGAAAAGGGAGAGATGCTTTTAAAAAAAATTAAAAAGATTACAGAAGAGCTTTCCTAGAACTCCCCAACAAAACTCTCTTTTGTGTCTCAGTGTTCTAAATCACATTGCATGTCCATTTCTGAAACTAACACTGGCCAAAAAAGTGGGGCTACTCTCTCAGCTATCATCCTGGGAGTGTAGCTTCTTCTCTTGTGGCAGATGAGATGCACACTACCATCTGGATACCTAAACAGAATTGGAGCTTTCTTAGGAACTGGGAGGTGTGATGTATGCTGTATAGGCATCCATTGGATAAGCAACCAGTAACATATATTTCTACATATTCTTTTTTTAAATATTTGTTCGTATATTTATTTATTTAGAGGCAGTGAGAGAGGGAGAGAGAATCCCAAGCAGGCACTGCACTGTCAGTGCAGAGCATGACACGGGGCTTGATCCCACAAACAGAGCCGAGATCAAGTTGGATGCTTAACTGACTCAGCCACCCAGGTGCTTGGCTACATATTCTTGCTACCAAATACTGACATGATGAAAATCCATACAAAATGAAACTCTGATACCTATTATTATTTATTTGTAGCACTCATTCTAAAGGAAGAAGTTTGGGTAATTTTCCATCATTTTGTGGTGTTGTACAGGTATGTGTGAGTGTGTATGCTGAAGATAGGCTTTTCCTTTTTAGCCATATGGAAAAGTGAAAATGGACTGAAAATTACTATCTTTCCCTTGACAAGTTAATTAAGCCTCATAATCAGTCACAGTCATTTGAACAGCATGGTTGCTGGAATGAGAATTAGTAGGATACCTCAGTGGACAAATGGGACACATTTTGTAGAAGGAAATCTCTGACAAATATGTAAATATTGTGAAAATATGAAAGAAAAACCATGTTTTAAAAGAGGAAAGACAATTTGGTTATTAGACAATGGGGCTGCTGTTAAGGAAATTTATTTTAAAAAATCCAAGGAATGTAGTTGTGCACTTTATACATTAATCTTATTTCACCTAATATTTTAATTATTTTATATCTATTTCCCCACTTGACTATGAATTTCTTGGATATAAACATTATGTTTTGTCTCTTCCCCTAGTTTAAGTACATTATTTATTATGCAAATGCTTTCTGCCTTGAGTTAAACAAAACAATTTACTTTTGTAAGCCATACACTAAATTGCATTATAGATTCCACATTGTTTTTAATTTTTCATCAAAATGTTTACCCCTGGTAATGACTAACAATATTTTCCTGATAAATCTCAGTATTTACTGTCATCATATTGACACCCCAAAATATTTTCTGGGTAGTGAAATTGGAGAAGATAGAAATATTTGGTATTTCCCCAACTAAGATTATGTTTTATATATATAACCTCACTCACGATCTATACTTATTTCATATATTAATGTTATAATATTACTGATAGCAGTGACCAGTTTTATAACTATTTCCAGACATTACACATACCAAAAATAAATTGTTAGCAGAAGATGTGATTCCTTTCATTCTTATTTATACAAATATAAATTTTACTAGGTTGCAGTACTTTTAATAAACAGGTGTTTTCTCTCTTATGAACTAAACATTTTGTCGCAGAAATTTCATAATTGTTATGTGGTTTATAACAGTCATTTTCAATGCCTGCATAAAATGTAATGAGATTCCTATGATTTAAATAACCATTCTTCTGCCATTGTAAACTGAAGGTTCCTCTCTGTTTTTATTACCATACCAACACTCTAATGAATGTGTTTTATTTATTATTTTCTCTAGTAAAATGTCCTTGATAGGAATTCACTCTGTGAATGTGTGCGTGCGCATTTTTTTATAAAGGTCTTTTTAAAAAATGTTTGTTTATTGATTTCGAGAGAGATATAGAGAGTGAGCAGGGGAGGGGCAGAGAGAGAGAGGGAGAGAGAATCCCTAGCAGGCTCCACACCGTCAGTGCAGAGCCCTTCATGGGGCTCGAACCCATGAACCATGAGACTGTGACCTGAGCTGAAATCAAGAGCTGGAGGCTTAAGTGACTGAACCACTTAGGCACCCCATTTTTTAACAATGACTTTATATTCTTTCTAAAATATTTATTTATTTTTGAGAGAGCAAGCGAGCGAGCAAGGGAGAGACACAGAGAGAGGGAGAGAGAGAATCCCAAGCAGGCTCTTCACCATTAGCACAAAGCCTGATGAGGGCCTGATCCCATGAACTGTGAGATCATGACCTGGGCTGGAATCAAGAGCCTGATGCTTAACCAACTGAGCCACCCACACTCCCCTATTTTTTTCTGATTAAGGGTCTGAGTAGTGGCTAAACTTCTCAGACATATGGTCTTGAGCAAGAATTACTCATAATGTATTTTAGCTTCAACTTCCTCTTCTATTGGAGGAGAGAATGACAGAATTTGTGCTTTCTAGTGGTAGGATTATTTGGTTGAAAAAACGAAGTGAAAAATAAAAGAGATTTAAAAAAAATCAAAGTAACAAAAACAATCTTACTTGTAACTCAAACCAGAATGTGAAAAGTCTTCTGTGACCAAGGTCTCTTCATCTTACCATCACTTGTTCATTTTCTTTATGGCTTTTCCTTTCCTTTTTCTGTTTGTATGTGTGTACTTTTGTTGTTGTGTTCCCCTCTCTCTGAACTCTGCTTTTCTTTTCTTTTCTTGACCAGTCCATCTTGGTGAAATGCAGATGAGGTCACTATTAGCCCTTGAAGTTACATGCCCTTTTTATGCCTAATGCTCACATATAACTTATAATGATTCTGTCTGCAGAATACAAGATGACAGAAACTATGTGCCCTGGCTTGGATCAGACATCTGTTCAACCACAACCAGAGGAAGAACTTACATGATATTTAAACATTTCAGATTCCCACTTCCATTAGTGTGCTAAAGTTGGAAAAAATCTGAAAAAGCTACCTAGGCTTGCAGGTGTCCCCAAAAATGTATAGCTTTAGAAAGCACTTCATATCTGGTAAAATGACAAATTCATTTTTTCATTCTTCAGTATTATTCATCAATAGTATCCATATTATGTATTTTATCCATCAATAATATTTTGCTATCCCTCATTTGCTAGACATACTGCTATATATTGTGAAAGCAAAGAATGATAAAACAGAGTCCCTTAGCTCTTCACCTGTTTAACTGGAGAGCTTGTTAGAAACGTAAAATATACTGAATAAGAAACTGTATTTTGTTAGGTTCTTCAGTAAGTATTATAGGTACTAATGTCTACATTATGTATCATTGCCCTGAAAGTAAGGACACATGAGGTTTTTAATTCCCAGATCTGTCTCTAACCCAATTCATGCAGTTCTATGTCTATTTCTTTTTTTTTTTTTTTTTAATTTTTTTTTTATTTTTTTTATTTTTGGGACAGAGAGAGACAGAGCATGAACGGGGGAGGGGCAGAGAGAGAGGGAGACACAGAATCGGAAACAGGCTCCAGGCTCCGAGCCATCAGCCCAGAGCCTGACGCGGGGCTCGAACCCACGGACCGCGAGATCGTGACCTGGCTGAAGTCGGACGCTTAACCGACTGCGCCACCCAGGCGCCCCACTATGTCTATTTCTAATCAATACCAGACTGGTTGTTCTAAGTGTTTCTAGACCATGGAACAGTTTTCTCCTCTGTAATTAATCAGTACTTACAGTATAAGCTTATGTATTGATTAAATAAAATTTATCAATTGTATTTTGCATTTGTCTTCCTATTGAAATTTCTCATTCTAAAAAATCTTCGGTAAAAGTCTGTGTGGTACAATAATGTCTAGACATCTAGTTCTCCTGTGCAACTCCTTTAACTCTCTTACATAAGATGTGTCATAAAAATTCCATGTTTTCAGGTGAAGGTAAATATATATTTCAAATTAACTGTTTCCTAGAAATATTTTTCTCATAATTCAACTACTGCTTTCTTTATAGCCTTTTTGTGATTTCTACTATGTGAAGGTGTATATCTATGTTTTTCCTGTCTGCTTGCTACACTGTGGTTATGTTGGAATGCTGTTGACAGGAACAGCAAGCAAATAGTAAGGACATCCTTTCTTTCCTCCTCCCGTCTTCCAGCCTTCTCTGGTACCCTTGATGGCAAAAGGTTAAGTTCTTTTTACACGGTCCTTTCTCTAGCATCATGTGCGACATTATTAAAGGGTTGATTTGGATTGGGATGTGTCATAGAAATAACTGCACAATCTTCCCCTTTGGCTGTGTAGCATTAACTTACAAACCACACCATATATTTGAACGTCCTTGCAATGGCAATATTAACTTCTTTATGCTTCTGCTGACAAGGTGTTGATCCTTTGTACGAAGACATTCAAATCCTCTTTCCTAGTAGAGGAGATACTAAGTCCCAACGGATAATGTATGTATCTCTGGGCAATGTTAAATTCTTTGCCAGTTCAGTCAAATGTCATATGAATGCTCTGTAACCTAAAGAATAAATTTTAAAAGTTAACTACCCCCCCCAGTCCTCATGTAAAATACTATTTTTAAAGGATAAGGCATGGAAGAATAATGTGTACATCAAGAAAGGAAATGTGTATATCTGATGTACTTGTCATTTTTATAAGCAGTCAATAGGCCAGAGTTGATCATTATAATTATTTCTTTCCTACCATTCCATATCATTTTTGTCCTCAACAAGCACTTTAATTAATCTAGATTCTTTACCTGGCAGGATGATACAAAATTTCATGACTAAAAGATCTGAATTCTCACTTGTTCTGCAGAGTTTTGTTGTTGCTGTGATTTTCTGTTAACATTTATTATTGCATAAGAAAGTAGTAGAGAATCCTAAAGAATAGCCTGGATTTTAGACATAATGTATCTTTCCCCATGATGTACCCCATTTTTTTCTTGGTAATTTGGAGGCACCACCTCAGCTCGTAGAGTAACCCTTTTATTTGCTCACTGGTGGAGAGGCATGTTCTAAATGTTCAGGTATTTTACCATAAAGTGTGTTGCTTATTCCTGTCCATCAGGTCCAATCAGCCTGATGCTATCAATATAGAGGACTATTATTTTCTGAGGTGTATCATTATGGATGTCTCTTTCAACCTCCCTATGGCAAAAAGTAGGCATATTGACGTAGCTCTGAAACAGTGCATTGAAAATGAACTTCTGCTGCTGCTCCTTGCAGATTGGTGTAGAGATAAAAGCACCTGCCAGATCAATAGTTGTGTACCCTTGCCAGGGCTGTGTTCATTTGTTCCAGTAAAGATGCCACAGCTATAACAGCAGCTGTAATTAAAAAACCATCTATAGGGGCGCCTGGGTGGCGCAGTCGGTTAAGCGTCCGACTTCAGCCAGGTCACGATCTCGCGGTCCGTGAGTTCGAGCCCCGCGTCAGGCTCTGGGCTGATGGCTCGGAGCCTGGAGCCTGTTTCGGATTCTGTGTCTCCCTCTCTCTCTGCCCCTCCCCCGTTCATGCTCTGTCTCTCTCTGTCCCAAAAATAAATTAAAAAAATGTTGAAAAAAAAAATTAAAAAAAAAAACCATCTATATTAATAATAATTCACAGTCAATCTCTGAGATATTCACAGGCCAAATAAGTGAGTTAAACTGAATGTCCATTTTTCAAGTCTTTGATCGAAAGAATAATCTCAGTAGTTTCCCCTGGGGATCAGAATTGCTTTTCATTTATTTTCCTGGTAGGGAAAAAAGTCAGGAGTCCTGCATTAAGCCCGTCCAAGTCTAATTGTCATCCATGGTTCATGGAGAGAGTTACATATTCAAGAACTGGGAAAAGTAGCCCAGGTGCCTGGGTGGCTCAGTTGGTTAGGCATCTGACTTCAGCTCAGGTCATGATCTCACGGTTCATGGGTTTGAGCCCCACATTGGGCTCAGTGCTGACAGGTTGGAGCCTAGAGCCTGCTTCAGATTCTGTGTCTCCCTCTTTCTCTGCCCCTCCCCTACTCATGCTTGCTTGCTCGCTCTCTCTCTCTCAAAAATAAAGAGAAAAAGAAAAGTAGCCACGAGCTGAGTTTTTGTTCCACTGGCTCTATAGGAGACTGACATGGGTCAATTCTGCTTTTATCACGTGACTTACATGTTTGCTCTTCATTGAATAGACAAGAGTGACATTTTTTTGTGTCTGTCCAGAAATTATTGCCAATTCAGATCAATATCTAGTAATCCATGAAACACAGAGATATTTCCCCTTTTCCAGTATAAAATTACCTTTGCAAGTAGCTATAGATCACTTTGGGGAAGCTATAGATCACTTTGAAGAAAGATTGACAATCATTCAGGGCTCTTCCTCAAGTAGACCTGGCCTCTTCATCAGTCAAAGGGCTTTAGGTCTGTGAACTTAACACTAGAAACTGAGTAACTTTTCATTTTGGCAACTTAAGTCAGATTTCTGGCTACAAGATGTACATATTTCTCTGTTTTGGAGGTGAAGTAATATGTTCACAGACTACCATCTATAAATTTTCTTTGATTAATAAGGTACTGCCAAAGACTTCATAGGTCAAAATATTGTGATTACAGATTTGTTCCTGCTGCCTGTTTTGTTAAGTGCACCACCCCGGTCTCTGATGGTTTAACACTGGGTCTTTGTCACTCTGGAATACCATCATCCCCACTGAACTAGGGAGACTCATTAAATGGTGGCATCTTCTATTCTCTGCATTATACAGAGCAAAGCTACTGCATTATACAGAGCAAAGCAAAGCTAGAACATTTCCAAGAAGTTGATGCCCCCATCTGAAGGTATTTCACATACCTTAGTGAAGGGCATGTCTTTTGGGCCCTTTCAAAGGTTATAATGTCTAGGGTGGATATACAGGATGCACATGATAAATCCACAATATCTTTATCTCTATAAATTCTTGTATTTCTTCTTCACAGTATGTCATGAAAGTTCTAGTATCTCAGCTTCATTGAATGTTAAGTCTTTGCAAATCCCAGTTTCAATTAACCAATCAATTTCTTAAAGCCACTTCCAGTTCACCTAAACATATTTAATTCCCAAATTTTGGTAGGTGAATCTATATCAATAAGTTTAGCATGGTTCAATAATTTAAAATAAAAATGTAATACTTGGCTTAGGCCAAAGCTTCCCTTAGAATCTATTTTTGCAAGTATTTCTCCCACATTTCTGAAATACTTTTGGAGGACAAATTGTTTCTTCCTGTGACTGACTTAGCACTTCTTCTCCTGAATAGGTCAATGTCTAACTCTATTTATGGTTCTAGAATTTATAAATAGTGGTTGTGATGGAGCTTGAGCAGAATATGTTTCTGCCTGCAAGGCACCTGGCTCAGTTGATGTTATTATATTGCCTTACCATAAGTGAAGCCTTGTCTTTTTAGACACAGAAGGAGGATCTGCTTCCTATAGCAAGGAAACATCAGACAAACTTTTAAGTTTGTCACATGTCTTTTTCATTTTATTCCCCCAGAGATCCACATTCCATTTCTTAAAGTCTTACTCATTTTCAACTGATACTATCAATTTGACATTAGAAACTTGGCAATCTGTAAATTACATTCTCCTTGTAATTTTACATATAATGAAGTTGGTTAATTTTGGGTCCTATGTCAAGGGACATTTGATATTATAAGAAGTAAGAGATTGTTTGTAAGACTGCTATATAAGCTCTCTGTTCATCTGACTGTGACCTGACATCAGTTAGAAGTAATTATTCCAACTACTTGGCAGTGAGAAAGAATGAAATCATGCCGTTTGTAGCAACATGGATGGAACTGGAAGGTATGCTGAGTGAAATAAATCAGCCAGAGAAGGACAGATGTCATATGTGTTCACTCATATGTGGATCTTGAGAAACTGAACAGAAGACCATGGGGTAAGGGAAGGGGAAAAAATAGATACAAACAGAGAGGGAGGGAGGCAAACCATAAGAGACTATTAAATACAGAGAACAAACTAAGGGTGGATGAGGGGGTGGGGGAGAGGGAAAATGGGTGATGGGCATTGAGGAGGGCAATTGTTGGGATGAGCACTGGGTATTATATGTAAGCCAATTTGACAATAAATTATATTCATTAAAAAAATAAAATTGTATAGCCCTGAAAAAGAAAAAAAGAAGTAGTTATTATTTCTGGGGCGCCTGGGTGGCTCAGTTGTGTTAAGCATCTGACTCTTGATTTCAGCTCAGGTCATGATCCTATGGTTCATGGGATTGAGCCCTGTGCTGACATCATGCAGCATGCTTGGGATTCTCTCTCTTCCTCTCTCTCTCTTCCCTTCCCCCCTCCCTTGTGCGTGCACACACACACGCACATGAGCTGTCTTCTCTCTCTCAAAAGAAATAAACACTAAAAAAAAGTAGAAATTATTCTATTCTTCAACCCTGTGGTCATTAATGCTAACATAATGGTCAAGTTCATCTATGCTGTCCGATGGTAGCTAATATTCACATGTGTCTATTTAAATGTAAATTTAATTTTAATGAAATTAAATAAAATAATTCAGTCCCCTGTCACTAGCCACATTTGAAATACTCAAAAATCACAAGTGGCTACTGGCTAATTTATCAGATAATGCAAATATAACATCTCAATCACTGGGGGCACCTGCGTGGCTCATTTGGTTAAGCTATCGACTTTGGCTCAGGTCATGATCTCATGGTTTGTGAGTTCGAACTCATCATCGGGCTCTCTGCTGTCAGCACAGAGCCTGCTTCAGATCTTCTCTCTCCCTTTCTCTCTGCCCCTCCCCCACTGGCTCACTCATGCTCTCTCTCTCTCTCAAAAATAAATAAACTTTAAAAAAAATTCGTTCAATTAAGAATTACATTAAATAGTGCTACACTAGAGACTGAAGTATATATATGTACTGGATACACATACACAGAATATTCCTAACATTGAATAACAGCCCAAAACTGGAAACATCCCAGTATTTGACTGTAGAGTGGATAAACACATTGTATAAACACAGTGAAATTAGAATGTATTTATTGATGAAAATGAATGAAATATAGATACACACCACTTGATGAATCTTAGCAACAAATTGTTGAAAGAAAAAGACACAAAAGAACACATACATTGTATTTTATTACCATATAAATATCAGTGGTGCATCACTGACTGAAAAATGATAATGATAATAAGGAAATTATTACCAAAATATCAGAATAAGTTGAGGAGATTGTTCACATGAGGAAGGGATAAATGGCAACTTTCTGACTGATTGCTGATACTGTTTTTGACTTGAATGGTGATTTCATGATTGTTTGTTTAATAACTATTTTTTAAACTATCTTTTGAAACATGTATGCTATATTTTCAAATAATATATGCTGAAATAAAACTGAAAAAAATATTTCAGGTAGAGTTAAGAAATTTTTATTTTCTTTTTCTTTCTTTCTTTCTTTCTTTCTTTCTTTCTTTCTTTCTTTCTTTCTTTCTTTCTTTCTTTTCAAGTTAGATAACATACAGTGTAGTATTGGTTTCAGGAATAGAACCCAATGATTCATCTCTTACATGTGACACCCCATGCTCATCCCAACAAGTGTCCTCCTTAATGCCCATCATCCATTTTGCCATTTCCCCCACCGACCTTACCTCCAGCAACCCTCAGTTTGCTCTCCATATTTACAAGTCTCTTATGGTTTGCCTCCCTTTCTACTTTTATCTTATTTTGCCTTCCTTCCTCCTATGTTCATATGTTGTGTTTCTTAAATTCCATATGTGGGTGAAATCATACATTTGTCTTTCTCTGACTTATTTCGCTCAGAATAATACACTCTGATTCCATCCACGTTGTTGCAAATGGCAAGATTTCATTCTTTTTATTCAGCAAGTATATATATATGTGTGTGTGTGTGTGTGTGTGTGTGTGTGTGTGTGTGTGTATACACAGTATATACAGTATTGTATTAACAGTGCTGGGAAATTAGCTAAGAATATATATATATATATATATATATATATATATATATACACACACATATATATACATATATATATATATATATATATATATATATATATATATATATATATATACTGCCTCTGTCACAGACTATGAGTCTGGAGTTCTCTCTTATCCAGCAAAAGAATGGACGCAGAAATGAAAATGAGAGAGGCTAATGTCCAGGAAGAGACAAGAGCCCTGAACAGGGGTTTTGTCTCTATATTTATTGAGCTCTCAAGGTTTTACGTACGTGGTGAATGTGCACAAGAAAACAATAAGATAGTGACCATTAACTTGTGTGTGTAAGAAGCAAAGGGTTGGGGGGGGACGAGTGGCATAAGAAGTGGAGATTAAAGCAAAATGATATACTGGCGCCAGATACCAGATGGGCAGTGTTTCTCTGTAGGCAGTACATCTGAGTAGCTGTTATCTCCAAAGTTTAAGATTGCTGGAGCATGCTGCCTTAAGGCTAACAAGGCACCCTTTTCACTAGCTAACCTTGGGTGTCTTTGCCTTATAGCCGCTTTCCACCTCTAACTGTTCTCTGATGCTTTCATCCTGTGGAGGCGGCTTTCTGCCCTAAGCCTTGGTTTACTTCATGACTAACTACTTGGGCACTTTTGCCCTTTGATGGCTTTCCACCCTAAGTCTTGTTAACTCATGGGTGCAAGTGTACAGAATTTTTAAACTTATTTCCCACATACATCTTCTTTATCCATTCATCAGTCGATGGACATTTGGGCTCTTTCCATAATTTGGCTATTGTTGACAGCACTGCTATAAACATTGGGGTGCCTGTGCCCCTTCAAAACAGCACACCTGTATCTTTTGGATAAATACCTAGTGGTGCAATTGCTGGGTTGTAGAGTCGTTCTATTTTTAATTTTTTGAGGAACCTCCATACTGTTTTCCAGAGTGGCTGCACCAGTTTGCATTCCTACCAGCTGTGCAAAAGCATTCCTGTTTCCCCACATCCTCGCCAACATCTGTTGTTGCCTGAGTTGTTAATTTTAGCCATTCTGACAGGTGTGGTGTGAGGTTATATCTCATTGTGGTTTTGATTTGTATTTTCCTGATGATGAGTGATGTTGAACATTTTTTCATGTGTCTGTTGGCCATCTGTATGTCTTCTTTGGAAAAGTGTCTATTCAGTAAATTTCTTTTGTTTTAAGCCATGAAGGTTGTGGTGATTAGTTAGAACATACAGTGGTGAAACAATGAATATTTTCCTCCTAAAATCAGCAATAAAACAATGATGTCCTCCACCCTTGCTGCTTGTATTAACAGTGCTGGGAAATTAGCTAAGAAAAAAATAACAAAAAGGCATCCAGATTAGAAAAGAAGATTGGGAGCTATTTCTAATTGCAGATGACTTGATGTTCTACGTACATAATCCTAAGGAATCCACTCAAAAACTTTTGGAACTAATACACTAGTTCAGTATGTTGAAGGATATCAGATCAATATACAAAAACCATTGTATTTCTAAACACTAATAATGAACAGTTAAAAGTGAAATTAAGAAAATAATTCCATTTAAAGTAGCATTAGAAAGAATAAAATACCTAGGAATAAGTTTAATAAAGTGCAAAATTTACCTTCTAAAAGCTACACATTTTTTTGAAAGATATAAAAAAGACCCAAATAAATAAGAAGACATCCAATGTTAATTAATCAAAAGACATTGTTAAAACAGCTGTATTCATAGACTGAACATTATCCCTATTGAAATACCAAAAGGTTTCTCTGAAGAAATTGACAAGCTGATCATAAAATCCGTAAGTAAATTCAGTAGACTCAGTAGCCAAAGAAGATCAAAGTTGAAAGACTCACGCTTCCATATTTCAAATTTAAATAAAAAACTATCATAATCAAGAATAGTTTTGTACTGTCATAAAGATGGACCTATAGATCAAAGGAATTGGATTATGACTGCAGAATAAACAGCAGTATTTATAGTCAATTGATTTTCAACAAGAGTGTCAGGGCAATTCAATGGAACAAGGGTATCTTTTCAACAAATTTTGCTGCAGTAATTGGATGTACACGTGTCAAAAATTAAGTTAGATGCTCCTTAACACCATATACAAAAATTAATTCAAAGTAGATTGCAAATCTATATATGCAAGAATTAAACCTGTAGAATCATTAGAAGACATTAGAGAAATAAATGTTGATCTTGGGATAGGTAGAGGCTTCTCAGGTATGTCACCAAAAACATAAAGAAATGGATAAAAGAAAGAAAAGGATAAATTGAATTTCATGATACTTAAAGATTTCTCTGGTTCAAAAGATACCATCAATAAAGTGAAAAGACAACTCACAGAATGGGAAAAATATTGGCAAATCGTATATGTGATATTGGGATTTTATCTAGAATACAGAAAGAACTGTTACAACCCAATAATAAAAAGACAAACAACGACTTAAAAAAATGAGCTAAAGACCTTAATAGACATTTCTACAGAGAAGATATACAAATGTCCAATAAGCATGTAAAAAAGATGCTGAATATTAGCCATTAGGGAAATGCAAATCAAATATACAGTGAGATACCACTTTATATCTAACAGGACAGACAAAATCTAAAAGACAGATAACAAGTGCTGGAAAGGATATGGAGGAATTGGAACTCTCACATGATGCTGTTAAGAGAGTAAAATGGTACAGGCACTTTGGAAAATAGGCTGGCAGTACCTTAAAAAGTGAAACATGGAATTACTGTATAATCCAGCAATTCCACTTGTAGAGAATTAGAAACATATATTCACACAAAATAACTTGTACACACATGTTCATATCAGCAGTACTTACAATAGCCAAAGGCACAGACAACCCAAATGTATATCAACTTGATGAAGGGATAAACAAATTATGATGTATCCATATAATGGAATCATATTTGGCAATAAAAAAAGTACTGATACTACAGCATGGATGAACCTTGAAAACATGCTAAGTGAAACAAGGCAGTCACAAAAGCATACCTATTGTATTATTCTATTTACATGAAATGTCCAGAGTAAATACATCTATAGGGACAGAAAGTGGATTACTGTTTTCTAGGGATAACGGAGTTAGAGGAAAATGAAGAGTCACTGCTAATAGGGGGTATGGGTTTTCTTTTTGAGGTATTTTGTGGTATTCTAAAATTGATGTGGTGATGGATACACAGCTCTGTGAATATACTAAAAATATAGAATTGTACACTTTCAATAAGTGAATTATACAGTATGTGAATTATATATCAGTAAAGCTGTTAAATTTTTTTTAAAAATGCCTGTATCTCTACACATACCTTACTGTGCTTACTGGCCTTAAGGAGGTTGGCTGGAACTCCCACCTATTCAAAATTGGTTTAGATATTGAGACTGATGATGTCACCTAGAACCCAAAAGAATATGAAAAAGTTTATTACTTGCATATTGAATCCTTCAGAAAGGGAGGGGTGAGTGAGTCTTGGGGTGTTTGTTTTTTATGTGTGATTAGAGCACTGTGCCAGAGTAAGGATTCTGGAGGTTTGCATGGTTTGAACTTTTTGCAGGTGCTCTGGAAGGGAGTAGATGGACTTTTTTAAAAAATCAGTGCAAATGTGCACCAAAAGTTGAAAGGTGAAGGGTGGGGCCTGAAAATTATCAGCATTCAAATATCTGGGCCCTTTATTACATACACCAAAATCTTATTCATATAATTATGAGGCATTATAATTGTTTTTGGGATTTGGTAAATTTAGTCCTCTCTTCTACATTATAATATTCTTTCAGAAGTTTCTTGTTTTTCTGAATTCTTCATTTTTCTATATGTACTTTTACAGAGACTTGTTTAGTTTCATAACAATATTATTTTTATTGTATTTGTGTGTAATTTGTAACTTAACTAAGGGAGTGCCGAGGACTATATTATGCTAAATATTTCTGTCCAAGAACATGATTGGTATTTCACTTTGTTCTGTCCTAAATTTTATATTCTTCAAGAATGTTTTAAAGATTTTTTTCATATAAGTTTAACACATTCCATGTTAATTCCAAAGAATTTTATTATTACTCTTTCTCTTAAATTATATTTTATATATTATTACCATTATAATTTATATCTGGCTGTTAGTATATATACTAAATTTTACTCATTTTTGTTTTTTTATAGTTATTTCCATTGTCTTGTTTTGTGTTCTACATATATGATAATATATGCAAACAAAGATTATTTCACCCTTGTCTTTGCAATTCTTTTAAAAAATTTTTTTACATTCATTTATTTTTGAGAAACAAAGCACAAGTGGGGGAGAGGTAGTAAGAGAGGGAGACACAGAATCTGAAGCAGGCTCCAGGCTCTGAGCTGTCAGCACAGAGCCTGACACGGGGCTCGAAACCACAAACTGTGAGCTCATGACCTGAGCTGAAGTCAGACACTTTAGTGACTGATCCACCCAGGCACCCCTTGTCTTTGTAATTCTTAAAATGTTTATTTGTTTTTCTTATTTAATTGTATTAGATGAGAATTCTATTTCTGCCAAATAGCAAGGTGATGGTGGGATTTTTGTAAAATGTCTTTTCATAATCTTTGGTAAAGGATTAATGTGGTTAATTGTAAAGATAGATTATTTAATCTTGGTCCATCCTTGAAAACCTGAAATAAGTGTATTTTTTCATAATATATTAGCATTTCTATTTCATTGTATTTTATTTTTATATTTCTATGCAAAATATTTGTATAATATTCATAATTATATTTTATCAATTTTATATTTACTTTATTAAAAACAATTAGAAGTTTTCCTATTCCATTCTCTTGAAGAGTTTTAATATCATTAATACTTCGTTTCTTTAAACATTGTGGAATTACCTTGTGCAATTCTCTGAACCTGTCTTGTTTTTTTGGCAGAATGATCATGTAGGTCTTTAATAGCTTATGCAATTTATTAAATAGAAATTGGTTTATTTCTCTTCTGAGGTCTACTTTGGCAATTTTTTTCAGCGTTATTTATTTATGTTCTAAAGTGGATTTTCTTAGAGTTATGCAAATTAGTCTGTAATAATCTTGAAAATTCTGTTTTCATGTTTATTTTCTTCTTTAAGAAATTTTTACATTTATGTTCCTCCACTTTTTTTGTTGAGTAGCTAAGATAATGATATATCTAATTTTCTTTTCAAATAATTAGATTTAAAAATTATTACTAGCATCCCCAGTGGCAACAGGCACATCTAACACCGAGATCCTGTTTTCTAATACTAGTTTCTAATGTAAGGAACCAGGACTCCATGGGGGAAATGTCTGATTCTAGGATGGAGCAGGAAATATATATGATCCTCGAACATTTTGTAGTGTTAGAAAGTAAGGAAGTTCTCACAAGAAAACATATACAGTTTGATGAGTATATTTCAAGGGGAGACAGAAGTCAACTGAAAGAGCTCTCAATGGTTACAGGCAGAAAAATTTGAAAAACAATGTAAATATGTTATATTGGATTTTAACTCAAAGCATCAGGTAAATATTCATGAGCAATGTTACTGATATAAAGAAGTTATTCCATACATCAATGGAAGAGAAGAAACGAATCTCATGCAGAAGAATTCCAAATAAATTATGGAGATACTGTACCCATAAGTAAATGAAGCATAATTCATCAAATTTTGTGTGGACTGTGCATAGTGTCTTCCTTCCAGAGAGTGTGGTAGGGAAAGGGAGGAAAGAATCATTTTACAGTGAAGAATTGACAGACACTGCCTGAGCCAGGTTATTGAGGTCCACATGAACACTAGTAAGTCATGTTGATAATATGTACCTTTGATAAAAATGATATTTTGCTTATATGGGCTTCCTCTCCTATATTAGGGTTCTCCAGAGAAACAGAACTAAGAGATACAACACACACACACACACACACACACACACACACACGCACACACACACATTTATTATAACAAATTTGCTCACATGATTATGAAAGCTGACCTGTCCCAAGATCTGTCAGGTGAGCCAGAAAGCCAGAGGTCTCAAAGGGCTCTTGTGTAGTTCCAGACTGAATTCAAAGGCCTGTGAACCAAGATAGCTAAAAGTATTGTTTTAGTAAGAAGGCTGACAGGCTCAAGACACAAGAAGAGTTGATTTTTTTTCAGTTTTTCTGAAGGCAGGAAAAAGCCAATATCCCATTTCTAAGTCTCACAGGAAGAATTCTCCCCTACTCAGGGAAGAGTCAGGCTTTTTGTTGATTCAAGCCTTTAAGTGATTAGATAAGTCCCACCCACCTTAGGGAGGACAATCTGCTTTATTCACTCTACGAATTCAAATATTAATCTCATCCTAAAACATCCTCACAAAAACACCCAGAATAATATCTGATTGAGTATGGCACCCCATGGACCAGTCATGTTGACTGACACATAAAATTAACCCTTACATAACCAAACGCATAATGCCAGTCTAATCATGAGCAAAACACCAAAACTTTCCAATTGACGGGCATCCTAGAAAACACCTGCAGTACTCTTCAAGATTATGAAGGTCATGAAAAACAAGGAAATTCTAAGATTAGAAACTGTCATAGCCAAGGGTAGCCTAGGAAAACATAACAATTAAATGTTATGTGGTGTCCTGAATGGTATATTGAACAGAGAAAGGACATCGAGTGTTGTGGGTTGGATGTTTGTGTCCCCCCGCACTTCCATATTCGTATGTTGAAGTTCTAACACTCAGTGTGATAGTGTTTGGAGGTGGCATTTTTGGGGGGTAATTAAGTCATGAGGGTTGAATCTTCAAGATGGCATTACTGCCCTATAAGGAAAGACGAGAGAGAGAACATCTCTTTTTCTCCACCATGTGAGGATAGAGTAAGAAGGTGTCCCTCTACAAACCAGGAAGAGGGCTGTCACCAGGAACTGAATCAGCCAACACCTTGATCTTAAACTTCTCAGTTCTCAGAACTATGAGAAATAGATGTTTGTGATTTAAACCACTCTATGGCATTTTTTATAGCTGACCAAACTGACCTTAGTCATTAGGTAAAAATAGGTAAATAATAAGGAAATTAGGTAAAAATAATTAGGTAAAAATAAGGAAATCTGAGTGAATTATATAGACTTTGGTTGAAAAAATACCAATATTGATTCATTAATTGTAACAAATGTACCATACCGATGTAAGATATTAATAATGCGGGAATTGGATGTATTCTATTTGGGAATTCTCTGCTGTTTTCTCAAATTTCCTGTAAATTTAAAACTTCTAAAAATTTTAAAGTCCATTATATTATTTTTTTTATATCATTTACTGTCAAGTTAGTTAACATCACAGTGTATACGGTGTGCTTTTGGCTTTGGGAGTAGATTCCCCTGATTCGTTGCTTACATACAACACCCATTGCTCATCCGACAAGTGCCCTTCTCAATGTCTATCACCCATTTTCCCCACCCCCATCCACCCTTAATTTGTTCTCTGTATTTAAGAGTCTCTTATGGTTTGCCTCCCTCTCTGTTTGTAACTATTTTTTTTCTTCCCTTCCACCATGGTCTTCTGTTAAGTTTCTCAACTTACACATATTAGTGAAAACATATGATATCTGCCTTTCTCTGACTGGCTTATTTCACTTAGTATAAAACCTTCCAGTTCCATCACATTGTTGCAAATGGCAAGATTTCATTCTTTTTCAATGCCATGTAGTATTCCATTGTGTGTGTGTGTATGTATGCATGTATATATATGGATATATACTACATATTCTTTATCCATTCATCATTTGGTGGACATTTGGGCTGTTTCCATATTTGGCTATTGTTGAAAGCACTGCTATAAACATTGGGGCACATGTGCCCCTAAGAATCAGCACTCCTGAATCCTTTGAATAAATTCCTAGTAGTGCTATTTCTGGGTTGTAGGATAGTTCAGTTTTTATTTTTTTGAGGAACCTCCACACTGTTTTCCAGAGTGGCTACCCCAGTTTGCATTCCCACCAACAGTGCAAGAGGATTCCCATTTTTCCACATCCTCACCAACATCTCTTGTTTCCTGAGTTGTTAAATTTAGGTACTCTGACCAGTTGTGAGGTGGTATTTCAACGTGGCTTTGATTTGTATTTCCCCGATGATGAGTGATGTTGAGCATCTTTTCATGTGTCTGTTTGCCATCTGGATGTCTTCTTTGGAAAAGTGTCCGTTCATGTCTTCTGCCCATTTCTTCACTGGATTATTTGTTTTTCAGGTGTTGAGTTTGTGAAGTTCTTTATAGATTTTGGATGCTAACCCTTTATCCGATATGTCATTTGCAAATATCTTCTCCCATTCCTTCAGTTGCCTTTTAGTTTTGCTGGTTGTTTCCTTTGCTGTGCAGAAGATTTTATCTTGATGAGGTCCCAATAGTTCATTTTTGCTTTTATTTCCCTTGCCTTCAGATATGTGTTGAGTAAGAAGTTGCTGCGGCCAACGTCAAAAGTGTTGTTGCTTGTTTTCTCCTCTAGGGTTTTGATGGTTTCCTGTCTCACATTTAGGTCTTTCATCCATTTTGAATTTGTTTTTGTGTATGGTGTAAGGAAGTGGTCCGGTTTCATCCTTCTGCATGTTGCTGTCCAGTTCTCCCAGCAATAATGTTGAAAAAGAAAACCAAAGCTGGAGGCATCACAATCCTGGACTTTAGCCTCTACTACAAAGCTGTAATCATCAAGACAGTATGGTGTGGCACAAAAACAGACACATAGATAAATGGAACAAAATAGAGAACCCAGAATTGGACCCAAAAATATGGCCAACTAATCTTCAACAAAGCAGTAAAAGAGTATCCAATGGAAAAAAGACAGTCTCTTTAAAGTCCATTTAAAATTTTAAAATTGGGAGGAGACAGTTGAAAGGGGACTTTAAGTAAGCTAAATCTTCATCTCTCAATGATTAAATCAAAAAATACTTCTTAAAGGTGATAAATTAAGATGAATATATTTTAGAATATTAGAAGTACTATCAAAATATCTAAAAAAGAATAATCAAAAGTAGTTTCTCTGAATAGTGTGACTGAATGTAGGTCTAGTGGTACCTTTCTATAATGTTTGAAATTGGCTTTATTTTTTGTATTACTACAAATCACAAATTACAAAATTACAAATCACAAAAGTGGGAATTAGTAGCAAAAATCAAAAAACAGTTCTACCTTTTTTTCTTTTATACTTCAATTTCTAATTCTTATTTTATTGAATACTTTTCTTCATTTGCTTATCATTATTTTTTATCTAAATTTTTGAGTCAGAGTATCAATTAATTTTTGAATTCCAAAATTTTCATTGGTAAAGTTACTAAGGTTAGGCAGTTTCTTCTGAGAACAGATTTAGCTGGATTTCATTGGTTCTGATAATTAGTATTCTCATTATTTTCTTGGGGTTCTACAATTTTAGTTTATATTTTTTCCTATGCCTCACAAGTAACCTACTCTGAAGTTTTATAATTCTTTAATGGAAAGACCTCCTTTTATCTGATTTTGTTATTATTGCCTAGTTATATATTTTCTACAAATAGTATTTTTTATTAGTTCTAATTTTGTAATTTTTTCCAGTTTCATTTATGGCCTAGTATATGTTCTATTATTATAAATATTGCATGGGGCCTTAAACAAAATGGGCATTTTTTTCATCAAGTAAGAAATGCAATGTATGGATATATTATCTACATTATTATAAAAATATTTACATCTTTTATATATTTATTTTTGTTTACTTGATTTTTTTCTAATCTAAATGACATGTATTAAAAGTATTATTATTTTTTCCTATTTATTTTTTATTGAGATATAATTGGCATATCACACCATATTAGTTTCAGATGTACAACATAATGATTCAATATATGCATATATTGAGGAATGGGAGATACAGGGTTCCCATTATGGAACGAGTAAGTCATGGGAATAAAAGGTACAGCATAGGGAATATAGCTAATAATACTGTAATAGTGTTGTATGGTGACACGTTAGGTACACTTGTTGTGAGTTGAGCATAATATATAGAGTTTTTGAATCACTATGTTGTACGTCTGACACTAATGTAACATTGTGTGTCAATTATACTTAAATAAAACATTTTAAAAATATATGCATATATTGTAAAATGATCAATACAATAAGTCTAGTTAATATCACCATACATGGTTATAGTTTTTTGTTAAAATCTATTATTATGTGTTTCCTCTTATCTCTTCCTGCATCTCTTATTAATTTTTGATGAATGTTTTTACTATTTAATTTGTTGCCTAAATCTTTGTGATGGTTATAGCATCATTCTGTGCCATTTTTCCAGGTTATAATGATATAAATTTTCAATATATAGATTCAAATCCATTTATATTTTAGGGTTTTTTTGCCAAATTATAATTTTAAATATCATTATGATTTCATTATTTTGGCTTTATTTTAGTGAATTTAGTTATTTATATGTTTTCCCCCTATATCCAACACATTCTCTTGAATTCTATGTATTTATCTCTTTACTTTTCACAATTATATTCTCTATGCCCTTTACTGTGCTTTCCAGGTACTTTGTTCCTTTGTTTTCCTTTAAATTTCGCCTTCGTTTCTGAAATAATTGCATCTTTTTCTTCAGTTTATTTCCTAGTTTATGTTAGTTCCATTCACATCCTTCTCTCAACTGGCAGTTACTTCCTTTTGCCTAGGAATATCTTCTTTGAGTTCTTCTTTTTCTTTTTTATGTTCTTTCATAGGTATAATTATTGCCCTAAGATTTTTTTTTTAATTTAGTTTTGGAATACTAAGTTACAATATTGTTTTCTCTAGTGTTTCAATACCTTTTTGTTATGGTTTGCCATTGTACATTAGGAAGGTATATCACTCAGTTTTATTTTTCTATACTGTTTTAAAAGAGTCCGACTAAATTCATTTCCAGTTACTCATATTTGAATGAGATGCAAGTAGCAGGAGATTCAGGTGATATTGGCCAGGGTGTTTGTCTAAGCCTCCTGGCTCAAGGTTTGTCTCTCTTCTTCATGGTTACAGTCAGGGACTTAACATACTTCTGAGGCTAACTTTTGAGTTAACTTTTTTTTTATTGTCCAACTTTTGAGGCTAACTTGTTTCAGGTAAGGCTCTATCTTTCATCCTATGTTTCCTAGAACTCTTCACAATCTTAGCTGTAATTGACTCATTCCTTACAAACGTATACTTTGCTGACATCTTGGTACAACTTCTAATCCCCATGCTTTCCAATTCTTCAGTTTCTGCTTTAACCAAAAATCATAGCGTATTTGAACTCGGTCCTTCTGTTGGCACATTCTTTTCAGGGGTGAGGCTATTTCCTTTAGGAAGAGAATATACTCAGGAGATATGAGATATTTTTTGTCTTGCACTCATATTTTTTTTTAACGTTTATTTATTTTTGAGACAGAGACAGAGCATGAACGGGGGAGGGGCAAAAAGAGTGGGAGACACAGAATCGGAAGCAGGCTCCAGGCTCCGAGCCATCAGCCCAGAGCCCGATGCAGGGCTCAAACTCACAGACCATGAAATCATGACCGAAGCTGAAGTCGGATGCTCAACTGACTGAGCCACCCAGGCTCCCCGTCTTGCACTCATTTACAACAGAACAGAACTCAATTTATTTTTACAAACTCTTTGTATCTTCTTTTGATGGCTTTCTAATGAGCCCTATCTTTGGCTACCTTTACTACCAAATTTTAGGTGGAAATTTCTCTTGCTCCAAGTTTTTTTTTTTTTTTTAATTTTTTTTTTTCAACGTGTTTTATTTATTTTTGGGACAGAGAGAGACAGAGCATGAACGGGGGAGGGGCAGAGAGAGAGGGAGACAGAATCGGAAACAGGCTCCAGGCTCCGAGCCATCAGCCCAGAGCCTGACGCGGGGCTCGAACTCACTGACCGCGAGATCGTGACCTGGCTGAAGTCGGACGCTTAACCGACTGCGCCACCCAGGCGCCCCATTGCTCCAAGTTTTGATATTTGTTTTTAGGCCTCCTGCTTTCATTACTTTTGACTCTTACCATGGTGACTATTTCATGATCCATGGGATCTGCAACCACTTGGACACATCAGCTCTTTATTTTCTCTTCTCCCACACCTGCTACAATTTTGTGGGAAGCTCCCTAATTCTTCTCTTTTCTGGAGTTTGGGCGCAATGCTTACGAGGACTTTGGGTATTCAGGTTTTCTCTGCTTCCTAATTTCACTGAAGATGTCCTTAAAGCCTATGGTTAGTATGGACATTTTCATAATATTAATTCTTTTGATCCATGAATACAATGTTTTTCCATTTGTTTATGTCTACTACTATTTCTTTCAACAAAGTCTGCTAGTTCTCATTGTACAGATCTTTCACTTCTCTGGTTTAATTTATTCCTAGTATTTTATTGTTTTTTGTTTTGTTTTGTTTTGTTTTTTATTTAAATTCCAGTGAATTAATATACAATGTAATATTGGTTTCAGGTGTACAATATAGTGGTTTAACACTTCCATACAATACCCAGTGCTCATCACAAAATGGTTTTTGATGCTACTGGAAGTAGAATAGTTTCTTTATTTCTTTTTCATATGTCTTATTATTAGTATATAGAAATGCAACCAATTCCCCTATGTTTATTTTATATCCTGAAACTTTTGTTAATTTGTTGATTGGTTCTGGTTCTCGTTTTGTTTGAGTCTTTGGGACTTTCTATATATAAAATTGTATCGCCTGCAAATAATGACAATTATACTTTTTCCTTTCCAAGATTTTTAAAGTTTATCTTTTTGAGACTGTGGGTAGGGACAGAGAGAGAGGGAGAGAGAGAGAATCCTAGGCACAGTATGTGCACTGTTACCACAGAACCTGATTTGGGGCCCAGTACCATGAACCATGAGATCATGACCTTACCCAAAATCAAGAGTCAGATGCTCAACTGACTGAACTACCCAGGCACTCCTTTCTTTTCCAACTGTCATGCCTTTTATTTCTTTGCCATGCTTAATTGCTTTAGTTAGGACTCCAGTACTGTGTTGAATATTATATTAGTTGTGGGTTTGTCATATATGGCCTTTATTATGTTGACGTATGCTCATTCTATACTCATTCTCTTGAGTTTTTTTTTTTTAATCATGAATTGTGGTTGTATTTTTGTCAGATGCTTTTTCTTATGATCATGTGATTATTAGCTTTCATTTATTAATGTGGCATATTATTGATTTACATATATTGAGCCATCCTTGTATCGCAGAGGTAAGTCACACTTTGTTATAGTGTATAATCCTTTTAATGTGTTCTTGAAATTAATTTAAAAGGAGGAACAACTTATGAAGCCATGATGCTATGTTTCCGTTTTCATTTGTTGGAAGATATATTTTGTTTCTCTTTTTTTCCTTTGACCCATTAATTGTTCAAGAACATGTCGTTTCATTTCCACATATTTTTAATTTTTTTTAGCTCTCCTCTAGTTGATTTCTAATTTCATACTGTAGCATTTAACAAAAGATCCTTGGTATCATTTTAATCTTTTAAAATTTGCTAACACTTGTTATGTGGCCTATCATATAATTGATATGGACAATGTTCTGTGTGTGCTTTAGAAGAATATGTAGTTTGCTATTGTTGGATAGAATGTCATTTATATGACTTCTAAATGTTTATATTAAATTTATTAGCATTGACCTATACTTTAATTCACATAAATAAATATTTTAATGACTTAATTTACATGTATATTATACTCTTTGATTTAGTATATACAGAAGCTTTGACAAAGAGGAGAGAGAAATCCCCAAACTTGTCAGATTATATATATTATGTATAGCTTATTGTATGTAAAAAAATTTTTAAGACAAAGAAGGGAAATTTTCTGAAAATTAGATCATAATCTCTATAAACCGAACTAAGACCACATTTTGCCATGTATTTTTAGTCAAGATGCACCCCCAAACTTCCAGTAAGCACTAAAATATAAGGTGCTTTTGGGGTGGCTCGGTGGCTCAATTGGTTAAACATACAACTCTTGTTGTCGGTTCAGGTTATGATCTCATGGTTCATGGGTTTGAGCCCTGCATCATGCCCCGCATTGGGCTTTGCACTGTCAGTGCAGAGCTTTCTTGGGATTCTCTCTCTCTTTCTGTCTTCCCCTCCCCGACTTGCAGTTGCATGCACACTCTCTTCCTCAAAATAAATAAATAAACTTAAAACGATAAAAATAGGGGCGCCTGGGTGGCGCAGTCGGTTAAGCGTCCGACTTCAGCCAGGTCACGATCTCGCGGTCCGTGAGTTCGAGCCCCGCGTCAGGCTCTGGGCTGATGGCTCGGAGCCTGGAGCCTGTTTCCGATTCTGTGTCTCCCTCTCTCTCTGCCCCTTCCCCGTTCATGCTCTGTCTCTCTCTGTCCCAAAAATAAAAAAAAAATAAAAAAACGTTGAAAAAAAAAATTAAAAAAAAAACGATAAAAATAAATAAAATAAATAAGTGCTTTTATCAAGACTTGTATCTTGGTAAAAGAGACATATGAATGTTATTCCCTGATAAGAATGGTTACTGAGAATATTTGACTGAGTATTGCTTTGCATTTAATTAAACACTATGAATGCATGCTGAGTTAGCATAGTATTTTTCATTCCTTTATTTGAGCAGATATATATATGCCTGCTTTTTTTTTTTTTTTTTTTTTTTTTTTTTTTTTTTTTTTTGTCAACATTTTTTATTTATTTTTGGGACAGAGAGAGACAGAGCATGAACGGGGGAGGGGCAGAGAGAGAGGGAGACACAGAATCGGAAACAGGCTCCAGGCTCCGAGCCATCAGCCCAGAGCCTGACGCGGGGCTCGAACTCACGGACCGCGAGATCGTGACCTGGCTGAAGTCGGACGCTTAACCGACTGCGCCACCCAGGCGCCCCTATATGCCTGCTTTTGAGAATTAATATCAATTCAAGCCTATTACCATCCTAATCAATGACATGTTTATAGCCTGCCTAAATATATATACTGATGTGACAGCGATTTCATTCTGAAGACTGATCAAAAAAGGAGTTAACTTGGTAATTAACTTGTTGAGGTGAAACATTCCCACACTTCTGAACACCAGAAATCTGGATAGATGATGAGGCCATATTACAGGAGATTATATATGTTTTAATCCATCTTTCTGAGGGAGACAGTGAACTCTAGCAAGTTTAGCACATTTTTCCAAATACTTAAGTAGTCTGAAGGATATATTTGAAAAGCTACTCTCAATTTTTATCCTTCCTTCAGCCATGAATGATGTTTTAAACCCTAAGACATTTATGTGTGAGATTACTTGGGCTTCTCAGAATTGGTTTGGGGGTTGAGAATTTGAGGGACTGTTTTTTTGTTTATTTGTTTTGGTTAGGTACAGTGTACTTTATTGATGGTGCATGACCAGTCAGACCTCCCTAACCCCTTTCCCTTCTTCAGGGGGTCTGGAATGGAAACTGTGTAGAAGGCACAAAGATGATGACCCTCTTGACTTCACCCTAAAAGTGAGCCCCAGCCTTCTCAATGGTAGTGAATTATTAGAATGTGGAGAAAGGTCAGTAAAGCATCCTCTAGACTGAGAAAGCACTTTGAGACTGAAAAACAAAGCAAGCCACTCCATACCATTTACATAGAATTTTATTCAGTGCAACTTACTAATAGGGTAAGGGGATCAGGTGGGCAGATGGATGATCCAAGCAGTACACAGCTATTCTCCACCCCCATTATCCACAAAATCTGAACCTTAATCCCCATCTTTTGTAGAGCAAGGGGCATGGTGGTGAGGTCACAGGGTAGTTATCTAAAGAGGCCCCATCTGGGGTGCCTGGGTGGCTCAGTCGGTTAAGCGGCCGACTTCAGCTCAGGTCACGATCTCGCGGTCCGTGAGTTCGAGCCCCGTGTCAGGCTCTGGGCTGATGGCTCAGAGCCTGGAGCCTGCTTCCCATTCTGTGTCTCCCTCTCTCTCTGCCCCTCCCCCGTTCATGCTCTGTCTCTCTCTGTCTCAAAAATAAATAAAACGTTAAAAAAATTTTTTTTAAATAAATAAAAAAATAAAGAGGCCCCATCTATGTGCCCCAGGATCTCTATTACTTATTTAACATGGGGCCTTGTGCGCACCAGTCATCTCTCCTAGTTATCTAATGTGGAATTTTCTGTGCGCCACTTTAGGAAAGATCAGAACATGCCTTCCTGAACCTCAGTAAGGATCTACGTTAACTTCCATGGGGCCTGGAACATGTAGCACTGAGGGAGGTCGTTGCACTGGCATGAATACAATTGAGGGCCAAAGATGAAGTCACTGTTGTAAGCACTCTTACATGAAGACACCAGTGGACTCCACAACATATTCAGCACCAGCATCACCACGTTTGGTGGTGGGATCTTGCTCTTGGAAGATGGAGATGGGTTTTCCATTGATGACAGGTTTCCTGTTCTCAGTCTTGACTGTACCATTTTATTTGCCATGGGTGGAATCGTACTGGAACATGTAGACCATGTAGTTGAGGTCAGTGAAGGGGTCATTGATGACAACAATATCCACTTTGCCCTAGTTAAAATCGGACTTGATGACCAGGTACCAAGTACTGCCAAATATGTTTACTCTGACCTTCAGCATCATGTCTCAAGGATGCAGCTGGCACTGCACAAGAAGATGCAGCTGTCTATCAAATGAGGAGGAACAGAGAACCGAAGGGTTTTTGATAGTAATCATGTCACTGGAAATTAAAACCAAAGAATTCTCAGAAGGAAAGTCTCTGTACATGTATTTGCTATGAAATCTGGAAACCCTGATTTTAAAAATCTGATTGATAGGCTTATTTCAATGGGGATCTTGCCGGTGGGGAATTAGGCCTATTTTGCGGTATCATATTTAGCGGGCAGACATTTCTCCTACCTCTAATATGAGATCTCAACCACGTTGTAAGTTTCTTGTCTTGGAGTTCAGGGGATAAATAGACCAAAGCAGAAAAATGGGGGACCTGTGGGCTAATCTGGTGGTAGAATTCTGTTTCTCAAGAAGGTGGCATGTTCCCAGTTTTCTTTATAGTTTTATGACCTTGGGAAAATTACTTTGTTGCTTCCTTTTTAGTTTTGGGAAGAAACAAAAACAATTTATATATATATCATAGTTTTATTTGTGGAGATTGGATGAGATAATTTAAAAATCGCTTGGAACCCTGTGTCGCTCAATAACTGTGAGCTATTGTTTTTATGTGGCAGTGCTTAATTAATGAAGGCATCTAGGGACTGTCAGCAGTGGCCCATGGGCCCATGGGCCCATGAGTGACATGATATGCTACAGATGAAAGTGGGTCCATGATTCTGCTTCTCCTGAATGAAAGTATTGGTGTAAAACTATTCATTCAGGATACTTCATGGCTCTCTAAATTCTTCCCATTCAAGTGTGACTTCTGCACCCCTATCCATTATACTATGCACTTTTCTTCTATAATATCACATTACTCAGGTCCAGGAAAAGAGTAGTTGATGGCTTTATGCATGATGCTTCCTTGGGGATCAGGACCTTCTGGAAACGTGAAATAAAGGCCTGATTGCCTGACAGTGTCTATATTCCTGATGTAATAATTCAGGAAGTTATTTTAAAAATACCAATTTAGATGACTTAACACAATGAAAGTTTATTATTCATGGCAAGGTAAGATGTAGGCAGGATATTGATACCCCAAATAGTGACTTGGATATTACCGAAAAAAAGAATTTTTCTGTAGTAATATTACAGTATGCTACCTTTTTTTTTTTAATTTTTGAGAGAGAGACAGAGAGAAAGTGAGGGAGGGGCAGAGAGAAAGAGGGAGACAGAGGATCTAAAGCAGGCTCTGTGCTGAGATCGCAGAACATGATGCAGGGCTCAAACTCAATAATCTCCAGAGCCCAATTTGGGGCTCATACTCGTAAATCTCCTGAGATCATGACCTGAACCAAAGTCAGAAACTTAGCTGACTGAGCCACCCAGGTGCCCCCAGTATGCTACCCTTTTTATCTGTAAATGTGAACATCTGGGATGTTTGCTGTATACTTACTAGAAGAAATTTGGACCAGGGTTAATGCTGGAGTATATAAAAAGATCTTTTCATTAATTAGTGGAAAGGTTTGGGGAATAATAAATCTACCCTATTCTTGTTTTTTTCATTCAAGCTAAATATTAGCTCTATAAAAATTAAAAATCTCTTACTTCTTGTTATTGTTCTAGCGATTTATGCTAGCAGGTATGTTCCAGGTAAATTTTCATTTCTTCTTTTATTTCCTGGTTTAATTACAATATGTCTTGGTATGGTTCTGCTTTTGTTGATTTTGATGGGAGTTCTCTGTGCCCCCTGGATCTGGATGTATGTTTCCTTTCCCAGATTAGGGAAGTTTCCAGCTATTATTTCCTCAAATAAATTTTCTGCCCCCTTATTCTTCTTCTGGGACTCCTGTAATAAAACTGTTATTAGATTTGATATTGTCAGTGATCCTCTAAGTCTATTCTTGCTTGGAATAATTCTTTTTTTTCTCTTTTTTGTTCAGTTTGATTATTTTCCATTACTTTGTTTTTTTAGGGTACTAATTTGTTCCTCTGCTTCTTCTATCCTGCTATTCATTCCATCATGTGTGTTTCTCATTTTGATTATTGAGCCCTTTATCTCTGCTATGTCATTCCTTATCTCTGGGTTAAGGGTCTCACTCATGCCTTCCTCTCTTTTCTCAAGCCCAGTGGCTATCCTTATGATCATTACTTTAAATCCTCTATCAGGCATGTTATTAATATTGGTTTTACTTGGACCTCTGGCTGTAGCCTTGTACTTTTCTTTCATTTGGGATGAATTTCTCTGTCTCCTCATTTTGTCTATGTCTCTGTGTCTGTTTCTCTGTGTTAAGAAAGTCAGCTACGTCTTCTGGTCTTGAAATTAGTGACTTTAGAAAGAAGAGGTCTTGGACTGCCCTGGAGTGCAGTGTCCCCTGTTCACCAGAGCCTGGCACTTCAAGGGGGTATCCCTATGTGTGCTGCTTACACCCTCCTGTTGTGTCCGAGTTACTTATAATTTCAATGCAGTTGTTTGTACTGACTCTCTGCCTGTTGTGAGCTGTGCTTGCTTTCTGTGGTGTTAGTGAGATCCAGGTAGGGCAGCTCCGAGTAGACGTGCCTGCCAGTGAACTTGGAAACTGGGTGACATTGTTAGTAAAATTTGCTTTGAGACACTAGTCCTAGGCTGGATCCCCTGAAGTTCTGTGGCAGCTAGGGGTGTGAGGTTTGGCACCATGCATGATGATGTTTTGGTGTACCTGGACTCTGCTGGACTTGGCATGCAAAGGTGTCCCAGGCACACATTTGGGCCCAGTGCAGCAACTATGCACCTAGTGGCTGGGTAGGGTGTGTGCACAACTTTTAAGAGATTTGCCCGGAGCCCTGGGCCAAAGCTCCAAGTGTCTGTGCAATCTCGCCGCTGGTAGGTGGCTCTGTGATTATGTGGGGAGGTGGGGGAGGAAAATGGTGCCTGCTAGCTCCCTTGTTTTCAAAGAAGTCCTTCACCATGCTCTGAAATCAGTATGAAAAAAACTCTCCTGTTTGCCTTGGCATTGTGCAAACTGCCATTTTTATGTTGCCTCTCTGCCCAGGCTGCTGTCTCTTTAAAGTTGGTGACCCAGCTATCATTCACTCTCAGGTTCACCCAGTGCTGAGTCAAAAGCTCCAGGCTCCAAGTACCACTGGTTGTAAAGACTCATGGAGGAGTGCCTGGGTGGCTCAGTCGGTTAAGCATCCAGCTCTTGATTTCACCTCAGGTCATGGTCTCACGGGTTTGTAGGATCAAGCCTCACATGGGGCTGCATGCTGGCAGTGCATAGCTTGCTTGGGATTCTCTCTCTGCCCTCACCTGCTGGTTTTTTCTCTCTCTCAAAGTAAATAAATTTAATAATAAAAAAGCATACATGCTATTAAAAACAACTCTTGGAACTCAGCCTCCCTGATTTTTCAAGCCAAACTTTATGGGGATTAGTCTTCCCTGTGTGAAGTCCCTGGTGCGAGGGCCTGTTTCTCTACCTCTCTATTTGTGTAGTTCCCTCCTGGGGGAGCTTCCCTGTGCCTTTCTGACCCCTTAACAATTAAGATGCAGCTTCTTCTCTGTATTTAGTTGTGGACTTTGTTACTCCAGTCTTCAGATTGTTCGCTAGGTTACTGACATAGATGTAGATGATATCTAGTTTTAAACATGGGACAGCGTGAGCGCAGGGTCCTTCTCTATTCCACCATCTTCCCATGCTCCTGGCAATTTTTAATGTCTTTAATGACAAGTTTAACATTTACCCTGATGAGTATAGAATTTTCCAGTGTCTTTTAATTAAACTTGTATGTATAGAACATATCGTAGTGCTCCACACTACTTGTTGGTTAACCATATCCATTTGAAGTATTAATTCTAGCACTAAGACTTAAGTTACATATCTCTTGTGAGTTTTCAAGCCAATTTTATAAATTCATTCAATCAGTCAAGTTGACTAAATTGCTTCTCCATGTGACTTCTGACTGATAATGTGTTATATTATTTGAGTGGGCATAAGGAAGAAAGAGCCTTTGGCACAGCTTTCAGTGATGGGTAAGGTTTGTTTATATAGAGAGGAAAAGGGTCATTTCAGGAGGAGGGTGAAAACGAACAGTGTTATCTTTTTGAGATCCATTAGGCAGTAAGCATCTTGAAAGATTATAATGGAAAATGAGTCTGGAAAGCTAGATTAAGGCCAGACTAAGGAGGGCTTTTGAACATCACGTGAAGGATTTTAAACTATGTTTCTTAGGTGTTTCAAGAAGATTATCTTTTAATCAGTGTGTGAGATGAAATGGATGGGAGGAGGCTGGAGGTAGGAAAACCAATGGTGAGGTTGTATTAATTTAGGCTGATACATTATGTACCCATAATTGGATAGAGGCAGAGAAAATGGAACAGTAAATTCAAGAGATATTAAAAGAAAAAACTGATGAGGTCCTTGTCAGTTTGTACTATATGTAAAATATATTTATAGGATTTCAAATTTGCAAAATGTCTCCACATATAAGAAAAAAATAAAGAATTTTGCCTTTTAATGCTGAGTCAACAGAATAGTGATGGAGTCAATAATAGAAAGAATCTTTATCTGCTGTGACAGAAGCTCGTTAAGGGCTAGATTTTAGATAATTCAAATTCAAGTGATAGAAAGACAGTCAAGTTGAGTAATTTAGCCTCTATTAGAGATGTAGGTGAGTGGAGGCATGGGTATCAGGTATCCAGAACTGGAATTTTAATTTTTTGAATAACATATAAAAAAGTGGAGGTTGATTATAGTCATTGCTGCCTCAAGCAGAGAATTTACAAATAGTTTTTATGGGGCCTTAGTTTCCATGATTTCCACATTTTTATAGCCATCTTTATACTATAGCTCACTTGATTGTTTTCATTTAAGAGAATTTGGATGATAGAAAAATTACCTACTCTTACTGAGACTACATATTAGTTATCCACAAAGCAGATTTCTAACCTGACTAAATAGCAAGTACTTCTGCCTAAATCTTAAACTAAAATTAGTCTATATTTATTTAAAGAAGAGAGTTCATTATGAAGACTTCATGAAATTTGGGGAAGGTTTACTATGACTTTTATCAAAACATTATAAAACCTATGGACTTTTCAAAATATGATGGTAAGCTTAAATAATGACTCAGGAAACATTCTGGTTCATTTTTGTTAGTATTTTGATTATTTCAGCCTGCTTGTTACCAATATCTCAGGATTTTTAGTGCAGCAAAAGCATTGCTTCCATGAGAATCCACCAACTTGCCATTTCTTTTTAGTATTATGTCTAGTTTAAATTACAAATGATTCTTTAGCATTTACATAATACAGCATGTATTTCAGTCATGTTGATGCACATCTCACAATTATTTCCCTGGTTATGACATTCGTATTATTCTTATTGCCCTGGTTAATACAAAGATATGGAATATGTGTATGTGTGTTTATCAGTTTAAATATACTGAGACAATTGAAAAATTGCACTGACACCCAAAGGTCCCTTCATTTAATTTGAAAATTACAAGTGTCTCCAAAATGCTATCCAATGTCAACTCTTTGAACAGAATTGTTTATGTTATCTAAAATAAGATTATCAAATAATTTCCTTTTTCATATGTTAAAGCAAAGAAGTAGTTTTATGCAAAGACATGCTACAGTACCCAAACGGAGTCTTCTCTTTTATTTGTTCCAATTTATGTCTAATACTTAATGCATCAATGCTGTCCTTCTCCTTTCTGAAGCCTCTTTAATTTCATTCATTACCCTTGTCCCCTTGTCTCCTCTGATCTGATGCTTTCTTTATTGCATATTCCTATAATAGTTTTCTTCAAGTACCACTTCTAATTTTTGGCCATTAATGACTCTGTCTCAATTTTACATTTCTAAATCTGCCTTACCTCATCAATTCTGAGTTTCTAGTTACTTTTCATTGCTAATTTGAAGTTGATGACTTTGTATATTCTTCCTTATGTTTACCTTCTCATCATAGATCAACAGTTATAAACATTTTGTAGGAGAGACCCAGTGGGTATTAAGCATAATTCACGCAAAGAGAAGTTTTGACATAATATTTAGCTGGATTTTTAAACCTCAGAACCATTGATACTTTCGACTGGCTAATTGTCATTGGAGACTGTACAGTGTAGAATATTTAGCAGCATTCCTGCCTTCTACTGACTAAATGCCATTAACAGTTCTCCCCTACCCATTTGTAACAACCAAAAATGTCTCCATACACTGCCAATATACCAAAGGGGCCCAAATCACTCATATTTGAGAACTGTGGATTTGTAGGATCGCTTGGGAGATCCATTTGCTTTGAATTAAGAGCACTTTTTGAGCGCACAACTACAGTTTTAAGTCTTTAAATATTTAGTGTTGCTATTGGCACATTATCTTCTACTAAATGTTCTACATTCTACTAGATGTTCTATATGATGGCTTTTCAATACCCTTTCATCACTGGTTCCGTAAATAACCGTTGTCCTATTCAAGCCTTTCTACTGAGACCCAGTTAAAACAAGGTTTAATCTATGTATGAAGTTTAGGAATCTCTAGGATATGAAAGCTACGTGGAACTTGATATGATTAGATATGCTGCTCTGTTATGGGAACAATATTGGGAGAGGAGTTTAGGATTTTGTATAGTGACCTAGAAAGCCCAGTTTGAATTGATAAAAGAGACTGGTTGTTGAGCAACAATCCCAAGATGGCTGACTTAAGGACTATTATCCTGAACCAACGTATAATCAAGATGTTTGCATCTGACATTATGTTATTATTCTGGTGAAGGTGTAAATTTATATCACATTTCTGGAAAGAAACTATGTTAATATACATTGAGTGGCTCTAAGAATATTGATACCTTCTTAACAAGTAATTACATTTTAATCATCTATATATAACTAACTAGTCACTTATGATTAGACCTTTCTTTTGAGCTCTAGTCACATACATTCAACAACATACTTCATCTCTCCACCTAAGTATTTCATTGCATCTTATCTTAGCAATTGAAAATGGAATTTTAAATTTTCAGTACTCTCCCCAACACCTGCCTTTCTGCCTTCCTCTCTAAGTTTATCTTAAACCACTCTCTCTCTCTCTCTCTTGCTCATTCTCTCTCTCTCTCTCTCTCTCTTGCTCATTGTGGTTTTAAAAACAAATGGCCAAAAATTCTTTGACTTTCTTCTCAGAGGAGGATGGATCTATGTCCATTCTCTTTGAATTTGTGTATGCTTATGATTTTTTCAGTCAATAAGGTAATGCTATGTGGCCTTTGATGCTGAAATAGAAAAGGCTATGAAACTTGGGATGTTTGCTCTCTGGAGGCTCTCTCAGGACTTTCCATCTCAGAAGTTATTTGTATGCTTTTTAGAAAACTCAAGCCGCAAGGAGAAACTACATGTTGGTGGTTTGGTTGTCAGTTATAGCTGAGGACAGACTTCAAATTATGTATTCCAGTCATCAGATATGTAAGTAAAAAGTCTCCGGATATTTCCAGCTACCAGTCAATTGAATCACTCCAAATTCATTTGCTTCCTTTCAGCTAAGGTTTCAGATAAATTATTTCTAGTATTCCCAGTTTGAAACTCTTGCCTATATAATCCACAAGAATAATAATATGGTTGTTGTTTTCTGTTACTAAATTTGGCCTGGTTTGTTGTGCAACAACAGTAACCCAACATTTAATAGCATTATTTTGGTTTCTAAAGATACTTGAACTCTATCTTCTCTTAGAGCCCATAGTGTATGTGGTTGTCTGGGCATCCATTCTTCTGTAAATGCTGCTGTAAATGTTGGCTCACAGCTGCCTTTTTTCTTTGGAAAATCACCCCGGCTGACAGGAGCTGTCTTGCCTGGGAAATTACATCTCCCTAACCCCTGCAATGCAACGCTGAGCCAATGAATGACTGATATACTGTTATACAGATACAAATGGTCAGCCCCTAATGTATGGGAGAGGAGAGCTCTACAATATGATTTCTACTCCAGAGCCCTTCCTGTATGGATCAGGCCAAAGCTAGACTTTACCTGAGAGTACATCCTCACTTAGCTTTTGCTCCTTTTCTAATTCTGTTTCCTCACTCTCTTAAAGATTTTTCTAAATCTAAAGAGCAGTCACTCAATATATTATATTCCTCCAGATATTCATCTCATGCTTTTATTCACCAGAACCTAAACTAAGATAGAGCCTCTGAACATGAGCTCTCAGTTGAAATTTCCTGTCTCAGGTTCTTGCATGGCTGACTCTTTCCTATGCTTCATGTCTCAGCTTAATTGCCATATCCTAAAACAGGAAGAATTTTCTATGTAAGCTGGTTTCCCCAGTTCTCACCTCATGATTTTCTATCATAGCATTCTGTTAATTGCTTAATAGAATTTTTCTCAATATGAAAGCCTTTGTTTATTAATTTAATGCCAATTTAGTGTCTATACCTCTTTCTCTTTCATTGAATATGAGGACTATGGCTTTTTCATTCATTCTTGCACCCCCAGTACTTTTACAACTATGCCTGATACAGAGCAGACTCTTAGTGAACATATGTTTAATATATAAATGGCTAGAAAGACAAATTTCCTAAATAAATAATAAAGATGCATACAAAGGTAAATTTTATGTAATGTATAAATAATATTTAAATGCTTACAGCTGAAGTTTCCACACAATATATTATTGAAAAAAGTATATTAATGAACCATTAAACATAATACTTTAAAATAATTTCTTGATTCTTTTAATTTAAAGAGATAAAAATACTCATGATAAAAGGTTAAGTAAATTAGGATAACAGTCTATTGAATAGTATAGGATTTCAGTTGAGTGTACACACACACACACACACACACACACACACACACTGGAAGGAATACACCAAGATTTAGCAATGAATATGAGTGGATAATACCATTGTTGATTTTTATTTCCTTCTCTGAAACCTCTTCTTGAATCTCTTTAAAATTGTTTTCAAATTATCTACAATAAATACATCTTCCTTTAATAAATAGAAACAACTACCAATTAAAGCATTATTTCATGAGACTGAATGTCTTAGGTCAACAGCTATTTTGGGCTAATTAGGAATATAACACTAGTGGTAGCAGTTTATATTCTCTTCCTTATTGCAGTTTTAAAGGGTTTTCGATATGTTTCTTATACACAGGATTCAATGAGAGTCTTATATGGCACCAGAAAGATACTAGGAGATATACTGAGTTTCCTCTTATAGGTTGTACCGGAAGATATAAACAGTAAGCTTTGCACACAATGAGAAGTCCAGGGCTACTTAAGGATGTAAGGGCCTCTGATGGAGGTGCGGGGAATCATAAAGGAGATTCCAGGTGTGGCTATGGGGAATACGTTAAGAATAGATAACACAGCTAAAAGGATGAAGGATTAGATGCCTTCTGTAAGAGGAACTGCCAAGAGAAGCTACTAGCACTAAGAAATACAAAAAATTATTACTTTTCACAGAAAATACTATTAGGCATAGCTGATTAAGGGTTAGAGTAGGACAGAATATTAGTACTTGGCATTATCTGGCCCTGGCCAACAGTTGGTCATCAGTGGCATCTTGAGGAAAACAGAGAAGCCCGTCCTTTGGGATTTTATACCAGTTGTATTTTTTTCCTGCCATTTAATTTAGTACTCTTTCAGATAATGGAATTTTAAGGCAAAAGGGCTGAATTTATTTGAGGAAATAATAGCTGAAAACTTCCCTAATCTGGAGAAGGAAACAAACATACATATCCAGGAGACACAGAGAACTTCCAACAAAATCAACAAAAGCAGCCCAACACCAAGACATATTGTAATTAAATTTGTGAATGGTGTTTGGGAAATTGGACAGCAACATGCAGAAAAATGAAACTGGACCACTTTCTTATACCATACACAAAATAAATTCAAAATGAATTAAATACCTAAATGTGAGACAGGAAGGAAACCATTAAAATACTAGAGAACACAGGTAGTAATGTCTTTGACATTGGCCATAGCAACTACTTACTAGGTATGTCTTCTGAGGCAAGGGAAACCAAAGCCAAAATAAACTATTGGTACTTCATCAAAATAAAAAGCTTCTGTACAATGAAGGAAAAAACAAAATTAAAAGCATACTGTGGGATGAGAGAAGATATTTGCAAATGACATATGTGATAAAAAGTTATTATCCAAAATATATCAAGAACTTATAAAACTCAATACCCCTAAGATGAGTAATCCAATTAAAAATGGGCAGAAGACATGAATAGATATTTTTCCAAAGAAGACAACAGATTGCCAACAGACACATGAAAAGATGCTTATCATCATTTACCATCAGAGAAATGAAAACCAAAACTACAATGAGATATCACTTCATACCTGTCAGAATGGCTAAAATCAACAACACAAAAAACAACAGGTGTTGGCAAGGGTGTGGAGAAAGGGGAACCCTCTTGCACTGTTGGTGGGAATACAAACTGGTGCAGCCGCTGTGGAAAACAGTATGGAGGTTCCTCAAAAAGTTAAAAATAGAACCGTCCTATGACTCAGCAATTGCAGTACTAGGTATTTACCCAAAGAATACAAAAATAGTAATTCTAAGGGATACATTCACCCCAATGTTTATAGAAACGTTATCTACAATAATCAGCTCATGGAAAGAGCCCAAATGTCCCTCGACTTATCTATAGATATAAAAGTGGTGTATATATGCAATAGAATGTTAGTCAGCCATAAAAAAGTGTGAAATCTTGCCATTTGCAATGACATGGATGGAGCCATATTTCTATATGGCTAAGCAAAATAAGTCAGTCAGAGGAAGACAAATCCTGTATGATTTCACTCTAATGTGGAATTTAAGACTCAAAACAAATGATCATAGTGGGGAAAAAAAGAGAGAGGCAAACCGAGAAACAGATTCTTCACTAGAGAGAACAAACTGATGGTTACCAGAGGTTAGGTGGGTGGAAGGATGGGTTAAATAGGTGATGGGGATTCAGAGGTGGACTTGTGATGAGCACCAGGTGTTGTATGTGTTTAGTCACTAAATTGTATATCTGAGTCTAATATTACACTGTATGTTAATCAACTGGAATTTAAATTAAAACTTTAAAAAATAGTAAAAAAATATAAAATAATAAAAAGAATAAAAGGCTGGTGGTTTATCCAGCTATGCTGATGTTCCTTAGTAACCTGACCTGTATATTTCAAGGGCTACAAGTTGAGAAAGAGATTTGGCATTGTTGGGTATTCCTGCTGCATGTGCACTCCATGTAAATATATTTCCAAAGAACATTGTAACTTCTTCAACTCTGAATCTTGGAATCACACCAAAACAACAGAATATTTATTTGGGAACCAACACATCTATTAGAGTCAATAACAATTTCTTAATGGTTTCTTACATACACAAAACTAGTAAACCTTTCATGCATGCAGGTTATAAACACACATTTTTCACTTTTTTCTGGCCAAGCATTTGTTCCCCCCAAACCTGCTTTTATATAAAGTTATAGTTTGTTTTGAAAATAATTTTTAGCTTTCACTGTTGTATGTGTGGTGTCTTATCTTTGCCTTTCATGCATATTTCTATGCCTGAGAGTTTTCCTGTCATTTTTCTATAAATCTTTATCCTTGTTGATTTTTATGAAGATTTGTTGCTTGTATTGAGATGATTAAACATGTTATTGAGCACTTCCTGAGTTTTAGTATCTATAAAAGCCTTTCCTCTTTTCTCTGACAGCTATTTACATTATTCTCTTAGTAACTCCATCTGTACCCCATGCTGATTCTTTTAGTTTCCAGGCATCCTGTGCTCCCATGATAGCATATATTTTCTTCTCAAGGATCCCCAGAGACTGCCTTATTTAGACCCTTCAAAGTTTTTGTTTTTGTTTTTGTTTTGTTTTAAGATGTCCTCGCTTGTTCACAGATGTAAATTAAAAGTAGGCTGGCATTCAGAATAAAGACTTCAGGAATATGGTAACAGTCTTGCTACCTGGTTTACCCTTGGTTCTGGCAGAAGTCTGTATAGTATTTCCCTGGAAAACAAAAGGATTTTCTATCTGGTTTGTAGTTTTTTTTTAAAAATCAATTAGACTTTAAATCATCTATGTTTTCTCAAGTTTTAGTGTCAACCATCAAGCAAACACACTAGAATGTTTTATAAGGAATACATAATCATATAACAATTAAGAGATTTCATATGAATAATATATATAACATTATATATTAAGTTCATAAAAATAAAGTCAAAGGTAATATTATACATTTTATAATGTTTATTTATTTTTGAGAGAGAAATAGACAGGGTGCAAGCAGAGGAGGGGCAGAGAGAGAGGGAGACACAGAGTCTGAAGCAGGCTCCAGGCTCCAAGCTGTCAGCATGGAGCCCAACATGAGGCTCTAACTCACAAACCACAAGATCATGACATGAGCCTAAGTCGGACGCTCAACCGACTGAGTAACTCAGGTGCCCCTATACCTTCAATAATTTAGTCTCTGAGCAGTAAGTCACATACTTTTCTGGATCTTTATTTTTTCCTGAGGAGATTTTCAGTGTCACACTGATCCCTATCCCACTCCTTTTAAGAATGAAAAAAAATTTTTCTTTGTAACTTAGTTTGTTAGTATTCATTGCTTTCTAATCTTTTACTCAAATCTTTTTTTTTTCTACTTCATCATTATGCTGCATACAATTTTGTAGTTGGCATGTAGTTGGATAGGACTAAAGGCTGTACTAACTTACTCAAAAGAGATTCATTATTCCTAGACAACATCTTACTCTGAGCTGCCACACATCATAAAAATTGTTCTTTCCAAAAACACAGAATGGAAACTATTTCAACACATTTCCTGAACTTCCAGCCAAACAAAACTAGGCCATGTTGGGAATATAAAGATAACAATGACTGAGTTCCTTCTCTTAAGTGTTGTTGAGGAGTGATTATTTTAAGCAAGGTGCTCTGGGCGTAAGTCAAGAGAAGAAACAACAGTATCACACTTGTGTGCATATTTTTGTGGAATAATGAGTTGTCAGCTTCAGGTGGAGCATGGGGATGAAGAAGAAAAGGAAGACAGGCCTCAAAGGAAAGAAAACATATTATGTTGAGGTATGTTTCCTCTAACTCAATTTTGTTGAGAGTTGTTATCATGAATAGATATTGAATTTTGTCAAATGCTTTTTCTGCATCTATTGACATGATCATGATTTTTATCTTTTGTCTTGTTGACATGGTATGTGATGTTGATTAATTTGCAAATATTAAACCATCTTACATCCTGGGAATAAATACCACCTGCTCATGGTGAATGATCTTTCTAATTTTTGTTGTATGTGGTTTGCTAATATTTTGTTAAGAAGTTAAACTGTCACTATTTGTAAATGACTTACTATAATGCAAAATCCTTAACTCCACCAAAAAACTATTAGAAGAAATAAACAAATTCAGTGAAGTGGCAGGATAGAAAATTAATACCCAGAAATTGGTAGTGCTTCTATATAGTAACAACAAAGTTGCAGAAAGAGAAATTAAACAACAATAACAACATTTACATTTGTAACAAGAAGAATAAAATACCTAGGAATAAACTTAACCAAAGGAGTGAAAGACCTGTATTATGAAAACTATAAAACACTGATGAGGGGCGCCTGGGTGGCTCAGTCGGTTAAGCGTCCGACTTCGGCTCAGGTCACGATCTCACGGTCCATGGGTTCAAGCCCCGCATCGGGCTCTGTGCTGACCGCTCAGAGCCTGAAGCCTGTTTCAGATTCTATGTCTCCTTCTCTCTGTGACCCTCCCCCGTTCATGCTCTGTCTCTCTCTGTCTCAAAAATAAATAAACGTTAAAAAAATTTTTTTTAAAAAATAAAACACTGATGAAAGAAGTTGAAGATGACACAAACAAATGAACATATTCCATGCTCATGAATTAGAAGAATTAATATTGTTAAAGTGTTCATATTACCAAAAGCAATCTACAGATTCAATGTAATCCCTGTCAAAACACCAACAGAATTTTTCACAGAATTAGGACAAATAATACTAAAGTTTGTATGGAATTGCAGAAGACCCCAAATAGTCAAATGAATCCTAAGAAAGAAGAATGAAGCTGGAGTTACCACAATTGCACATTTGTAGTAATCAAAACAGTATGGCACTGGCACAAAAATAGACCTATAGATCAATGGAGCAGAATAGAAATGTCAGAAATAAACTCACATTTACATGGTCAATTAATCTATGACAAAGGAGGTAAAATATACAGTGGGGGAAAGACAGTCTTTTCAATAAATGGTGCTGGAAAAACTGGACAGCTCCATAAAAAATAATGGGACTAGACTATTTTCTAACACCATACACAAAAATAAAGTCAAAATGAATTAAAGACAAAAATGTGAGACCTGAAACCATAATAATCCTCAAAGAGAGCACAGGCAATAATTTCCTTGATGTTGGCCATAGCAATAATGTTCTAGATATGTCTCCTAAGACAAGGGAAACAAAATCAAAAATTAACTATTGGGAGTGCATCAAAATAAAAAGCTTTTGCACAACAAAGGAAACGATAAGGAACACAAAAAGACAACCTGCTAAATGGGAGAAGATATTTGCAAATAATATATCCAATGAAGGATTAATATCCAAAATATATAAAGAAGTCATATAACTCATCATCACCTACCATTAAGGAAATATAAATCAAAACTGCAATGAGGGGCGCCTGAGTGGCTCAGCTGGTTGAGTGTCCAACTTTGGCTCAGGTCATGATCTCTTGGTTCATGAGTTCAAGCCCCACGTCGGGCTCTATGCTGACAGCTCAGGGCCTGGAGCCTGCTTCGGATTCTGTGTCTCACTCTCTCTCTGCCCCTAACCCACTCGCATTCTGTCTCTGTCTCTCTCAAAAATAAATAAAGATTAAAAAAATTAAAAAAAAAACTGCAATGAGATATCACCTCACACTTGTCAGAATGGCTAAAATCAACAACACAAAAAAAGAATAGGTGTTGGCAAAGATGTGGAGAAAAACACTCCTGCTCTGTTGGTGGGAATGGAAACCGGTGTAGCCACTCTGGAAAACAGTGTGGAGGTTCCTCAAAAAGTTAAAATACAACAACTGTATGATCCAACAATTGCACTACTGGCTATTTACCCAAAGAATATAAATATACTAATTCTAAAGGATACATGCACCCCAATGTTTACAGCAGCATTATCTACAATAAGTAAATTATGGAAAAAGCCCAAAGTCCCTTGACTGATTAATGGATAAAAAATTAGTATGTATATACAATGGAATATTGCTCAACCATAAAAAGGAATGAAATTGGGGTGCCTGGGTGGCTCAGTCAGTTAAGCGTCTGGCTCTTGATCTTGGCTCAGGTCATGATCTCATGATTCATGGGACTGAGCCCCACATCAGGCTTTCTGCTGACACAGAGCCTGCTTGGGATTCTCTCTCCCTCTCTTTCTGCCCCTCCCCTACTTGCTCTCTATCCCATTCTCTTTCAAAATAAATAGATATTTTTCTTTTTCTTTTTTCTTTTGTTAATTATGAAATTTATTGTCAAATTGGTTTGCATACAACACCCAGTGCTCATCCCAACAGGTACCTTCCTCAGTACCCATCACCCACCCACCTCCCCTCCCACCCCCAATAAACCCTCAGTTCTCAGTTTTTAGGAGTCTCTTGTGTTTTGGCTCCCTCCTCTCTAACCATTTTTTTCCTTCCCCTCCCCCATGGTCTTCTGTTAAGTTTCTCAGGATCCACATAGGAGTGAAAACATGGAATCTGTCCTCTGTATGACTTATTTCACTTAGCATCACACTCTCCAGTTCCATCCACGTTGCTAAAAAAGAGCATATTTCATTCTTTCTCATTGCCACGTAGTATTCCATTGTATATATAAGCCACAATTTCTTTATCCATTCATCAGTTGATGGACATTTAGGCTCTTTCCATAATTTGGCTATTGAGAGTGCTGCTATAAACACTGGGGTATAAGTGCCCCTATGCATCAGCACTCCTGTATCCCTTGGGAAAATTCCTAGCAGCACTATTGCTGGGTCATAGGGTAGGTCTGTTTTTAATATCTTGAGGAACCTCCACACTGTTTTCCAGAGCGGCTCTACCAGTTTGCATTCCCACCAACTGCTCAAGAGGGTTCCGTTTCTCCACATCCTCGCCAGCACCTATAGTCTCCTGATTTGTTCATTTTGGCCACTCTGACTGGCGGGAGGTGATATCTGAGTGTGGTTTTGATTTGTATTTCCCTGATGAGGAGCGACGTTGAGCATCTTTTCACGTGCCTGTTGGCCATCTGGATGTCTTCTTTAGAGAAGTGTCTATTCATGTCTTCTGCCCATTTCTTCACTGGATTATTTGTTTTTCAGGTGTGGAGTTTGGTGAGCTCTTTATAAATTTTGGATACTAGCCCTTTGTCCGGTATGTCATTTGCAAATATCTTTTCCCATTCCGTTGGTTGCCTTTTAGTTTTGTTGGTTGTTTCCTTTGCTGTGCAGAAGCTTTTTATCTTCATGAGTTCATTTTGCTTTGAATTCCCTTGCCTTTGGAGATGTGTCAACTAAGAAATTGCTGAGGCTGAGGTCAGAGAGGTTTTTCCCTGCTTTCTCCTCTAGGGTTTTGATGGTTTCCTGTCTCACATTCAGGTCCTTTATCCATTTTGAGTTTGTTTTTGTGAATGGTGTAAGAAAGTCGTCTAGTTTCCTTCTTCTGCATGTTGCTGTCCAGTTCCCCCAGCACCATTTGTTAAAGAGACTGTCTTTTCTCCATTGGATACTCTTTCCTGCTTTGTCAAAGATTAGTTGGCCATACTTTTGTGGTTCTAGTTCTGGGGTTTCTATTCTATTCCATTGGTCTATGTGTCTGTTTTTGTGCCAATACCATGCTGTCTTGATTACAGCTTTGTAGTAGAGGCTAAAGTCTGGGATTGTGATGCCTCCCACTTGGGTCTTCTTCAATATTACTTTGGCTATTTGGGGCTATTTGTGGTTCCATACGAATTTTAGGATTGCTTGTTCTAGCTTCGAGAAGAATGCTGGTGCAATTTTGATTGGGATTGCATTGAATGTGTAGATACCTTTGGGCAGTATTGACATTTTAATATTTATTCTTCCAATCCATGAGCATGGGTTGTTTTCCCATTTCTTTGTATCTTCTTCAATTTCCTTCATAAGCTTTCTGTAGTTTTCAGCATCCAGATCTTTTACATCTTTGGTTAGGTTTATTCCTAGGTATTTTATGCTTCTTGGTGCAATTGTGAATGGGATCAGTTTCTTTATTTGTCTTTCTGTTGCTTCATTATTAGTGTATAAGAATGCACCTGATTTCTGTACATTGATTTTGTGTCCTGCGACTTTGCTGAATTCACGTATCAGTTCTAGCAGACTTTTGGTGGAGTCTCTCAGGTTTTCCATGTATAGTATCATGTCATCTTCAAAAAGTGAAAGCTTGACTTCATCTTTGCCAATTTTGATGCCTTTGACTTCCTTTTGTTGTCTGATTTCTGATTCCAGCACTTCCAACACTATGTTAAACAACAGCGGTAAGAGTGGACATCCCTGTCCTGTTCCTGATCTCAGGGGGAAAGCTCTCAGTTATTTCCCATTGAGGATGATATTAGCTGTGGGCTTTTCATAAATGGTTTTTGTGATGTTTAAGTATGTTCCTTCTATCCAGACTTTCTTGAGGGTTTTTATTAAGAAAGATGCTGAATTTTGTCAAATGCTTTTTCTGCATTGATTAACAGGATCATATGGTTCTTATCTTTCTTTTGTTAATGTGATGTATCACATTGATTGATTTGCAAATGTTGACCAGCCCTGCATCCCAGGAATGAATCCCACTTGATCATAGTGAATAATTCTTTTTATATGCTGTTGAATTTGATTTGCTAGTATCTTGTTGAGACGTTTTGCATCCGTATTCATCAGGGATATTGGCCTGTAGTTCCCTTTTTTTTTTTTACTGGGTCTCTATCTGGTTTGGGAATCAAAGTAATGCTGGCTTCAGAGAATGGGTCTGGAAGTTTTCCTTCACTTTCTGTTTTTTGGAACAGCTTGAGATGGATAGGTATTATCTCTGCTTTAAATGTCTGGTAGAATTCCCCTGGGAAGCCATCTGGTCCTGGACTCTTATTTGTTGGGGGATTTTTGATAACTGATTCAATTTCTTTGCTGGTTATGGGTCTGTTCAAGCTTTCTATTTCTTCCTGTTTGAGTTTTGGAAGTGTATGGGTGCTTAGGAATTTGTCCATTGCTTCTAGGTTGTCCAGTTTGTTGGCACATAATTTTTCATAGTATTCCCTGAGAATTGCTTGTATTTCTGAGGGATTGGTTGTAATAATTCCATTTTCATTCATTATTTTATCTATTTGGGTCATCTCCCTTTTCTTTTTGAGAATCCTGGCTAGAAGTTTATCAATTTTGTTTATTTTTTCAAAAAACCAACTCTTGGTTGCATTGATCTGCTCCACAGTTTTTTTTTTTTAGCTTCTATATTGTTTATTTCTGCTCTGATCTTTATTATTTCTCTTCTTCTGCTGGGTTTGGGGTTTCTTTGCTGTTCTGATTCTAGTTCCTTTAAGTGTGCTGTTAGATTTTATATTTGGTATTTTTCTTGTTTCTTGAGATAGGCCTGGATTGCAATGTAGTTTCCTCTTAGGACTGCCTTCACTGCATACCAAAGCGTTTGGATTGTTGTATTTTCATTTTCATTTGTTTCCATATATTTTTAAATTTCTTCTCTAATTGCCTGGTTGACCCATTCATTCTTTAGTAGGGTGTTCTTTAACCTCCATGCTTTTGGAGGTTTTCCAGACATTTTCCTGTGGTTGATTTCAAGCTTCATCGCATTGTGGTCTGAAATATGCATGGTATCATCTCAATTCTTGTATTCTTATGAAGGGCTGTTTTGTGACCCAGTATGTGATGTATCTTGGAGAATGTTCCATGTGCACTCGAGAAGAAAATATATTCTGTTGCTTTGGGATGCAGAGTTCTAAATATATCTGTCAAGTCCATCTGATCCAGTATATCATTCAGGGCCATTGTTTCTTATTGATCCTGTGTCTAGATGATCTATCCAATGTTTTAAGTGGAGTATTAAAGTCCCCTGCAATTACCACATTCTTATCAATAAGGCTGCTTATGTTTGTGATCAATTGTTTTATATATATTTAGGGGCTTTCATATTCGGTGCATAGACGTTCATAATTGTTAGTTCTTCCTGATGGATAGACCCTGTAACTATTATATAACACCCTTCTTCATCTCTTGTTACAACCTTTAATTTAAAGTCTAGTTTGTCTGATATAAGTATGGCTACTCCAGCTTTCTTTTGACTTACTGTAGCATGACAGATAGTTCTCCATCCCCTCACTTTCAATCTGAAGGTGTCCTCAGGTCTAAAATGAGTCTTGTAGACACGAAATAGATGGGTCTTGTTTCTTTTGTTGTTTTTTTTTTATCCATTATGATACCCTATGTCTTTCAGTTGGAGCATTTAGTCCATTTACATTCAGTGTTATTATAGAAAGATATGGATTTAGAGTCATTGTGATGTCTGTAGGTTTCATGCTTGCAGTGATGTCTCTGGTACTTTGTCTCACAGAATCCCCATTAGGATCTCTTGTAGGGCTGATTTAGTGGTGATGAATTCCTTCAGTGTTTGTTTGCTCGGGAAGACCTTTATCTCTCCTTCTATTCTAAATGACAGACTTGCTGGATAAAGGATTCTCGGCTGCAATTTTTTTTCTGTTCATCACACTGAAGATTTCCTGCCATTCCTTTCTGGCCTGCCAAGTTTCAGTAGATCAGTCTTCCACTAGTCTTATGGGTCTCCCTTTGTAAGTTAGAGCCTATTTATCCCTAGCTTTCAGAATTTTCTCTTTATCCTTGTATTTTGCCACTTTCCCTATGATATGTCGTGCAGAAGATAGATTGAAGTTACATCTGAAGGGAGTTCTCTGTGCCTCTTGGATTTCAGTGCCTTTTTCCTTCCCCAGTTCAGGGAAGTTCTCAGCTCTGATTTCTTCAAGTACACTTTCAGCACCTTTCCCTCTCTCTTCCTCCTCTGGAATCCCAATTATGCATATATTATTTCATTTAATTATATCAATTAGTTCTCTAAGTCTCCCCTCATACTCCTAGATTTTTTTATTTCTCTTTTTCTCAGTTTCTTCTTTTTCCACAATTTTATCTTCTAATTCACCTATTCTCTCCTCTCCCTCTTCAATCCGAGCCGTGGTCACCTCCAATTTATTTTGCAGCTCATTTATAGTATTTATAGTATTTTTTAGCTCCTCCTGGCTGTTCCTTAGTCCCTTGATCTCTGTAGTAATAGACTCTCTGCTGTCCTCTATACTTTTTTCGAGCCCAGCGATTAATTTTATGACTATTATTTTAAATTCATTTTCTTTTATATTGGTTAAAACGTTTTTGATCAGTTTGTTAGCTGTCGCTACTTCCTGGAGTTTCTTGAGGAGAATTCTTCTGTTTCGTTATTTTGGATAGTCCCTGGAGGGGCCCGGAACTGCAGGGCTCTTCCTCTGTGCTGTCTCGAGTAACTTGCGTTGGTGCAGGGCCACAGTCGGACCTGATGTCTGCCCCCAGCCCACCGTTGGGGCCACAGTCAGACTGGTGTGTACCGTATCTTCCCCTCTCCCAGGGGCCGGACTCACTGTGGAGTGGTGTGGCCCTGTGTGTGCTACTTACACACTGCCAGGCTTGTGGTTCTGCTTCAATGGGATATGGCGTATTAGCCGAGGTGGATCCTCAAGGTGCACAGGGGTGGGAGGGGCAGGCTCAGCTCACTTTGCCTTTGGTGGTCCGCTTCAGGAGGGGCCTTGCAGCACTGGAAGGGACACAGACCCGTCGGAGGGATGGATCCGCAGAAGCACAGCATTGGGTGTTTGTGCAGTGCAAGCATGTTTGTGACGGGAACTGGTTCCCTTTGGGATTTTGGCTGGGGGATGGGCGAGGGAGATGGAGCTTCTCAGCGCCTTTGTTCCCCACCAAGCTGAGTTCTGTTCTCCGGGGCTCAACAACTCTCCCTCCTGTTGTCCTTTAGCCCTCCTGTTCTCTGCCCAGAAGAGCTGTTGACTTATAACATTCCAGATGTTAAGTCCCGCTGGCTGTCAGAACATACTCCGTCAGGTCCCTCCGCTTTTGGAAGTCAGACTTGGGGGCTCTGCCTTGCCAGGCAGGCTGCCCCTCCACTGCCCTGGCTCCCTCCCGCCAGTCGGGGTAGTGCGCACCACCCCTCCGCCCTTCCTACTCTCTTCCATGGACCTCTCATCTATGCTTGGCTCAGGAGAGTCCGTTCTGCTAGTCTTCTGGCAGTTTTCTGGGTAAATTACGCAGATGTGGGTGGAATCTAAGTGATCATCAGGACACAGTGAGCCCAGCATCCTCCTACGCTGCCATCTTCCCCCTGAATCATAAATAAATATTTTTAAAAAACAAATGAAAATTTGCCATTTGCAGCAACATGGATGGAGCTAGAAAGTATAATGCTAAGCGAAATAAGTCATTCATGGAAAGACAAATACCATATGATTTCACTTATATATGGAATTTAAGAAACAATAAAAATTAACATTTTATTTTTGAGAGAGTGCAAATGGGGGAGAGGGGCAGAGGGAGGGAGAGAGAGAATCTTAAGCAGGCTCCATGCTCAGAGTAGAGCCAGTTTCAGGGCTTGATCCCACAACCCTGGAGTGGGGTTTTCAACCTGAGCTGAAAAGCAAGAGTTGGATGCTCAACCAACTGAACCACACAGGTGCCTGAAGAAGCAGATATTTTTTTAAGTTTATTTTATTTATTTTGAGAGAGACAGAGGGAGAGAGCAAGCAGGTTAGGGGAAGAGAGAAGAGAGAGAATCCAAAGCAAGCCCCACATTGTAAGCATGGAGCCTGGTGTGGCACTTGATCCCATGAACCCTAAGATCATGCATGGCCTGAGCCAAAATCAGGAGTGGGGTGCTTAACCAACTGAGTAACCCAGGCAAACTCTTTATTAGAGAGATCAAACTGATGTTTATGAGAGGGAGGTGGGTGGGGGAATGAGTTAAATAGGTGATGGGGATTAAGAAGTGTACTTGTTGTGACAAGTGCCAGGTGATGTAGGGAATTTTTGAATCACTAATTTGTATACCTGGAACTAATATAACATTGTATTTTAACTTACTGGAGTTAAAATAAAAACTTAAAAAAACCAATGAGATATTACCTCATGCCTGTCAGAGTGGCTAAAATCAAAAAGATAAGCGGGGCGCCTGGGTGGCTCGGTCGGTTGAACATCCGACTTCGGCTCAGGTCATGATCTCGCGGTCTGTGAGTTCGAGCCCCACGTCGGGCTCTGTGCTGACAGCTCAGAGCCTGGAGCCTGTTTCGGATTCTGTGTATCCCTCTCTCTCTGACCTTCCCCCGTTCATGCTCTCTCTCTCTCTGTCTCAAAAATGAATAAATGTTAAAAAAAAAAAAAGATAAGAAACAACAAGTGTTGGTGAAGGAAAAAAAGGAACGCTCATTTACTCTTGTTGGGAATGTAAATTGGTATAGCCACTGTAGATAACCATATGCAGGTTCCTCAAATGATTAAAATTAGAAATGCCATATCATCTAATATTTCCACTGTTCGGTATTTACCCAGGGAAAAGGAAAACACTAACTCTGAAAGATATATGCACCCCTATGTTTATTGCAGTATTATTTATAATAGATAGCAAAGACATGGAAGAAATGTAAGTATCCATTAATAAACAAATGTGTAAGGGAAATGTGGTATATATGCACTATGGATATTACACAGTTATAAAAAAAAAGGATGAGATCATGCCATTTGAGATAACATAGATGAACCTAGAGGGTGTTATGCTAAGTGAAATAAGTCAGACTGAGAAAGAAAAATAGCTTATTATTCCACTCACAAATGGAGTTTTTAAAAAAATGAATAAACAAAAAGCATAATCAGAACTATAAATACAGAGAAAAAAATGATGGTGGTTAGAGCAGAGTGGGTGGGGGATTGGCAAAATGGATGAAGAGGAGAGGGGAATACAGGCCTCCAGTTAGGGAATGAATAAGTCACAGGAATAAAAAGGAGAGCATAAGGAATACAGTCAATGATATCATAATAGTGATGTAAAAGGACAGATGGTAGCTACATTTGTGAACATAGCACAGTGTACAAACTTGTCAAATAACTAAGTTGTACACCTGAAACTAATGTAACATTGTGTGTCAAGGATACTCAAACTTAATTTTTTTAACAAAACAGAAAGCATATACTTGCAAGGTAAGGAGTATGGTCTTTATTCTGTGAGTTGGGGGAAGCCACTGCAAGTTTGTGGGTAGGGGATTAGCCACAGAATTTAAATTTTTCAGCAGTATATGGGATACTCTGGAATGGGGAAACTTTGAAATATCATAACATTGGTAAGAGACTATTGAATCAACCATGAAGGAGATATGAAATATGATTCTTGCAGTAGGAATGGAAGGAAGGGAATGAATTAAAAAGGCTTGATGAAGACAGAACTAATAAGAATTAGCAGTTATTTAAATGAAGGAGTGGTGTCATTTTTCCCAGAAGAAGGGCCTTTTAAAAGCTGTACCAGATTTAAGTCTGTAAAATTGTACCATGGGCATTACTGGCTCCAGACATTCACGTATACTGTTTTCCTCCCTTGCTTGTCTGAATAGTTGCTTACTATTATATTCCTGGATTTCTGATCTCTAATAGTCTTATATCCAATTTTCCATAGTTATGTTGGACATTACATTTTATACCTTTTGGACTTAATTAAATGACTTACTGATATGCCTCCAACTTGTTTCTCTATGGTAGTGCTTTATGTCTCAAATCTCCTAGGCATATGGTAGAGGCATGGATCAATATTTTTTAAATGTGAGCCTAGGAACACATGTTGGAGTAAAATAATGAGTTTACTTTTAGAAATTTTGAGATGTCAATACGACAAGCATATGGTGGAAAGTATTTGTGGAATTGGTGAAAAGAGTTATCCGAACCATGGAATGATACCTTTTGATTTATAGTTTAAATATAGATTTTCATAAACTGCAAATTATCTTTTGAATCAAACATGTAATCTATAAAAATGATGACAAGCAGCAAGTTCTAATGTGTTCTGTTGATTATTATTTTGGGCAACTATGTATGATCAGTATAATTGTTCCTTGCTTACAGAAATTTATCATATTCTCAAATTATTGTAATCTTGTATATTTATACATATATTCATTTATATTTTATCATCAGCGATCTGTATTCATTTAAAGCAGAATCCATGACAATATTTAAACATAACTTCCCTTATTAATTTTTATATACACAATTACTGGGAGTTTAAATTTCACATGGCTATTTTTAATAATGAGAACAGACATTTCAGTGTAATTAAAAGGGAGAAAATTAAGACAAATAATTCATTTTTTCTCCTTAATATTTTAATTTTGTTTTTGCTACCTCATGATTTCCCCATTATTTCGCTTCATAACTTCATTATTATTAATTGACTTGTGGGCTATATTTATAGAAATTAAAGTAGTGACAATGAATATACAAGAGAAGAGGCTCTTGTTACCTTCTTAACTCCAATTCCTTGAGTATTGCTTAAAATAAAATCTAGCAGGTGACATCAATATTTATGCTGAAAATTCTGACTCAGGATTTGATAAGTACTCATTTAGCTATGTAATTTCCTTTGCAGCTTGATGGGGTCTCTAATGTCTTTTACCACCCCCCCCCATCTTTTATGATTGTTTTATAGTTCAAAATGTCTCAGTATAATATTTACCTCATTTATAAGTTGGAAAGTTAGAATTACCAGACTTAAGATATAGAGGAATACAACATGGTGGAGAAGTAGGGGGACCTGAAGTTCCCTCATCCCTCGAACACAGCAGTGTTGAGGCCAAAGGACTTTGAATTCCAAGAGTCCGGGCTGCAGAATGACAGAGACGTCTCCAAGGGCCCACGGAGACAACCTGGCGGGCCACAGATGCGTGATTGCTATCTGGGAGAGATAAAACATGTGGCATAAGCACAGAGGGCAGGGATCCCCTTCTGTGGAGAGACAAATGGAAGAGAAAGAGAGGCTGTGGAAGTATAGGAATGCATTTGGACAAGGGAAAAACCACAGACCCAGGATCTGAAAAAAATAAAAAACAGACAAAGATCCAATCTCTAACTGAGGGGCTTTCTCCGGGCTGGGGCCAGCTGCCTTGTTCGTGCACCTGAGGAGGAGGGGAGCCAGCCCCAGGCTCAATAACTAGTTGAGAGGCACAGTCCACAGTGGGAGAAAGCAATCCCCTCCCTTGAGTGCTGTTGGAAGAAGGTATATAGCCATTCAAAAGACAAAGGACCCTGCCGGTACCTACCAGCCAGAGGCCATCTATTGGCAGGGCAGAACGGCACTTCCCCTGAACCGGGATACAGGGAGTGGGAACCTTTAAGACATTGGAGTTTAAATGCCAGCTGAGTGCCTGCAAGGTGTGAGAGTCGGCAGAGCAGGACAAACTGCCTCATTCACACCCACATGGCACTATGAGGAGGCCCTCTATCAGTGGGGTGGAGTGGCACTTCCCTGGAACTGGTACATGTGGAGCAGGACCCTTTAAGACATCTGGGTTTGAATCCAAGATGAGCCATAGGGAGGCGGGGGAGATTGTATAGCAAAACAAATAAATAAAGAAACCAAAAAAAAAAAAAAACAAAAAACTAACTTCTGGTGCCCCTACAGTACTGTGAATACAGCCTGAGCAGAGTGGTTTGGGATACCCAGTCCATGGAGGAAAGACTGGGGTGTCACCATTTTTCTCCCCATCACCAACAAAATGGGGCTACAGGGAAGGGACAGCCAGCCAACAGTGGAGGTGGGACATACCTACACCAAACCACGCCTCTCTGTGCCTGGTAACTGCTTATCTACCAAAGTGAGATTGAAGCTGACCAACCAGATAGCCCCTCCTCCAGACCAGTGCTGCACCGCTTCCAAAGCACCCAGAGGTTTTACATTTTCTGATTTAATTCTTGAACAATTCATATTTCATTCCATATATATATATATATATATATGGAAAATTTATATATATACATATGGAAAATTTACATATATATGGAAAATTTATATATATATATAAATATATATATATATATATTTATATATATATATAAATATAAATATATATATATAATTTTTTTCTTCCTTTTCTCCTTATTTCTTCCCTTCTCTAGTCTGGATATTCTGGTTGTTGGTTTGTTTAAGCAGACATATTTAATCTGTTCTCTTTACACCTGTTCTATATCTCCGTTATTTCCCTCTCCCTCTCTCTGGATTAAGCTGTATAGTTTCTTTGCTTGGTCAATTTTCTTGTCTTTTGCTCCACCCCTGTCATTTCTCTCTTTGTATTGGATAAGGCCTCTTCCACCACTACCCCCACTTCTTCTTCTTTTTTTTTTTTTTTTTTCCCCAGGGTTACTTCAACAAACAAATCAAAGCACACCTGGTGCAGGGTCCAAATCATCATTATGAGTAGGGAGATAAAGCAACCAGAGTCACAACAGAGAGCATGTAACACACTCCAAAAAACACCTCCTGAAGGGCCAGGCCCTGGGCAGGCTATAAATCCTCTTTAATATAGTAGTGTTTTCAGGTGCAGGACACATAACAAGCTTTTAAAACACTTAAGAGACAGAAAACTAGCCAAAATGATGAAACAGAAGAATTTTCCTAAAAAGAAATTCCAGGAAGAAATGATGGCTAAAGAATTGATCAAAAATGATATAAACAATATAACTGAACAAGAATTTAGAATAATAGTCATAAGACTAATTGCTGGGCTTGAAGAAAAGCATAGAAGACAGCAGAGAATCTGCTACAGAGATCAAGGAACTAAAAAGTAGTCATGACGAATTAAGAAATGCAATAAATGAGGTCCAAAATAAACTAGATGCAGTGACAGTGAGGGGTAAAGAGTCAGAGGGGAAAATAGGTGAAGATAAGATTATGGAAAAAGATGAAGCTGAGAAAAGAGACATAAAAAAATTCTAGACCACAAAGCAAGATTTAGAGAATTAAGTGATTCAATCAAACATAATAGTGTCCATATCAAGGAGTTCCAGAAGAAGAAGGAGAAGGAGAAGAAGAAGGATGAGAAGGAGGAGAAGGAGAAGAAGGCGGAGGAGGAGGAGGAGAAGGAGGAGGAGAAGGAGAGGAAGGAGGAGGGGGAGGAGGAGGAGGAGGAGGAGAAGGAGAAGGAGAAGAAGAAGAAGAAGAAGAAGAAGAAGAAGAAGAAGAAGAAGAAGAAAGAGAGAGAGAGAGAGAGAGAGAAAGAAAGAAAGAAAGAAAAAGAAAGAAAGAAAGAAAGAAAGAAAGAAAGAAAGAAAGAAAGAAAGAAAGAAAGAAAGAAAGAGAAAGAGAGAGAGAGAAAGGGGCGGAAGGTGTACTTGAACAAATCATAGCTGAGAACTTCCCCAATCTGGGAAAGGAAACAGACATTGAAATCCACGAGGCACAGAGAACTCCCTTCAGAGGTAACTTGAGTCCGTCTGCACAACATACCATAGTGAAACTGGCAAAATACAGAGATAGAGAATTCTGAAAGCATCTAGGGACAAACAGGCCTTAACCTACAAGGGTAGACACATAAGGGTTGTAGCAGACCTATCTACTGAAACTTGGCAGGCCAGAAGGGAGTGGCAGGAAATATGCAATGTGCTGAATAGGAAAAATATGCAGCCCAGATCCTTTATCCAGCAAGCATGTCACTCAGAATAGAAGGAGAGCTTTTGTTTTCCCAAACAAAAACTGAAGGAGTTCATCACATTAAACCAGCCCTACAAGAGATCCTAAGAGGGACTCTGTGAGTGGAATGTTACAAAAAAAACAAAGGACCAGAGACATCACCACAAGCATGAAAGATACAGATAATACAATGACACTAAATCCATATCTTTCAATAATAACACTGAATGTAATTGGACTAAATGCTCCAATCAAAAGACATAGGGTATCATAATGGATAAAAAACAATGTCCATCTATTTGCTGTCTACAAGAGACTCAATTAGACCTGAGGACACCTTCAGATTGAAAGTGAGGGGATGGAGAACCATCTATCATGCTACTGGAAGTCAAAAGACCACTGAAGTAGCCATACTTAACCAGACAAACTAGATTTTAAACTAAAGTCTGTAACAAGAGATGAAGAAGGGCATTATATAATAATTATGGGGTCTATCCATCAAGAACTAACAATTATAAATATTAATGCACCCAATTTGATGGAACCCAAATATATAAAATAATCACAGACATGAGCAATCTTATTGATAGCAATGCAGTAACTGCAGGTGACTTTAATACTCCACTTACAACAATGGGCAGATCATCTAGACAGAAAATCAATAAGGAAACAATCGCCCTGAATGACATAGTGGACCAGATGGACTTGACAAATATAGTCAGAACTTTTCATCCTAAAGCAACAGAATACACATTTTTCTAGAGTGCACATGGAACATTCTCCAAGATAGATCACATACTGGGTCACAAAACAGCCCTCAATAAGTACAAAAAAATTGAGATCATACCATGAACACTTTCGTATCACAATGCTATTAAATTTGAAATCAACCACAGGAAAAGTGCTAGAACTGATATGTGAATTCAGCGAACTTGCAGCATATAAAATCAATGTACAGAAATCGGTTGCACTTCTATACACCAATAATGAAGCAACAGAAAGAGAAATAAAGAAATTGATCCCATTTACAATTGTATCAAGAGCCATAAAGTACCGAGGAGTAAACTTAACCAAAGATGTAAAAGATTTGTATGCTGAAAATCATAGAAAGCTTATGAAGGAAATTGAAGAAGACACAAAGAAATGGAAAAACATCCCATACTCATGGACTGGAAGAATAAATATTTTTTAAAATATCAATACTACCCAAAGCAATCTACACATTCAATGCCATCCAAATCAAAATTGCACCAGCATTCTTCTCAAAGCTAGAACAATCCTAAAATTTGTATGGAACCACAAAAGACCCTGAATAGCCAAAGTAATATTGAAGAAGAGAAAAAAAGTGGGAGGCATCAGAATCCCAAACTTTAGCCTTTACTACAAAGCTATAATCATCAAGACATCATGGTATTGGCACAAAAACAGACACATAGATCAATGGAATAGAATAGAGAACCCAGAATTGGACCCACAAATGTATGGCCAACTAATCTTTGACAAAGCAGGAAAGAGTACCCACTTGAAAAAAGACAATATCTTTAGCAAATGGTTCTGGGATAACTGGACAGCAACATGCAGAAGAATGAACCTGGACCACTTTCTTACACCATACACAAAAATAAACTCAAAATGCATGAAAGACCTGAATGTGAGACAGTAAACCATCAAAACCCTAGAGGAGAAAACAGGCAACATCCTCTTTGACCTCAGCTGCAGTAATGTCTTGCTCGACAGGTCTCCAGAGGCAAGGGAATTAAAAGCAAGTATGAACTATTTAACCATCAAGATAAAAGTCTTCTTCACAGCAAAGGAAACAAACAACAAAACTAAAAGGCAACCGACGAAGTGGGAAAAGATATTTACAAATGACATATCGAATAAGGGGTTCGTATCCAAAATCTATAAAGGACTTCACAAACTCAACACCTGAAAAACAAATAATCCAGTGGAGAAATGGGCAGAAGACCTAAGTAGACACTTTTCCAAAGAAGACATGCAGGTGGCCAACAGATACATGAAACGATGCTCAACTTCACTCATCATCAGGGAAATACAAATCAAAAACACACTGAGCTACCACCTCACATGAGTCAGAGTGGCTAAAATTAACAACTCAGGAGACAACAGATGCTGGTGAGGATGTGGAGAAACAGAAACCCTCTTGCACTGTTGGTGGGAATACAAACTGGTGCATCCATTCTGGAAAACAGTGTGGAGATTCCTCAAAAAATTAAAAATAGAACTATCCTACGACCCAGCAATAGCACTGCTAGGAATTTATCCAAAGGATACAAGAGTGCTGATGCATAGGGGCATATGTACCCCAATGTTTATAGAAGCACTTTTAACAATAGCCGAATTATGGAAAGAGCCTAAATGTCCATCCACTGACGAATGGATAAAGAAGATGTGGTTTATATATACAATGGAATACTACATGGCAATGAAAAAGAATGAAATCCTTTCATTTGCAACAACATGGACGAACTGGAGGGTATAATGCTAAGTGAAATCCATCAGAGAAAGACAGGTGTCATGTGTTTTCACTCATGTGGATCTTGAGAAACTGAACAGAAGACCATGGGAGAAGGAAAGGGGGAAAATATTTACAGAGAGGGAAGATGCCAAAACATAAGAGACTCTTAAATACAGGAAACAAATTGAGGGTTGGGGGGCAGGGAAGAGGGGAAAATGGGTGATGGGCATTGGGGAGGGTACTTGTTGGGATGAGCACTGGATGTTGTGTGTAAGCGATGAATCATGGTAATCTACCCCCAAAACCAAGAGCATGTTGTATACACTGTATGTTAGCCAGCTTGACAGTAAATTATATTAAAAAAAAATAATTCCCAGACTTAAAAATTTAACCCCAAGTGACTTAAATTGTGTGTGCTTCCTTTCTTTTTGAAGACAGCACTACTTTAATAGTAGTGATATTTGTATGTAGTTTCTTCACTGATTTAAATCTACTGAGTGTATGCAAGGATACAAGGATGAGGAAATAATTCAGTATATCAAGCCACAAATCAAGAATCACACTATATTATTATTTTGTTATTTATTTACTTGATTTATTATTTTTATAATTTCCATACACGTTAGTTAGCATATAATACAATAATGATTTCAGGAATAGAATCCTGTGATTCATCCCCTACATGTAACATCCAGTGCTCATCCCAATAAGTGTCTTCCCCAATACCCCTTGCCCATTTAGCCCATCCCCCCACCCACAACCCCTCCAGAAACCCTCAGTTTGTTCTCTGTGTTTAAGGGTCTATTATGTTTAGTCCCCCTCCATGTTTTTATATTATTTTTGCTTCCCTTCCCTTATGTTCATCTTTTTGGATTTTAAATTCCACATATGAGTGAAGTCATATGATATTTGTCTTTCTCTGACTAATTTCACTTTGCATAATACACTCTAGTTCCATCCATGTTGTTGCAAATGGCAAGACATCATTCTCTTTGATGGCTGAGTAATATATACCACATCTTCTTTATCCATTCATCAGTCAATGTACAATTGGGCTCTTTCCATACTTTGGCTATTGTTGATAGTGCTGCTATAAACATTGGGGTGCATGTGCCCCTTCGAAACAGCACACCTGTATCCTTGGGATAAATACCTATTAGTTCAATTGCTGGGTGGCAGGGTAGTTTTAGTTTTAATTTAATACTGTTTTCTACAGTGGCTGTACCAGTTTGCATCCCCACCAGCAGTGCAAAAGGGTCCTTCTTTCTCCATATCCCAGCCAACATCTCTCGTGGCCTGAGTTGTTAATTTTAGCCATTCTGATTGGTGTGAGGGGGTATCTCATTGTGGTTTTGATTTGTATTTCCCTGATGATGAGTGATGTGGAGCATTTTTTTATGTGTCCGTTAGTCATCTGGATGTCCTCTTTGGAAAAGTGTCTATTCGTGTATCTTGCCCATTTCTTCACTGGATTATTTGTACTTTGGGTGTTGAGTTTGATAAGTTCTTTAAAGATTTTGAATACTAAGCCTTTATCTGATATGTCATTTGCAAATATCTTCTCCCATTCCAGTTGTTGCCTTTTAGTTTTGCTGGTTGTTTCTTTCACTGTGCAGAAGCTTTTTATCTTGATTAAGTCCCAATCGTTCATGTTTGCTTTTGTTTCCCTTGCCTCCGGAAACGTTGAGTAAGAAGTTGCTGCAGCCAAGATCAAAGAGGTTTTGCCTGCTTTCTCCTTGAGGATTCTGATGGCTTCCTGTCTTACATTTAGGTCTTTCATCCATTTTGAGTTTATTTTTGTGTATGGTGTAAGAAAGTGGTCCATGTTCATTTTTCTGCATGTCACTGTCCAATTTTCCCACCATCAGTTGCTGAAGAGACTGTCTTTATTCCATTGGATATTCTTTCCTGCTTTGTCAAAGATTAGTTGGCCATACGTTTGTGGGTCCATTTCTGGGTTATGTCCACTCTAAATGTTGGTGAGTATGTAGCAACTGATTTATCATATGGTGATAACATGGTATGTTATTATATATGGTAAATTCCTATAAAAGAAACAGAATAAAAGAGCAAAACGTCTTTGGGAAGTGGTCTGGCAGTTTCTCATAAAGTTAAGCGTCACCTACTTCTCAATATTTACACAAAAAGTAAAAACATATGCACAAAAAGTGCACGTTTTAGAGTATAATCAGAGTAACTGATTCAAAATAGCCCAAATCCTGAAATGACCAAAATGCCCACAATACAGAATAGAATTTTAAAAATATGGCTTACCCATCAAATACAATACTAGTCAGCATTAAAAAGAAACTAACACACAACATTATGAGCAAACCTCCAAACATAGTGGTTGTCAACCTGAGACAGTTTTGCTCTGCCCACCTGGGAGGTATTAATAATACTTGGAGACATTTTTTTTAATGTAAGAAATTATCTTTTTTAAAGTTTATTTATCTGAGAGAGAGAGCATGCAAGAGCAGGAAGAGGGGCAGAGAAAGAGAGAGAGAATCCCAAGCAGGCTCCACACTCAACATGGAGCTGGATGAGGGTCTCCATCCCCTGACCATGAGATCATGACCTGAGCCAAAATCAAGAGTCGATCACTTAAAAGACTGAGCCATCCAGGTGCCCCAATACTTGGAGACATTTTTGGTTACCACAATGGGGCGCAGTGGGACATGCTACTGGTATTTAGTAGGTAGAGACCAGGGATGTTGCTAAGGATTTTACACACAGGATACCCTCACAACAAATAATTATCTGTCTCAAAATATCAATAGTGCTGCTTGTTAAGAAAGCCCAAGTTTTGCTGAGAAAAAGAAGGAAGATAAAAAAAGTACCTAATTTATTATTACATTTTTAAAAAGTTCTAGAACTTGAAACATCTGTGGTGGAATAAATCAGAAAAAATTTGCTTCTTTAAAGGATAGGACAGGTATTGACTAGGAAGAAAATGAAGGATGTTCTGGGGTAAAGTAAATGTTCTGTATTATCAAATAAGATCACATCTTGACTTAAATAAGCAGACATTTCATTTGAAAGGATTATTGCAGTAAAGGGAGGGGGCTGTTACAATAGGAAGAATACTAAGAACATATGATTTGAGTGTTTGATTTGTTATTCAGAAAAGGGCTTTTCTTTTATAGGTAAGAGTAAACAAGGCTCAAGAAAGAGTGGTGTAATCGGACAGATGGTTTTACCCTGAAGCCAGCCTATTTTCAGAAGGGACCATTAAGGAGGGTCTTTGTGCTGGTTCAGGGCAAGGGTGGGTCTAATTTCAGGGGCTTAGAGAAGGAGAGAAATTTAACTACATTTTGGTTAGCAAACATTTTGTTCCAGTACTTAGTACTGACCCTTTTACGTGGAGAAGCTTCTTTGCAGTAAGAGGGCATTGAAATAATGGTAAAGATAGCCGTGAGATTTAAGATAGTTAAATGAAATCTAATTTCCAAGGGAGAAAGCGTCCCTCTGGAGGTGGCTGTCTTCCTTATTATAACTTTACAACTTTGACAAAATTATGGTTTTTGGCAGATGGGACAAAAGAGTACCACTTGTTCCAGGTAAGGAGTGAAGTTTACCTGCTAATATTGGTGAAAGAGTTGATATTTTTTTTCCCCCCATGATTGGTAATCTCGTGAAGGTATAGTACAAATTTTGAGTGAAGGACTGAGTATAGGTGAAGTAGTCTTCTGGGTGTCTCAGAATGTCATCTGAGTGGAAACAGTATCGATCTTGTTTCTAATTGGTCTTTTAATATTCAGGAGCCTTAAAATAAGATATTTTTATTTCCTTGATTGGAAGATGAGGTGCTAAGTGGGATAAATAATATCTTGTCTGATTACAATGGGATTGGGACAGATTTATAAACTTCTAACACACATTATAAGATAATGACTTTCATATTGCTTGAAGTGTTTTATTTCCAATATAAGCATTGGTTTTGAGTGTAATCACCTCTTCTGGTAATGTTAAGGCTTTAGAAGGTTAACCAACTATTTCCCATTTTTGATTGGTATTCCAGCTGCACTCATAAATCCCTTGGCTTTCTATAACATACCAAAGTCATGTAATACTCCAAGTGTATCCACTCTGTGTATAGACATTACCTCTCCTATCCTTAGCTAAAGTGCATGATCTGGCAAGAGCCATGAATTTTGCAATCCGGGTTGATTTTGCATTGGGTAGAGATTCATATTCCACAGGGTTTAGGAAATTTGTGATGGTATATTCTACAAGGAAACACTATTTTGATGTGCAGAGGTATGAACCATGAGCAAAGAGAATGAGACCTATATCTACAAGAGGAATTTCAGCAATACCTCGGTGGAGAAAGGTTAAGGTTTCAGTGGCTGAAATGCATTTTATGTGATCACTCTTCAATCAGAAGAGAAAGAAGTTTAGTGGGATTAAGGTTTTGAAAATGCTGTTTAGGAATGTGACAAAGAGTAGAAAATAACGTTGGAAATAGAAGCAAAAAGGATCTCATAAGATGTGGGAAAAGGTTGAAAAATGTTGCATATTTTCAGTCAGGAGACATTTTTGGAAAACATAGGGTATATAAATATTCAAAGTATAACCTAGCCCATAAATTGTGATTTGAGCACATTTCTAGAATAAAAGTAAAGTATCCAATGTGCCTCTGGTTCCTGTTATGTTTCTGAGATGCTTAAAGTATATCCTGTCTCACAAATAAATAGAAAAAAGGGCAAGGAATTTGGGAGCTCCAAGTTGGAGACAGATGAAAGGGAGATTTTAAAGGATTCATATGCTCTTAAGATACTGACACCCATTGTATGAATTCAGACAATGTTTCTATAATCATTTAAAGAGATGTTATAGTAGAGAAATTGGGGGTCAACATTCCACAATAGCTAATCAATCTCAGCTCAGAATTTATCTCTTCATTTCAAGTAAGGCTAATTCAGAATGACCTTGGTACACTCTGGGGACAAAGTTTTTCCCCTAAGGAAGATTATCATGTCCTAAATAATGAGCCTGAGGACTGCAGTATTGTATTTTGTTTCTCAAAACCTTATTCCCCTTTCAAGCCAGAATTTCTGATAGGTATTTGCATATCTGTCAGTGAATTATCAGTTTTACTGAAGAAAATAAATGAGGTGATTTACATATTGAAGGGGTGTTGAATTACATGGGAAAATAAAATCCTTTAATTTTGCATTTACTATCTGAGGAAAACTAAGTGGGGGCTTCCATAAATACCTGAGACATAATAGTCCAAACACATTGTTTATTTTCCAAAGTGAAAGCAAAAGGTCTTCATGAGTTAGTCCTTCAGGAGAACCTAAATATTAATACTACAAGTAGAAAGCAAATATCTGCCAGGTGTCTCGGTGGCTCAGTCGTTAAGCATCTGACTTCAATTTAGGTCGTGATCTCGCAGTTAGTGAGTTCGAGTTCTACATTGGGTGAGCTCCTGACCTGCTTTGGTGAGCTTGATCCATGCATCTGGTGAACATGAGCCCTGCTTCAAGTAAAACTCAAACCCCGCTTTGGCTGAACCCTGCTTCTCTTTCTCTCTCTCTGTCTCTACCCCTTGCTCACTTCTCACTTGCACCCTCCCTCTCTCTCTCTCTCTCAAAAACAGGCAGTATCTGCCTAACAGATTAACAGAGGTTATGAGGTTGTAGAATGATCTATTATCTATGATGGGTATCATGTAATCCAAGAGGTAGAAAAAGTAGTTTAGAAATGGACATATCATATATTAAGATATCTAACACCACCACCAGAGTGGTTTGTGTACTCTGAGAGATCATGGTGGGGAATTGTGAAGTATTAAGAGTGGAATAGGTGGCTCCAGTGTCTGTAAGGAAGTTGGCTGGGTCACCACTGGCTTTTATTTCCTCCATTGTGTTTAAGGGTATTTGGGGGGCAGACAGAAGCAGATCCCTTTGGGGGAGTCATTGAGACTTAGATTTTTTTTCCTTTTGGTTAATCTTTAGTCCAATATCCCTTTTCCTTACAGTATCTATAGGGGTTGTGATCTATGGGAGATTGAAGGGAAGCTGAGGATGGCTTTTGAAGTCCTTAGTATGATTACCCTCAAGTGACTTCAGCTGGAGAGCCATGAGTAAATATTTATAGATTAAGTTTTATTAGCCTGTACATCTTCTTGGTATTTGGCTAAAGCGTGGATCTCAGAAAGGGAGGCATTTTGCCAATTAATGCAATATTTTTGTTGTTGTTTTGTTTTGTATTTAAAAATTTTTTTCAATATATGAAGTTTATTGTCAAATTGGTTTCCATACAACACCCACTGCTCATCCCAAAAGGTGCCCTCCTCAATACCCATCACCCACCCCCCCTCCCTCCCACCCCCCATTACCCTCAGTTTGTTCTCAGTTTTTAAGAGTCTCTTATGCTTTGGCTCTCTTCCACTCTAACCTCTTTTTTTTTCCTTCCCCTCCCCCATGGGTTTCTGTTAAGTTTCTCAGGATCCACATAAGAGTGAAACCATATGGTATCTGTCTTTCTCTGTATGGCTTATTTCACTTAGCATCACACTCTCCAGTTCCATCCACGTTGCTACAAAGGGCCATATTTCATTCTTTCCCATTGCCACGTAGTACTCCATTGTGTATACAAACCACAATTTCTTTATCCATTCATCAGTTGATGGACATTTAGGCTCTTTCCATAATTTGGCTATTGTTGACAGTGCTGCTCTAAACATTGGGGTACAAGTGCTCCTATGCATCAGGACTCCTGTATCCCTTGGGTAAATTCCTAGCAGTGCTATTGCTGGGTCATAGGGTAGGTCTATTTTTAATTTTTGGAGGAACCTCCACACTGTTTTCCAGAGTGGCTGCACCAGTTTGCATCCCCACCAACAGTGCAAGAGGGTTCCCATTTCTCCACATCCTCTCCAGCATCTATAGGCTCCTGGTTTGTTCATTTTGGCCACTCTGACTGGCGTGAGCTGATATCTGAGTGTGGTTTTGATTTGTACTTCCCTGATGAGGAGCGACGTTGAACATCTTTTCATGTGCCTGTTGGTCATCCGGATGTCTTCTTTAGAGAAGTGTCTGTTCATGTTTTCTGCCCATTTCTTCACTGGGTTATTTGTTTTTCGGGTGTGGAGTTTGTTGAGCTCTTTATAGATTTTGGATACTAGCCCTTTGTCTGATATGTCATTTGCAAATATCTTTTCCCATTCCATTGGTTGCCTTTTAGTTTTGTTGGTTGTCCCTTTGCTGTGCAGAAGCTTTTAATCTTCATAAGGTCCCAGTAGTTCATTTTTGCTTTTCATTCCCTTGCCTTTGGGGATGTGTCAAGTAAGAAATTGCTACGGCTGAGGTCCGAGAGGTCTTTTCCTGCTTTCTCCTCTAGGGTTTGGATGGTTTCCTGTCTCACATTCGGTCCTTTATCCATTTTGAGTTTATTTTTGTGAATGGTGTGAGAAAGTGGTCTAGTTTCAATCTTCTGCATGTTGATGTCCAGCTCTGCCAGCACCATTTGTTAAAGAGACTATCTTTTTTCCATTGGATATTCTTTCCTGCTTTGTCAAAGATGAGTTGGCCATACGTTTGTGGGTCTAGTTCTGGGGTTTCTATTCTATTCCATTGGTCTATGTGTCTGTTTTTGTGCCAATACCATGTTGTCTTGATGATGACAGCTTTGTAGTAGAGGCTAAAGTCTGGGATTGTGATGCCTCCTGCTTTGGTCTTCTTCTTCAAAATTACTTTGGCTATTCAGGGCCATTTGTGGTTCCATATGAATTTTAGGATTACTTGTTCTAGCTTCGAGAAGAATGCTCATGCAATTTTGACTGGGATTGCATTGAATGTGTAGATAGCTTTGGGTAGTATTGACATTTTGACAATATTTACTCTTCCAATCCATGAGCACGGAATGTTTTTCCATTTCTTTATGTCTTCTTCAATTTCCTTCATAAGCTTTCTATAGTTTTCAGCATACAGGTCTTTTACATCTTTGGTTAGGTTTATTCCTAGGTATTTTATGCTTCTTGGTGCAATTGTGAATGGGATCAATTTCTTTGTCTTTCTGTTGCTTCATTATTAGTGTATAAGAATGCAACTGATTTCTGTACATTGATTTTGTATCCTGCAACTTTGCTAAATTCATGTATCATTTCTAGCAGACTTATGGTGGAGTCTGTCAGATTTTCCATGTATAATATCATGTCATCTGCAAAAAGTGAAAGCTTGACTTCATCTTTGCCGATTTTGATGCCTTTGATTTCCTTTTGTTGTCTGATTGCTGATGCTAGAACTTCCAACACTATGTTAAACAACAGCGGTGAGAGTGGACATCCCTGTTGTGTTTCTGATCTCAGGGAAAAAGCTCTCAGTTTTTCCCCATTGAGGATGATGTTATCTGTGGGCTTTTCATAAATGGCTTTTATGATGTTTAAGTATGTTCCTTCTATCCCGACTTTCTCGAGGGTTTTTATTAAGAAAGTTTGCTGATTTTTGTCAAGTGCCTTTTCTGTATCGATTGACAGGATCATATGGTTCTTTTCTTTTCTTTTATTAATGTGATGTATCACGTTGATTGATTTGCGAATGTTGAACTAGCCCTGCATCCCAGGAATGAATCCCACTTGATCATGGTGAATAATTCTTTTTATAAGCTGTTGCATTCGGTTTGCTAATATCTTATTGAGAATTTTTGCATCCATATTCATCAGGGATATTGGCCTGTAGTTCTCTTTTTTTACTGGGTCTCTGTCTGGTTTGGGAATCAAAGTAATACTGACTTCATAGAATGAGTCTGGAAGTTTTCTTTCCCTTTCTATTTTTTGGAATAGATTGAGAAAGATAGGTATTATCTCTGCTTTAAAAGTCTGGTAGAACTCCCCCTGGGAAGCCATCTGGTCCTGGAATCTTATTTGTTGGGAGATTTTTGATGACTGATTAAATTTCTTCGCTGGTTATGGGTCTGTTCAAGCTTTCTATTTCCTCCTGATTGAGTTTTGTAAGGGTGTGGGTGTTTAGGAATTTGTCCATTGCTTCTAGGTTGTCCAGTTTGTTGGCATATAATTTTTCATAGTATTCCCTGATAATTCCTTGTATCTCTGAGGGATTGGTTGTAATAATTCCAATTTCATTCATGATTTTATCTATTTGGGTCATCTCCCTTTTCTTTTTGAGAAGCCTGGCTAGAGGTCTATCAATTTTGTTTATTTTTTCAAAAAACCAACTCTTGGTTTCATTGATCTGCTCTACAGTTTTTTAGCTTCTATATTGTTTATTTCTGCTCTGATCTATATTATTTCTCTTCTTCTGCTGGGTTTAGGCTGTCTTTGCTGTTCTGCTTCTATTTCCTTTCGGTGTGCTGTTAGATTTTGTATTTGGGATTTTTCTTGTTTATTGAGATAGGCCTGGATTGCAATGTAGTTTCCTCTCAGGACTGCCTTCGCTGTATCCCAAAGCGTTTGGATAGTTGTATTTTCATTTTTGTTTGTTTCCATATATTTTTTAATTTCTTCTCTAATTGCCTGGTTGACCCATTCGTTCTTTAGTAGGGTGTTCTTTAACCTCCATGCTTTTGGAGGTTTTCCAGACTTTTTCCTGTGGTTGATTTCAAGCTTCATAGCATTGTGGTCTGAAAGTATGCATGGTATGATCTCAATTCTTGTATTCTTATGAAGGGCTGTTTTGTGACCCAGTATGTGATCTATCTTGGCGAATGTTCCATGTGCACTCGAGAAGAAAGTATATTCTGTTGTTTTGGGAAGCAGAGTTCTAAATATATCTGTCAAGTCCATCTGATCCAATGTATCAATCAGGGCCCTTGTTTCTTTATTGACCGTGTGTCTAGATGATCTATCCATTTCTGTAAGTGGAATAGTAAAGTCCCCTGCATCTACCACATTCTTATCAATAAGGTTGCTTATGTTTGTTATGAATTGTTTTATATATTTGGGGGCTCCTGTATTTGACACATAGACATTTATAATTGTTAGCTCTTCCTGGTGGATAGACCCTGTGATTATTATATAAGGCCCTTCTTCATCTCTTGTTGCAGCCTTTAATTTAAAGTCTAGTTCGTCTCATATAAGTATGGCTACTCCAGCTTTCTTTTGACTTCCAGTGACATGATAAATAGTTCTCCATCCCCTCACTCTCAATCTGAAGGTGTCCTCAGGTCTAAAATGAGTCTCTTGTAGACAGCAAATAGATGGGTCTTGTTTTTTTATCCATTCTGATACCCTATGTCTTTTGGTTGGCGCATTTAGTCCATTTACGTTCAGTGTTATGATAGAAAGATATGGGTTTAGAGTCATAGTGATGTCTGTAGATTTCATGCTTGTAGCGATGTCTCTGGTACTTTGTCTCACAGAATCCCCCTTAGGATATCTTGTAGGGCTGGTTTAGTGGTGACAAATTCCTTCAGTTTTTGTTTGTTTGGGAAGACCTTTATCTTTCCTTCCATTCTAAATTCTAGACTTGCTGGATAAAGGATTCTCGGCTGCATATTTTTTCTGTTCATCACATTGAAGATTTCCTGCCATTCCTTTCTGGCCTGCCAAGTTTCAGTAGAGAGATCGGTCACGAGTCTTATAGGTCTCCCTTTATATGTTAGAGCGTGTTTATCCCTCGCTGCTTTCAGAATTTTCTCTTTATCCTTGTATTTTGCCAGTTTCACTATGATTTGTCATGCAGAAGATCGATTCAAATTACGTCTGAAGGGAGTCCTCTGTGCCTCTTGGACTTCAATGCCTTTTTCCCTCCCCAGATCAGGGAAGTTTTCAGATATTATTTCTTCAGGTATACCTTCAGCACCTTTCCCTCTCTCTTCCTCCTCTGAAATACCAATTACGCGTAGATTATTTCTCTTTAGTGCATCACTTTGTCCTCTAATTTGCCCCTCATACTCCTGGATTTTTTTATCTCTCTTTTTCTCAGCTTCTTGTTTTTCCATAATTTTATGTTCTAATTCACCTAGTCTCTCCTCTGCCTCTTCAATCCGAGCCTTGATTGTCTCTATTTTATTTTGCAGCTCATTGATAGCATTTTTTAGCTCCTCCTGGCTGTTCCTTAGTCCCTTGATTTCTGTAGCAATAGATTCTCTGCTGTCCTTTATACTGTTTTCAAGCCCAGCAGTTAATTTTATGACTATTATTCCAAATTCACTTTCTGTTATATTGTTTAAATTCTTTTTGATCAGTTCATTAGCTGTTGTTATTTCCTGGATGTTTTTCTGAGGGGAATTCTTCCATTTCATCATTTTGGATAGTCCCTGGAGTGGTGCGGGACAGCAGGGCATTTCCCTTGTGCTGTCTTGAATAACTTGCATTAGTGGGCGGGGCCGCAGTCAGAAGGGATGTCTGTCCCAGCCCACCGTTGGGGCCACAGTCAGACTGGTGTGTGCCTTCTCTTCCCCCTCTCCTAGGGGCGGGATTCACTGTGGGGTGGCGTGACCCCTCTGGGCTACTTGCACACTGCCAGGCTTGTGGTGCTGGGGATCTGGCCTATTAGCTGGGGTGGATCAGCAAGGTGCACAGGGACGGGAGGGGCAGGCTCAGCTAGCTTTTCCTTTGGAGATCCGCTTAGGTAGGGGCCCTGCTGCACCAGGAGGGAGTCAGACCGCCAGAAGCACAGTGTTGGGTGTTTGCATGGTGCAAGCAAGTTCCCTGGCAGGAACTGATTTCCTTTGGGATTTTGGCTGGGGGATGGGTGAGGGAGATAGTGCTGGTGAATGCCTTTATTCCCCACCAAGCTGAGTTCTGTTGTCCGGGGCTCAACAACTCTCCCTCCCATTGTCCTCCAGCCCTCCCGTTCTCAGAGCAGAGCTGTTAGCTTATAACCTCCCAGATGTAAAGTCCCGCTTGCTGTCAGAACACACTCCGTCCGGCCCCTCCTCTTTTGCCAGCCAGACTCCGGGGCTCTGCTTGGCCGGCGGGTAGCCTCTCCGCCCCGGCTCCCTCCCGCCAGACCGTGGAGCACGCACCGCCTCTCCGCCCTTCCTACCCTCTTCCATGGGCCTCTCGTCTGTGCTTGGCTCCAGAGACTCCGTTCTGCTAGTGTTCTGGTGGTTTTCTGGGTTATTTAGGCAGGTGTAGGTGGAATCTAAGTGGTCAGCAGGATGCGTGGTGAGCCCAGCGTCCTCCTACGCCGCCATCTTCCCAGGATCTCTGTTTCACATTTTTTAAATTACTGATTCACTTTCATTGCTAGTAATTGGCCTGTTCAAATTTTCTATTTTTTCCTAATTTACTTTTGGATGAGTGTATATTTCTAGGAATTTATCCATGTCTTCCAGGTTGTCAAATTTGTTGGCATATACTTTTTCATAATATTCTCTTATATTTTTTTTTTGTATTTCTGTGGTGTAAGTTTTTATTTCACCCCCTTAATTTCTTATTTTGTTTGAGTCTTCTTTTTTCTTGATGAGTCTGGCTAAAGGTTGAAAGGTTGGTTTCATTGATCTTCACTCTTGTTTTTTAATCTTTATTTCATTTATTTCTGCTGTAATCTTTATTATACCCTTCCTTTTAATAGCTTTGAGCTTTGTTTTTCCGGTTCCTATAGGTATAAGGTTTGGTTGTTCATTTGAGATTTTTCTTGCTCCCTTGACCTTCTTAGAATTGCTTTTGCCATGTGCCAAATATTTCAAACTTTTTTGTTTTCATTTTAATTTCTATGTATATTTTATTTCATTTTTTTGTTTCTTCATTGACCCATTGGTTGTTTAGTAGCATGTTGTTTAGCCTCTATGTGTTTGTATTTTTTTTCCAATTTTTTGTAATTGATTTCTAGTTTTATACCATTATGATTGGAAAAGATGCAAGATATGATTTCAGTCTCTGAATTTATTGAGACTTGTTTTATGGCTTAATATGTGATCTGTCCTGGAGAGTGTTCCATGTGCACTTGAAAAGAGTATGTACTCAGCTGTTTTGGGATGGAATGTTCTATACATACATACCTGTGAGGTCCATGTGATCTAATGTGTCATTCAAAGGCTCTGTTTCCTTATTGATTTTCTATCTTGATGATCTATCCATTGATGTAATGAGGGTGTTAAAGTCCCATACCATTATACTGTCAGTTTCCTAGGGACATTTCTTTAATTGCATCTGTTTATAGAAACACAGGGCTTGGGTAAAAGCAACACGGATAGCTGTATACATTACACCCATGTACTGTAAGCTATTGTCAAAGCTTATCAATCTGTTCATTTAAGATCTGTGTATTTTATTGTATACAAATTTTATCTCATTAAGAAATATACTATTTTCACACAGACCCAACAAAGAAAAAAGTCATTTTGGTAAATAGGGCTGCCCAGTAGAAATGGTCTTTTTAAAATTCTTAAATTTGAAATTTTATAATCTACATGAGTACTTTGTATATTTGAATAATAGCATTAGGATTGTTTCTAGTTCAAGGTCTTTTTTTCTTCTCTAAGGGGGTACCAACGAGCAGGAATATTATGGATGTGTATGTGTGTGTTTGTGTGTGTGTGTGTAACATTGAGGAAAGGAAAACATATTACTTTCCATTCTAATGATTTAAGAGAAAAAGAAAATGATCAATGCTGATCTAAGAGATGTTATGGTTTTTGACAGTCAATTTTTCTGGAAGCATCCAAGTTGTCCCTGTGAAAAACTCCTTTGGAAGATCAATATGCATTGACAAAACAGAGTTAGCTGGAACTTTTGTGAAAAGTCATAATCTATATTCTGCATCTGTATTCAGGCCTGAATTATCCATGCTGATTATCTGCTTTGATCTACATTACTTGGTAATTTCTTTCATTGTGGCCAACTTCTTTTCATTCGGATCATATTCACATATGCAAACTGAATGCACCCCCTCCTGACCCCTATGATTATTTTGGCTGTCTTTATGATCTGTGAAGTTTATTGCATGATTAGTCCAGCTATGACCAACAGTGCAGATTTTAAGGAGGGAATTATTGAATCTACACATACACTGACCCAGTCATGTGCTGTTCACTTTCCCCCCTTGGATTCCATATTATTTGTTTTTTTCTATTTATACTGAAGAAGGAAATGGACAGTTAATTCCCAGTTCACTGTATGCTGTGAGGATACAGTAAGTATTTTAAGCTAAATGCTTCATTTGGTGTTGTATTTTATAAATAATAATGACCCAATTACATATTTTTACATTAATAGAGCCTTGAATCAGTATACTTTATGTGCAATTCATTTTTGACTATAATAATATAACATTTCAATCCCAGTTTCTCATTTCCATTAACACGAGGACAATTTTCTTTGTGAAAGTTAAAAAGATAAATATAATCATAGGTTTTAAACCTTGAATAATGAATTTTTTCCTTAGATTTTCTAAGCAATAGCTCTCCTTTTTAAAGAGCACTTCTTATGCTAATCCAAGATTTAAGACATCTCTCCATGTTGTTTGAGGACTGGATAAATAAATTTTTTGCAGTTTCTTTTGAACCAACATAGTTTATATTTTACCTTTTACTACATTTGTTGCAGCCAGGAAGACATATACCTCTTTGTCTTAAGTGAGTTTTGTAGTTAACATTATCTTCATGTTCATATCTTTATATTCTTTTAAGTTTTATTTGATAGTAAATTACTTAAAGGAGGGGAATATCTATAAAAGTTAAATATGTGTTAGCTTTTTCCATTTTTCCATTGTATTTTTCTATTACTGTTATACAGCTACTGTGTTTATGGCCAGAGTTAAGATTGATGTGGTTTCAGGAACACTGATGGTTACAATTGCACAAAACAAGGAGTTTTCAATTCCCATGGGCTTTCAGCCCTCCTGTTAGTTGTTTCTTCCTATGAGTTTGTACACCTTCTAACTTTGAAGCGTGAGCTTATGACCATAGATGAAACTGTGAAGTCATGATTAATCCATAACTTTTTATGACTTTGCAGAATGATGTGGACCTCAACTCCATAGTCAGATTTCTTAATGCCTGAAATCAGATTGGTCATGAGTCATCTCAGAGAGGGCTTCAATTAGCCAAAAAGAAAAAAAAATGGTGAAGGATGTGTTATTTTATTTTGATTGTTGTTCTGTATGTGTGGGTTCCCTGGATAAAGAATATCTGCTTAAGAGTGACAGAGATTCATTTAATTATAGATAACATGAAAGTTATTTAAAAAATCAATTAGCAAGAAGTGCTTATTGCATTTTATGGAATGAATCATATATAAATACCCAACAGCTTAAATTTCAATATATACCACAGCTGTAATGCAGGGTAAAAAACAAACAAACAAAAACAAAAACAAAAAAAAAAACCCATCATACTTCATGGTTGCTGATTCTGATTTCTAACAGTCATGGCATAATCCATATCCATAGGAAGTAAAAATCTATACTGCTTTTTTCAAATTACAGAGACCAGTGTGGGGGAGAGAAAAATATGTTGAATTTTGCAACTTCTTCAAATTGTTTTCTGATGCTAAAAGTTGAAACCCAGTTGTTATGACTCTTTGTCAAAGAATGCACAATGAGTCCTTACTTACAGAAAGGGTACTAAGAGTAATTGAGTCTCTAATAGTAAGCACAAAGGATTCCTGAAAATGGAGAAGCAGGGAGAGATGAGTTATCTTGAAGGGAAAGAAATAATTTAACACATTTTTCTGGAGCCTGTTAAGTTTCAAAAAAGTTTATAAGCATAACTTTCACACAAATATAAAATGAACACATGTCAAAGATATTCTTTAAGTGATTAATTAATAAGAAAACCAGTAAGATGTTAAAACTAGTTTAAAAGAGATTTCAGAGAACCACATATATATGAGCAGTAAGTAATGCTAAAAAATTTACAATGAGATATAAAGGTGATTTATAATAGGAGAGATCAGTTGCATTTCCACTGGACAAAATTTGTTTTTATGTCTATGGACAAAAATCATTTGTATTGGTATCTCTGTGTGCTTATATAATGTCTAGCTTTCCTATGAAGACATTCAACAATTTTTCAGAACCTATATCCTGAGAAAGGCGGCCAGTAGTACACCACCTGTCAACTATTTAAAAAAACGTTTTGTAAATAGCAATTCATATCTAAATGTAATATAGTATTTGATATAAATATTCTTCATGACTCCAAACTTTTTGTAAAATATGCTACCTACACAAATGACCTAAGCAAGTGATTTTTTTTTTCAGTAATTAAGGAACACAGGGAGAGTCGAACATCTGCACATTAAGTAACAAAAAGACAATAGCAGTAAAATGTGAGATCAAGAGTTTGCTAGTGGAAAGTACTGGCAACAAAAATTTACCATAAAAATTTAAAAAATCTAGAATATTTACATAAATCTGGGGGTGGCAAGTGATTTCCCATAGAACTAGAGAAATTAACTTGAATCAATTATATATAAATATGAAAAAATAAGAGTGATCTTAATTGCCATCTATATTTCAGTGCTTTTGTTGTTAACTATTAATACCTTTTCCTAGTATAGTGGCAAAATCATTGGTATTGAGACTTAGCTTGTCTCTTTTCTACCCCAGTTTTTATTTCATCATTCTGGTTGAGCATACAAACAGAATTTTCCTATTTATATATTTCCCTGATTTGTGCAAGTTGTATTATATCAGGCTGAGAGCTTCTCCAGGTCACCCTATCACTCAAATTTCTTTACTTCTAGAGTTATTTCTTGTCTCATTTCCAACAGCCAGAAAATTATTTGCCTGTGGGGATTGAACTTTGACTCACCACTTGAAGTAACACTTTGCTGTTTTGTGGTTTTATGCCAACTACGTGTGTGTGTGTGTGTGTGTGTGTGTGTGTGTGTGTGTGTTTGCATGTTATAAACTATCTTGCAGGGTAGCTAGATTGTAATAACATTTAATTCCCTGACTATATCTGCTTTGTTTACTGCTGTATCCCTGATGTATAATGTAGAGCCTGGCATACACTATGTTCAAATACTAGCTTTGTAAATGCATGCAGTCAAGGGTCACAACCAGCAGTAGTTGACAAAGCTAACTCTAGGGAATCAGATGGCAGATAGTGTCAAAGAGATTTTTTTTCTCTATTCATAGAATGAGCATAGTGTACTCGAGGAAAATGAATTAATTAATAAACTTGAAGCAATCCTTTATTACATTCTAATATACAATATTTTATATTTTAAGATGGTGTTGCAGATGCTTTGAATAAAACATCCATGTTCAGCAATTTTTTCCAGCATATGTGATTTATAGTAGTCTACACCTCCCATGACTGTATTTTGGCAAAGAGAGCCTGTTTACAAAGTAGCTGGCAGTGTGAGAAGCATATTTCGTGAACACAGATAAGTATAAGGCTAATAGACTAACATATATGTGTGTGTTTGCATACATATATATGTGTGTATATGTATATAAATGTATATATGTGTGTATATTATATATATGTGCCTGTATACATACATACGTACATATATATATATATATGTGTGTGTGTGTGTACATATATATATATATGTGTGTGTGTGTGTACATATATATATGTGTGTGTGTGTGTACATATATATATATATATATATATATGTGTGTGTGTGTGTGTGTATACACACACATATATACATACATATAACACATTTTTAACCCTGGGCCAAGTTTATTTCAGTGAGGTTCACTTTCAAAGTCTTGTATAATAATCAGCTTCTCTTGTCCTAAATTTTAACACATTAATAGTGATGACAACAAACACAATGGTTTGATTCCTCTTAGCACATGGATAGCCTTTCAGAGTGGCTCTCCCTCCCACTCTCAGACATTAGCACATGTCACATTCTTTACTTCTAAGAATACAGAGTATTAGACACTTGAGACACATGCATTTATGATGAAGATCAGCAACACAAAGAGCAGGATAATTTTGTATCTTAACAATATGAGGCAAAATTCTCAAGAATGTCTTTCCCATTGCTTAAATATGGTTACTTTTCTAAAGGGAGTACAGGTAGCTCTTCTCTGAAAGATGACAAAAATTTACAAGTGTGAACTTTTTCAGGGCTTATAGCCTAGCCTGGAGTGAAAAACAATATGTTATCTTAATATTGTCAAGTTGGAAAGAGCCTCAATTCATAAGTTCCTAAAAGATGGCAGTTCTGGCAATACTGGCCTATTACCTGGCCTGCATATAGAAAATTTAGTAGTGAGGGGCGCCTGGGTGGCGCAGTCGGTTAAGCGTCCGACTTCAGCCAGGTCACGATCTCGCGGTGCGTGAGTTCGAGCCCCGCGTCAGGCTCTGGGCTGATGGCTCAGAGCCTGGAGCCTGTTTCCGATTCTGTGTCTCCCTCTCTCTCTGCCCCTCCCCCGTTCATGCTCTGTCTCTCTCTGTCCCAAAAATAAATAAAAAAAAAACGTTGAAAAAAAAATTAAAAAAAAAAAAAAAAAAAAAAAAGAAAATTTAGTAGTGAGATGCGTGTTAGGTCAGACTAACTGTACAGGGTGATGTTGCATTTTGATTCTCCAAAGCTTACACTCAATGATACTAGTTCTCCACTGAAATTTTCCCTCAAAATACGAAAATCAGTTTATAGGATGAGAGAAAAGACAGGACAGTGAAGGTGACAGATCCTACATTCTGTTTTAATTAAACATTTTCCGACACAAACACATTTTTCCCCCTGGGCCAAGTTCATTTCAGTGAGATACACTTTCAAAGTCTTGTATAACAAGCAGCTTTTCTATAAATAAATATTATTTAAAAAAAAAAACAAACAACAAGCCAAAGGAGTAAACAAGCAACAATGGTATTGCTCTTACCCAATTCTAATAAAGTGATGTTATCAACATAGATGGATGAAGACAAAATTTTGTACATGCCAAACCTCTCATATAGTTACTTGCTATTTCTGTATACATTTGTCATCATCATAATAAGCAGAATGTTACTTTTAAATCTCAGATCACCTCACGCCAGTCAGAGTGGCCAAAATGAACAAATCAGGAGACTATAGATGCTGGCGAGGATGTGGAAAAACGGGAACCCTCTTGCACTGTTTGTGGGAATGCAAACTGGTGCAGCCACTCTGGAAAACAGTGTGGAAGTTCCTCAAAAAATTAAAAATAGACCTACCCTATGACCCAGCAGTAGCACTGCTAGGAATTTACCCAAGGGATACAGGAGTCCTGATGCATAGGGGCACTTGTACCCCAATGTTTATAGCAGCACTGTCAACAATAGCCAAATTATGGAAAGAGCCTAAATGTCCATCAACTGATGAATGGATAAAGAAATTGTGGTTTATATACACAATGGAGTACTACGTGACAATGAGAAAGAATAAAATATGGCCCTTTGTAGCAACATGGATGGAACTGGAGAGTGTGATGCTAAGTGGAATAAGCCATACAGAGAAAGACAGATACCATATGTTTTCACTCCTATGTGGATCCTGAGAAACTTAACAGAAACCCATGGGGGAGGGGAAGGAAAAAAAAAGAAAAAAAAAGAGGTTAGAGTGGGAGAGAGAGCCAAAACATAAGAGACTCTTAAAAACTGCGAACAAACTGAGGGTTGATGGGGGGTGGGAGGTAGGGGAGGGTAGGTGATGGGCATTGAAGAGGGCATCTTTTGGGATGAGCACTGGGTGTTGTATGGAAACTAATTGGACAATAAATTTCATATAATAAAAAAATAAATCTCAGATTAGAAAAGTTTAGTTGCAGTAAAATATGATAATCTGAAATAAAATAACCAGTGTCATTTTAATTTTTATTACTATTATCTCTTCTTATTTAATACCATTATTTCTTCTCATGTATAACCGTTTTCCTTTTGCTGTCACATGACTACCAAATGATCCATTACAGCCCATATATAGGTCTTACCTTCTTTCTGACACATTATTAAATAACAATACAGAATTGTATTGATCTTTTGCCCCTCCTTCATAAGATGTCCCTCCTTATATTTTGTCAACTCACTTCTATATAGGCTATTACCAGTCAATCTAATTAGCATGTTCGTTATGTAATATTTATGGATACTGAAGTATTAGAATGTTACCCCTCCCAGCTGACTGGCATGTATTATATAGACCTTCTGTGTGCAACATGAAAAAATTTAAGAAATAGTGTCTCTAATTTAAACAGTATTGCATCCAGTAAGGGATATGCTCAAGGGGGAAATGGGACCGTTGGAACATTTAATATACACCATCCAGTTAGTGTAGATGCAGAAGATTATATGACCTATACCCTATTTGTTAACAATCCCCTTCTGGCCCTTCCCTTTCTGTATTATAAAAATTTGCATGTTTCATGGTGAACTCCTTCTTTTTAAATCCACTTCTTAACATTAAAAGCAAAAGGCATTGTGGCGCCTGGGTGGCTCAGTCGGTTGGGCGTCTGACTTCAGCTCAGGTCACGATCTCGAGGTCTGTGAGTTCGAGCCCCGAGTCAGGCTCTGGGCTGATGGCTCACAGCCTGGAGCCTGCTTCCGATTCTGTGTCCCCCGTTCATGCTCTGTCTCTCTCTGTCTCAAAAATAAATAAACGTTAAAAATTTTTAAAAAATAAAAAATAAATAAAAGCAAAAGGCATTTTAGGTTTTCCATGAAAAAAAATCTCCACAAAAGAGGGAGAAAATAGTAGCTCTCCACAGATAGAAAAAAGACATGTTTTCTGCATCTTAAAGCTTTTCTTGCTTAAAGATTTCCATACATCTGAAAAAACTATTTAGCACCCCCTGAAACAAGATGGTCGCTAAAGTTTTTAAATGTTAACTGTTAAAAAGTTTGTTATTCTAATTGGGTAACTTACTTTAGTTACTTCAGCCCCAGTAAATCTGTTTACATTGACATCTCTGTCTGAAAACTATAAATTTATGTGTTTTCTCTGTTAGGCTAGGAAAGCCTCACTTTTCTCTTGCCTTCATGGGGAATGCAAGTCTCTGTGGATTTCTTATTTAAAAAGAGTGACTATCTTTTTATCATTCAAATTAATGACTGTTATAGTGAGGGACATTAGCACAGCTCACCAATATTTCCAGTTATTCTCTTTCTGGGAATACTGAAGGATTGCATGGTCCTATTGCCTTTTGAAGATGAGAGAGGCCACATGACTTGCTTTGGCAAAAAGATAGTGAGTGGAAGAATATGTACCACTTGCAGGTGAAAATAATCAAGAACTTTAACTTGGCTGGCCAACCTGCTTTCTATTCTTTCATGACATTCATGGAGGTGTTATAAAATCCATACATTCTGGAAAGCTGAGCCAACACATGGAAGACAGCTGAAATGGAATGTCAGACATGCAACATACTTTGCACAAGATACTTTTATTAGATTACGCCACTGAGGTTTGGGGGCTGCCTGTTAATGCAGCAAAACTTATCTTTTGCTATTGCTACCTATGTCTTCTATACCTACAAAATATCTATGCTGATTATTAGAATATGTTTGAATCTGGCAGAACTTCTTTTATCAAATATTAAATACTCTGTTCTGATTAAGTGAAATTTGGAAATCTCTTAGTCTCATGGATTTTTAAATTAGCATAATTATTTGAAATACAGTATATAAGCATGGCACTGATATGACAAATTGTTTAGGAAGCCTCTCATACTGTTTAAAGTGCATCTACAGGGACTGGCTGGCTCAGTTAGTAGAGCCTGTGACTCTTGATCTTGGGGTCATAAGTTCAAGCTCCACATTGGGCATGGAGGCTACTTAAAAATATATATATGGGGCACCTGGGTGGCTCAGTTGGTTAAACGTCCAATTTTGATTTTTGGCTCAGGTCATGATCTCATGGTTCATGAGTTCGAGCCCCACATCATGCTCTCTGGTGTCAGTGCATAGCCTGCTTTGGATCCTCTGTCCCCCCTTCTCTCTACCCCTCAACTGTTTGTGCGCTTGCTCTCCTTCCCCCTGCCCTGTGTCTCTGTCTCTCCCTCCTTCTCAAAAAAATAAATTCTCAAAATATATATATATATATATATATATATATATATATATATATATATATTTATGAAGTACATCTATATAGTCTTTATTATCCTGGAATATTTAGTTCAGCAAATACAATAACATTACATTAAAGAAAACATCATGAATCGATAAAAATGTAGTTATTCATTTATTCTTTGTTTATAACTTTATTGGGAAACTTTTTCAGTGTGTTCTTTTATTTGTAAACAGCTCTTTTGTAGCTAAGAGACATTACATTAAAAATTAAACTGACTTTGGGGCACCTGAGTGGCTCAGTCAGTTAAGCATCCAACTCTTAATTTCAGCCCAGGTCATGATCTCATGGTTTGTGAGATGGAGAGATGTCAGTTGCACTGACAGCACAGAGCCTCCTTGGGATTCTCTCTCTCCCTATCTCTGCCTTCCTCTCTCTCTCACAATAAATAAACATTAAAAAAATTAAACTGACCGGGGCGCCTGGGTGGCGCAGTCGGTTAAGCGTCCGACTTCAGCCAGGTCACGATCTCGCGGTCCGTGAGTTCGAGCCCCGCGTCGGGCTCTGGGCTGATGGCTCAGAGCCTGGAGCCTGTTTCAGATTCTGTGTCTCCCTCTCTCTCTGCTCCTCCCCCGTTCATGCTCTGTCTCTCTCTGTCCCAAAAATAAATAAAAAACGTTGAAAAAAAAATTAAAAAAAAAAAAATTAAACTGACTTTGTCAGGTGATAAAACTCTGATCCATAATAAACTTTATGCATGAATAAAAAGAAAATCTGTTTTTTCCATCAAGGTATTTCTTTACATTTCTAAATCCAAGTGTCTCAATAGTCACTCCTTGCAGAATTCTTATAAGTGTATAAAGGTAAATGTGCAAATATTCAAAGAATTATAAGAAAGTATTATGGACTGTTTGCAATGACGGCTAGAACTATTCTCTCCTATTACCTGTGCCCCTTTGAAATGACTTGATAGCTCATCCCATCAAGAGAAAAAGTCTGTTTCCTACCACATGAATCTAGTTTTTTTCTTGTGACTTCTTTAACAGATAGAATGCAGCAAGAGTAACCTGCCAGTTATGAACCTAGAACTCAAGAAGCATGGCATGCTTCCACTTACTCTTGGAACCTTGTCATTATCAAGTAATGACCCCCATGCTAACCTGTTGAATGATGAATGACATGTAGCTCACCTATCCTCGTCCCTGCCAGTACCTATTTGTCCTATTGCCAGACAAGTGAATGAGACTATCCTGTATGAACCAGCCTGTGGCCAAATTATTTGCTAAATAAAGAAATAAGAACAAATCATTCAATATCAGTCATGCCTGGCCCAGTTCAGCAGAACTGCCAACTCAACCATAGATTCATGAACAATGACAAATTATTGCTTTAGCAACTATGGTTTTTATTCTCTTTGTGTGTGTGTGTGTGTGTGTGTGTGTGTGTGTGTGTGTGTGTGTGTGTGTTTCAGATCAATCTTTACTCTTTTTTGTTTGTTTTAGACTGACATTTTTATTAAATCCAATATACCTGTGTGTGGTGATTGTGTTTATGATTTTTTTAAATATATGAAATTTATTGTCAAATTGGTTTCCATACAACACCCAGTGCTCATCCCAAAAGACGCCCTCTTCAATACCTATCACCTACCCTCTCCTCCCTCCCACCCCCCATCAACCCTCAGTTTATTCTCAATGCAGAATTAGATTATTGATACAGACCATTAATTTATGTAGTTTTCCATTTTTGTAAGATTTGGATCACTAGAATGGCATGCAACAGTGTGTGAAAATTATGGATATAAAAATTAAAACGTGTTCAGGTTTTATATAGAATCATTAGCATAATGACTTGGTGATTGGTGGCCAGAAGACACAAGATATTTAAAATGAGTTACTATAATATTAACAGAGATGTTTAGAAAAAGGTCAAAATTTTTATCTTAATTCTTTGAAAAATGAAAACGGTATTATTAGGAAAAAATGTTATACAATCCTCAATTTTTTTCCAGTAGAGTTTTCTTGTCCAAATATTTACTCAAAAATAGTGAAAAACAATGAGACTCTAAGGTAAAGTGACAAATTATTCTTTCTTTCTCTCCTCATTTAATTTAATGATCCATAGAGATTAATAAGGCATCCAAATGGTAGGAATGCATCAGTGATGAAATCTGGAAGCATGTAGAAGACATAAAGAGAAGTGCAAAGTTACAGACTTTGGTAATAGCAATTTACTAAATAATCTCCACTTACCTGAAAGAAAATATAGCCAAAAAATGAATATAAAGTACATCTTTGAAAAGTAACATGGAAAACACCTCATGTTAACTGCCTCAGTTTAGTGATGCTTCCATATAGTCACAGTTTACCTTTTAAATGAAAAAGTAGATTCATGTTGGGCATTTTGCATAGGAAAAATTAAAAGTGTTATATACATGGCAGATTTCTGATTTATTTTATTTAACATATATTAATCTGAAAATTTGATTAATCTTATTGTCAAATCCAATTATTTGTGGGTAATAACATAACAGTGACATTTACATAGCTCTTTCTATTTCATCTAGTTTAAGGTTCAAAACAATCTTTTGAAGTAGTTTATTATCTGAGTGAACATTAAGGCACATAGATATTAAGTAACAGAGTTACTAAGGACTCAAATTCGAGAGTGTGCTTCTAGATCCTGTGTTTGTAACAGCAATATCCTAAAGCAGGTGCATGGAGCAGTGTGGAAAGGATGATACTGTGTTCTCATTTAGTCAAAGTATTAAATGTTGCCATAATGGACTAGCTGTGTGTTTCGTGGATGAAAGAGGATGGAGTGGCAATACTTCTGTTTTATACTTACTACTCCTCTAATAAAATAGTATAGTGATGGTGCCTATCTATTCAACTGATGGGAATATGTGAGTCATAGCAATTTTCCTTTGCTTTTGAGATTTTGGTTTTTGTTTTTTTTACCTGCCCTCGCCACCCCAGTTTTCAAGTTATTAGCAGAATCTGCTCTCTGCTGTCTGTAAACCAGACTTTAAAATTTTCCTCTATTTTATTAATCGTAATCTACCCTTCACTTGGCAGGCAAACTTGAAAAAACTATTTACCTCTCTGAGTTTCTGTTCCCTAACCTGTTAAATGATGAGAGAGCCTTCTTGTGATTTACTTATGCGTACCATTAATAAAAAACGAGACAACATACACGTATTTTGAAATATTTTGAAGTAATTTGATGTTTATTATAATTAAGCATATTAATTGAGTTAAATAAAATAGCTAATACTGTGTACCTACTACACTGAGCTGAAACATTGCATATATTTATATGTAAATGCTTCACCATAGTTTACCAAGAGGATACAGGGGAAAACGGGGGTGCATGGTAACTAGAATTAAAATGGTTGAGGAACTTAAAATTTGCAAAAGAGAATTTGAATTTGGCACAATAGAAAACTACTTTAGCTGCTTTTCCTTAGAGTTTGAAATTGAGAAAGCCTGGATTTAAAGCTAGGTAGCCCAGTTCTTGACCAACACATTGTATTACCATTAAGTGAGAATACAGTTTTCCTCTTGGAATATTGTGTAAATATTTTGGGTGCTTAAAATTATTTCACTCTTCACTCTTGTTGGGGGGGGCATTGTATTTCAGAGTTTGTGGTACAAATATATAATTTCTGAACAAATTGGTTGTCATTTTAATAACACAGGAACAACATAATGGATATGGAAACTATCTTGCTCAATTTTATATTACCTTACTATAGAGGAAAAATGGTTTTAAACTGCAAATATTTGGAATCTATCTCAAGTATTCATAATCACAAAGAAGGAAATACAGGATTTTACTACCATGGTTCTAAAGAAAATGCTTTACACGGAGTATGTGCTCAATGTTGTGTTCATAGAACACACACAGTTACACACATGCAACGCACACATACACATGTAAGTATCTTGCTTTAGTATTTAAATCTATGTATAAACATATATTATTTTTTCAAATCAAAATACTCAAAATGATGATTTAAGAGTAAAGACAAGATGTTATAGCATTGAAGGAATTAAGAAATGCTTTGATTCCTGCTAGAAGAGCTATCTCATACAGATTTACAGATAAGGTACATAACATAGTTCAACAGACTACCTAATGTCATGGGAAGAAAAAATGGAATGAATTTTTAAAGTTTGATTTAATCAAAAAGGAATTCTACTGGATGTGAATGACTGAAAACAATCTTGTTTTTTAAAATGAACAATCTCTAGTAAAAAGAATATACTCAAATAGACGACTGATAGATTTTGTATGCTTAAACACTCTTCATAATGGAATCAACTGGGCTCAGCAAAACAATTATTGGGAATCTATATATGAGATAATGATCCAGGACCAGGTATAATTCTTTATCCTTTGTTTTATTTACAATGGTGAAATTTTATTCTTCATGGATATAAATACAAATGGAAACTTCCTGTAATATTAACAGTTTGAGTTGATTCATTCTCTAAGAAATGAGAATGTCCATGGATTCACTTATCTATTTTATATCTGAAAGCACATATAATTTGAGTCCCTGCAAAAATCTATGTGAATTTTGTCTGAATGAACTTGTAGTAGTGCCTTATTCACACATGGAGTCAATCCTTTTGGCATTTATAGCATTAAAATTGTATTAAAATGAGGATGATAATTTTCATGTTTAATCTAGTGTAGTATCTAATGAGTGTCATCTCTAATATTTATAAAATACTAGAATCTAAAACCCAACAAGCTAAATGATGATGATTGGGAAAAGCCCTTTTATTTCCCCCACAAAATGTTGTTTGTTTATTTATTTATGTTTTTATTTATTTTTTGAGACAGAGCATGAGCAGGGGAGGGGCAGAGAGAGAGGGAGACACAGAATCAGAAGCAGGCTCCAGGCTCTGAGCTGTCAGCACAGAGTCCGATGTGGGGCTCGAACTCACAGAGCTGCGAGATCATGACCTGAGCTGAAGTCAGATGCTCAACTGACTGAGCCACCCAGGCGCCCCCAAAATGTTGTTTATTTGTGTACTTCTGTAGGCCTTAGAAATGTTAGATATGGATCTACTAAGTACAAAAAGAAATTGGAGTTTTATTGATTGCAGTTTCTTAAAGTCAATAGACAAAATCTAAAGAAAAGTAGCTAAATTATTTTTCTATGTAGCCAATTACAGTTATCCTTTGTAAACTTTTCTTTTCTTAACCATTTCAATTCTATTTACCAGGCATCCAAACCTTCACCTGAATCCTAGCGCTCAGTCTTCATTTAGTCATGCTTAAACTAACCCAAGTAACCCAACATAGGAAAACTCCATAGCCATCCATGGGAACACACATGTCCTAAGTTAAATCCACTGAACTCCCTATTCCTTTCACTACATAATAGTTTCACATCAAAAATATGTAATAAATTGACTTCCGGGGAAGATGGCAGAGTAAAAGGACCCTAAGCTCAATTCATCTCATGGATATGACTAGATAACACTTACATCAGTATAAATAACACAGAAAATGACCTGAAGACTGGCAGAAAAGACACAGCTAAATGTAGAAAAGAGGCCACATCGAAGAGGGTAAGAAGAGAGGAGTCATGTTCAGGAGCTAAATAGACCCACAGGACTATCTGCAGAAGAGGCACCACAGGTGCAGGAAGAAGAGAGGACCTTATAGCAAGCACTTCAGGCACAAGGAACTTGCATGAAAACCAGAGGGGCATAACTTCATGAGTTCTTACAAGCAGTAGGGCTCAACACCTGGAAATTTAAAAATCAGTGGGCTTGGCTCAGGGAGAGCTGGGAGGGTGAGAAGAAACGGAATCTCTGCTCTTAAAGAGACAGCACAACAAATAATCCCCACTGAGATACAGCATAGAAACAATGGTTTGAAAAACAGCTGGGATATAAGGGAGGGCAATTTATTTACTAATCTCAGAGCATGTGTTGGAGGGCCAGTGATCATTGGGAGACTTCTTCAGGAACAGAGGAGCTGGTGGGCACCACCATTTGCCTCCCTCACCACCCAGCCTAGACACAGGGACATCTGTGGGAACCAGCATAGCACCAACACTCTCCACCTGACTCTTGCAAGACATGCCTTCTCTAGCCAGGCCCAGCTCAAAATACTCTCCCACAGCAAACCCTGAACACCTTGCTTTGTAATATAAGTTGAAGTCCAGAAATGTGATGCCTCCAGCTTTCTCTTTTTCAAGGTTGCTTTGTTATTCAGGTCTTTTGTGATTCCATAGAAATTGTAGAAATGTTTGTTCTAGCTCTGTGAAAAATGCTGTTGGTATTTTCATAAAGTTTGCTTTAAATGTGTAGTAACTTTGGGTAGTATAGGCATTTTAACAATATTTGTTCTTTTAATCCATGAGCATGGAATGTCTTTCCATTTCTTTGTGCCATCTTCAATTTCTTTCATCAGTGTTTTATAGTTTTTAGAGTATAGGTGTTTTACCTCTGTGGTTAGGTTTATTCCTAAGTATCTTATTATTTTTGTTGCAGTTGTATATGGGATTGGTTCCTTAATTTCTCTTTATGCTGCTTCATTATTGGTGTATAGATATGCAACATATTTCTCTACATTCATTTTGTATGCTGTGGCTTTATTGAATTCATTTATCAGTTTTAGCAGTCTTTGGTGAACTTTTTCAGGTTTTTTCTATATAGTATGATGTCATCTGCAAATAGTGAAAAAAATAGTGAAAGTTTGACTCTTTCTTCCTGATTTGGATGCCTTTTATTTCTTTTAGTTGTCTAGTTGCTGTGGCTAGGATTTATAGTACTATGTGGAATAAAAATGGGAAGAGTAGACATTCCTGTCTTGCTAACTGTAGAGGAAAAGCTCTCAGTTTTTCCCCATTTAGGATGATATTAGATGTGGATTTTTCATAGATGCCATTTATTACGTTGGGGCATGTTTCCTCTAAACCTACTTTGTGGAGAGTTCTTACTATGAATGGATGTTGTGCTTTGCCAAATACTTTTTATGCATATATTGAAATGACCAGATGGTTCATATTCTTTATTTTATTAATGTGATGTATCTCATTGATTGATTTACAAATATTGAACCACCTTGGCAACCCAAGAATAAATATCTCTTGATCCTGGTACATGCTTTTTTAAATGTGTTGTATTTGATGTGCTAGTATTTTATTGAGCATTTTTGCATCTATGTTCATCAAGGATATTGGCATGTACTTCTCTTTTTAAGCGGAGTCTTTATCTGCTTTTCTTATCAGGGTAATGCGGACCTCATAGATTGAACTGGAAGTTTTCCTTCTTTTCTATTTTTTGGACTAGTTTGAGAGAAATAAGTATTAACTCTTCTTTAAACATTTTGTAGAATTTGCCTGTGAAGCCATCTTGTCCTGAGCTTTTATTTGTTTTGAGCTTTTGATTCCTGATTCAGTTTCTTTGCTGGTTGTTGGTCTGTTCAAGTTCTCTATTTCTTCCTGTTTCAGTTTTGGTAGTTTATATGTTTCTAGAAATTTATTCATTATTTATTTATTTATTTATTTATTTATTATTTATTCATTATTATTTATTCATTCATTTATTTATTCATTATTATTATTCTGTGGTGTTGGTTGTTGTTTCTCCTCTCTCATTTGTGATTTTATTTATTTGGGTCCTCTCTCTTTTTTGCTAAGTCTGGCAGGAGGTTGTCACTTTCATTAATTTTTTGAAAGAAACAGCTCTTGGTTTCATTGACCTGCTCTATTGTTTTTTGTTTTGTTTTGTTTGTCTGTTTTTTTAGTTTCTATATCATTTAGTTCTGCTCTAATCTTTATTTCCCTCTTTCTGATGGGTTTAGGCTTCATTTGTTCTTTTTCTAGCTCCTTTTGTTGTAAGCTTAGGTTGTTTACTTGAGATTTTTCTTGCTTCTTGAAGTAGGCCTGTATTGCTATATACTTCTCTCTTCAGACCACTTTTGGTGCTTCCCAAAGGTTTTGGATCATTGTGTTTTCACTTTCATTTGTTTCCATGTATGTCTATATTTCTTCTTGCATTCCTGGTTGACCCATTCATTGTTTAGTAGCATTTTGTTTAATCTCCATGTATTTGTGTTCTTTCCAGATTTTTTTCTTGTGGTTGATTTCTAATTTCATAGCATTGTGGATAAAAAAGGTGCATGGTATGACTTCAGTCTTTTCATATTTACCAAGGCCTGTATTGTGACCTAATATGTGATCTTTTCTGTCAAATGTGCCATGTACACTTGAAAAGAATGTATATTCTGCTGTTAAAGAATGGAATGTTCTGAATATATCTGTTAAATCCACCTGGGATAGTGTGTCATTCAAAGCAGATATGTCCTTGTTTATTTTCTTTTTAGATGATTTGTTCATAGATATAAGTGAGGTGTTAACATCTCCTACTATTATTGTATTATTATTGATTGTTCCTTTATGTTTGCTATTAATTGTTTTATATGTTTGTGTGCTTTCATGTTGGGTGCATAAATATGGATAATTATTAGATCTTCTTGTTAGATTATCTCATTCATTATTATGCAGTACCCTTTTTTGTCTTTTGTTACAATCTTTGCTTAAAGTCTAGTTTGTCCAATGTAAGTATTGGTACTCCAAGTTTGTTTTTATATCCTTTTGCATGATGAATGATTTTCCATCCCCTCACTTTAAATCTGCAGGTGTCTTTAGGTGAAAAATGAGTATAGGCAGCATATAGATAAGTCTTGGTTTTTTTTTTTTATATATACATTCTGACACCCTGTGTCTTTTGATTGGAGCATTTAGTCCATTTACATTCAAAGTAATTATTGATAGATACGTATTTATTGCCATTTAATTACTTGTTTTGTTGTTTCTTCAAGTTTTCTCTGATCCTTTCTTGTCTTTCTTTCATAGTTTGCTGTTTTTCTTTAGTGATATGGTTGGATTTTGTTCTCTTTATTCTTTGCATGTTTAGCAGTGGTTTTTCATATATGGTTGCCATCAGGTTTATATATAACTTCTTTTGGAAATAGCAGTCTATATTAAGTTGATTGTAATTCACATTTGAACCCATTCTTTTCTCCTGTCTTCCCCATGTTTTAGGTATAGGTTATTACATTCTTTTTTTTTTTTTTTTTTTTTTTTTTTTTAATTTTTTTTTCAACGCTTTTTATTTATTTTTGGGACAGAGAGAGACAGAGCATGAACGGGGGAGGGGCAGAGAGAGAGGGAGACACAGAATCGGAAACAGGCTCCAGGCTCCGAGCCATCAGCCCAGAGCCTGACACGGGGCTCGAACTCACGGACCGCGAGATAGTGACCTGGCTGAAGTCGGACGCTTAACCGACTGCGCCACCCAGGCGCCCCAGGTTATTACATTCTTTATCCTTTTTCGTATGAGTTCTGTGACTTATTTTTATGAAAATAATCATTTTTACTGTTTTTTTGTGTTTCTTTCCATTATACTGTCACTTTTATTGTCTCCTTTCCACTTAGCGTCCCCTTTAGTATTTCTTGCAGAGCTGGTTTAGTGGTAATGAACTCCTTTAGTTTTTGTTTGTCTGGGAAACTCTTTCTATCTCCTTCTGTTCTGAATGATAGCCTTGCTGGATAGAATGTTCTTGCCTGCATATTTTTCTCATTCAGCACTTTGAATATATCATGTCGCTCCCTTCTGGCTTGCCAAGTTTATGTTGAAAAATTTCCAGCCAGCCTTATAGTTTTTGCCTTGTAAGTTAAGTACATCTTTTGTCTTGCTGCTGTTAAGATTTTTAATGACTATATTTTGCAAATTTAAGTACAATATGTCTTGATGTTGGTCTACTTTTGTTGATGTTGGTGGGAGTTCTGTGTTTCTCCTGGTTCTGGATATCTATTTCCGTCACCAGATTAGGGAAGTTTTCTGCTATTATTTCTTGAAATAAAATTTCTGCTCCTTTTCTCTCTCCTCTTCTTCTGGTACTCCCAGAATATAAATGTTATTACATTTGATGAGGTCACTGAGTTCCCTCAGTCTGTTCTTGTATTGCACAATTCTTCTCTTTTGTTCAGCTTCATTGCTTTCCATTATTTTGTCTTCTAGATCATAATTCATTTTTCTGCTTCTTCCAGCCTGTTGTTCTTTGCATGAAGCATGTTTCTAATCTCATTTCTTGTACTCTTCATCTCTAATTGATTATTTTCTATCTCTTTTATTTCTGTGGTAAGCATCTCACTGATGTTTTCTATTCTTTTCTTAAGCACCATGCATACTGTTATGATCATTGCTTTAAATTATCATCAAACACGCTACTTATATCTGTTTTGATTAGATCTGTGGTCATGGTCTTATCTTGTACTTTCATTTTAGATAAACTCTCTGTCTTCACTTTTTGCTTAAGTCTCTTCCTTTTTCTGCAAGAAAAAGGTTTAGTGGTAATGAACTCCTTTAGTTTATAGTCAAAATCTAGTTATGACTAATGTTCCTGAAAATAATGGTCTTATGAAGAAGAGGTAATGTAAGACCCAGGGCTTGGTTCTTCAGGGAATGTCTCTGATGTGTGTTGCAGGTGTTCTGCTGTTGTGTTCTGGCTTCTCTATCCTTCGGCCCAGTTGTCTGCAGAAGTGCTCCTTGCCTGCTGTGGGCAGTGTTTGATCTTGGCTAGAATGTGGTGATTTTTAACTAGGTGGACTCTAGTTTGTTTGTGAAATGAGACATGTTACCACCTCCACCAGAAGGGAAGCCCTGCAAAACTCTCTGGTTGGGAGAGGTATTGTGGGCAGGTGTTTGTGCTGGTCTTTGTGGGAAATGCTCACTGCATTGGGACTCAAGGAAGCTTGACTAAGAAGGGTAGTTCCACCAGAGCTCTGGAGAATGAGGGTTGGTGTCAGTAAGTTAGGCAGCCAGTATAGGCAGTACACTGCTTCCAGCAGTTGGCTTTGTGTTTATGCTGAGGGTGGGAGGGGGGTAATGGCTCCAGCCAGTTCCTTTGTTTCCAGAGAGGCATCTCCAGGAACACCGACACTCAGGGACACTCGGAGAATAGTGACTCATCTCCCCACTGTGTGCCCTTGACACTCTTCAGATTGCCGTTTGCACTCTGTATGCCCCTGGGTTGTTTGCCTGCCTTCTCTCTATGAACAGCACAGGGCCCTCAGGGCTCTATTCCAGCCAAACAAGATGACCTTTTAAACTTTAGGTTTTAAGCCACACTAGTTATAAGAACTCATGAAATTCATCCTCTCTCATTGTCCAAGCCAATGGTTTTGGGGAAATGTTTTTCTTGTGCATTCCCCTGTGTGTTCCTCTCTCACCCTTCTCTGGTAGCATAGATCCCTCCCCTCTGCAGTGCCCATGATCCCATTTTCCCCCTAAACCACATTTCCACACTTCTTGTCTTCTTTGATGTGGCCTCTTCTCTCCCTTTAATTGTAGAGTTTGTTCTGTCAGTCTTCAGGTTGATTTCTGGGGCATGTAAGATGAATGATAGTTATCTACTCATGTTTGTGGGACAAGACAAGCCTAGGGTCCTCCTAATCTATCACTATTTTCCTGCTTCAGAAAATTTATTTGAAAAAGTAATAGATGAAAACTTCCCAAATCTGGGGAAGGAAACAGAAATCCAGATTCAGGATGCACAGAGAGCACCCCAAAATTAACCCGTGGAGGTCTACACCAACACACATAGTAATTAAAATGGCAAAAAAACAGTGACAAAGAGAATTTTAAATGCAGCAAAAGAAAATATTTACATACAAGAGAAACCTCATAAGGCTATCAGCTGATTTTTTAGCAGATACTTTTCTAGGCCGGAAGGGAGTAGCATGATGGATTTAAAGTTGTGAAAGGAAAAAAGCCTACAGCCAATGATACCCTATCCAGCAAGGCTATCAGTAAACATTTTATTTGTTTGTTTGTTTATTTACTTATTTATTTAAATTTATTGTTTAATTTACATCCAAGTTAGTTAGCATGTAGTGCAATAATGATTTCAAGAGTAGATTCCTTAATGCCCCTTAACCATTTAGCCCATCCCCCCCCACAATCCCTCCAGCAACCCTCTGTTTGTTCTCTATATTTAAGAGTCTCTTATGTTTTGTCCCCTTCCCCGTTTTTATATATTTCTTGCTTCCCTTCTCTTATGTTCATCTGTTTAGTATCTTCAATTCCTCATATGAGTTAAGTCATATGATATTTGTCTTTCTCTGAGTAATTTCGCTTAGCATAATACCCCCAGTTCCATCCACATAGTTGCATATAGCAAGATTTCATTCTTTTTGATTGTCACGCAATATTCCAGTGTGTGTGTGTACCACACATTCTTTTCCATTCATGCGTTGATGGACATTTGGGCTCTTTCCATACTTTGTAAGACAGGAAGCCATCAAAATCCTAGAGGAGAAAGTGGGCAAAAACATCTTTGACTTCAGCTGCAGTAACTTCTTACTCAACACATCTCTGGAGGCAAGGGAAACAAAAGCAAAAATGAACTATTGGGACCTCATTAAAATAAAAAGCTTCTGCACAGTGAGGGAAACAGTCAGCAAAACTAAAAGGCAACCGATGGAATGGGAAAAATATTTGTAAATGAAGTATACAAAAAGGGTTAGTATCCAAAATCTGTAAAGAACTTATAAAACTCAACACCAAAAGAAAACCCCAAAAATAATCCAGTGAAGAAATGGGCAAAAGACATGAATAGACACTTCTCCAAAGAAGACATCCAGATGGCGAACAGACACATGAAAAAATGCTCAACATCACTCATCATCAGGGAAATACAAATCAAAACCACCATGAGATACCACCTCACACCTGTCAGAATGGCTAGCATGAACAACTCAGGCAACAACAGGTGTTGGTGAAGATGTGGAGAAAGAGGATCTCTTTTGCACTATTGGGAGGAATGCAAACTGGTGCAGCCACTCTGGAAAACAGTAGGGAGGTTCCTCAAAAAATTAAAAATAGAACTACCTTATGACCCAGCAATTGCACTACTAGGTATTTACCCAAGGGAAACAGGTGTGCTGTTGTGAAGGGGCATGTGTACCCCAATGTTTATAGCAGCACTATTGACAATAGCGAAATTATGGAAAGAGCCCAAATGTCCATCGGTAAACATTTTAAAAGACTATAAAAGAAAATTCATACTCACAGCGGCAAATTTTAAAATATAGAAAGTTATATAAAGGAAACCTATAGGGGCGCCTGGGTGGCTCAGTTGGTTGAGCATCTGACTCATGATATCAGCTCAGGTCATGATCTCATTGTTGTGAGATCAAGCCCTGCCTGGGGTCCACACTGAGTGTGGAGACTGCTTGGGATTATCTTCCTTTATCTTTGGCCATTCCCTGCTTGCACGTTCTCGCTCTCTCTCCCTCAAAATAAATAAATAACCCTGATAAAAAGAAAAAAACAAAAAAATCCATAATTTTACCATCCCAAGATATCTACTTAAATTTTTTGTTGTATTTCCTTGTCTTTATCCTCCCTAAAAATGTATCATACTACTTTTTTTTCATTTCCATGCAATTAAATATTACTGAAACAATAACATTCCTCTTTATGAATATACCAGTATTAAGCCACTTTTTGTTGCTGAATAGACTATCTGCAAATTTAATATAATCTTATCAGGAAATCACAAGTGTTATCATATAATTTTAACATATACACAAACTAATATTAATGTAACTAGTGTTTTGTACTTAGATGGTACTCATCAGTAAATAGTTAACAAATGAGTAAAAATAAATAGTGAATTGAACATAACACCAGTAGAAATCACACTGATTTTCTGACTGCATTTGGTATCATAAATTTCTCTAGTCTCAGGTTACTCAATCTTTAAAGAAAGAATCATTGCACTTATGAAATACCCCCAATGTGATGGTATTAGGAGGTGGGGTCTTAGGGAGGTGATTAGGTAATGAGGGTGGAGCCTTCATGAATAGGATTAGTGCCCTCATAAAAGAGACATCAGAACCATTTAAATCTCTTTCTGCCAAGTGAGCATACAATGAGAAGTTACCTAGAAGAGGACTCTCATTAGAATTAGGCATGCTGGCACCTAGTCTGAGACTTCCAGTCTCCAGAAATGTGAGAAAAAAATACCTGTTATTTATAATGCACGCAGTCTATGGTTTTTTGGTATAGAAGTCTGAACAGGGTGTATGATTAAAAGGTATACAGAAACAACTTGTTTGAGCTCCTAATAACCAAATCTGGAAATAAACATCCATGAGTCCATATTGACATAAATAAAAAATCATGTAAATAAATAAAGGAGGGGAAAGGAAAGGGACAGATCTTCCTTACATTAGAATTATAGTTAATAAGTGCAGGAAAAAAAATGATAGGAACAGAAGATCATAATTAGGTAAATACCACACTAATAATTGTTATAAGCAGGAATCATTGATGGTTACTCAAATTAGTGGGTGAAACCAGGAGGAACAGAATGTAGTCTTAGATATAGTCTTAACATATCATAAAATATACTTAGTAATGACAAAGAGGGACAACATTAACTCTACAGGAAAAAAAAAATCGGTCAACCCAACCTAAATTAAGAGACTAAAGTTAACATAACTGATAATAATATGTATTAATACCACATAGCCCCAGAAATAATGCACTGGCAAATGGACAGTGTCACTTCTGTTGTATTTGTGCAAAAATGCATAATCCCAATCTAATCATTTTACAAAATAGCTGGCTAGTAATCTTCAAAAGTGCCAAAGTCTTGAAAGACAAAGTCTGAGAACTATCATATAATTGAGCACATAAGGAGACACAAAAATTGATGTATGTGATCCTGAATTAGAATCCAGACTTAGAGAAAAGGTATAAAATGGAAAACTGGGGAAAAAATAACTGAAGTCTCTAGGTTAGTTATTATATTGAATCATTGTTAATCTTCTGATGTTATAGTAAGGTTATGTAAGATAAAACCATTTTGGTTTATCTCAATGAAGGACATTTATGTACTCTCTGTACTATTTTCGTAACTTTTCTATAAAATTTAAAATACTTAAAATTTTAAAAGGTAAAATTTATAAAATTTTTGTGTTAAAAATGGAAAATCTGATTTAAATGATAAACTAGAGCCTCAAAAACAAGACATAAGTCATGATTTTTTGGAAAAACTGGGAATAGGCTCTCTCTACATGATGAGCCTTTAAAATTTTATATTACAAACATAAGAAGTATTTCACAAAATAAAAGTCATTATAAATAAAAGTTATATACGTGATAAATAATATTTATACCAACATATTCATATTCAGCAAAGGTGAATTAGAAAGATCTGATTCTTCAATATATTATTCTCCATATAATAATAGCATATTGACATAGCTATAAATTATACTGTAATAGCAAGTTCATAAAAATGCAGATTTAACAAAAATAACTATTATATTTAGACTGAACATCTGAGTCTGTAATTTTCAGTTGAGAAATATTTCAAATTTGACATTAGGTACATTGTCGTATGAGTTAGGAGAAATATTGATATCTTATTGTCACAACTATCACATTTTGAATTTAAAGTTTTAGAATAAGTCCTTAAAAACTTAGAGTTTTGGATTTTATTTTCTCTAAGTAGCTGATTCATCCAAAGTTAGATGTGAAATGCTAATGTCACCTCCATATCCTATTAGAAAATCTCTGTCCTGCCAGAGTAATTTTTTCATGTAATATTCTGCCTCATTGCAAGAAGTAGAATAAGTCAAGTCAGACTTATATAACACCTTTCCTCCAGAGAATCTAAAAAGTTTCCACACTTATTTCACATTTCAGAAATTTTACTTACATAAATAACATCTGTCTGAATGTTTTCTCCTAATATGTATTTTCTGACTTACCACTGCCCTCTCATTTAACTTATTTATCATCATTTTGACTAGCATGTTCTTTCTCTCCTAGTTTTCTTCTGTCATCTTTTACCATGTCAAACTTATTTCTCCTTCCTTTGATTTCTTTCCTCAGCCATATTATGATCCATTGTCCTGTATAGCACTGCTTGCTAGAAATAACTTATTATTTTCTAAATCAGAAATCTACTTTCTTCTCTTCAGATGTGACCCACTTATTCTGGAACTGCTATCAAAAATTGGAAGAAGATAATAATAACTGTAATTCTTAGCCCCTTTCAGGATTATGTACTTATTGTATTGATGGTTTTCTTGTTTCTTCATATAATACATTTGATGTAGACTTATGAATCCAAACAATTTTGGAAATTGATGTTTGTGTTAGATCAAACCATTGGCTATTTTTTTATGATGTAGCATACCACTGCAACGAAACTGTCAGAGGTCAAATCCTGCCCCTAACCCTTGATAGTTATGTAGACCTGGGATAGTTAGATGAACATGTTAGTAGTTATAAACAAAAGAATTTTTGCTTGAGACTAAAGCAAAAATATATCTGAAACATAATAAATGGTATATAATTTTTTTAAAAACATGAAAAAAAGTCTGCTTCTAGTAAAAGTAGAGTAACTTGCATAATATTAATCCTTTCACAGATAATACCTACAAACTCCAGACAAAATAGTAAGGCAAACAAAACCAAAATGTAACAAACAAAAACACTTGTTAAAGGTAATGGAGAACAACCAAAAGCAGGCAGAAACTCAGAAACTGGAAGGAATCCACACCTGAAAGAAGGGATTTACACTGGGTAAATATTTGAATTTAAACGGCTTTTTCTAAGAGGAGCCACCCCTCATTACAGACAACATGGAGTCAATAGAACTCAAAAATAAAGCTGTAATCTTGTTGGCGTAAGCAGTCAGAGAAGGGAGGTTAGGGTTGTAAGAACATCTAGAATGTGATGGGGCAAAATGAGAAAACAAAAGGAACCATGGAAGAGAAAGCATCAAAATATGCATAGGATCATGGAAGAAAGCAAGAAAGAGAAGGTTGAAGAAACTGAGGAGACATTTAACCTACTTTCCACAGAAAAGAAGACAGATTTAACAGCCTTTTAAAACTAAAGATAAAATCAACATTCATCAGAGGAAAATAAAATCAGACTATCTACTATGTGACATTCACAAGTCAAGCAAAGAAATGGGAAAATGTGACCCACAGTGAAGATTCAAACAGTAAAAGCAGTTAATACACAGACTCTGAGGTAACTGAGATGTTTTAATAAACAAACTAGGACTTATAACGATTATAAATGTGTCTTGGTATTTTAAGGAAAAAATGGTCTAAGTGAGTGAAGAGATACAGAAAAATATTTAATAAAGAAAATTAATAAAAATTCTAGATTTAAATGTACAAAATACAAAATTAAAAAATCCCTCTAAAGGTTTAACAGAAAAAAGATGATAGAAGAAATGGTCAGTGAATTTAAATATAGGTCAACAGAAAGAATAAAACCTGAAGAAAATGGAGGATAAAGAATAAAAGAAAAAAAAACACTACCTTAGTGATATGTAGGATGATATCAAATAGTTTTATACACATGTGTGCATTCCCCAAAGGAGGGAAGAAAGAGAATGAGATAGAAAAATATATGAAGGCATAATAGCTGAAAAATTACAAATTTTGTGGAAAACTCAGACTGACAAATCTAACCCATCACACCCAAAGAGGAATAAATAAAAGCATGTCTGATTTCTCATCAGAAACAACAGAGGCGAGAAATCAAAGGAATCATATATTTAAAATGCAGGAAGTAAGAAAAAAATTCAACCTATAATTTTAAACTCAATGAAAATATCTTTCCAAATACATATTTTGGGTGAAAACTGACAGAATTTATTACCAGCAAAACTAGAATACAAAAGTTTCAAAAGGAAGGTTTTTAGTCTAAAGGGAAATTATACCAGGTGCAATTCAAATATATAGAAGGATAAACAACATTAGACATGGTAAATATATGGAGAAATTTAGTGTTTTCTTTTTGAAATTAATTAAAAGTAACCCTTTTCAGGAAAAATATAGCATTATGAGATTTACAATTTATATATATGTAATATATTCTATAATAATATATAAAATGGTTTTTGAAATTTATGTAAAGTGGTGAACTATTAACTCTGAGAGAACTTTATAACTTAAGCATGAATATTTTAACCCATAGAGAAAATACAGTAGAAAACAATAATGCAAAGAGATTATGGCTAAAACGTCACTAAATGAATTGCAATGAGTTTTAAAAAATATTCAAATAATCATAAGGCATTTAAGAAGGAAAAGAATAACAAAAAACAGGACAAATAGAAAATAAATAGCAAAATAATAGATACAAATCAAAATACATCAAGAAAAAGAGTAATAATTCTAATGGAAGTTATTTCATAATGATCAAAGAGATAATTCATCAGAAAAACATAACAGTGACAAATATGTATTTGCTTAATAAAAGAATTTAAAAATGAATTGTAATGTGGGGCACCTAGGTGGTTCAGTCAGTTAAGGGTCTGACTTTAGCTCAGGTCATGATCTTTGGTCTGTGAGTTTGAGCCCCATACCGGGCTCTGTATTGACAGCTCAGAGCCTGGAGGCCTCTTTGGATTCTGTCTCCTTCTCTCTCTGCTCCTCCTCCACTCATACTCTGTCTCTCAAAAGTGAATAAATGTTTTAAAAATTATAATAAAAAAAAGCAGTGTAATGAGTTGAATTGTGCTTCCTCTAAAGGAATATATGCAGAAGTCCAAATCCCCAGTGTATCACTATGACCTTTTTGGAAATAGCATCATTGTAGATATAATTAGTTTTGTTAGCATGAGATCATACTGAAATAGGATGGGACCTTAATCCAGTATGGCTGGTATCCTTATAAGAAGATGGCTACGTGAAGATCCAGAGACATAGAGAGAGAATACCGTGTGAAGATGGAGGCAGAGATTAGAGTGAGCCAAAAAAGGCCAAACGTTGTTGGCCATCTTAATTAGAATTAGAAGTAGAAGTAGAAGTAGAATTAGAATTAGAATTAGAATTAGAATTAGAATTAGAAATAGGATTAGAAATAGGATTAGAAATTGGAACAATTTCTCCATCAGATCCTTCAGAAATAATCAACACTGCAAAACTCTGATTTCAGACTTCTAGCCTCCATTATGCTTAACAATAAATTTATGTTGTAAACCATTCAGTTTGTGATACTTTGTTATGGTAGGTTAGGAAGCTAATACATACCTGAAGCAAAAAGTGACACAATCATAAAAGCAGACAAATCCACAAATTTAAAGCTTTAGTATACCTTGATCAGTTATTGGTAAAACTACCAAAAAAAAAAAAAAACAAAAAAACAAAAATAAGAAGAATATAGAAGAGATAAAAACATTCTTTTTTATTTTCATCTTAATCCATGCAACCATATTGCTTTTAATAGTCCACTGTAATTAGTAGTTTTAGAATACACATGATTTTCAGGTTCACATAGAATATTCAATAAGTATAAAAATATTTAAATATTACAGATTATCATTACTAGCCATGAGGGAATGTAATTCAAAGTAATAAAAAAAAGATAAATATAAAATCTTCAAATACTTAGAAATTGATCAAGACACTTTAAAATTCCCATATGTTAAAGAATAAATCATAGAAGAAATAAAATATTTCAAGTTAGATAACAGTAAAAATACAACATCTGCTTTTCTATGGAGCAACTCAAGCAGAAATTACAGAGAAATTTGTAGTTTTAAATGCTTATATTGAATTAACACTAGTGATTTAATTTTCATTTCAAGAGGTCAGAGAAGGAGAAAGCATATCTAAAATAAGCAAAAACAAAAGGGAAATACTAAAGAAGAAATAAGTGATATACAACACAAACAAAAATAAAGAATAAATTTAAATTAAGTTTAAATAAATTTATTAAATAAAACAAAAAGCTTATTTTTTCTAAAAGAAAAAATTGTTAAATTGCTAGCAAGAATAATAAAGAGAAAAAGAAAGCATAATTTACCAATAACATAAATAAAAGAAGTGATACCACTACATAGCCTACAGATATCAATGAACAATAAGAGAGAGAAGTTGGAAGAGAAGATGGCGGCATAGGAGGACACTTGGCTCACCTCGTCCTGCTGATCACTTAGATTCCACCCACATCTCCCTAAATAACCCAGGAAACTGCCAGAAGACTAGCAGAACAGACTCTCCAGAGACAAGCATGGACAAGAGGCCCACTTAAGAAGGTAGGAAGGGCAGAGAGGTGGTGCACGCTACACGGACTGGCAGGAGGGAGCCAGGGCAGTGGAGGGGCAGCCCGCCCTGCAAGGGAGAGCCCCCAAAGTCTGGCTAGCAAAAGCGGAGGGGCTGGACTGTGTGAGTTCTGACAGCCAGTGGGACTTAACATCTGGAATGTTAAAAGTCAACAGCTCTGCTCTCTAAGAGCAGGGAGGGCAAGAGGATGCCAGGAGGGAGAGTTCTTAGGCCCTGGAAGACAGAGCTCAGCTCAGCGGGGGAACAAAGGCACTGGCAAGCGCCATTTTCCTCTCCCATCCCCCAGCCAAAATTCCAAAGGGAACCAGTTCCCGTCACTGAACTTGCTTGCACCTTCAAATTCCCCATGCTGTGCTTCTGTGGATCCATCCCTCTGACAAGCCTGCCTCCCTCTGGTGCTGCAGGACCCCTCCCCCAGGGGACCACTGAGGGCAATACAAGCTAAGCCTGCCCCTCCTGCCCCTGTGCACCTTGGAAATCCACCCCGACTAATACGCCCTTGGCCAGATCCCATCGAACCTGGCAGTGTGCAAGCAGCACAGACAGGGGACACACCTCTCCACAGTGAGTCCAGTCCCTGGGAGAGGGGAAGATAAGGTACACACCAGTCTGACTGTGGCCCCAGTGGTGGGCTGGGAGCAGATGTCGGGTCTCACTGCAGCCCTGCCCATCAACACAGGTTTCTCCGGACAGCACAGGGGAAGTGCCCTGCAGTTTGGAGCTACCACAGGGACTACCCAAAATGATGCAATGGAAGAATTCTCCTCAAAAGAAACTCCAGGAACTAGTGACAGCTAACGAATTGATCAAAAACGATTTAAGCAATATAACAGAACAAGAATTTAGAATAATAGTCGTAAAATTAATCACTGGGCTGGAATAAAGCATAGAGGACAGCAGAGAATCCATTGCTACAGAGATAAAGGGACTAAAAAATAGTCATAGGAAGTAAAAAATGCTATAAATGAGGTGAAAAATAAAATGGAGGCGGCCATAGCATGGATTGAAGAGGCAGAGGAGAGAATAGGTGAATTAGAAGATAAAATTATGGAAAAAGAGGAAGCTGAGAAAAAGATAAAAAATCCAGGAGATGGGGGGTGGGGAATTAGAGAACTAAGTGATGCAATCAAATGGAACAATATCCATATCACAGGAATTACAGAAGGAGAAGAGAGAGAGATAGAAAGGGGCTGAAGGTGTACTTGAACAAATCATCAGTGAGAACTTCCCTGAGCTGGGGAAGGAAAAAGGCATTGAAATCCAAGAGGCACAGAGAACTCCCTTCAGACGTAACTTGAATCGATCTTCTCCACAACATATCATAGTGAAACTGGCAAAATACAAGGATAAAGAGAAAATTCTGAAAGCTGCTAGGGATAAACAGCCTTGAACTTTCAAAGGTAGACACATAAGAGTAGTAGCAGATCTGTCTACTGAAACATGGCAGGCCAGAAAGGAATGGCAAGAAATCTTCAATGTGATGAACAGAAAAAATATGCAGCCAAGAATCCTTTATCTAGAAAGTCTGTCATTCAGAATAGAAGGAGAGATAAAGGTTTTCCCAAACAAACAAAAACTGAAGGAATTCATCACCACTAAACCAGCCCTACAGGAGATCCTAAGGGGGACTCTGTGAGTGAAATGTTGCAAAGACCACAAAATACCAGAGACATCACTACAAGCATGAAATCTACAGACATCACAATGACTCTAAATACATATCTTTCAATAACACTGAATGTAAATGGACTAAATGCACCAACCAAAAGACACAGGGTATCAGAATGGATAAAACAATAAGACCCATCTGTTTGCTGTCTACAAGAGACTCATTTTAGACCTGATGACACCTTTAGATTGAAAGTGAGGGGATGGAGAACTCTATCGTGCTACTGGAAGTCAAAAGAAAGCTGGAGTAGCCATATTTATATGAGACAAACTAGACTTTAAATTAAAAGCTGTAATAAGAGATGAAAAAGGGTGTTATATAATAATTACAGGGTCTATCCATTAGGAAGAGCTAACAATTATAAATATCTATGTGCCAAATACGGGAGCCCCCAAATATATAAAACAATTCATCACAAACATAAGCAACCTTCTTGATAAGAATGTGATAATTGCAGAGGACTTTAATACCCCACATACAACAATGGATAGATCATTTAGACACAGGATCAATAAAGAAACAAGGGCCCTGAATGATACATTGGATCAGATGGACTTGACAGATATATTTAGAACTCTCCATCTGAAAGCAACAGAATATACTTTCTTCTCGAGTGCACATGGAACATTCTCCAAGATAGATCACATACTGGGTCACAAAACAGCCCTTCATAAGAATACAAGAATTGAGATCATACCATGCACACTTTCAGACCACAATGCTATGAAACTTGAAATCAACCACAGGAAAACGTCTGGAAAACCTTCAAAAGCATGGAGGTTAAAGAAAACCCTACTAAAGAATGAATGGGTCAACCAGGCAATTAGAGAAGAAATTAAAAAATATATGGAAACCAAAGAAAATGAAAATGCCACAATGCAAACCCTTTGGGATGCAGCAAAGGCAGTCCTGAGAGGAAACTACGTTGCAATCCAGGCCTATCTCAAGAAACAAGAAAAATCCCAAATACAAAATCTAACAGCACACCTAAAGGAACTAGAAGCAGAACAGCAAAGACACCCCAAACCCAGTAGAAGAAGAGAAATAATAAAGATCTGAGCAGAAATAAACAATATAGAATCTAAAAAAAAAACTGTAGAGCAGATCAATGAAACCAAGAGTTGGTTTTTTGAAAAAATAAACAAAATTGATAAACCTCTAGCCAGGCTTCTCAAAAAGAAAAGGGAGATGACCCAAATAGATAAAATCATGAACGACAATGGAATTATTACAACCAATCCCTCAGAAATACAAGCAATTATCAGGGAATACGATGTAAAATTATATGCCAACAAACTGGACAACCTGGAAGAAATGGAAAAATTCCTAAGCACCCACACACTTCCAAAACTCAAACAGGAAGAAATAGGAAACTTGAACAGATCCATAACCAGAGAAGAAATTGAATCAGTTGTCAAAAATCTCCCAACAAATAAGAGTCCAGGAGCAGATGGCTTCCCTGGGGAGTTCTACCAGACCTTTAAAGCAGAGATAATACCTATCCTTCTCAAGCTATTCCAAACCATAGAAAGGGAAGGAAAACTTCCAGACTCATTCTATGAAGCCAGTATTCCTTTGATTCCTAAACCAGACAGAGACCCAGTAAAAAAAGAGAACTACAGGCCAATATCCCTGATGAATATGGATGCAAAAATTCTCAATAAGATACTAGCAAATCGAATTCAACAGCATATAAAAAGAATTATTCACCATGACCAAGTGGGATTCATTCCTGGGATGCAGGGCTGGTTCAACATTCGCAAATCGATCAACGTGATACATCACATTAACAAAAAAAAAGAGAAGAACCATATGATCCTGTCAATCGATGCAGAAAAGGCCTTTGACAAAATCCAGCACCCTTTCTTAATAAAAACCCTTGAGAAAGTCGGGATAGAAGGAACATACCTAAAGATCATAAAAGCCATTTATGAAAAGCCCATAGCTAACATCATCCTCAACGGGGAAAAACTGAGAGCTTTTTCCCTGAGATCAGGAACACGACAGGGATGCCCACTCTCACTGCTGTTGTTTAACATAGTGCTGGAAGTTCTAGCATCAGCAATCAGACAACAAAAGGAAATCAAAGGCATCAAAATTGGCAAAGATGAAGTCAAGCTTTCGCTTTTTGCAGATGACATGATATTATACGTGGAAAATCTGATAGACTCCACCAAAAGTCTGCTAGAACTGATACATGAATTCAGCAAAGTTGCAGGATACAAAATCAACGTACAGAAATCAGTTGCATTCTTATACACTAACAATGAAGCAACAGAAAGACAAATAAAGAAACTGATCCCATTCACAATTGCACCAAGAAGCATAAAATACCTAGGAATAAATCTAACCAAAGATGTAAAAGATCGTATGCTGAAAACTATAGAAAGCTTATGCAGGTAATTGAAGAAGATTTAAAGAAATGGAAAGACATTCCCTGCTCATGGATTGGAAGAATAAATATTGTCAAAATGTCAATACTACCCAAAGCTATCTACACATTCAATGCAATCCCAATCAAAATTGCATGAGCATTCTTCTCGAAACTAGAACAAGCAATTCTAAAATTCATATGGAACCACAAAAGGCCCCGAATAGCCAAAGTAATTTTGAAGAAGAAGACCAAAGCAGGAGGCATCACAATCCCAGACTTTAGCCTCTACTACAAAGCTGTCATCATCAAGACAGCATGGGATTGGCATAAAAACAGACACATAGACCAATGGAATAGAATAGAAACCCCAGAACTAGACCCACAAACGTATGGCCAACTCATCTTTGACAAAGCAGGAAAGAACATCCAATGGAAAAAAGACAGTCTCTTTAACAAATGGTGCTGGGAGAACTGGACAGCAACATGCAGAAGGTTGAAACTAGACCACTTTCTCACACCATTCACAAAAATAAACTCAAAATGGATAAAGGACCTGAATGTGAGACAGGAAACCATCCAAACCCTAGAGGAGAAAGCAGGAAAAGACCTCTCTGACCTCAGCCGTAGCAATCTCTTACTCGACACATCCCCAAAGGCAAGGGAATTAAAAGCAAAAGTGAATTACTGGGACCTTATGAAGATAAAAAGCTTCTGCACAGCAAAGGAAACAACCAACAAAACTAAAAGGCAACCAACGGAATGGGAAAAGATATTTGCAAATGACATAACAGACAAAGGGCTAGTATCCAAAATCTATCAAGAGCTCACCAAAGTCCACACCCGAAAAACAAATAACCCAGTGAAGAAATGGGCAGAAAACATGAATAGACACTTCTCTAAAGAAGACATCCGGATGGCCCACAGGCACATGAAAAGATGTTCAACGTCGCTCCTCATCAGGGAAATACAAATCAAAACCACACTCAGATATCACCTCACGCCAGTCAGAGTGGCCAAAATGAACAAATCAGGAGACTATCGATGCTGGTGAGGATGTGGAGAAATGGAAACCCTCTTGTGCTGTTGGTGGGAAAGCAAACTGGTGCAGCTGCTCTGGAACCAGTGTGGAGATTCCTCAAAAAATTAAAAATAGATCTACCCTATGACCTAGCAATAGCACTGCTAGGAATTTACCCAAGGGATACAGGAGTGCTGATGCATAGGGGCACTTGTACCCCAATGTTTATAGAAGCAGTTTCAACAATAGCCAAATTATGATGGATTAAATGTCCATCAACTGATGAATGGATAAAGAAATTGTGGTTTATATATACAATGGAATACTACTTGGCAATGAGAAAGAATGAAATATGTCCTTTCGTAGCAACGTAGATGGAACTGGAGAGTGTTATGCTAAGTGAAATAAATCATACAGAGAAATACAGATACCATATGTTTTCACTCTTATGTGGATCCTGGGAAACTTAACAGAAGAGCAGGGGGGAGGGGGAGGGGAAAAGTTAGGGAGGGAGGCAAACCATAAGAGACTCTTAAAAACTGAGAATAAACTGAAGGTTGATGGTGGTTGGGAGGGAGGGGAAAGTGGGTGATGGGCATTGAGGACGGCACCTGTTGGGATGAGCACTGGGTGGTGTATGAAACCAATTTGACAGTAAATTTCATATTAAGAAAAAAAATAAACTGAATATTCTAAAAAAAACAATAAGAGAATATTTTTAAAAATGACAATAAATTTGATCACTGAGATGAAAAGGACAAATTTGTCAAAACCAGTTTTTCAAAGATGACATAAGAATTAAGAGAGAAAATATGCATAATCCTATATTTATTAAATAAGTTGAATTTATCAGAACAAATCTAGTCCCAGATGATTTCAGTGGAGGATTAAATGAATATTTAAAAAATGATACCAATCTTACAAGACTGTTTTTAAAAATAGAGAAAGTAGCAAAATTTGGCAACTTGTAATATAAGGCCATCATAACCTTGTAACAAAACCTGAGAAAGATCCTAAAACAGAAAAATTGTACAACAGTATCCCTCATGAAGTCAGAAGCAAAATTCCTTAAAAATAAGAAAATCTAATCTAGTATTATATGCTTTATGACCAAGTGAGATTCATTCCAGAAGTACAGGGTTTGTTTAACATTCAAACATCACAAAATATTTTTTTACCGCATTAGCAAAATAAAGCAGAAAAATACTTGGTCATGAAATAGAGACAGGAAAAAAGTTATTAAAAATTCAACACTCACATAATAAAAACTTGCAAAACTAGAAATAGAAGAAAGTTTTTTCAGTCTGATATAAGGTATGTATGAAAATCCTTCATCTAGAATTATATTGCTTGTTGTTGAAAAACATTCCTCCTAATTTCCAAAATAAAGAAGGGTGTTTAGCCTAAACATGTTCAACATGTTCAGGGAATGTTCAACATTCCCTGGAGATGTGTAAAACAAGGACAAATAAATAAAAACCTAAAGGTTGAAGAGGAAGCTATAAAACTGACTATATTAACAACGTGATTGTATATAAAATCTTATATAAAAAGTCCTAAGAAATTGACAGGGCAATGATTATAATTGAACTTAGTATAGTCACAGTTTACTAGGTCACTATGTTAAAATCAATCATGTTTCTCTATACTAGCAGTGATAGTTCCAAAAGGACTGGTATACTAAACATTTCAAAGCATTAATGAAAAGTATTAAAGAACCTAATTATATGGAAGGATATATCATTTTCAAAGATTGAAAGACATTTTTAATGTCACCTCTTCACAAATTGATATATAGACTCCATTTGTTTTTTTAAATTTTTTAATGTTTATTTATTTGTGAGAGCTAGAGAGGGACAGTGTCAGAGCAGGAAAGGGACAGAGAAAGTGGGAGACACAGAATCCAAAGCAGGCTCCAGGCTCTGAGCTGTCAGCAGAGAGCCCGACACAGGGCTCAGGCCCACAAACCGCAAGATCATGTCCTGAGCTGAAGTCAGAAGCCCAACTGACTGAGCCATCCAGACATCCCTCTAGAATCCATTTCAATGACAGTAATAACCCCACGAAGCTCATATACTGCTGGTGGGAGTGTAAAATAGTACTACTCTTTTAGTGTACTATTTAATATTTTCTTATAAAGTTGAGCATACACCCAACCTAACTGCCAGCAGTTTCAATTTAGGTATTTACCCAATAGAAAAGAAACTACATGTTTGCAAAAGACTTGTACAGGAAAGTGCATCACAGCTTTTTTCTTAATTATGAAAAACTTTATGAATAATTTTTCATCAACATGAGAATGGGTAAACCAATTGTAGTATATTAATATGAGAAATAAGATTCAGTAATTAAAAGGAACAAATTATTCATTCTTTCTACCACAAGAATGAATCTTACAGACATCATGCTGCATGAAAGAAACTAGTTATAATAGTACATGCTTTATTATTCCATTTGTGTGAATTCCTAGTACAGATTAATCTATGGTTGAAAGCAATCATCAAATAAGTTGGGTTTTTTTGGAAAGGGAATTGACTGGAAAAGGGCGTGTGGGAATTTGTGGGATGATGAAAATATTCTGTATCCTTATACATTTGTGGGTTATGCAGTAACACACCTTTGTCCAATCTCATTATATTACACAGAAGATTTATATATTTCACTTTATTTAAAAATAAATTTCAAACTGTAATTGGCAGGGTTATTTTCAATAGTAGCATGGGCTTATAAATTCTTAAATTGTTTTCTGTATATTCTAGACTCGAGTAAATATATTGAATATAATGGGATGCAGGTTTCTCACTATTGGATAATGGGTTCCTGATATGAAAAAAGGAAGATGTACCTTATAGCACTGGGCTGGAATTGGAAGTGTTGATATAAACTTAAACTGCTTACTGAGAGAGTTAAGAAGGAATGACATATGAGTAGCAATGAGTATACCCAGTACCTTCACCTTGGTTTCTAAATACCATTATTCAGGGCTAGGATAGGAAACATGCAAGATGAGCCTGGAACATCCTTTGCACCAGAAAATAGTAAAGACTCAAAGAAATATGGATATATCAAAAGAACACAGGAGACTAACATGAGAAAATGTGAACATTGAAATGAATAATAGTATTTATGAGTTATAATTGATTAAAGGAAATAAAAACCCATCACTCCATTCTGTTGAAAAAGCAATCAAGTGGATTAGGATTTACAAATTTCAATTATTGAACATATAGGGTATGAATCATATGCATTTATTTAATCTCCTTATAATTATGTTGCAAGTTAAGTAATTATTTTGTTATACATATGAAAAGTAGAGATGAATATTTTGAGTAAATTTTTAAATAATACATATTTAGTGCTAGTTAATCCAGGATTTACATGCTGCTCTGTCTTACTCTGAAACCAAATTTTCTATTCTGTACCATTCTTGCTCTTAAATAAACAGCAACCTATTGATTCATTGAATTGACTTCTTTTGAAACAACTTTAGTGAATATCTGAAAATAAACTTTTTTAAAAAAGTAAACTAGATAAAATATGAAAAATTATGCCTTTCAATCTAACAAAACAATATTAAGTATATAAAAGTACTCCCTATCTTGGAAATCTTCTAATAGCAATAAAATATGAACATTTTGAAAGATTTAATTTTTTTGTATTATCCTGGTTCTTAAGATATGCATAGTAATCAGGGGCGCCTGGAAGGCTAAGTCAGTTAAGCCACTGACTTTGGCTCAGGTCATGATCTCGCGGTTTGTGAGTTCGAGCCCCGCATCGAGCTCTGTGCTGACAGCTCAGAGCCTGGAGCCTTCTTCAGATGCTGTGTCTCCCTCTCTCTGCCCCTCCCCTGTTCATGCTCTGTCTCTCTCTGACTTTCAAAAAAATAAATGTTAAAAAAATGTAAAGATATCTATAGTAATCAAAATCACTTACTTCCCATACACACATATACACATACATAGTTCACATAATTATGCTTTAAGCTCTTTGCTTTTAATGAAATAAGTGTAGAGATCACTCATTTTTGAAACACTGATAGGATGGATTGAGTCTTCTTCTTTCAGAGAATCTTCTCTTCTGTCTTTTTAGGTGGTTTATTCATTGGTTTTCAAGTATAAACTGGCTATCCTAAGTTTGCATTCCTAGGACCCATAATTTTAAATATTATTCTAGCCAATATGATTCATAAATGACCTTAATGTATCTACTTGGAATTGCTAAAACAATATGATCTGTAGTTAATTCAGATTCTAAGAGAGATTACAATCTAGACTGCAAAACTCTCAATATAATTAGAGATCCAGTAAAAACATTTTCATGTATATAATAAATATTTTTGATGTAAGACCAAATTTCAAGCTTTGAGTTACTTTTATTTTTTTATTTATTTACTTAATTTTATTTTTTATTTTTTAAAATTTACATCCAAATTAGTTAGCATATAGTGCAACAGTGATTTCAGGAGTAGATTCCTTAGTGCCCCTTATCCATTTAGCCCATACCCCCTCCCACAACCCCTCCCGTAATCCTCAGTTTGTTCTCCATATTTATGAGTCTCTTCTGTTTTGTTCCCCTCCATTTTTTTATATTATTTGTGTTTCCCTTCCCTTATGTTAATCCGTTTTGTCTCCTAGAGTCCTCATATGAGTGAAGTCATACGATATTGTCTTTCTCTGACTGACTAATTTCACTTATCATAATACCCTCCAGTTCCATCCATGTAGTTGCAAATGGCAAGATTTCATTCTTTTTGATTGCTGAGTAATACTCCATTGTATATATACCACATCTTGTTTATCCATTCATCCATCAATGGACATTTGGGCTCTTTCCACACTTTGGCTATTGTTGATAGTGCTGCTATAAACATGGGGGTGCATGTGTCCCTTCGAAACAGCACACCTGTATCCCTTGGATAAATGCCTAGTAGTGCAATTGCTGGGTCTTAGGGTAGTTCTATTTATAGTTTTTTTGAGGAAACTCCATACTGTTTTCCAGAGTGGCTGCACCAGCTTGCATTTCCATTTGAGTTACTTTTAAATGACCAATTGCAAACCAATTATAGGGTCATCATTTTGCTAGTAAGTCTATTTTTAGGTTAAATACTGATAAAATATTTTCTATTTTATTATTGGTACAACATGCAAAATTGATTTTGCATTCTAGATTTATCATTTACCTATTTTAATAACCAGTGATATTTGTGATTCCCCAGATAAAACAGACACCTTAAAAATAGTATTTTTACAACCATCTTTATTTTTAAGCATTGTAGACATTCAACAATGTAAAGTAAATTAAAAGGTAAAAAAAAACCCTAAATTTATATACTCACAAACCATAGACAACTACCATTAAATATTTTGTGTATCTAATCAGAAAAAATATGAGAACACAAACATTTCAGTTAAAAAATTGGCCTTTACTATTTTGTACATCTTGTGGAAACTGAATACAGCTCTAATCTGCTATCTTCTAAAAGTTCCTAATTTGGACAATTCACTCCCATTTTAGCAAAATGTATTACTTCCAAAAAAAAAATTCTGTTTACTAACAGTTTTCTCAACTATATACAACTTATCTTTCCAGTTGGAAAAATTAAGGTTTTTCACTAATTGAAATTCAGCAAGAAAAAAAATGTGTATTTGAATTTCTGCTGTTTTCAATATCAGAAATATATTTAATGAATTTAGTTTAGCAAATATTAGCAAAGTTACCTATTTATTGTGAAGTTTTGAGCCATTAAGAAATTCCTTAATTTCTGTTTAAAATTTTCTTTTCATGTGACTTTTTAAAGCAAAGTATTGTGTTTTCTTGATCACTTAATCTTACTGAGTTCAAGGATACCAACTTGTGTGTATGGGTGTGGTGTGCGTGTGTGTGTGTGTATGTGTGTGTATGTGATCTGTATATGTACCTGAGTGTTCTCTAATTAGATCAAAGCAATACAAAAGGAAGTCTAGAGTAGAGTGAACCTCTGTCTTTTCTAAAACTGTTAGTTTCTAAATTTTAAGTGGCAGTCAAGTCTAAGATGGCCTGATACATAAATCATACCTGAAACACTCTAGAAGTTCAAGATTCTTAAAATATAAAATGAAACATTTTTACATCAATGTTTCAAGCTCCTGATAAAGTCTTTAGAAGTGCAGATTAGGCAGTGATTTCTAAAATGAATAAATGGATCAGTATCAAAATACTGTCAAATAATTCTCTTCAGAAAGTAGCGCCATCTGGTTGTATATATGTAATTCAGGGCCTTTCTCTAGATGTGATCCCTTCCTCTACCAGGCAAAGTGTTATTTCCTTGTCAGCTTAGACCCAACTGAAATAATTAATAAAGGTGAAAAACAGATATGTCCCCCCATATGCACTTTTATTACTTTATTTCATTGGCATAAAGCAATGTAGTATTTGTATTTCCAGATACACTGTTGAAAAAAATCACAAAACAAATATGTGTAGGATACTATTGATGTCTCTTTCAATATTATGTAGGCTACCTGAGTAAGGTTGTCTCTGAGAAAAATTCCTAGCATGCTGAAAGCTTTCATTCAAAACACCTGTGTCTGTATTTTTTCTTCTCTGTCTGAAGGATTTCTCCAAGAATATGCTCAGTTGCAAGTGGTCATGTTGGGTATTTAAGCCCATGCATCTCTTCTTATACAACTTTCAATCACTGAGGGGTGGGAATCAATAAATAGGTGCCCACAGCTGCTTTAGTTGAACCAGCCACCCTGGCTACCAGTAAGGCAGTCCCAAGTCATGTTCTACATGGTACCTCAGAGAATTCCTTTTGGATTAAGCCCCAGTTGCTCTCTGCAAAAGAAACAAACAAAAGAAACAAACCAACGGAAAAAACATGTACTTGTTACCACCTCCTTTTTTGACCTTTCCTTATTTTTTGCTATATCTTCCTCATTCATTTGTTTCTTTTGGTCATCTCCAAATAAATTACCTATACTTAAATTTTTGTTTCGGCCTTTGCTTTTGAAAGAACTCAAACTAACAAATGTTTACCCAATTTAGTTAGAAAGACAAGTTAATATTTATGATGCTTTCATGTTAAAAAAGAAGGATGCAAGATTTTATTTGTAGTGAAATTTCAGTCACCGCTACCAACTCTTTGAGCCCTATACATGCCCTTTTCTGTTTGACTTGCTGTCCAAGAGGGATGCATTACGTATCTGGGAAGTTTGATTCAATGCTTCAAAACCCCCATGATACACTCTACTAGTAATGCTGGACTCATGCTGGAAACATTAAACATTTCCATCTCATAAAGGGAAGTCTTTGTAGCAAGTTTTCCTAAAGATTAATAGAGTGCAGCCCTGAGAGATTTGTGTAAGTAATACTAAAAGAGCTTGCATTGACAAATAAAGAGAACAGTAAAGACCTAATGGGGGATGCATACTATAAAGCTCAAAATGGCATTTATAACCACACAGTCAAGCCTGGATTTACATGTGTCATCAAATTTCTTCATGACTTGACATTTAGCCATTTCTAAAAAGCTAGTCATCTTACTAGGGAAATATATTTTCATAAAGGAGAAGTTAAATTTATCTAAAATCTTTCAGTCTCACTACACAGAAGGTCTTCCAAAATGAATGAAATCATCAGTCAGTGGTTACTTCCTATGGAATTCCCATCTCTGTCTCCTGACAACCAAGTGTCTGGATCATCCCATTTAACGATACAATTTATAATGTAACTTTCATTGCCTGCTGGGCTTTTTACAAAATGCTGATTTCATAAGCCACTGAAATGAAGCAAGAGAATCTCTTGTTACTGCCATATTTTTTTGTGTGTTCTTTCTCTTCATTTCCACTTTTAAGTCATGATGTGCATTTATGTTTAGACAACTTGCATAAGAACTTCCTTGTGAGTATCACTAATACTCTGCTCTTCTAGCAAGATCTTTAAGATCTAACTCAGCAGATAATGGATTTCATTTTCCATGTTACCCTTATCTAGTCTATTGCATTGGAGGAAATATACGTCTTTAAGATTTTGCCTGTCGGATACTGCAACACCTTTAATGTTTTGCTGCTGCACCAGACACTCAAGACAGTCACATTAAAACTGAAGTGATGTATAAACACTGTTAGTGACAAATCTCTTTTGTATTGAATATTATTCTCTGAATTACCTTCATTGCAGTCAATTATTTTTAGCTCACTGACAGTTTTAAACTCCCTTGGATTAAGTACCTTGCTAATTAGTCACACCAGGAAAGTTCAACTGAAATATGAGGATCTGTACTACGGAATACCTCTAACATGTTTGACACTAACCTGTTTGCTCCACTTCTTTGAAGGAAATATGGGCATACACTGCAGAATATCTCCTTCCAATAACATTTTGCTGGCAAACTATTTCTTTGACTTTAATGCTCCAAATTGATGGAATGTATTTTTACATTGTAAAATATTTCTAGCCAGTGTTTATATGTGACTTTTCCCCTATAACTAAATGCTTTTGACAAAAATGATCATAAAGTCTTAAATTACAGTACTAATTCCATTGGTACCGTATTGGAATCATGAGGAAATATTTTGAAATCCATATCAAGTATCAACAAGAGCTAGGGCCTATCTATTTTGTTTGGCATCCCTAGATCACCAATGCCTACTTCATATGTTCAGAAATGTTTTCTCTTTTTTCTTTTTTTAATGTTTATTTATTTTGAGAGAGAGACAGAGACAGAGTGCAAGTGGGGGAGGGGCAACCAGAGGGAGGCAGACACAGAATCCAAAGCAGGCTCCAGTCTCTGAGCTGTCAGTACAGACCCCAATGTGGGGCTTGATGTCGCAAACTGTGAGATCATGACCTGAGCTGAAATCAGCTTAACCGAATGAGTCACCCAGGCACCCCCACAAATGGGTTATTGGGCTCAAAAACCTTTCATGTCATATTCATGCTGAGAAAGTCAATTTTTCCAAATTGGTTATAAATTATGTTGATAATTTTCATATTTCAACTTAAATCCTCCCTTTATTCTTAGATGGTGTGGCCCATATTACAATTACATTGTAGCTTTCAAATCAATCTGTGAATTAGCTTGCTGGTAGGTGCATGATGCAGTGGCCATTACTGGCATTATAATATTCTAAAGAAATTCTTAACAGAGAGGAGTCCAGAAAGGGCCCTGAAATTTTTATGAATGTGGCTTTCTGCAGTCTATTACTTTGGTCCCTGCTATCATGTAGGTGCTGAAAAGCAATGTATTTTTTTTTTTTTTTATCTCTGGGGCTCTCTTGGAATTTTCCCAGATCTTTGGGCCTCCCTGTATTGTGTTTTATGAACATTTCCCTTAATATCTGACATGCCAGAACATAGACTAAAATAATAAAGACACAGATTATTAAAGTAAACACTAAATAACTTGAAAATGTATTTTGAAATCTATTATCTACATCCATGTTTCATGAAGTATGTTGTAACGTGAAAGTGCTGTCATTATTTACCCAGAGCATGCCCTAGAGCACAGCATAAAATCAGCATTATGTTCCATGGTTCATTTTGTAGAAAATTATTGAACCATCTCACTTTATCCCAGTTTTGCCTTTTATGCCCATGTCAATTTCTAGACCTCCTCCAATTTAACCATCATAATTTGATTTCTACTACTTGCTTGTTGTTAGCCCCTTTGTCTGGTGGCTAGTTCAGCTTTTTTTGTTTTGTTTCTCAAAGCTCTCTTGCATTTACTGCCTGGATCTTCCTCCTTGCAGCCACTGATCCCAGCAATTGCTACACTAAGATAATCCCAACTCCTTAAAGTAGAGGGAAACATTTCCCTCTCTTTATCCTCCTGTCTCTCTCTGTTTCTTTCTTTCTTTCTCAATGTCTCTCTCACAATGTAGTTATTTTTTTCTGTAACTAAAAAATTATTTTTCTTTTTATTAATTAATTTTCATTTTTTTTAACGTTTATTTATTTTTGAGACAGAGAGAGACAGAGCATGAATGGGGGAGGGTTAGAGAGAGGGAGATACAGAATCCGAAACAGGCTCCAGGCTCTGAGCTGTCAGCACAGAGCCTGACGCGGGGCTCGAACTCACGGACCGTGAGATCATGACCTGAGCCGAAGTCGGCCGCCCAACCGACTGAGCCACCCAGGCGCCCCTAATTTTCATTTTTAATAAAAATTTTAAGTTTATTTATTTTGAGAGAGGCAGATAGAGGGAGAGACAGAATCCCAAGCAGGCTGCACACTGCCAGTGCAGAGCCCAACGTGAGGCTTGAACTCACCAACTGTGAGATGATGACTTGAGCCTAAATCAGCCGGATGCTTAACTGCCTGAGCCACCCAGGAGCCGCTAAAAAATTCTTTTTTAAACAAAATATTGTACATAATTTTTATTCCTAAAAAATAAATGGTAAATTCAAAACAATAATATCTATCACTTTAAGGTTTCCACAGAAACAAACACGAAGAGAGAAAAAGGTATAAGAGATTTATTGGGGGAAATGCCTGTGAGGGAAGAAGTAGCAAGGAAACAGGAGTAGGAAAGGAGAGACACAGACCATGAATCAGGTCTGACACCAGTGACAAGAGAGGTGAAAGGAAGGAAGTTTAGATAAGAAGAGCCGCAGACTATATTTCAGATCTTTATGTTGCCCATTAAACAAGGCATGCATTGGGCAGAAATGGGCTTGCTCTAGTTAGTACCTTTGCTGTGCTCATTGACTAGAAGCAGTCCTGGGGAGAGCTTGCCTTCAGTGTAAACATTGTGGTAAAGTTCAAAGGTGTTGCAAGGGGAGACTATCAGCTAATTTCACTCCTTGCAGCTGACATATATTTTAATATTTAATCATTTATTTATGAAATACTTTGAGAAATCTAAAACATATGCTTCCAGGCACTAGGGAAACAGCAGTGAACAAAATATGATATATTATATCTTTACACTCCTGGAGATTACACTATAGTGAGGTCAATAGAAATTAAACAAATGAAGAAGTACATTTAGAATACGACAGATGATGACAAGTGATATGAAAAAGCATGAAGCAGGGTAATAGTGATGGGGATATAGCTTACTACTTTAACCACTTACTACTACTTTAACTACTACTTTAAGGGTATTGAAGAAAGCCCTTTCTGAACAAGTTACATTTGAGCAGAAACGTAAAAGAACCTATGGAGCCACACAAATACCTGAAGGAAAGTCATTCCTGGCAGAGAGAAAAAACATGTGCCAAGGCCCTGGAGGCAAGAATATGAAGAGTGAATTGGATGAACAGTAAGGGGATTTCTATATCTGGGGCCTCATGACTGAAGAAAAAAATTATGTCACAGGTATAACATGGGATAAAATGAATAAGATACTTTCTGTTAGGGTAGTAGCTTTGAGAAAGGTAAGAATTGGTTGGATTTTTTATTTTAAAATTTTTTGAAAGAAACTAGCAAAGTTCACTGATGTATTTGATTATGAGTTATTAGGGAAGTATAGTCGAGAAGACCTCCAATATTTTGGTTTGAGCAACAAGTAGCGTAGAAATTCACATTCTCTGTGTTGAGGAAGGCTGTGAGACGAATAGGTTTTACTGTTTGCTATCAAGAGTTATGTTTTTGACACGTTAACTTGAAATATTTGCTTAATCTCTTTGGTGAATAATATTGTTTTAATAATAGCCAAAAATGACAGCAGTAAAGCTATTCTCATACAGACATATTTTAATTACTTGTCTTGAATATTTTTGTATAATATCAGTATTATCATCAAATTACTTTTTTATTTTTTCTAGTTATATAGAATTGAGACATTCCTGAATCTCACAAACCTGTACTTTTGTTTTCACTTCTACAAGTTTGAAAATGAGACTTTATAAATGCCTAAAATTAAAAATAAGGAAATGGTGGATGAAATTTTCCTCATCCAAAGATCTTTTAGAAGACTTTCAGCAAATATCCTGTTTGTTGTTTATATATGTTACTCTTGTTTAAGTTTTTATTTTCATTCTAGTTAATATACAGTGTTATATTAGTTACAGGTGTATAATATAGTGATTCAACAATTCCACACATCACCCAGTGCTCATCACAAGTGCACAACTTAACCCCCATCACCTACTTCACCCATCTCCCCACCCACCTTCCCTCTGGTAGCCATCATTTTCTTCTCTCTCATCAAGTCTTTTTCTTGATTTGCCCCTCTTGTTTCCCTTTGCTCGTTTGTTTTGTTTCTTAAATTCCACATACAAGTAAAATCATGTAGTATTTGCCTTCCACTGATTGACTTATTTCACTGCACATTATATTCTCTAGCTCCATCCATGTTCCAAATGGCAAGGTTTCTTTCTTTTTTATGGCTGAGTAATATTTCATCGTATATACATACTACTTCTTTATCCATTTATCAATCGATGGACATTTGCGTGGCTGCCATATCTTAGCTTTTGTAGATAATGCTGCTATAAACATTGGGGTGCATGTATCCCTTTGAATTAGTGTTTTTGGACTCTTTGAGTAAATACCCAGTAGTGCAATTGCTGGATCATAGGATAGTTCTGTTTTTAACTTTTTGAGGCACCTCCATACTGTTCTTCACAGTGGCTGTGCCAGTTTTGCATTCCCGCCAATAGTGCAAGAGTGTTCCCCTTTCTCTCCACATCTTCACCCACACCTGTTGTTTCTTGTGTTGTTGATTTTAACCATTCCGACAGGTGTGAGGTGATATATCATTGTAGTTTTGATTTACATTTCCCTGATGTTAAGTGAAGATGAACATCTTTTCATTTGTCAGTTGGCTATCTGCATGTGTTCTTTGAAGAAATATATGTTCATGTGTTCTGCCCAGTTTTAAATTGGATTATTTGGTTTTTCAGTGTTGAGTTTATAAGCCCTTTATATATTTTGGATACTAACTCTTTATCAGATATAGGATTTGCAAATATCTTCTCCCATTCCATAGGTTCCCTTTAAATCTTGATTTTTTTTGTTTGTTTGTTTGCTTTTTTGTTTTGTTTTGTTTTGTTGCTGTTTGGAAGCCTTGTATCTTGATGAATTCCCAACAGTTTATTTGTGCTTTTGTTTCCCTTGCCTCAAGAGACATAGGAGAAAAAAGTTGCAGCAGCTGATGTCAAAGAAGTTACCACCTATGTTCTCTTTCAGGATTTATATGGTTTCAGATCTCACATTTAGGTCTTTGATCCATTTTGAATTTATTTTTGTGTATGGTGTAAGAAAGTGGTCCAGTTTCATGCTTTTGCATGTTACCATCCAGATTTCCCAACTGTGTTTTTCCCATTGGATATTCTTTCCTACTTTGTCAAAGATTAATTGACCATGTAGTTATGGGTTCATTTCTGGATTTTCTCTTCTGTTCTATTGATCTATGTGTCTATTTTTGTGCCAGTACCATACTGTTTTGATCACTACATCTTGGTGATATAACTTGAAGTCCAGAATTATTATGCTTTCATCTCTGCTTTTCTTTTTCAGGATTGCTTTGGCTATTCAGGGTATTTTCTAGTTCCATACGAATTTTAGGATTCTTTGCTCTACCTCTGTGAAAAGTGCTGTTGGTATTTTGATAGGAATTGAAATTAAATGTGTAGATTGCTTTGGGTAATATAAATACTTTAGCAGTATTTGTAGCATGCAATGTGTTTCCATTTCTTTGTGTTATCTTCAATTTCTTTCATCAGTATTTTATATTTTTCAGAGTACAGGTGTTTCACCTGTGGTTAGTTTAATTCCTAGGTATCTTATTATTTTTAGTGCAATTTTAAATGGGATTTAAATTTAAATTCTTTAAATTGTCTCAAGCATGCTAATTATATCTGTTTTGCTTAGATCCCTGTTCATGGCCTTGTCCTCTTCTTTCATTTCCAACAGATTTCTCTGTCTCCTCATTTTGTCTGCCTATATGTGTCTGTCTCTGTGTGTTAAGAAAGTCTGTGTCCTCTGCTCTTGAAAGTAGTGACTTTACAAAGAAAAGGTCTTGGGGTGCCCTTCAGTGCAGTGTCCCCTGTTTGCCAGACCTCGGCACTTCAGGGGGTATCCTATGTCTGCTGCTTACACCCTGCTGTTGTGTCTGAGTTACTTTTCCTTTCAATGCAGTAGTTTGCACTGACTCTCTGCTTGTTGTTGAGCTGTGCTTGTTCTCTGTGGTATTCGTGGAGCCTGGGTGGGACAGGTGTGAGGGGGCTTGCCCACTGGGGAATTTGGGAATGGGGCAGTGGTGTTAGCAAAATTTGCACTTGGCTACTAATCCTATGCTGGATCCCCTGAAGCAGTGTGTCACCTGGGGGTAGGAGGCTGGGCCACAGTGCACCATGATGGCTGGGTGTGACAGGGCTCAGCACACAATGGTGGCTGGGGGAATACAGCCAGGCATAGTGTGGTAGGTGTGCACTGTGTTTGGTGGCACTGTGTTTGGAGCCTGGGAGTGATGTGCTCGCACAGCTTTAGCAAAATTTGCCCTGAGCTCTTGGCCAAGGCTACAAGTGTCTGTACAGCCCTGCCTCCAGCAGGTGGCTCTGTGTTTATGCTGGAATGTGGGAAGGGAAATTGTACCTGCCACCTCCTTCATTTTCACAGAAGTCCCCCAACACACTATGATATCAGTATGGACAGATCTTCCTCCTATTTCCTCCCAGCATTGAGCAAAGTGCCATTTTTATGTTGCTTCTCTTCAAAGACTGCTATCTTTTTAAGGGCAGCGACCCGAGTATCACTCGCCTTGCAGCTTGCCCAGTGCTGAAGTCTGCTGACTTTCAAAGCTCCAGGTTCCAAGTCCCGCTGATTATACAAACTCATAGAATTCAGCCCCTCGGGTTTTTTAAACCAAACATTATGGGGATTAGTCTTCCTGAGTAAAGTCCCTGGTTCGAGGGCCTGTTTTTCTGCCCTCTCCATGCACACAGCTGTCTCCCTCTTGGGGGCAGCTCACTCCACTTTTCTGACCATGAGAACCTTTCAAATGTTGCTTCTCTATATTTAGTTGTGGAGGTTGTTCTGCCAGTCTTCACATTGCTCTCCAGTTTATGTGCTAGGATGTGGATGATAGCTAGTTGTAAACACGGGATGGGCTGAGCTCAGAGTCTTCCTACTCTGCCATCTTCCCAAACTCCAGTCTTATCAAAGATCTTTTTTATTCATACTCAGAAAATATGCTAGAGAATCTTTTGTTCAAAGATATCTTGTTTAGTGGCATTAATGAATGTACTGGTAGTATGTTGCCAGATTTATAATATTTAACATTTCTCAAGATACTAGAATTGTAGGGCATTAAGTCGGGAAATATCTCTCAATATTTACCCTTTATGATATTTGTTTCCACTCCTGATCACAATGAAACATGCGTGGATTGAAATCGAAATGGCCAAATTAATGTGGTCAGTCTTTGGTGAATAATGTAGATCTTGGTTAATAATATTGGAAGTGGGGTAGTGAACTTTGAGTCATATCTAAGCATGTGTCAATAGTGCATTGGAATTTTAGTTTTAAGGGCTCTAAAACACACTGGTCTCTAGATCATGATGTCCTTCAAGATAAGACCTGTATTCTGTTCCCCTTATTCTATTTTTTTTAATGCTTATTTATTTATTTACTGAGAGAGAATGAGTGCACGGAGGGGCAGAGAGAGAGGGAGAGAGAGAGAATCCCAAGCAGCCTCTGTGCTATCAGTACAGAGCCCAACATGGGGCTCCATCTCACGAACCTGAGATCATGACCTGAGCTGAAATCACTAGTTGGACGCTTAACCAACTGGGCTACCCAGGTGTCCCATGTTCCCCTTATTCCAGTACCTAGCACAGAACATTGCTCCCCAAAGTTTAATAAATAAATAAAGTCTTTAAAAATTACCTAATTTTCAGGGCACCTGGGTGGCTCAGTCAGTTGAGCATCGGACTTCGGCTCAGGTCATGATCTCACCGACGGTGAGTTTGAGCCCCGCATTAGGCTCTGTGCTGACAGTTTAGAGCCTGGAGCTGCTTCAGATTCTGTGTGTCCCTCTCTCTCTGCCCCTCCCCCACTCACACTCTGTCTCTGTCTCCTTCAAAAATAAACATTACAAAATTTATTTTTAATACCTGATTTCCTTATCTATGAACTTGCACTTATTTTTTATTAGCCATCATTTCATTACCTGCCAGCTTGGTAAACTCTCTTTATTTATATTGTTTCTGTCCTCAGCAGTTTGCCACACAGTTTCTCCATTTCCTTTCCTTTAATTAGAAGTCTAATTAAGTGTTGTTATTCTCTTTTCCAAATTGTTAATGAAAATATTAGATAAGATCAGGTGGAAAATAAATAAGATCAGGTAGAAGAGCATTTCATCAGGACGCTTAAAAACAGTACACTACTGAGTGAGCAGCTACTACTTAGTGGGTCACGTGATGATTTATGGCATTTTATTAGTTTTAATTTCAACTTACCTTCATTGTATTTGGAGTCGACTTCTCATTTTAGACTGAGTTATTGATCTAATTATTATATTCATGTATGCTTTAAGCACATAATTCATGTCATCACCTGGCAATTTTTGAGCGTTATAATTAAGGACTAAAATTGACCCTGGCAATATTTGTCAAGTTATCATCAATACTGGAAAAGTTCAGAGTAGGAAATGGATCCTGTAAGTGCTAAAGAGAAATATGATAAAAAATATATACTATTCAAAATATAAGCAGTGCATACACATAATTTATGAGGAACAATGAAGAACATTTTATTGTCAAAGTAATGGTAAACAGCAGAATGGTCTGAACCTACAGCTGTAGGAATGTAGATTAGATAGATGACTTTCCTCAGAGAGCATTGTTAGAGTGCAATACTTAAGGAGGTTATGGGGAGCTGGGTGCAAGCAGGGACTATAGAGATAAGTATACTAAGTAATAGAAATGTAAATGAAGAGAGCACACATAAACTCCACAGAGAGAAAAGATGCATTTTGAATAAAACACACTGGGAACAAAAAAGGAGAAACAATATGGGATTTGAATTAACTCTAGGTGTATTTAGATTGATGGGTTGCTTAAAACCTCTCCACAATGTAGAATGGTCTGAGAAAAAAAAAGAATACAAGAAATGTTATGGAGGTTATTTTATCAATAATACTTAGTTGTGTGTTTATGTGTGTGTGTTGTTGTCTGTGTCAGTAATAGATGCTCGCATATTTAAAAGAATTTAAGTTAGAGCACTGGTGGTATAGTCTTTGTTCAAAAAATGTAATAGAATGAAATGAGGATATCCTATGAGTTTTTTAAATATTTTATTAGAACATAAAAAATATAGTTAATGTTACAACTTAGAAAGAACAATACATAGAGATTAGTAACCCTCACAAATAAATATGTATTAATATAAACAAAAATTATCTTTTTTTAAAAAACAAAGGGTAGTAATTCAGAAGCCAACTTAAACACAGATTTAATGATCTTAGTAGCTCTTTAAAAAGATCATTATGAAAATAAAAGGAGTATAAAGAACAAAAGCAAAGGAAAACATTACACAAAGCATTTTAGATATAGTGTGTAAACAAACCAGTCAACTAACCAGCCAACCAAAAAATAAAACCAAACTCTAAAATACCAAGTAAATGGAGGTTTGTGATAAAATATTGTGACAACAGAATAGAGTTATTTCATTTATGCTTAGAAAATAGAAGAAAATCACTATGTAGAGAGGGAGAAAGTTTAATGTTACTAGAGAAGTGAGAGAATAAAAAAGAGAAAGTTAAACTACATAGCTCCTATGTCCTTCTATGTTCCCTGTCACAGGAAATAGACATGCCAGTAGAAGACACTGATTTCCCAAATAATCAAGGTGATTTTATAGAGATTGCTAAAAACTTTCTAGAATTTTTTAAATGGAAGAAACTATAGCCTGTCAAGACTGATATTAACCTAAGATATAAGTGTATAATAGATTATTAAACAGATCAAGATCATCAATAATTTAAAATATAGGAAGTCATACTGAGGATGTAAGATACATTTAATAAGAATAACCAGGAGAGCTTGGGCGGCTCAGTCGGTTGAGTGTCAAACTTTGGCTCAGATCATGATCTCCCAATTTGTTGGTTCAGGCCCTGCTTCAGATTCTGTGTCTTCCTCTCTCTCTGTGCTCCTCCCCGACTCATGCTCTATCTCTCCCTCTCTCTCTCAAAAATAAATAAACAAAAAAAAAAAAAAGAAAGAATAACCAAAATAATGGTAAACATATTCCTTTTTAAAAATTTTCTGTATCAAGGGATAATCACTGGATATGTATAATTGATTTTAAACACATTTTAATACAGTTTAAAAAATTAAGTTATATTAGCTATAGGAAAGTAAACTACATACATTAATAAGTAATTGAAATTTATTGTTGGTACGCAAGCATAAAATTATGACATCTCAATATTTGAGAACAGAATTTCTTACATAAAAATGTGGAAGAAATAAAGGCAGCATATAATAGTTATGATTTTCCATTTGTAGAAGCATTCCAAATTTAACTAATAATCCTTAACCTCATTATTCCATGATATCACTGTATAAGTGACCTATTTTTTTTACATATTATCTCAAAATTTAGGGCCTTAAAGAAACAAATATTTATTATTGCACAATTTCTGTGAGTTAGGAATCTGGTCATGGCTTAGCTTAATGCCTCTGCCTCAAGGTGTCTCATGAAAAATCTTTACAATTCTGGCCAGGGCTGTGGTCTCATATGAACACATAACTAGAGGAAGCACTCCTTACAAGCTCACATACATAGCTTTGACAGGCTTCAGTTTTGCCAGAGACATCAGTTCATTGTGATATGCATCTCTGCATCTCTCCATAGGGTTACCCATAGTAGGACAGCTTGCTCCCTCAGAATGAAGGAAAGAGCAGAAATGGAAACTCCAGTCCTTTTGTAACCTAAACTTGGGAGTGACACCCTACCATCTTCATCACATTCTTCTTGTTAGAAGGAAGTCACATAATCCAGCCCACATTCAAGATGTAGGGGATTCATAAGGGCACAAGGACAAAAATATAATGAGGTGAGGATCACTGGGGAACATCTTGGATGTTGCCTATTGTTCTCAAATTATTCACATCCCTCATATGAAAAATATACTAATCCCCTCTTCACTTTTACAAAAGTCTTATCACATTAGAGTATCATCTCAGAGTCCAAAATCTCATCATAAAAATTAGGTTCAAGAATGGATAAACCTTTTGGACATAGTTCAGCTATTCCTGCACAGTTCTCAATTTGTAGACCTGTGAAAGTAAAGAGACAAGTCATCTGCTCCTCACACACCCTACATACAGTGGTGAGACAGGCATGAGATAAGTGCCTCTGACACTTCTGTTAACAAAGGGGGAAAATGGGAGTCATAAAACGTCATTGTTCCATCGAAATTCTGAAATCCACCTGGATGAATGTAGAAGTTCCTTGATAATTATCCATGGCTGACACCTCCAGGTCCCTCTGGACTCTACCTTATGCATTTGTGGGAGCTGGTTAAACAGTATCTGAGAGCCTGTTGTCTTCGCATCTGATGCTGGTAGAGCTGGAAATACGCGGCAGGCTGTCAGATAAAAAAAAAAAAATGGATGCAAAATGCAGAGAGAAAAAATTAATTGGAACCCAAAAGCACAAGGTAAAGACAATGAGGACAAAACCAAGCCAATGTAAGTTCTTGTTTCCTCTGAGCTTGGTGATATGAATGTCCTGCTGAAGCTAGGGTTGTCATGGAGATTAACATACACACCTAGCCCACGAGTTGGAGAAGATAAAGAATTGCAGGGGAACAAATTTCTGTTATTTTTAGCCACCAAGTGTGTAGTAATTTGTCATAGCAGCCTCTATAAACTAATACCAGAGCCAGTGGCTCCAAATAGCCCTTTATCAAATTGTACCAGTATCTCTATTGATCTTATTCAGTCTTGTCTTCTTCTTTACACTTTTAAGTGGCTTTAACGAGGATAAGGATTACATTTTTGAGTGATGAAAGCTGGGAGAGTTTCTCAATAATTTTAGATAACAGAAGAGATTTCAACCTTATCTACCAGCACTATCATTTTGTGTGTGTGTGTACTACAACTACTAGCACATGCACTACTAAGCTTATATTCAAATAACTTGATTGGTGTTATCAGTTCCAAAAAAACATGTCACAAATTGATAGTAATATTCTATCCTTATGTCCAAGATTCAACTGAAAAATGCAATACGAAAAAGCCATGACCTAATAAAAGGGGTAAAATTCATCACTTTTTTAATGGACTCAAACTAAGTATGAGTCATTATGGTTACTGAATTAAATAAAAATGGTGGTGGTAAAGGGGTGACTGGGATGCTTACATTTTCTACCCAGGACATCTCCCTTGCAGTAATAGGGCCTTTGAGAAATCAAATGAATAATTAGAAAGTATCTTGGTGACCACCAAATCAGGAAAAGAAAAGGATAACATTTTGAGATATTTCATCTAGGACATTCTTGTACATTCCTGCAACCCAGATCCAATGTCTGATAAAACTGGAAAATTCTTTACTTTCTTTTCAACATTTCATACTGACTACTCCCTTAAATTAATACAGTTTTTACCCATTCAGGGTACAATGTAATTGATTTTTTTTTCATTTTTCATAGCTAAAATGATATTCTTGCCCTCAACCTTCCTGAGATTTCATTGATAAAATGTTAAGGAGATATTAGGAGACTAATAGTATTATCTTGTTATGCCTCAAAGTTCTTGATAATTACATAGGTGAGATCCCAATTTTATTTGTTGTATTTGATCCTTCCCAGTGTCATCTGTTCTTAAGAACTGGGGCTTGGGAGGAAAAAGTGACCAATTTCCCATTATCAGGTTTTGATTCCACATAGTAAGTAAGGCAAAACAACTTTTATTTATATCACATTACATGTACATTTCTCTTTGGTTGCTACATTTTAAGGAGAACATTTTCAAACTGGAATACCCAGAGGAGAGCATTTACAATATTTAAGGACTTGCAAAATAAGACTTTATGAGAATGATTGAAGGTTTGGGAATATTTGGCCTGAATAAAAGGAAGCCTAAGAAGGCTATTATAACTATATGTTATGTTTTAAGGCATTAAAACATTAAAACATTAAAAGGGATGAATAAGTAGCAGTGAATAGACCTGTAAAAGAATCAGACTTCAGTTAAATAGAAGGAAGAACTTATTTTTAAACAATTACATATATCCAAAAAATCAAATATGTTGTACAATAATGACTTTGCTGACACTAGAGGTATTCAAGAAAGATCAGATCATCATTTATATATGCATTAAAGCTGATAAATGCATTTATAAAATATATGGCCTGCCTACATCTAAGACAGGGTTTTCAACCTGAAATATATGATCCCTAAGAGATCTTCAGATTTTCTTTAAACTACCTATGGTTAGGCAAAATGTTAAGTACACTTCAGGTGTACATTTTTCTAAAGAGAGGGCTCATAACAGAGCATCAGATACGTAAAAGAGTCTTAACTCTTGAAAACATTGAAAATCCTTGCTGTAAGTTTCCTTGTAACCCTAAAGTTCCAAGATTCTACCCAAAGTAATGTGCCTTTAGGTATGCAGCTCTGTGGTAATTGTTCTTTGATCTTTTATGAGTTTAGAAAAATTCTAGCTTCTTTTAACCACATCATTGTCAATTTATTAATTCTTTTTGGCCTCTGCCCAGTAAGTATTTTGGTGTTCATTACTTTGCTTGCCTTAGAAAAGTAGATGGATTCTACTTAAATTACTTTCAGAATATTGGTTGTTTATTTGTGGTTATGAGGCATCCGTTGCATCAGAAAGATATGCTGAATGAGTTCACATCATATACTCAATATCTCTGGAGCTTTGAAACTGTGAAATAAAAATGATTAATAATTGTCACAATGGGCAAATTCAAGAGAAATAGATTTCTAAACTGTTAAATATAGCTTAGAGACTATTTAAAATGGCAATTGTAGGGGCGCCTGGGTGGCGCAGTCGGTTAGGCGTCCGACTTCAGCCAGGTCACGATCTCGCGGTCCGTGAGTTCGAGCCCCGCGTCGGGCTCTGGGCTGATGGCTCGGAGCCTGGAGCCTGTTTCAGATTCTGTGTCTCCCTCTCTCTCTGCCCCTGCCCCGTTCATGCTTTGTCTCTCTCTGTCCCAAAAATAAATAAAAAACGTTGAAAAAAAAAATTTTAAAATGGCAATTGTAATGAATTTAAATGAATTGAAAGATCTTTTTATGAATTTATGTATAGAAGAAAATGTGTCTCTGAGGGCAAAATTCTTCCCCACAGTGCCCAATATCAAGAACTTTAGTGCACTTTGTCCTTCTTTTTAATTATTGCTGGGATTTGAAGGGCTCTGTTTTCTGTTAGCCACTGGGGAAATCAGATGAAAATGACCTTTAAATAAATAATTATAAACTAGGTTTCATCGCAATCTTCAATCACATCTCTCCTTTTAAATACACTTTTAATATGTTTTTCTGATTATTCTGAAGAGTAGATTTTGAATAAATTTGGGCTTTGAAGTACTTTAGAAAGATTTCTATCCAGATTCCTCAAATATGTAAAAGAGAGAGGAATATAAACTGATGCAGTAGCTTAAGTACATCCAGAGTAACCAAGAACGAAACACATTAAATTTAATTAGGACAAAAAAGTGGCTTTTATCTCATACTTACATGGATAAAAAATGATTCCATATTATAACTTTTCTTTAGCTAAATTGTCCAAATGTATATCCAGGGAGATAAAGTTTTTTAGCCTGAAATTTCCAGACCACTTGGCTAGTTAGATTACCCCATCAAGATAAGTGGGCATCCTGGGACTTATGGCTAACTGTGGGTTGTTGTTTCTTTCCCCTTTAATCAAAAATGAGAACATCTGTAATCATCACAGCAGGATGCCGACTTGTGCCCCTCAGGTGGTGTCCAGCAAAGACCTCCATTGGGCTAAACTTGGATAGCCCCACATGAGAGAATAGACAATTACTGAGAATGGCTGAGAGGAAGAAAATTCTGAGTTTGTAAAACAAAAATATCCCACACTGTAAAATCAACTAGAATGTGCAGTATGAATTGTGGCAAAGAAATGAGATATACTCAAGGGTAAACTTAAAGATGTATTTTATGAGAAATGCATTTTAAAAGTTCCGAAAGAGATTATCATGATAATTTCCATGATTATTACATAAAAATGTAGTATGTAAGAATACATTCAAGTCTAAGCTGTAGGTGAGTGTCTAGACACAGGGAAATGGTTTTTGAGAGGAGAGGGAGGGATGTGGGGATGGGCTTAGTTCATATTTTACACCGAAAATACAGTGATAAGCATTAAGGGACTGCGTTTATGTTTAAGAGCAGACAGTACTGTTATGTAATAGGAAATGAAATGACAGACCCAGAGAGAGAGAGAGATGAAGAAAGAGGAAGCAAATTATGGAAGAGAATGATAATTAAAAGGTATTTAAAAAAACAGAACAGGGAAAGGAGAGAGGAAAGAAATGAAAGAGTTAGTAGAGGTGTGAACAGAAAGAATGGAAAAAAGTAATTATTTTTATGCCTGGTTTGTATCTGTACTGACATGTGTCTCATATTGCATCTGCAATCCTAGTTTCCTCATTAGATTACCTGCGGTAGTACCAACTATTCCTTTGGGGAGAAAACAGGCACCAAAGACCTTTTCAAGGATAGTTTCAGTAGGCATTCACAGTGCTCTCAAATTATAAACATAAGCTGTAATTTACATGGGATAAAAGACATATTTTATTTCCAACAGAGAAAAGCTGCAAAAAGAAAAATATAGCGTTCAAAAATAGTTGTGTTTCATCCTATCCTAGAGAATTAGCCATAATGTTATCCCTTGAAGAGTGTTAAAATGCACTAGTGGATGGCCCCTGAATTACTGCTCACATCCTTTACTCTGAGTGGTTTTTACCTAAGTCTTCTGTATTGCTACCTGGACTCACAAAATATACAGTTAAGACACAGTCCTTCATCTTTTATCCCATACCCCAGATTCTGAACTTTTACTAAGCGATACTTTGCTCCTGATATATACCATAGAAGTAATGACCTGGAGCTTAGAAAACGATCTGAATATGAATCCCAGTCCTGCCTCTCATTAGCTTTATGACCTTGGAAATTTATTTAATCTCCCTATAAAATGGCAATAATAAGAACTAAATTGAGGTATTGTTTTGAATATTAAGGAGTTAAAGAACATACCATTAGCACAATGCATGAGACATAAGTGTTCAATATATACGGTCCATTGTTTCTTTTAATCTTAAAGGTGTTCTCTGCTCTTCAGCTAACCTTTATATATTGTTCACTAAGTTCTGCACTCTGGTCAGAGTCATCACATTTTCTCAAAGACACTTTTAACTGCTTGTAGAATTGCTGGTGGAAGAAGGGTTATCAGCCTATTGTGTTCAGTATCTGGGAGAAATAAGCAAATTATAGGGAAGCCTTCTACCTAATACTTTAATACTTCCAACAACATCTGTTTCAGTTTACCCTTAAATTATTGCAGCAGGCAATAATATGAACTCAAATGGAACTTAATCCGTAAAAATGCCTAGTTATATTATTATTTTTTTTTAATTTTAAATGGTATGTTTTATGGAGCTAATTGTAAATTCACATAAGGTTGTAAGAAATAACAAAAAGAGATTCCATGTACCCTTTATCCAGTTTCCCCTGATGGTAACACTTGGAAAAACTATAGTACAATATTAAACCCAGGATATTGGGGGTGTCTGGGTGGGTCAGTCGGTTAAGCGTCCAACTTTGGCTCAGGTCATGATCTCATAGTTTGTGAGTTCAAGCCACGTGTCGGGCTCTGTGCTGACAGCTCAGAGCCTGCAGCCTACTTCAGATTCTGTGTCTCCCTTTCTCTCTGGTCCTCCCCTGCTCACGTTCTGTCTCTCTCTCTCTCTCCATAAAAAATAAACATTCAAAAAAATGTTTAAAAAAACCAGGATATTGTCATTGATACAACCCATCCATCTTATTTAGATTTCCTCAGTTTTACTTGGACTCATATGTATGTGTGTTTGTTTTTGTGCATTTGCTCATATTTGCATGTTTTTTTAGTTTCATACAGTTTTATCATGTGTGTAGCCTTTTCTATCCAGCACTACAGTCAAGATACTAAACAGTTATCACCACAAGAATTCTTTCTAATGACATTTGATAACCACAACCCACCTTCCCATTGATTATACTTTTTTTTTTGCTAGCAAACGCTAATCTCTTCTCCATTTCAAAAAGTTTATCATTGTTTACTCTTTATACATTAGTGAGAATTTTTACAGCAAAGGAGAGACTGAGGATATATATAGATAAAGTAAGACTCTTCCCCTTTCAAAATCTGGCTAGAAGGAAAGATTTTGACATTTGTGCATTTGTAGTTATTTGTTCAGGTTACCACAAATAATATTTGGCTCTACTATTTATGTAAAATAATTACATGGCCTCTGACACATGGTTAGCATTTGCTAAATGCACTTTACTTCTGTCATCATCATATTATTATTATAAATAATAAATGTTACATATATTTATACTTGTACTTCCTTAAATACGTTACTACCCTTCATGCCACTGTGACTTACCTTTCTCTGGAGTATCTGTTTGTCATTATTCAATGGTATAATTTTTATCTTCAAGACCTAGTTTTTAAAAGCCCTTTCTGAACCTTATCCTTTCTCATTATAGTGGATGTAATGGATTGTGGATGACATGAGGCAGAGTCCAGATAATTCCTCAGGATGGACTTACTCATTCTCCCAGCTGCTGAGATTGTTGGCTGACAGTCTTCAGCTATGGTGGATAGTTCACTCATTATAAACCAGTATCGTGTCTAATAACACACCAATCTCAGGTGAAAAGGCAGCATAACTTGTATAGAAAAGATCTACCCTCAAATACTAAGTAATTTTTTAAAAAATCACTAAATACATTAATTTTATAAAATTCTTGGAAGTGCTTATTATCTACTTAAAACTTAACACCGTAAAATAATCAGTCCTTAATTTCTTAGTTGATATTGAAAATTTTGAATATTATGGTCTTATTTCTCCCCTTTTTGTTCAATATCCCTGGGGTGAAAAACTGACTTGTACACATTAAAAACTTGTTTTATATTATTTGTCATAGACTTTTAACTTCAAAGAGTATACTTAAAATAAAAAAGAATTTAATGATGATTTATCAAATAGAAGTTTTAAAAAAGTTTATGGTTATTATGACTTAAAAGTTAGAATCTGCTAAACTTTCAACTTGTGGGAGAGGAACTGTGTCCCAAGACAAAATTTAACATTTTATAATCATTAATAACATGGCAATACTATTTGTCTCTAGGTAGTCTCTTTGGACTTAGGAAATATAGGAACTCTGAATAGCCTTTGGAATATCTCTTCTCTTTATTCTGCTGCTCATTATGATGGATCTGCCTCCTTAGTCACCATTTGGTATTGTACTGCCAAAGTGGCTGAATTCAAGAGAAGAACATAGAGTCATATAATTAAAATAATTTTAGATGGAAAATAAGTTACAAGTTAATTTTAAACTATTCTCTGTATAAGTGGCTAGGTTTTGAAAAACCACATGAATGTTTTCTAAATTTTCGTAGTGTCCTGAGTGAATTTGGTAAAAAATTGTTGTAGAAGCTAGTACACAACTGGAAAAACTTTAGAGATCACCATGAGAGGATGGCTTTTAAGCGATTGCTTTTCCTTTTTACATATCCTAACATATATTCAAACTATAGCCACATCAAAGAAAGTTTTAGATAGAGGTAGAGTCTCTTTCAACATCAGTACCATAAGGAAACTCACCCAATATAGCTTGTGGTTTTTTATACTGGTGCATTTTTCCCCAGATGCCTAAAGTACATTCTATTACTTTGTTTCTTCTTATTAAATCCTTGAGTGATGCCATATGAAACAATAATAAAATCTGACCAATTTCGTAATTATACACCATTCCCATAATGATTAGATTATATAAGAGAGCTTCCCTGTGAAGCTCTCATGAAATGATGATATATGGCCTGCTTATATATAAATACACAATTTTAATTAGAGAATCTGACAGAATGTAACATGTGTTCTATCTTTTAGATAGGATGGCCTTCTCATCATGTTCACCTTAGCTTTTCCCTCTCATAGGCATTATCTGCCTTTCATTCTCATTGAAGCACTTCCTTAATAATTACCAGAAATCACACATTGTCAAGTTTCTATGCCACATCAACGTGACATCACATTTTCCAACTACTCTATACATGTTCTTATCACTTTGTTCTTAGCTAATAAAAATGTTTTCATTTAGCTTCTGTGTACCCAACATTTTCTAAATTACTCTAATTATGTAGTAGAAAGATTGCTGGAAGTGGAGTGAGAATATCCATGCCAAATTCTACCTCAGCTGAGGTTTGAGAGAACGTGGGCAACTCACATATACCTTGAGCTTTAGTATCTCCATTTGTAAAGTAGAGATGACATCTACTGTACAGAATGATTATATTAAAATAAGAACTCATATAAGTGAGTAATTTGTATGATAAACATACTCTAAAATGATATGCACAAAACACATGTAATCCAAGTATGTCTTATAATCAATGCAAAAAAAATCACTATATTTTATACCTGAAAAATAAAAATAGAAAAATAATTCTGATATTGGAGTGCTTTTTTTGTGCCCAATTCAAGCTGCCATTAATTCTGTGATGCTTTCTACCATCAAAGGTGTCAGAGAATCAAGAAAATATAATATATATATGTACCTAAGATAAAATGCTATTTAAAGTCACAGCTGACACAGACGTGGTTGCTTCCTAAGATCTCAGCGTAATCTCTGTCAGTTGTGTGTCCTTTTGTTAAAGAAAATAACTTGATAGACTATCATGAACACAATAGAAAGAATCTTTAGGGCACTCTCTGGAAGCCCTTAAAGAGAACTAAATTACCCTATGTAATGAAGTATCAATTTTGAGCTACCAAAATTGTCCAGAAAGAAGACAGTTTAGACTTCAGTGTGTGGAAGGATGGCTTATACAAAAGATGAGACACAAAGGAGAGATTCAGGATCAAAGGGGCAAGAAAATGAAGCCAGAGATGAGCAAGAGAAATTTAAGATATCCAGGGATCTTCAAGGATAATATGTACACTGGGTTTTACACTGTGAGAAATGATTGGTTTTATTTCAATCTTAAAGTTCAAGGTGACTCCAGTAGCCGAGAGGACATAGGGCATCTTAGCAATAGATATCTGTGTCACATTGGACTCTATCTGTCATGAGATTTATAATTTTATTCCATTTCTGTAGCACCACATTCAAATGCATACTAAGAAATATGTTTCAAAAACATAGTACCATGTAACGATAAATACTTAAGTTACCAAGGAAGTGGTCATCAATATGTAGACAAATACATAACCATTCAGATAGGTAAATTAGTAATGTCTAATACCAAAACCACAAAGAAACAACTAAAGAATCAGAAGGGATCTAACATTTTGACCAAAAGCCTTACTTTTATATATTTGAATTAATTCATAATCTATATTCTGCTTTAGAAAAAATTAAAAACAAAATATATTATAATTGACATGTAATAACAAAAATGACTGATTTAAACATTTAAGAGATAAGATTTGTTATCTATGTATCCTAAAATGAAAAGTGAAAATTTTTAGATATAAAGGCCATATTTTCATGAAATTACTATTCCTTAATTAATGGCTCTTTGTAATTTTTCCCATTTATTAGAGCAATATATTTTATAAAATCTCATTTAAGGAAATATAAGTTAATCCTGATATTTATTTATTTATTTATTTATTTATGAAAATTGATTTTGAGAGAGAGAGAGAGAGTGTGTGTGCACACACGCACATGTGCATAAACAGGGGAAGAACAGAGAAAGTGGGAGAGAGAGAGATTCCCAGGCAGGCTCTGCACTAACAGTGCCCAATGCAGAACTCAATGCAGGGCTCGAACTCACAAACCATGAGATCATTACCTGACCCGAAGTCAGACATTTGACCCACTGAGCCACCCAGACGCCCCTTAATACTGATATTTAATCTCAGTATTTAAAAACTGAGTTTTATAGTGCATAAGTCGGGGATTTTTTTTCTCACACATATGTCACACAAAATATATAAAATACTGCAAATACTAAGTTGATTTTGGTGTCACTGTTCTCCCTAGTGTTAATATATTTAATTCTGAAAACAGTGGTTCTTGAAATTGCCAACTGCAAAATTTTTTATATTTTTCCCAAACCCATTGTTTTAGATAGCAATTTTTAAATGCTTTTCATTTCTTTATATTTCAATATGCTTTTCAATTAGTGGCTCACAACATACTTATGAAAGTAAGACCTTCCTCATTTTAGAGATGAAAAGTTGGAGCATAGAGAGATTAAGTGATTTTTGAAATGTGTGGTTTTCAAATTTCCCTGGATTTGTGCCACAGAAACCTGAATTCCTGCCATTTTTTCTGATTAGTTTGCGGTGACTACTAATTCTTACTCCAATGACCTATGACCCCTGTTTTCATACACTCCCAACTCCCTAAGATTCCTAGAAGCTCCTATTTCGCCCTAACGGATTCTAAGAAATATGAAAAAAAAAATGGTAATGAGATAGACCTTCTAGCTAAATAAGGGTTTGTTACATTCAGTGCTATTTCTATTTTGAATTGACAGTGTTAGAAACAGAGGCTCTTTTCTCCTTAAATACCCAGATTGCTTAGTGTCAGCTGCTGTGGATGAGTCTATATGCATATTAAATTAAGGCAAATGTGAAAGTAAATTATTTACACAAACTTTGTACCAAAAGAGAACATTTTAGTAACACCTATTAGAATTATTTTAATCTTAAAAGCAGAATATAGTATTTGATAGAACTAACTTCATTTTAGTTGTTGACTTAATTTGACATGTGTAAGAAGCTTACTTTTGACAGGTCCAGTTTATTTATTTTAATTATTGATCAGCCCTGCTCAGAGTATCTCCTTAGCTTAAGTGGGATTTTATTTCATTTATATGCTGTTATTTCAACAATGTACTATGCCAGAAACTTAAAATCATCATCATCATCATCATCATCATCATCATCATCATCATCCACATTTGATAGATTTTTAAAACTGAGGTTTAGGGATAATGAGTAACTTGACTTCTTGGAGCACATGCAACAAATGTATAGCATAATTAAAGGATAAGCTTAGATCCTAAAAATAAAAATACATGTTTTTCACTACCATAATACCCAAAGAAAGACATGATAAATTTCCAAACAATTCAAAACATTTACAAGCATTTATTCTATGCCAAATGCTGAGTAAGTTTCCACATGTACAAAAATAAGTAAGAGCCTATGCCTGCTTTCAAAGTGCTTATAATCTAGTGACAAAGACAGAGTATTCAGCAGATCACAATGTGTTAAATAAAAACTACAGCAGAAGGAAGAAACAGACTGTAGTTATATACAGTTGACCCTTGAAAAACATAGGTGTGAAGTGCAGGTTTACTTATATGCAGATTTTTTTTTAGTACAGTACTGTAAATGTGTTTTCTCTGAATATTTTCTGGATAACATTTTCTTTTTTCTATCTTACTTTATTGTAAGCATATAGTATATAATACATATAACATACGAAATTTATATTAATGTACTGTTTGTTATCAATAAGATTTCTGGTCAACAGTAGTCAAATAGTAGTTAAATGAAAAGTTATACATAGATTTTCAGCTACACAGGGGGTTGGACCCTCTAAGCCCAATGTTGTTCACGGTCAACTGTAATTTCCTTGTTGATAGTGCAGTTTTTGGAAACCCGCCTCTGCCATTGTGTGATTTTGGACAAGTGATTTAAATTTTAAGTCTCCATTTCCCAGGTTTCATATCCAGTAAATGAAGAGACTTCTGCATGGTAGTGTTGAAAAATAAGCATTACCAACGTGATTGGTATATGGTACATATACAATGAAAGTTAGCTTAACAAAAGTTGGGATATGGGTAAACAGGGAACATTTGATCATTTTATATATGTATCTACAGAGTTCAGCAAATAGAATGGGGGAATGTGTGCAGTCCAGATTATAGGAAAATCTCATGCTAAGGTATAGAGAGAACAAAATTCTATATACCATGGCTCCAAAACGATATAGGGAATAAGGGGACAAGGATAAGTAGGCTAGGTGAGGAAGATAAATCTGGAAAGATAGTGTAGAACCAGCTAACTAAAATAAATAAGATGGAGAAGTTGAGAATATCCCCAAGATATCCATTTTGATATCCAAAAAGATTTCCATTTTGTCCATCTGGATAGCTAGTGATGGCATTACCATATTTTATCAAGTCTAGGTATTATGTATTTCAAAGTATAGCAATAATTTAGTTACACCCATTCTGGGGGAAGAAAAGGTACATATTACATTTTGTTATTCACCAAAAATCAATGATATTTACAAATATAATTATATACATTCTCTTTTAAAATGTGAGGACAGTTTAATTCTTCAGTTTAATGCATTTTTTGAGCAAAATATTATAATAAAAGATGCTCATTGTTTCCTATTTGTAAGAAGTTGCCTAAGGGTGTCATTTCCTTATTTCCTAAAGCTTTACTATAGCCCTACAAGTAGTGTTAGCTCAGTTACATATGAGAAACTTCAGAAAGCAGTACGAAGTTTATTTTATAATCTTGTAACATTGATTTTGTTGTGCCTTGGACTGAGACAATCTTTAGAATGATTCCACAGGATTAATAAGTCAAGGCATTATGATTATTCTGCACCAGTCAAACAAGGAAATGGGGTGGTCTAAGACTGTTGGCAAGTGCAAATAGTCACAGCATTCTCTTGTTCTCTTGCAAAAGCTGGCAAGCACAGGCAGTGCACAGGCACTCTCCCCAACTCCTTAGCTGGGGTGATGAGCTTGAGTGGTAGCAGCATTTTCCCGTGCCCTTAAGTCAGTAAGCCTGGACAGATAATGTACTCTACTACTGAATTACTGAAGCTGGCAGGCATGTGCAGTCAAGGGATTTTCCTGCTGACTTTCTCAAGCCAGTGAGAACACCCCACCCACTACACTCTCCAGCTGGTTTGCTAAGGCTGATGACTGTGTGTAGTTCACAAAGAGTACACCCCTTGATTGTGTGGCCCATGTGGCCAAGAGAGCTAGTGTTCTAAAGCTCCACAGGACTGTAACAACTGAATGGAAGTTCTTGGCCGGCCACCCCCACCTCCTCCAGGGCACTGCAGACAGCAGAATGAAGCACACTTTCAGTCTTCCTGAGAAGAAAGCCTATTAACTTGTCCCAGAGCTTCAGCCTAAGGGACAAGCTTCAGGTTTGTCAAACATCTAGAGGTTAAATAGGTGCTCCCAGGGGATATAAGCAAGGAGACACCATCCTTGCCCACTTTCTTGACGTCACTAGAGCTCAACAATACCTCCCAGAAAGGAGCTTGCAACTTCGCCCAAGGGACAACTCCAGATCTCTTGGTCTGAAGGCCAGCAGGGATTACAAGTGTGGTCCCATGGTACTGTACGTATTCACATTCTTTCAAATTTGTTGCCTGAGGCTCTGTCTTCCGTCAGCCCGAAACTTGATGCTAAATGATATTCTTCCCCTTGGATCACTGACATGTCTTGGCATCTTCAACAATGAGAGCTTATCAAGAATAAGTTTGGTTTTTTTAAATATTTTATTTTTAAGTAATCTCTATACCCAAAGTGGGGCTCGAACTCACAACCCTGAGATCAAGAGTTGCACTGTATATACCCATTTTTTTCTTACTCAAGAATTTCACTGCACAATGTCTCCTGAATCATTTTTACCTATTGGATCATTTTCGGTATTATACACATTCTAATTTTCCCCATTACAAAAGTGATCTCATGTGTCATTTAACTACCTTGAAATTCCTCTTCTCAATTTGCAAGAAAATTACTTAAAAATTTGTAGTCATTGCATCCTACATACCTTTCCAAATTTCTATTGAACTTATTTCAATCAGAATCAGAATCTGGCCCCACTATTCCAACATTTTTTTTTTAATTTTCTTTTTTTTTTTAATTTATTTTTTAATATATGAAATTTACTGTCAAATTGGTTTCCATACAACACCCAGTGCTCATCCCAAAAGGTGCCCTCCTCAATACCCATCACCCACCCTGCCCTCCCTCCCACCCCCCATCAACCCTCAGTTTGTTCTCAGTTTTTAACAGTCTCTTATGCTTTGGCTCTCTCCCACTCTAACCTCTTTTTTTTTTTTTCCCTTCCCCTCCCCCATGGGTTTCTGTTACGTTTCTCAGGATCCACATAAGAGTGAAACCATATGGTATCTGTCTTTCTCTGTATGGCTTATTTCACTTAGCATCACACTCTCCAGTTCCATCCACGTTGCTACAAAAGGCCATATTTCATTCTTTCTCATTGCCACGTAGTACTCCATTGTGTATATAAACCACAATTTCTTTATCCATTCATCAGTTGATGGACATTTAGGCTCTTTCCATAATTTGGCTATTGTTGAGAGTGCTGCTATAAACATTGGGGTACAAGTGCCCCTATGCATCAGTACTCCTGTATCCCTTGGATAAATTCCTAGCAGTGCTATTGCTGGGTCATAGGGTAGGTCTATTTTTAATTTTCTGAGGAACCTCCACACTGCTTTCCAGAGCGGCTGCACCAATTTTCATTCCCACCAACAGTGCAAGAGGGTTCCCGTCTCTCCACATCCTCTCCAGCATCTATAGTCTCCTGATTTCTTCATTTTGGCCACTCTGACTGGCGTGAGGTGGTATCTGAGTGTGGTTTTGATTTGTATTTCCCTGATGAGGAGCGACGTTGAACATCTTTTCATGTGCCTGTTGGCCGTCCGGATGTCTTCTTTAGAGAAGTGTCTATTCATGTTTTCTGCCCATTTCTTCACTGGGTTATTTGTTTTTCGGGTGTGGACTTTGGTGAGCTCTTGATAGATTTTGGATACTAGCCCTTTGTCTGTTATGTCATTTGCAAATATCTTTTCCCATTCCGTTGGTTGCCTTTTAGTTTTGTTGGTTGTTTCCTTTGCTGTGCAGAAGCTTTTTATCTTCATAAGGTCCCAGTAATTCACTTTTGCTTTTAATTCCCTTGCCTTTGGGGATGTGTCGAGTAAGAGATTGCTACGGCTGAGGTCAGAGAGGTCTTTTCCTGCTTTCTCCTCTAGGGTTTGGATGGTTTCCTGTCTCACATTCAGGTCCTTTATCCATTTTGAGTTTATTTTTGTGAATGGTGTGAGAAAGTGGTCTAGTTTCAACCTTCTGCATGTTGCTGTCCAGTTCTCCCAGCACCATTTGTTAAAGAGACTGTCTTTTTTCCATTGGATGTTCTTTCCTGCTTTGTCAAAGATGAGTTGGCCATACGTTTGTGGGTCTAGTTCTGGGGTTTCTATTCGATTCCATTGGTCTATGTGTCTGTTTTTATGCCAATCCCATGCTGTCTTGATGATGACAGCTTTGTAGTAGAGGCTAAAGTCTGGGATTGTGATGCCTCCTGCTTTGGTCTTCTTCTTCAAAATTACTTTGGCTATTCGGGGCCTTTTGTGGTTCCATATGAATTTTAGAATTGCTTGTTCTAGTTTCGAGAAGAATGCTCATGCAATTTTGATTGGGATTGCATTGAATGTGTAGATAGCTTTGGGTAGTATTGACATTTTGACAATATTTATTCTTCCAATCCATGAGCAGGGAATGTCTTTCCATTTCTTTATATCTTCTTCAATTACCTGCATAAGCTTTCTATAGTTTTCAGCATACAGATCTTTTACATCTTTGGTTAGATTTATTCCTAGGTATTTTATGCTTCTTGGTGCAATTGTGAATGGGATCAGTTTCTTTATTTGTCTTTCTGTTGCTTCATTATTAGTGTATAAGAACGCAACTGATTTCTGTACATTGATTTTGTATCCTGCAACTTTGCTGAATTCATGTATCAGTTCTAGCAGACTTTTGGTGGAGTCTATCGGATTTTCCATGTATAATATCATGTCATCTGCAAAAAGCGAAAGCTTGACTTCATCTTTGCCAATTTGGATGCCTTTGATTTCCTTTTGTTGTCTGATTGCTGATGCTAGAACTTCCAGCACTATATTAAACAACAGCGGTGAGAGTGGGCATCCCTGTCGTGTTCCTGATCTCAGGGAAAAAGCTCTCAGTTTTTCCCCATTGAGGATGATGTTAGCTGTGGGCTTTTCATAAATGGCTTTTATGATCTTTAAGTATGTTCCTTCTATCCCGACTTTCTCAAGGGTTTTTATTAAGAAAGGGTGCTGGATTTTGTCAAAGGCCTTTTCTGCATCGATTGACAGGATCATATGGTTCTTCTCTTTTTTTTTGTTAATGTGATGTATCACGTTGATCGATTTGCGAATGTTGAACCAGCCCTGCATCCCAGGAATGAATCCCACTTGATCATGGTGAATAATTCTTTTTTTTTTTTTTTTTTTTTTTAAATTTTTTTTTTCGACGTTTTTTATTTATTTTTGGACAGAGAGAGACAGAGCATGAACGGGGGAGGGGCAGAGAGAGAGGGAGACACAGAATCGGAAACTGGTTCCAGGCTCCGAGCCATCAGCCCAGAGCCTGACGCGGGGCTCGAACTCACGGAACGCGAGATCGTGACCTGGCTGAAGTCGGACGCTTAACCGACTGCGCCACCCAGGCGCCCCAATAATTCTTTTTATATGCTGTTGAATTCGATTTGCTAGTATCTTATTGAGAATTTTTGCATCCATATTCATCAGGGATATTGGCCTGTAGTTCTCTTTTTTTTACTGGGTCTCTGTCTGGTTTAGGAATCAAAGTAATACTGGCTTCATAGAATGAATCTGGAAGTTTTCCTTCCCTTTCTATTTCTTGGAATAGCTTGAGAAGGATAGGTATTATCTCTGCTTTAAACGTCTGGTAGAACTCCCCTGGGAAGCCATCTGGTCCTGGACTCTTATTTGTTGGGAGATTTTTGATAACCGATTCAATTTCTTCGCTGGTTATGGGTCTGTTCAAGCTTTCTATTTCCTTCTGATTGAGTTTTGGAAGAGTGTGGGTGTTTAGGAATTTGTCCATTTCTTCCAGGTTGTCCAATTTGTTGGCATATAATTTTTCATAGTATTCCCTGATAATTGTTTGTATCTCTGAGGGATTGGTTGTAATAATTCCATTTTCATTCATGATTTTATCTGTTTGGGTCATCTCCCTTTTTTTTGTGAGAAGCCTGGCTAGAGGTTTGTCAATTTTGTTTATTTTTTCAAAAAACCAACTCTTGGTTTCGTTGATCTGCTCTACAGTTTTTTTAGATTCTATATTGTTTATTTCTGCTCTGATCTTTATGATTTCTCTTCTTCTGCTGGGTTTAGGCTGCCTTTGCTGTTCTGCTTCTATTTCCTTTAGGTGTGCTGTTAGATTTTGTATTTGGGATTTTTCTTGTTTCTTGAGATAGGCCTGCATTGCAATGTATTTTCCTCTCAGGACTGCCTTCGCTGCGTCCCAAAGCGTTTGGATTGTTGTATTTTCATTTTCGTTTGTTTCCATATATTTTTTAATTTCTTCTCTAATTGCCTGGTTGACCCACTCATTCGTTAGTAGGGTGTTCTTTAACCTCCATGCTTTTGGAGGTTTTCCAGACTTTTTCCTGTGGTTGATTTCAAGCTTCATAGCATTGTGGTCTGAAAGTATGCATGGTATAATTTCAATTCTTGTAAACTTATGAAGGGCTGTTTTGTGACCCAGTATATGATCTATCTTGGAGAATGTTCCATGTGCACTCGAGAAGAAAGTATATTCTGTTGCTTTGGGATGCAGAGTTCTAAATATATCTGTCAAGTCCATCTGATCCAATGTATCATTCAGGGCCCTTGTTTCTTTATTGACTGTGTGTCTAGATGATCTATCCATTTCTGTAAGTGGTGTGTTAAAGTCCCCTGCAATGACCACATTCTTATCAATAAGGTTGCTTATGTTTATGAGTAACTGTTTTATATATCTGGGGGCTCCGGTATTTGGCGCATAGACATTTATAATTGTTAGCTCTTCCTGATGGATAGACCCTGTAATTATTATATAATGCCCTTCTTCATCTCTTGTTACAGCCTTTAATTTAAAGTCTAGTTTGTCTGATATAAGTATGGCTACTCCAGCTTTCTTTTGGCTTCCAGTAGCATGATAAATAGTTCTCCATCCCCTCACTCTCCATCTAAAGGTGTCCTCAGATCTCAAATGAGTCTCTTGTAGACAGCAAATAGATGGGTCTTGTTTTTTTATCCATTCTGATACCCTATGTCTTTTGGTTGGCGCATTTAATCCATTTACATTCAGTGTTATTATAGAAAGATACGGGTTTAGAGTCATTGTGATGTCTGTATGTTTTATGCTTGTGGTGATGTCTCTGGTACTTTGTCTCACAGGATCCCCCTTACGATCTCTTGTAGGGCTGGTTTCGTGGTGACAGATTCCTTCAGTTTTTGTTTGTTTGGGAAGACCTTTATCTCTCCTTCTATTCTAAATGACAGACTTGCTGGATAAAGGATTCTCGGCTGCATATTTTTTCTGTTTAGCACACTGAAGATATCGTGCCAAGCCTTTCTGGCCTGCCAAGTTTCAAAGGAGAGATCAGTCACGAGTCTTATAGGTCTCCCTTTATATGTGAGGGCACGTTCATCCCTTGCTGCTTTCAGAATTTTCTCTTTATCCTTGTATGTTGCCAGTTTCACTATGATATGTCGTGCAGAAGATCGATTCAAGTTACGTCTGAAGGGAGTTCTCTGTGCCTCTTGGATTTCAATGCCTTTTTCCTTCCCCAGTTCAGGGAAGTTCTCAGCTATAATTTCTTCAAGTAGCCCTTCAGCACCTTTCCCTCTCTCTTCCTCCTCTGGGATACCAATTATGCGTATATTATTTCTTTTTAGTGTATCACTTAGTTCTCTAATTTTCCCCTCATACTCCTGGATTTTTTTATCTCTCTTTCTTTCAGCTTCCTCTTTCTCCATAACTTTATCTTCTAGTTCACCTATTCTCTCCTCTGCCTCTTCAATCCGAGCCGTCGTGGTTTCCATTTTGTTTTGCATTTCGTTTAAAGCGTTTTTCAGCTCCTCGTGACCGTTCCTTAGTCCCTTGATCTCTGTAGCAAGAGATTCTCTGCTGTCCTGTATACTGTTTTCAAGCCCAGCGATTAATTTTATGACTATTATTCTAAATTCACTTTCTGTTATATTATTTAAATCCTTTTTGATCAGTTCATTAGCTGTTGTTATTTCCTGGAGATTCTTCTGAGGGGAATTCTTCCGTTTGGTCATTTTGGATAGTCCCTGGAGTGGTGAGGACCCGCAGGGCACTTCCCCCTTGCTGTGGTGTATAACTGGAGTTGGTGGGCGGGGCCGCAGTCCGACCTGATGTCTGCCCCCAGCCCACCGCTGGGGCCACAGTCAGACTGGTGTTTGCCTTCTCTTCCCCTCTCCTAGGGGCGGGATTCACTGTGGGGTGGTGTGGCCCGTCTGGTCTACTTGCACACTGCCAGGCTTGTGGTGCTGGGGAGCTGGCGTATTAGCTGGGGTGGGTAGGCAAGGTGCACGGGGGCGGGAGGGGCAGGCTTAGCTCGCTTCTCCTTAGGTGATCCACTTCAGGAGGGGCCCTGTGGCAGCGGGAGGGAGTCAGATCCACTGCCGGAGGTTTGGCTCCGCAGAAGCACAGAGTTGGGTGTTTGCGCGGAGCGAGCAAGTTCCCTGGCAGGAACTGGTTCTCTTTGGGATTTTGGCTGGGGGATGGGCGGGGGAGATGGCGCTGGTGAGCGCCTTTGTTCCCCACCAAGCTGAGCTCTGCCGTCGTCCGGGGGCTCAGCAGCTCTCCCTCCCTTTGTCCTCCAGCCTTCCCGCTTTCTGAGCAGAGCTGTTAACTTATGACCTTCCAGACGCTAAGTCGCGCTTGCTGTCGGAACACAGTCCGTCCGGCCCCTCCGCTTTTGCCAGCCCGACTCGGGGGCTCTGCTTGGCCGGCGAGCCGCCCCTCCGCCCCGGCTCCCTCCCGCCCGTCCGTGGAGCGCGCACCGCCTCGCCGCCCTTCCTACCCTCTTCCGTGGGCCTCTCGTCTGCGCTTGGCTCCGGAGACTCCGTTCTGCTAATCCTCTGGCGGTTTTCTGGGTTCTTTAGGCGGGTGTAGGTGGAATCTAAGTGATCAGCAGGACGCGTGGTGAGCCCAGCGTCCTCCTACACCGCCATCTTCCGGAACTCTCCTCCTTTTTTTTTTTTTTTTTTTTTAATTTTCAAGAGCGAGATAGTGTGAGTGGGGCAGAGAGAGAGGGAGAGAGAGGGAGAGAGAGAAAGAGAGAGAGAGAGAGAGAGAGAGAGAGAGAGAGAGAGAAGGAGAATCTTAAGCAGGCTCCACACTCAGCACAGAGCTTGATGTAGGGCTCAGTCCCACCATCCTGGGATCATGACCTGGATCAAACTCAAGAATTGGACACTTAACCAACTGAACCACCCAGGGGCCCCTCCACCAAATTTGATGAAGGTTATTTGTGCATTATTAAGGCCAATTACTAAATCTTTGTCTTCCATCTTATTTTGATACAGATGGTCAATCATTCCCAAATTAAATGCTTTCTTCACTTTGTTTCTATGACACCATGCTATCCTGATTTTTGTCCTAAATTATTGGCTGCTTTCAATGTCCTGTCCTGGTTCTTCTCTATTCTACATCTTGACTTCAGAATGTCTCAGATTGTATTGGTACCTTCTCTTTACCCTATGTGTAATGACTATTTTGATAAATTCAGTATTCTCATGGTTTTAATATCTATATGCTGATAATTCCAAAGTGTCCAGAAGGACCTTTCCTTGAACTTCAGATGTGAAGTACTCTTAATCTAGATGTCTAGAGAGCATTTAAAATTCAACATATCTGTACTGGATTATTCTATTTTCAAGTTGGTTAAGGTTGGAACTACAATGCATGAAATCTCTGTTTCTCTGTGGCTTCAAGTTAGAGTTGTCCAAAGATGAACTTTCTCAAAGTTGAGGAAGGTATTACTCTCTGAAGATCATCATAGTTAAATATGGTGGTAGATGGATGAAGAATTTCCTAATAATTTGTAGCTTGACCTTGTTCTTTTCTCCTTCTTGTCTTTCTCTTCTTTTTCACTGCTTGACCTTCAACTGGTAGATCATCTTTGTTGTTGCAGATCTAATCTTCTCTTACTCATTTTGCCCTTATAAGAAACATTAGCAGCCTCCTTTGAACTCTGGGTTCCAGTTTGTTTCAGTCAGTTAATGACCCTGGCAGAAAATTGGAGGACAGTAAGAAAATTAATTTATGGTATTTATTCATCTGACTCCCATTCTTTTGGGCTGTCAATGGCTGTGTTCCTCTGAAGAAGGTAACAACTGATTTTGTTTGAAATCCTACTGAGGTTTGATGGGGGGTGGGAGGGAAGGAGGGGTGGGTGATGGGTATTGAGGAGGGCACCTGTTGGGATGAGCACTGAGTGTTATATGTAAACCAATTTGACAATAAATTTCATATTTTAAAAATAAATAAATAAATATCTCTATATCAAAAAAAAAAGAAAGGAAAGAAATCCTATATGTGTAGAGACACAACCATAGCTCTTTCTGGTAAGCACTAGATTCCTCTTCCCCTTCATTTCTAGGGTGGGTATGTTTTTTTTTTCAGTGTTTCTATTACCAGTATTCTTCACCATGGCTTTTTGTTTTCGAATGACCCCTAACTTCCCCTGTCCATAGTCTTTTCCTTAAGCTCTCCACAGTTTACCCATTTAAATGTGACATCAGTTTCCTATTGACATCTAGGTTAATATATACCGGATGTTTTTCATATTAAAGATTATACTTATACCCTTTGAATTGTGATAGAGTATGAGAAGCTGTTTGAACTGTACCTTTTTAATGTGGAATGCATTTGATTTAATTTTCACAACTGTCCTGGAAAACATCATTCATGTAAAGATATTCATGATTTTTAAATTGTACCTTTATAAGTCACATAACCAATTTATTTTGCTCTTGGTTTTCTGCTGATTTTCCTTGAGTAAAGGGAAAATAAACAAGTGCATAGTAAACATGTTACTCTTGCAAATAAGTAGTCTGGAGATCTTAATTCTAGTCATAACTCTTCCATTATTAGTTCTATGGCCTAAAATAATTTAATCACTTCAGAGCTCATTTTTGTAATCTGTAAAAGATTCGAACTAGTTGATCTTTGGGGCCTCCCTACTCTAACATTTGTGATTCTAAAGACTTTTCACATTTAATATTCTGAGATGATTAATTGTTTGCCAGAAATGGATAATGGTTAAACAGACCTTCAATAGAATTGTACTTTATTTTAGCAAAAACTATATTAGTAGCATACCCAAACATTTTAAATTAAAAAGATCATAACAACTGAAAATTTAAACAAGATACTAAGATCATATCCTCTCAGTTACAAAATACACCAATCCACTCTTCCTCCATAACTGACCTCTTGCTCCCTAGCTAATAATACCATTTTAAAATTGTCTTTGTTCTTTCTACATAATTTTTTTATATAAGAGCAATCAAATATTTACTAGATAAGATTTTTGAAATATAGAAATACATGTAAAAGGGAATTAAAATAAACTATAACCCAAGTACTTAGAGATAATTAGTAAAGATGTAATATAAATCATTCCAAAATGTCTTTTATTTACATAACATATTTATTATTTATAAAACTCAGATTATAGCATTCTGATATTAATATTTATTTTTAATTAATTCAGATATAGAAAATATCCTGCCAACATGTCAAGCACTACCACTGAGATTTAAAAACCATTAATATTTACCATATTGAGAATGATATCAGCAAAATTGTACAATAGGAGTTTTCTGCCTTGTTTTTTACCAAAGGACACTAATTTAGACAGTCACCTATGGACAAGAGTACTTTTGTGGAAGTCTGAGAGGCCAGCGAAGAGGTTTCAGCACACTGTTAAAGAAAAAAGAAATCTGAGATTAGATGCATTGAAGAGGATAAGGGGAACAGTTTTATTTTATCCACATTACTGCTTCCCCAAGAAGGCACAACTCAGTGCCAAGGGAGACCCTCCTGGCCTGATAATTTCTCCCATAGGGGAAAGTGAAAGTGTGAGAGTGAATGCCTGACTTCCTCATCTATGTGGTATACTTCCAATGAGGCCCACTCTGTCTCATCTCACCCAGAACACTGAGGTGAACTGCATGACTGAGGTGCAGATAGGGGCCAGGAAAACAGGCAGGGCTTAGGAATATCAAAGGGACACAGATCTATTAACTGCTTTTGCAGACTCCATCAAAAAGCTCACCAAAGAGTCACTGGGGATGCCTCCCCTGTGGATTACCCCATCTGGCCCATGCCATCACTTTGTTGGCATCTCCCACACCCCTCCCACACTATGACTGGCTCCCTGTGCTTGCCCCTGAGAACAGAAAGTATGAGCCCTTGTAGATGTCTAGTGAATATATGCTGAAAGCCAGCTCAACTCTGTGGGACTGAGAGAAACCACACAACTTTGAGCATTCAGCACCACTATACAGAAAGCAAATAGGAGGCTGTTGAAACTTGGCCTGGCTTTGCAGGATCATGAGAAGACATACAATGATAAGAATTCTCCCAAGAAGGAACTAGATGGGTGGAACAGGCATATCTATAGAAAAGTTCTTAAAAAGCCTCAGAATCCCTAAGAAGGCTGAAAGAATTATTTTTTTTTTCTTGAAGCTAGTCAATAACAACTGAAAGATATGACTGTCTCTTCAAATTTGAAGACATCAACAAAAGAATTTGAGGAACATGAGAAATCAAGGAAACATGACCAAAAGAACACAATAATTTTCTAGTAATGAAGCACAAAGAGATGGAGATCTAAAATTTGCCCAAGAAAGAATTCAAAATAGCTGTTTTAAGGAAGATTAGTGAGCTACAAGAAAACAGAACGACAATGCATTGAAGTCAGGAAAACAGCACATGCAACCGAACAAGAGAGAGAGATGACAAAAAAGACAAACAGAAAATCTGGAACAGAACTCAGTGAATGAAATGAAAAATACAATAGAGAACATCAACAACAGACTTGATCAAGCAGAGGTAAGAATCTGTGTAATTGAAGTTAGGTCATTTGAAATTATCTAGTCAGAGGAGAACAAAGAATGAAAAAGAATGAATAAAGCATATCTAAAATGTGAGAATCAATCAAATGGAACAACTTATGCCTTATTAAAATTTCAGAAGGAGGGGGCGCCTGGGTGGCTCAGTCGGTTGAGCGTCCGACTTCGGCTCAGGTCATGATCTCACAGTCTGTGGGTTCGAGCCCCGCGTCAGGCTCTGTGCTGACAGCTCAGAGCCTGGAGCCTGTTTCCAATCCTGTGTCTCCCTCTCTCTCTGCCCCTCCCCCAGTCTCACTTTGTCTCACTCTATCTCTCAAAAATAAATAAATATTAAAAAAAAAATTTTTTTTTTTAAATTTCAGAAGGAGGAGAGAGGGAGAAAGGGGGAAGATAGCTTATTTAAAGACCAGAAACCTTGCAGGCCTAGGGAGAATGGGAAGATATAGTCAAAGTGCTGAAATAAAAAAAAAAAAAAAAAGCCAGCCAAGAACACTTTACCTGTTAAAGAGGTTTTTCAGAAATGAATAAGAGATAAAGACCTTCCCACAAAAACAGAAATTGAAGGAGTTCATTACCAGTAGATATGCTTTATAAGAAATGTTGAAAGGAGAGCTACAAGTTAAAATGAAAGAATATTAATCAGTAACTTGAAACTGTATGAAAATATGAAATACTTGGGTAAAGATAAGTGTATAGTCAAATTTAGAATACTCTAATACTCTAATATGATGATATGTTAATTGCTTTACTATAAAGGGTAACGGACAAAAGTATTAAAAAACAGCTACACCTATAGTAACTTGTTAATGAATAAAGAATATAAAATATGTAAATTGTGACATCAAAAGTATAATATGGAGTAAGGAGTAAAAAGGAGTTTCCATATGTGATTGAAATTCTTAAACGATTAAAATACTCTATAAGCTATCTTATATAATCCTCATAATAACAAGCAAACAAAATCCTATGGCTGACCCAAAAAAGATGAAGACACGGGAATCAAAAATTTTTAATTGTATCTGTATAAGATGATGGATGCTCGCTAAACTTACTGCAGTAATCATTTCACAATACTTTTAATCATTTCACATTTCCCTATATAGTACTACAGAAAATCATTAATTCACAAAGGAGACGAATAAAAGAGAAAGAAAGGAGCAAAGGAAATACAATCCAGCTGTAAAAGAATTAATTAGATGGAATTAGTAAGTCATTTTCTATCAATAATTACTTTAAATGTAAATAGATTAAATTCTCCGATCAAAAGACAGTGTGGCTGAATGGATACCATATAAAAGGATGACATTGGATCCCTCTATCCCATCATTCTCAAAAATTAAGTCTAAATAGATGAAGGGCTTAAATGTAATACCTGATAAAATTCATAGAAGAAAATAAGGAAAAATTTTAACATCAGTCCTAGCAATTATTTTTTTAAAATATGACACCAAAAGTCCAGTCAGTAGAAACAAAAATAAATAAGTGCGAGCACATCAAACTAAATAGCTCTGCACAAGAAAGAAAACAATCAACAAAATGTAAAGGTAATCAATGTAATGGGAAAAAATATTTGTAAACCATATATCTTCTAAGGGGTTAATATCCAAAGTATATAAGGAATTTATACAACCCAATAGCAAAGGTAAATAAATAACCCAATTATAAATGAACAAAATACCCAAATAGACATTTTTCCAAAGACATAGAAATGGCCAGTAGGTACATGAAGGTGCTCAATATCATGAATTATCAAGGAAATTGTTATGATATCTTTTATTAAAAAGAGAAAAGATAACAAGTGTCAGCGAAGATGTGGAGAAAAGGGAACACCTATACAATGGTGGGATGTAACCTGGCATAGACATTATGGAAAAATGTGGAATTTCCTCAGAAAATTAAAAAATAGAACTACCATATGATCCGGCAATCCCACTTCTGGGTATATATTCAATTGAAATGAAATCTGGAATTTGAAAAGGTAATCTGCATTCCCATGCTCAGTGCAGCATTATTCACAAGAGCAGAGATATGGAAACAACCTAAGTGTCCATTATTGGATGAATGGATTTAAAAAATGTGACTACATATACAGATACACACACCCACATTGTTTTTTTTTTTTAATGATTATATATTTTTAAGAGAGAGAGAGAGCACAAGGGGCTTGGGGTGCAGAGAGAGAGGGAGACACAGAATCCGAAGCAGACTCCAGGCTCTGAGGTGTCAGCACAGAGCCTGATGCAGGGATTGAACTCACGCACCGAGATCATGACCTGAGCCAAAGTCGGACGCCCAACTGACAAGCCACCCAGGTGCTCCACACATTGTGATGTTATTCAGCCTTAAAACAGAAGGAAATCCTGTTATTTGTGACAGTATGGGTGAACTTGGAGGACATTGTGCTAAGTGAAAAAGCCAGACAGAGAAAAACAAGTCAAAGATTGGAGAAAGATACATCATGTTAGCAGTCATCAAAAATAACCTGAAGAAACTATATTAATCCTAGGCAAAACAGACTTCTGACCAAGGAAATTTATCACAGATAAAAGGGAACATTACATAATGATAAAATCATCACTTCTCCAAGAAGATATAATAATCTTTTATGTACATACAACTAACAAAATATCATCACAATACATGTTGCAAAAACTGATATTACTGCAAGGGAAAAAGATGAATCTACTATTATAGATGGAGACTTTAACATACTTCTATCTGTAACTGACAAATTCAGTTGGCAGAAAATCAGTAATAACATAAACTCAACAGTATCACTGACCAACTGGATCTAATCTACATCTATAGAATACTTCACAAAACACTAAGAGAGTATGCATTCTTCTGAAGCTCACCTAGAGCATTCACCAAGATAGACCACATTCTGGATCATAAAACAACCACGACTTAACTAACTTAAAAGAATAGATTACATACAAAATATGTTATTGTAGTAGGGTCCCCTCCCTAAGGAATGAAAAGAAAAGGAAAAAAAAAAGCATCCTGGCTATATGTGTACGTGACATCCCTCACAACCTTGTAACATGACACCACTTAGTCAGACTGCATGTTTGTGTGTTACCATATATAGGAGACAAAAAAATAGAAAATATATTTAAAAACTATGCCACGTGGCATTGTGGGCTCAGTTCTTTCGGTATGAACCCAACTGAGCCCTGCTGGCATGAATAAAGTTGCTTCTAAAAAAAAAAAAAAACACCTCAGTGTTACGACTCTCTGTGTGAGAATCCTGCTACACTATCATACCACAATGAAATTAAACTAGAAATCAATAACAGATAGCCAGAACCCCAACATACTTGGAGATTAGACAACACACTTTTTAAAACTTATATTTTAGTTCAAGTTAACATTCAGTGTTATATTAGTTTCACGGGTACAATATAGTGATTCCAAAATTCTGTACATTACTCAGTGCTCATCATGATTAGTGCATTCTTAATCCCCACCACTTATTTCATCCATCCCTTACCTACTTCCCCTCTGGCAACCCTCTGTTTGTTCTCTGTAGTTGAGTCTGGTTTTTGGTTTCTTTTTTTTTCCCTCTTAACATACTTTAAAAAAAATGTTTTAATGTTTATTTATTTTTGAGAGAGAGACAGAGCATGAGCAGGGGAGGGGCAGAGAGAGGGAGACACAGAATCTGAAGCAGGCTCCAGCCTCTGAACCTGAGGCGGGGCTTGAACTCATGAACCTTGAGATCATGACCTGATCTGAAGTCGGATGCTTAAACAACTGAGCCACCCAGGCACCACCAACAACATACTTTTAAATTACACATGGGTCAAAGAAGAATTCTCAAGAGAAATTAAAAATATTTTGAACTAAAGGAAAGTGAAAACACAATTTGCCAAGTTTTGTGGGGTACCATGAAGACAGTACTTAGGGGAAATTTATAGAATTGAATGCATATATTACAACTGAAGAAAGATCTACAGTGAATAATCTAAGTTTCCACCTTAGGAAACTAGAAGTAACAATAAATCTCACCACAAGTAAGAAGTAAATTTTAAAAATAAGATTTAGAGCAGAAATCAATGAAATTGAAAATAGGAAATCAGCACTTTAAGTTTGCTAGTAGTATAGATCTTAAAAACTCTCATCAGACACACACACACACACACACACAATAACTATGTGAAGTGTTGGGATATGGTAATTATCTTGATTGTGGTAATCATTTCATAAGGTATACATATATCAAAACACCACATTGTACACAGTAAGTCAACCAAACCATAAGTTTATTATTTTTCAAAGAAAAAAGCAACAAGACAGATTATTAATATCAGAAGTCAAAGAAGGACCATCACTACTGATCTAATGGACATTAAATGAATAAATAATATTATTAACAATTCTATGACCATGAATTAGATAACCTAATGAAATTAACCAATTTGTTTAAAGATACAATTCATCAAAACTCACAAAGGAGAAATAGATAATCTGAAGAGGCCTGTATTTTAAAAAAGAAATTGAATCAATAATTAATAACCTTCCCAAAGAGAAAGCACTATGGAATGGTTCATAAAACAACAGAATACACATTCCTAGTCTGATAATTTCCAAACCTCTGTTATGTCTGAGTCTGAGTTGATGCTTGCTTGGTCTTTTCCAGCTGTGTTTTTGTCTTTTAGTATGACTTTTAATTTTTCTTGAATGGCAGACATAATGTATTGAGTACAAAGGAATTGAGAAAAATAGTCCCTGGTTGTTAGGTTTTAGATGTATCTGGCTAGGCATTAGGCTGTACTTCTAGATGTCAGAGGCTAATATTTCTTCTGGTATCCTTGTTTTTGCCTTCCCTGTTGTCTTAGGGTTTCCCTAGAAACGTATTAAATAAACGTGAGACACGCTATTCTTTCAATTGTATTCTCCTATTGTTATACAAGACCCCTACTGATGTTGTGCTAAAATGTGGGAGGAGGGGATGGGTTCTGTAATCCTATGATTGGATTTCAGTCTATTGGTGAAACTTTTTTCTGGTCTGTGACCTTCATAAATGCTTCTCAGGTATTACCACCCCTTAGATGAAACAGGAAGGTTAAAGGGGGCTGAAGTTGGCGTTAACCTTCCCTCACATAGAAGGCTAGATGGGGCTGGAGTTAAGTAGTTAATTAGACTCTGCTAAAATAGATACTCTTGAAGGTGAACCTTGTTAAGAACAAAGAAGCTCTGGGTGAATTTCAAAAGAGCAGTTTTTCCTCTCCACTTGCTGGAAGCTCAAGGGGATTTTCTTCTGATCTTCACTGTGAAAACCCAGTAGGCTCCTTGAGGTAGAACTCACAGAGTATGGGGCCCTCTACTGTAGTTTTTAACCTTCAACTATGTCCACCCTGGGCCTCCAGCAATTCATCAGAATAGTGGTTACTAGTTCCCATGTTTCCGTTCCTGAACTTCTCCCTTGAGTTATGATTCTTTGTATGTACCTTTATATCTCTTCAGTTTTGGATCCTGTAGTTTGCTCTGTGGCTTTGATTTCTGATGGGTCTAAGAGGCATTCATTTTCAGTTTGTTCAGCTTTTTTCTTGTGAGGATTGGAGTGATGACTTCTAAGCTCCTTCCAGATATGCCAGAACAGAAACTAGAAGTCTCCATTATTTTTTAAATTTAATTATTTCTTAAACCCAGAGTAATATGAAGATCACTGAATTCTCACTTTTAATAGGCTTCTGTTATTTCTTAGATGTATTAAGTTCTCTTATTTTTGAAGAAATTTGTATTTGTTATTACTATTTTTTTTTTGTCTTCTTCTCCTTCAGAGTTTCTTAATCTTGGCCTTATAGACATTTTGGGCAAACTAACTGTTTTGGGGGACATTTTGTGAATTTTAAGGTGTTTAGCACCATCTCTGGCCTCCACCTACTAGAGTCCAGCAGCCTCTCCCTAGTCATGATGATCAAATTATATGCATACATTGCAGAATGTTCTGTGGGAGAAAATTTGTACCTAGTTGGGAGCCACTATTCAACCTATATTGTCTCTTCTTTTTTCTTTTATTTTCTTTTTCAAAATTTTTTTTTGTCTTGGTCTCATATGTTAAGGCTTTCTTAAAGTTTTGAAAGCTTTGAAAGAATGAGGGATTAAAAAGCCAATTGTAAGCCTTAAACATGAGTGGGGCTTACTGAGCAGATTGCTTTATGGTAGCAATAGTGTTTGGCTACTGATAGGTTCTTTCCTGGATCCATTCAGTTTTTCCAAAAGTAAATTTTCTCCTCCATTCTGGCATATATATACCTGACTACAGGAACTTCTTTTCATTTCACCCTTAAAACTTTCTCTTCCACTAATTTTTGTATATCACATGTCTAATCAACTTATTCCCTATTTAAAACTTGGGGCACCTGTGTAGCTCAGTAGGTTAAGCATTCGACTCTTGGTTTTGGCTCAAGTCATGATCTCTTGGTTCATGAGATAGAGCCCAGGTAGGGCTCTGGGCTGACAGTGCACCAGCTATTTGGGATTCTCTCTCTCTCACTCTCTTTGACCTTCCCCTGCTCGTGCATGCTCTCTCTCTCTCTCTCTCTCTCTCAAAATAAATACATAAACCTTTGTTTAAAAAAATGTCCTTGGTTCTTCACTACCTAGAGTAGTAATAATGGTGCTCCTGACTTTTAGGCCAATGTTCAGTATGATGATTTATTCCATTTTCTACATTTATATACCACTATTTATTTGATGTCATATAGAACCTGTGCTTTTCCTGCCTCCAGAGCTTTTGTTCATATTGTTTCTTACTAGTGAAGTAGTGGAACTACTTCTCTCTTTCAGACAGCTAAAATCCTAACCTTTCCTCTGAACACCATTTGAAATGCCATGTTTTAAATGCCATGTCATTTTTCTGAATCTTTTTTATATATTTGTGATAACTCCCTTCTCTGAACTTTGTTATACTTTTATTCTATATTTTGTTTCATTTGCAACACACACATTATTTTGCCTTATATCACAGTTATTCATGAACTCATTATTCTGGCTTATAAAATCTTTGAGGACATGGTTCAATTATTTTTATATATTCTGCACCATAGAGCACAGAATCTCACACATAGATGGTGATAAAATATGTTGGTTGGATATAAATCTAAAAAATTTTTATCGGTGACAGTAAATATGCCATTCTCTTTCATGAAGACTTCCTGATCATTCAAGTTTTTTTTCTATTTTTCTCTAGTCTGAAATTCTATAGTACCCAATCTTTGTACCATTTGTTTCAGCAATTAATTACTTATTTAATGGTACATGTGTCATCCCCAGTAGTTTAAAAGTTGCTTGAGGGCTGGGGCAGTTTTCATCATCTCTTTTGTATTCTTTATAGTGCCCTGAATACATAAGTGGATTCATGAATACTTGTTGAATTAGATTGAATATAGTAGTCTCTGGTACTTCTTTCAAAATGCTACACATTTGGCATGCAAATTAAGCATCAATAAATTAGTGGACAATTGTGAAAATATCATGAAAGTTTCACGTAAAATTCAGTTTCTTAGCAGGAATATATCTCTGCCCTCATTGGGATAGTCTGCTAACTCCATTCCAGCTTCATTTACTCTGAAATTACTTATTACAAAGCTGGAGTTTGGTGTACAACTATTATTCTCTGTAACCAGCTATGTGATCATCGTTTAAGTTTTTATTTCAAAGGATCTTTCCCTATTCCTCATTTCTTCATACTTTACAAAATATATGTATTGTACCTGCTATCTTGCCTTTACCTTCTTTTTTAGAAGGATTCTAGTCATAGTGAATTATCTTCAAAATAGTAAGTACATTTGTCAATCAAGCGAAAAACTACATGTCAATAAATCTTCCTTAAAGTTTTTCATAATTCCCCTTGTGAGAAATGCATTCTCGGGAAGTAATATAGAATCTGGTTGCAGAGAACAATATGATTCTCTCTTTAAGCATTCGTCTGCCATTTATAGATTTTATAGGTTTATATTATATGTGACTTCAGAGTTGATCAAAGTAATACTAATACTATTCCTCCCTCTTGAAGTTTATAGGTATTGAAAGCATTGTAACTAACAGAACACTGTATTTTTTTTACAGAAAATTAATAATTTAAAAAAATCTCCTTCAAAGAATTTGATTATATTGTTTTAGTGAAACCAGTGAACTTGTCTAAATCTGAAGGCTAATTATGATGCTTTATTATCATTAACAATTATTAAACCATCACATTGTGACAATCAGAATTTTAAATTACTAATTACTTCTTAATTTATATGTCCTGGGTGCTAACATTTGGTCTAGACAATAAAAAATGCTAAACAATATGTATAACAGAAAATCATTGACCACACTAACCATAGTTTTTTGACATATGTGCCACATTTGTGAGTCATGTCAGTATATTTTGCAAAGGGCTAGAGTTGCTCAAAATCATCACTCCTCAATTAACATTAATCAATGTACTAGATGCTTTTATTGATATACTACACACACACACACACACACACACACACACGTACACACAGAAAAAATCCTTCAAGGTATTATTTCAAAGATTTTAAGGGGAATCTGTGGAGAAATTTGCCAAAAGTAGTTGAAAAAACCACTGTGAAATCTTCAAGTTTAAAAAAGAAGAATGGAAAAAGTATAAAATTAATTGTATTGTTTTCTAGTGATGACCAGGATGTTTAAGTATAAACACTTCATAAAAAATAGACCTCATTTTCATTATCATTTTAATATGCTTTCAGACATATGCAATATTATTGCTGTATTACTAATGGTGTTCTTTCAAGCCTGCCTTCACACCCGGTGCTTTTAAACTGCTATTATAATGCTTTTTTATAGCAATTTCTATTTAAATGCAAAGTCCTATGGGGCTAGGCATTGCTGGCTTTTTCTTTTTATGTGCATTTTTAGAATACAATTCAACTTAACATTTCCTCCATTTATTGATTTTATGATGAAAATAAAATGCCTTAAAATATTTTGTAAATAATATTATTTTTATATTTATTGCAAAATATCAGACTGGAAAATTAACATAGAACTCAAAATTTTACAATTATTGGAACTTTTTAAGATTATTACTCACTTCCTGTCTCTTACTGTTCTAAACAAAACCTTTATTTCATCATTATGTCTGAAATGTATCTCTTCAGTGAATATGTACTTTTGTTTGGCTTTAAAATACTATTCTCTTTATAGCTGTGAGCATCTGTAAGATTATACTATGGCTTGTTGTATGAGGCTAAGATTTTCACTATGTGAGCTCTTACTTGCTGGTAACTTTTAATTAGCTATGTAGGTAGACCAAAATACTAATAAAAAACTCAGTAAGAGTAGAAATTGTGCTTTAATCTGGTATTTTGAAATTTAAAATATTTTACTCTGTCCCTTCCCCTTCTGTTTTGGGTTCTATAAGGCATCAGTATAGTTTGTTTCCATTCTTTATTATCTTCATATTGAAAGTCTGCATCGTTTCTGAAATTTGCATTCCCTGTCCAATTTCATTGCTAGCATATCTTAGCTCCCTTTCTTTCAAAGAATGGAGAAATAGTGAAATAAAATTCATGAAGAAGAAAGTGGAAAGGAAAGAAAATGGCAAAAGCAGAGGGAGATTCATAGAATGCTTGAAGTAAAAGAGACGCTCTGAACTTTCGATTTTGGATTAAGATGGAGAAAACTCATTTCATTGCATTTCTCTTACTGTATATAGCTATAAAACCAGGATAGAATGCATAAGGCAGCTATGTGAGCTTTCTAAAAGTAAATATTAGCAGTCAGGTTAGGGAAAACAACTGCAATTTGAAATGCCCCCAAACTGGTGGCAGAGTTACCCTTTTCTCTTTACCAGTATCCTCCAGCCTGAAGTTAATGAACAAAAGTGGCACCAGCATGCAGAAAAAGAAACCAGAGAAGCCCTCTAATTCTGGCTAAAGGAGAAGGAAAGGGAACTCCTAAAGTTCAGAAAGAGTATGAAAATCCTCTTAAATATGATTTTATTTTCTCTGTTCTTTCTCTGTCCAGTTCCCAACTAATTTCTATGGTGGTTGTGGCAGCAGGAGCCAAAACTCCAATTAAGGGAAACCTTCATTTATACCGAGTGGATTTGTGGCTCCAAGATTATGGGGACAAAATTTGTTTCTCTTTTTCTTCCTACTGCTTGGTCTCTCTCATATAGGTGAAATTGCATATCTATATAGCAGAGCCAGGAAATTAAAGCCCAACTTTGTAGACAGAGAACTGAAAAGAGGAGACTCAGGGGAAAAGAGGAGATATCACTGAGAGGGAGGACCAGGGACAGTGATCCCATAACATCGTGAAATTCTAGGCTTATCCTTAAATGGTACATGCAGTGGATCTGTTCCTATTCAGCACAGCAAAAACTTTGAACGCTAAACTAATGAATAGACCAAGGCTCAGATTCCAGATTGATGGCACACGGTAGACAAATCAGAACAGTGCCACAAGTGCTTTGAAAACTGAACTGTCATTGGAACCATAGCTCACAGAATGTGAGATGAAAACTAGATGGAAAAAAAGAGGTTGACTAGCTTCTAAAACAAAAACATCATTGTCATTCTTAGGATTTAAACAAGGCTCAGTGTTTCCTAATGTATTCAAAATATCTAGGATATATAAGTGAGGCAAAAATCAATGCACAGGGAACAGAAGCAAATGCCAAGATGACACAGATGTTGGAAGAATCTGAGAAAGATTTAAAATAGCTGTTACAGAAATAATGTAGGAGGCAATCACAAACTCTTAAAACAAAGGATATCTCAGAGAAAATGTCAATATGTAATGGGAGATCAAATGGAAAGTTTTGAACTGAAAGCGCTTTAACCAAAGGAAAAAAAAAAGAAAAGAAAAGAAAAAGAAAAGAGAAAGAGAAAGAAAGAAAAAGAAAACACACACACAAAAGAGGAAAACAAAACAAAAACAAAAAAAATCATCTGATAGTAAGAATAGCAGGATGGAATTGACAGAGGAAAGTGAACACAAATAAATCAGTAATTACATCAAAATTTTAAAAGTCCAACTCCTCTAATTGGAAGGCAAATATTATCAAACTGAATAAAATCCCAGCTATATGTTGCTCAAAACAGACAATGATTAAATGTAAGGAAGATACAAATTTTAAATAAAATAATAAAGGCATGTGATGAAACCATTCAACAATGAAGAAACTTATGTAGCTATACAAATTTTGGATAAATAACCTTAAAATTAAGAATTGTTAATTATAAAGATATATCATGGTGATAAAATAGACTAGGAACATACAACTATTCTTAATTTTTATTATCTTAATTACGTATTTTAAAGTCTTTTGAGGAAGACAATGACAAAATTAAAAAGGTAAATAAACTTCACAATCAGAGTGGGGGATTTTAACAGATGTCTCTCAGTATCTGCTAGGCAAAAAATTACTAAGGATACAAAAAATCAGAGCACAATTAACAAACTTTATCTAATTTTCATGTATAATGTATTGCACAGAGCACTTGGAGAATAAAACATCCAAAGTGCATATTTCTACTATTATACCTATCTATAAGTTTTCTAGAATTATATGCTCATTTATGAAGCAAGTTCCAATAAACTTCACAGAACTGAAATCATAGTGAGTATAATATCTATGCTCAATGGAATTAATAAAACACATTGAAAATAATAAAACCTCTAGTAATTTAAAAATTAGGCACTACATCTCTATATAACCCAAGATTCATAGAAGAGGACAAAATATGAAATAGATTATCCAGCTAATGATACTGCAAATATGTCTCAGTGAAACTTGTTCAATGCAGGCATGGTAGTATGTAGAAGAAAATTAGTAGCTTTAAAATGCATACACTAGAAAACTATAAAAAGTTAAAAATGAATTATCCATATAGTAAATAATCTGTACAGCTGAGAAAGTAAGTGAGAAATAAGTTAGACATGAGAAAAAATAAATAAAATAGAAAACAATATAAAGTACAGGAAATCAACACAGGTAAAAGTTTGTTCTTGGAAACTTCTAATGCACTTTATAACTCCTTGGCATAACTGACCAAGAAACAACAAAGGAAGACACAGACTTCCAGTATCAGGAATAATGGGTGTAATATTACATGTCATACAGGTGTTATCAACACAAAAAGATGTAAATAAATTAATGTCACTTATTTTAAAAACGTGATACCATAGAACAGAAAAATAGAAAATTTTATTACTCGATATCTATAATTAATATTCTCACATAGAAATTCCAGGATCAGATTACTTGCTTTGAGAATTCTACCAACTAATTAAGCAAGAAACATTTGACTCTTAAAGGAATTATTTGAAAAATGGAGAAAGCAGGAATATTTCTTAACTCAATTTATGATGCTAGCAAAGCTTTGATTCCTAAATCTAGTCAATAAATTTTAATAAGTGTAACAAATCCAGATCAATGTCTTTTACAAACATAGATTAAAAAATACTGATATATGAAAAGGAAAAAAAAATCACCATCAGTTTGTATTTATTGCAAGAACACATAGTTTATCATTTAAATATCTGAAAACAGCATTTACTACATTATTTTTAAGTAAGCTTTATGTTTTTTACTTTATAATTTTTTTAATGTTTACTTATTTTGGGAGAGGCAGAGAGAGAGGGAGATAAAGAATCCTAAGCAGGCTCTGTGCTGTCAGCTCAGAGCTTGACTTGGGGCTCAATCCCACAAACCATGATTTCACTACCTACATCAAAATCAAAAGTTGGGCACTTAACCAATTGAGCCACCCAGACACCCCAGAATTTACTATATTAATATTTGGTTCTACTTCCTAATGTTGGGACATGCTCATTCAGCCAATATTTGTTTATGAATTTCACAATCAAAATTCTTTGCTATGTTTATTTTGTTAAAAATCTCAGAATCACATGACTGATCATTTCTTCCTTGACAACTGTTTCAGTTGCAACAATGTAGAAAAAATTTAATTTTTCTTCTCATTTATTTCTTCTGAGCAATATAATACTAACAGCCCACTCAAAGTTTTAGTGGTCATGAACTCCTAACTATAGGTTAAATTTCCCAGAAGCTTTTGAAGCTGCATGTGGCAATTTGACTATTTAGCTACTGGGAAGTGAATAGTAGTGATGTGTGCAACATTTTGCTCATATTAGCTTAAAAATAAAATTTCTTTCCCTCTACTTTTTGTTTCACTCTCCTTATAGGTTGGAACAGTGATTGATATGGCCATCGTATCAATGCCGACCATATTAATGAGGGCACCACCAATGGTGCTGGGAGGGATTGGCACAGAAAAAAGTAGAATACATGTGGTTTCTCAAGATAGTAGAATCAAGCAGCCTGCTCACCCTGAACAGCTTGCGCATCACTGAACTATTACGTACAGGAAAATAAAACCTCATCTGGTGTGAGCTATTATATTTGTGGCTGTCTTTGTTACAGCAGAGTAATTTATATACTAATTAATAACTAAAGAAAATAAAATTCTACAATAAAAAATTTAATTATTTGATAATAAGAAATTTGGAGGTTTCTGGATTTGACAAAATGCCTCAGAAATGGCAGCAAATAGCTAGACTTTTTTCCCCTATATATCCCCTAGGCCACACTCAGCACATTATTCTTAGTTTTATACTCTCATAGTCCCAGAATGACTGAAGCATCTCCAAATATCTTTTTCTCATAAAATAAATTTCATTTAAAGTTAACAGGAGTATAACTTTTCCAGAATCTCCAGTATCTTTTACATTATGGCTCTGCACATAAGTGCATTTACCTTCTCACTCCTAAAAAGAATCACTCACAAAATAGTAATGGGATTATTTTGCCTGGTTTAGGTCAATCATGTTTTCCCTAAGGCTTGGAGAATGACACACATATTGCGACTTGAATAAATTGGATTTCTATAAATTAAGGAAGGAGGGAGGCTGGTGGGCCCTTGGGAAAGACACCTACAATGACATGTCCACTTATTTCCTATTTAAAAATACATATATCCTCCAGTATATATGTATTTTTTTTCTTTTTCAATACATTTATACCTTTTCAAAATGAGAAATCCCCACAGATTCATCCAGTTAACAAATCTAGTTTGAAGCAAATGATATTTGATTTTTGCACTTACAAGTTAAGTTCAGGTGACAATGATGGAAAAGGAATAAAATAACTCTATTTTAGTAGTGGAGAGGGAAGGGATTTACAGTTGTTGGTCCACAGTATGTATCATAACTTACTGGAGAGGATTAGTATCAATTTTCTGCCTTCAATAGGATAAGGTATTTGCTGATGTGATGGATTAATTATATTCATTGATTTTTGAATACTGAATGAGAATTTTATATAGGGAATAAATTCCACTTGGTCATTCTGTATTATTCATTTTATACATTGTTGAAGTCAATTTGCTAATATTGTTTTGACAATTTTTACATCTATGTTCATTAGAGGTATTGGTCTGTACTTTTCCCTTCTTCTATAGTTTTTATGATGTTTTGGTATTAAAGAAATTCTAGCCTTACAGAATGAATTAGAAAGTCATTCACTCTGCTTTTATTGGCTGGCAGAGATTGTAAAGAATTGATATAATTTCTTAACTTATGGTAGAATTCACCAGTGAAGCCATATGGGCCTGGGGCTTTCTGTTTTAGAAGGTAATTAATGCTTAATTCAATTTCTCTAATAGATATAGGCTTATTCAGAACACGAATTCCTGCTTGTTTCAATTGTGGTAGCTGTCTTTTTAAAGTAATGTATCCATTTTATCTAGATTATCAAACTTGTGGAAATAGAGTTGTTTAGAATATTCTATTATGCTTTTGACAGTTTGGGATCAGTAGTAATATCCTTTTTTTCTTTTCTGATATTAGGAATTTGTGTCTTTTTTTTCTTCTGGATTAAGCCGGTCTAGAATCTTATAAATGTCATGAATCTTTTCAAAGTACCAACTTTTGCTTTTACTAATTTTCTACTGATTTCCAGTTTTCAGTTTCATTCATTTCTGCCCTATTGTTTTTGTTTCTACTCATTGCTTTAAGTTTTTAGTTCTCTTCTTCCTCCAATTTCCTAAGGTGAAAGCTTGGACTATTAGATTTAGTTATTTTTTTCTTTATTAATATATACATTCAATGCGATAAATTTCTCCTAAGGCATGCTGTTTACCAAATCACACACATTTTGATGATTAGTGTTTTCACTTTTATTTAGTTCAAAAGAGGGGCTCCTGGGTGGCTTGGTCGGTTAAGTGTCCGACTTTGGCTCAGGTCACGATCTGACGGTCCGTGAGTTCGAGCCCCGCGTCGGGCTCTGTGCTGACAGCTCGGAGCCTGGAGCCTGTTTCAGATTCTGTGTCTCCCTCTCTCTCTGCCCCTCCCCCGTTCATGCTCTGTCTCTCTCTGTCTCAAAAATAAACGTTAAAAAAAAAATTCAAAAGAACTTCTTTGGCCCACTTGCTATTTAGAAGTGTGTTGTTTACTCTCCAATTATTTTGGGATTTTTCCAGCTGTCTTTCTTTTGTTTTGTAGCTTAATTCCATTGTGATCTAAGAGCATACTTTGTATGATTTCTCTTTTTAAAAAGTTTCGTGAGGTATGTTTTATAATCCAGAAGGTGGTCTGTTTTGTTGAATGTTCTATGTAATCTTGAGAAGAATGTGTATTCTCCTGTTGTTGGATGAAGTGTTTTATAAATGTCAATTAGATCCAGTTGATTGATGGTGCTGCTCTGTTCAACTGTAACCTCACTGATTTTCTGCCTGCTGGTCTGTCAATTACTTATAGAAGGGGTGTTGAAGTCTCCAACTATAATAGCAGTTTCATCTATTTTTCCTTGCAGTTCTATCAGTTTTACCTCACTCATTTTGACATTCTCCTGTAAAGCACATGCACATTAAGACTGTTATGTTATATCATTTGGGGGAAATGACCAGTTTATCACTATAAAATGTCCCTTTTTATTCCTGTTAACTTTCCTTGTTCTAAAGTCTGCTTATTTGACATTATCTAGCTATGCAAGCTGTTCTGATTAGTGTTAGCACTATATATCTTTCTCCATCCCTTCACTTTTAATGTAGGTGTATCTTATATTTAAAGTGGGTTTCTTGTAGAAAACATGTAGTTGGTCTTACCTTTTTATCCATTCTTTAACTCTGTGTCTTTTATTTGGCATATGTAGAACATCACAGTTTAAACTTATTATTGGTATAATTGAATTAATATGTATCCTATTTGTAACTATTTTCTATTTTCCTTATTTTTGTCCACTCTTTTGCTTCTTTGGTTTTGATTGAGCATTTTATATAATTCCATTTTTTCTCTTCTCTTAGAATGTTAATTATACTTCTTGTAAAGATTTTTTGTGTTTGCTCCAGAATTTACAATATATGTATATTTATGAGTAATTTAAGTCCACTTTCATATAATGCTCTGCTACTTCATAGGTAGTACATGTACCTTATAACAGAGTATTTCCAATTCCTCCCTCTCATCCCTTAAAACATTGCTGTCGTTAATTTAACTTATCCATAAGCTGTAATTACTGAATTCATTATTGCTATAGTTATTATGAATAGTTACTTATTAAATCAAATAAGGATAAGAAAAATGAAAATTTTATTTTACCCTCATGTATGCCTTCTCTAATGCTTTTCCATGTTCATGTAGATTTTAGTTTTTGACCTATGTCCTATTCCTTCTCTTTGAATGTATTTTAACCTTTGTTGCAAGTCATGTCTACTGGTGACAAAATCCCTCCATTTTTGTTTGTGTGAAAAGCCTTTATTTCTACTTCACTTTTTAATTTTTTCTTAAATCTAGGTGAAATTCACATAACATGAAATTATTTTAAGCTATACAATTCAGTGCATCACCCTAAGGGCAATTTCCATACTCATTAAACAATCACTCTTTATTCCACTCTCCATCCCTGGCCCCTGACAATCACTAATTTGCTTTTTGTGTCTATGGAGTTACAGAATACTATGAAGTATCTTAGAAATTTTATATAAATGAAGGCATATCATTTGGCACAGTTTTGGTCTCAATTCTTTCATTTAGCATAATGTTTTTAAGGTTCATCATTGTATTGTGTTGAATTAGTATCCTGCTGTTTTGCTGAATTCAGTTGTTAATTCTAACGAATTTTTGGGTTTTCTACATATAATATTATATCATCTGCAAACAGAGATAATTTTACTTCTTCTTTTCCAATTTGGATGCCTTTTGTTTCTTTTCCTTACCTAATTGTTCAGGCCAGAACTTCTAGTACTATGTTGAATAGAAGTGGTCAAAGCAGGCATCCTTGCCTTGTTTTGGATCTTAGTGGGAAATCTTTTAGTCTTTCATCTTTGCATATGATGTTCACTATGGGGTTTTTATATAGCGCTTTTATTATGTTGAGGTAGTTTCCTTCTATTCCTAGTTTGTTTCATGTTTTTTTTTTTTTAATCATGGAAAGTATTGAATTGGGTCATATGCTTTTTGTGCATCAGTTGAGATTATTTTTTTTTCTCTTTGTTCTGTTGATGTGTCATAGTAGATTGATTAATTTTTGTATGTTGAACCATCCTTGCATTTTAGGAATAAGTCCTAAATACATTTGAGCCTGGTGTATAATCCTTTTAATATGCTGCTGAGTTCTGTTTGCTGGTACTTTTTAAGGATTTTTGCATCAATGATCATAAAGGATATTGGTCTGTACTTTACTTTTCTTCTAGTATTTTTGTCCAGCTTTAGTATCATGGTAATGCTGACCTTATATAATAAGTTAAGAAATGTTCTCTACTCTTTAGTTATTTGGAAAAGTTTGAGAAGGATTATTATTATTTCGTCTTTAGATGTTTGACAGGATTTGCCAGTGAAGGTATCAGATCCAGGGCTTTTTGTTTTTGGGAGATTTCTGATTACTGATTTAGCCACCTTACTAGGTATAAGTCTATTCAGATTTTCCATTTCTTTGTAATTTAGTAACGGTAAGTTTTGTGCTTCTAGGAATATGTCTCTTTCATCCAAGTTCTCCGACTTGGATTTTATTGATTTTCTCTCCTATTTTTCTATTCTCTATTTCACTTATCTCTGTTCTAATCTTTATTATTTATTTCCTTCTGCTAGCTTTAGGTTTCATTTGTTCTCATTTATTTAGGTCTCTCAGACTATCCACGTTTAACCTAAGCACTCCTCTCTTCTAGAAGCTTCAAGAAAGAGACAACACATGTCAACAGCATAAAAATTCCTCTCACTTATTATGATATGTCATTACTTGGCATATAGGTTGAATCACAGTTTATAAAAGGAGGAAATTTGACCACATTTTTTTCTGTATATAAAAGGAGTGACAAGTTTCTCATCCTGATATGATTGGGTCACCACTTGCCCTCATTTGTACTCCTTTATTTATCTATATTGCACAGCTTATGGACTGTTATTTATGCCACCCAATTTTTATCAATCATGGTATTTATCAAGTATGAAATATTTGGCTAAAATTAACAGCAGATGTTACTATAAATGGCTTAAATAATAAAGACCTTTAATTATATCCAACATAGACCTGTAATCCTTTTTTAGAACTCTCAAGAAGTTTACTCCTAACTTCTCATTGGCTATAATTTTTTCACAAACAAATCTATAAAATTATCGCCAGCAAAGGAGTATAAGATTAGCACACTTTATTGGAACAAATCATGATTCATCCTCTGTGGCTGTAGATATTTTCCCCCCTTCCCTGGGCGTATTGCTGACCTAACATAGTTTAGATTCTATAAAATTATGTTGAAGGAGGGAATGGCTATTAGGTAAGGAACCAACTCTATATCAGGCATATATTTCCTTTGATTTCATTATATCATAGTCTCCTGAGTTTTCCCCATTTCTCCAGCTGTTCAAACTTATTTTATGAGATTTGCTTCTGTTTAACCCTTAAATACTGGTGTTATTTAGAGCTCTGGCTTTTGCTTCGTTTTTTATTCTCCTACTGTACACTCTCATGGTTTCAATTGCCTCTTAAGTGGCAACAATTGCAATTGCCTCCACTGAATATATTTTACTATTTTGGACTACACACCCAGCTAGCTACTGAATATCTCTAACTTTGAATAACAGCCATCTCAAAATCATGATGATCAAAACTAACAATTATTTTCTTACAAAACCTGTTTCTTCTGCTGTCATTCTTATAGCAATTCATTAAATTGCCCAATCAAGGACCATAAATTTCGTTTCATATTCCTGTTTTTCCTCCATCGTTATATCCAGATAATCACCAAGTCCGGATAAATCTAGTTTTGTAAAGGTGAGAGAAAGTAAGATTAGCCAAAGAAAATATATAGAGTAAGAAATAGACCTAGTGATATGTCTAAAGAATGTTAATATATAAAGAATAACCATAGAGAGGAACTATAAAAGAATACAGAGTAACCATAACCAATAATGTATCATTGAAATTTGCTAGGAAAATAGATTTTAAGTGCTCTTATCACACATGCAAAATAGAACTATGTGAGGTGATGGATATATTAGTTGATTATGGTCATTATTACACAAGGTGTATTTACATCAAAGCAAGAAGGAGGCCAAGCTCACTCCCAAGGAGGAATAGATTCTAAACAAAAAACGATCAAAGAAAATTCAGAAGAAATTTGATGAAAGGTAAAAGAGTGCCAGAATGAGCAGTCTTCTGGAGAAGCAATTCCATCACGGCAAGCTTCTTGCATGCGTCGCTTAAAGACCAGTCCAGTGTGGCTAAGTAGGTGGCTAGTGATAGAGGGCAAAGAGCTAGAGTTGTATCTGAGGAAAATCAAAACCCGGAAAAGCAAATAAATCTTCCTTCCTCCTACCTTCTGTCATGCAGTAAAGGTTTATTCTTTTGAAAAAAAAAATGAAGGTAGAATTAATTTAAAATGAAGCAATGGGAATGCAAGCTGGTGCAGCCATTCTGGAAAACAGTATGGAGGTTCCTCAAAAAATTAAAAATAGAATTACCCTACAACCCAGCACTTGCACTACTAGGTATTTATCCAAGGGATAGAGGTGTGTTGTTTCGAAGTGACATATGTACCCCAATGTTTATAGCAGCACTATCTACAATAGCCAAAGTATGGAAAGAGCCCAAATAAATGTCCATTGATGGATGAATGGATAAAGAAGATGTGGCATATATATACATATAGGTATACACACACACACACACACACACACACACAATGGAGTATTACTCAGCAACCAAAAAGAATGAAATCTTGCCATTTGCAACTACGTGGATGGAACTGGAGGGTATTATGCTAAGCAAAATTAGTCAAAGAAAGACAATATCATATGACTTCACTCATATGAGGACTTCAAGAGACAAAACAGATGAACATAAGGGAAGGGAAACAAAAATAATATAAAAACAGGGAGGGGACAAAACACAAGAGACTCTTAAATATGGAGAACAAATAGAGGGTTACTGGAGGGGTTGTGGGAGGGGGGTATGGGCTAAATGGGTAAGGGGCATTAAGGAATCTACTCCTGAAATCATTGTTGCACTATATGGTAACTAATTTGGATGTGAATTTAAAAATTTATATTAAATTAAAATAAATAAAATGAAGTAAAATTATTTAATATAAGCACAGACAAATGTCCGTTGTACTTAGCAAAAGATGTTGGGATGGAAACATGATTTTGGTTGGCTGAAGAGTGAATGTAGAAAGGGGATTTGAGTATATGGTGATCTAAATCCATGGTATTTTTCACATTTCCTAAATTAAAAAATATTTTGGAACACCTGGGTGGCTCAGTTGGTTAAGCGTCTGACTTGGCTCAGGTCATGATCTCACGATTCCTGAGTTCAAGCCCCATGTCTGTCTCTGTGCTGACAGCTCGGAGCCTGGAGCCTGCTTCAGATACTGTGTCTCCCTCTTTCTCTCCCCCTCTCCCACTCGTGCTCTGTCTCTGTCTCTCTCCTTCAAAAATAATAAACATTAAAAATTTTTCAAAATAAATTAACAATATTTTTGAATATATGTTCTTTATCTGTTCTTGCACTCAGCTCCTTGGTTGGAAGGTTTTAACAAAATGTGCTTCTTGGTAATATTTGTAGTAAATTTCAGATGCATTTGTTGAAAGTTTTCTACAAAAGACAATAGGTCTTAATTAAAGTTAATGTTTTGTAATAATTAGTATTTTTCCTTTTAAGCCTGGGGCCAAAAGAGTACAACTTCCCAGCTATTCCAGAGACCCAGAATAGCAGACCTTGAGGTAGTGTAAATTGCTACATGCAATCCTTGAAGAAACCACTTCATCATCGAAATACAGGCAGCCCCTAAAGTTATTTATCCTAACAAACTAAATTGATCCTAGTAAGGACACTTAGGAATTGACTGCCCTTCTCATGTATTAATAATTAAAAAAAATAATAGATGGTTTACCTAAAATAAAATGAAAGAAATAAAGTCAATTATATCAATTATCATAATAATTAGCATAAACTAATTCATCCTAAATGCCAGAAATTAAAGTGAAAAAATATTTGGGCAAATATTTAGTCCCCAAAACATAACTTTTGAAAGATAATACAAATATGTTGAAAAAAGAAGAAATAAGAAATGATTCACCAGACAATTATGAACAAAAATCAATAAAAAGAAGCAATATTTATGTGATAAAAGGCAGCATTCAGTACCAGAACCAAAATCATTAATTATGACAAAAAACAATATTCCCCCACTCCAAGATGTAGATGCTCCAGTCCTTGTATTTTGTGAATATATTAATTAGAACTGAAAGAGAGACTTTGGAAATGTAACTGAGATTAAGGATCCGGAGAAGGAGAGATTATTTTGGATTATCTGGGATGATCAGCCTAATCACATGAGTTTTTAAAAGCAGAGAACCTTTTCTGGATGTGGTCAGAGGGAGATGTGATGACAAGAAGATTCAGAGTTAAAATGTTACTGGCTTTGAATATAAAAAAAGAGGGCCATTAATCAAGCAATGTGGGTGGCCACTAGAAGCTGAAAGTGTCAAAGATACTGATTTTTCCTTAAAGCATTCAGGAAGGAATGCAGTGGATTTAAATCCAATGAAATCCATGTCACATTTTTAATCTACAAAACTTTAAGTTATTAAGTGTGCATCATGTTAAGCCACTGAGTTGTAGTAATTTGTTATAATATAAATATAAAATTAATACACAGTTTTACAATAACACAATAATCAGCGGAGAATATAAAACTGCCACAATTTTATGCACCAAACAAAAAAAAGCAGTAAAATACATAAAGCAAAAACTCCTAGATAATACCCAAATTCCAAAAACATCATAGTGAAATATTTTATTTTTCAATTTTTATTTGCTTTTTTAAATTTTTTAATGTTTATTTATTTTTGAGAGATGGAGAAGACAGAGTGTGACTAGGGGAGAGCCAGGGAGAGGGATACAGAACCCGAAGCAGTCTCCAGGCTCTGAGCTGTCATCGCAGAGTCCGTTGCGGAGCTCAAACCCATGTACCGTGAGATCATGCCCTGAGCTGAAGTCAGATACTCAACCGACTGAGCCGCCCAGATGCCCCTAAAATATTTTGATACACTTGTTTAAGCCCGCCCCAAAAGTATAGTTTCTTTGGATTTAAGCAATACAATAACATTTTTTTTTATGAGCAAGAGAGAGAGTGAAGAGACAGGATTACCCTCTGTAAGAAAGTAAGTTTTTATCATACATAAGAGAGAATATATTAGTCTATTTCATTTGTGTAAAAGTTACAAATACCAATTTTGAGCTTCACTGCAAAAAAAAAAAAAGAATATATTCTCCCGAACATATTTTTATAGGTCATATTCTCAGACCATAAAAAATCAGATGTCAGAAGCAAAGAATCAAAAAAAATTGCATGGTCCTCTGAAAATAATTTTCCCCTACTGGAAAATAATGAATAGCTATCCTAAAACCTATGGATTAAGGAGAAAATATATAAATTTTGAAACAATATAGTATAATATAAAAATCCATTTTGTTTAAATGGAATTCCATTTGGGTTTTTTAAGGCTGCCATATTTCAACGATGGAACTGTATAGTTCATGTGTGATTACACCTGTCCTTTCTGGGTGATTGCTATTCTCATTTTATTGAATACTCCTTGCTGCTTTAAGATGGGTATTAATAAATTTTTTCACATGGCCCAGGAAATTTCCACCTGATCTATTTCTGATAACCTTATTTGTATTAGTTAGGCATTACATAAAACACTAGGAGTTACAGCTTAAAAAATATCACCTCCAGAGAGAAAATTTCACTTTTTCAAAAATCCAAATGTAAAAAGTTTAAACAAAAAGAAGAAATTTTTTTTAAGTTTTTTATTTATTTTTGGGACAGAGAGAGACAGAGCATGAACGGGGGAGGGGCAGAGAGAGAGGGAGACACAGAATCGGAAACAGGCTCCAGGCTCCGAGCCATCAGCCCAGAGCCTGACGCGGGGCTCGAACTCACGGACCGCGAGATCGTGACCTGGCTGAAGTCGGCCGCTTAACTGACTGCGCCACCCAGGCGCCCCAAAAAAAGAAGAAATTTTGAATATATTTGAAATTTCTTATCATTTTTAACAGTGTTTTTGTTTTTTGGTTTTTGGCCAAAAGCTAATTATTTATCCATTCCCAAGTAAACAACCATATTTTTAACTTTAAACTTCAAAGAGACTTAAATAGTGACAAAACAGCATCCTCTCCTATTTCCCAAGTATCCAATAACTGTTGGAAGATATGTGATAATCTACACAAAGAAACGTTTTTATACAACAGTTTTAAAAATGATTCTGTAGAATTCCCTCAATTCACTGGCAGATCACTCATGGAATAAATGAACATGTCAAAGTGGGATTACTTCTCTTGTGGGCTTTTAGAAGAATTCACTTATTGCAGAAAACATTCTTGTCCAAACAACAGGAAAAATCATCAATTAGACTTTTGAAATAGTTCACCACGATGCTATTTTCAGTAAAGAAACTAGGAACAATGGCTTTGACACTTAGAAATCTGAATGTCTTAAAACCTACAAGTCTGGCATGTTGAGACTTCCAGATGTGGTTGCCTTATTCTAACAACAAAGAATAAAATAGCTGGCAAGATACATCTTACTATCTAGAGAAAGCTGAAAGTAGTATAAAGGAGTAGAGATTCATTAACTTTTAATAAAGGTTTGAACATGATTTTAAATGTAAAATGTATTAAATGTATAGTCTCTAGACCACGTATCCAGATAATGCCTATTTATCCTTTATATTTTTGTTTAAAAAAATTAATGTTTATTTATTTTTGACAGAGGTAGAGACAGAGACAGAGCATGAGTGGTGAAGGGGCAGAGAGAGAGGGAGACACAGAATGTGAAAAAGGCTCCAAGCTCTGAGCTGTCAGCACAGAGCCTGGCACGGGACTCGAACTCACAGTCAGTGAGATCATGACCTGAGCTGAAGTCAGACGCTCAACCGACTGAGCCACCCAGGCGCCCCTATCCTTTACATTTAAGAGATAGATTTCTGAAGAAAATTGCAAATATAAATACTGGTATATTTTTGTTTAGGAGTGTGACTTTTTTCCAGGTAATCAAGGCTGGATATCTTCAAGTCATTTTTTTTTCTTATGTTTTTAATGTGTTCCCTATATGCAAGTTGTTAAAAGTTGAAAAATTCTTTCCTTGATGTTCTTCTTAATTATGTCTCTTTCTTTCTTCCTTGTCATTGCCTTGTTCTGAATTATATTAGCCTATATCTGAATTACTATAACTGATTATTAGCTAGTTATTTTTGATTGGTCTTCGTTAAGGTTATCCCAAATAGCCCCCGTTTAATTGTCCTTACAACATAACAGCAACTTTAATGCAAATGCTTCTCATGGAACACAGTCTCAGTAGCTTTCAAAAATCTCAGTTATCGACATCTTCACTTAATCCACAAGTCTAAGCAACTCAGCATCACTTCTGGTGCTCCAAGGGTATGCAAATTCTCCAATCTACTGGAATTCGCAGGGCTGCTATCATCAAAGACTTATACTGAATGTGGTAATTGGCTTTCTAGACTAATTTGACCACTTCTACTTTCTTGTCAACTTCCTTGAGGGCTCTCCTTCAATTATATCTTTTCATATAAATGTGTTACTTGAGCAATAATTACTTAATTTTTACTTAAATTACATATATGTATACATAAGCACATACTATGTATAAGCTTTTCAGATACATGTGTTACTAGAGCTATGATTACTTAGTTTATATCTGCATGTGAAACACATAACACACAAGTTATGAATATGGAAATATGTAAATCTCTGAAGAAATAGTTGACAACCTTTCGTCTGGTATTATACATGGTGGTGGGATTCTTGCAGCCATCTTATGATGGGTGCCATGTGAAAAAGGATAAAAGACAGAATTATCGAAAAAGCCTAAATCACTGAGGTCTCCCTAGAAAACAAGATTAGTCTTGGACTGACCACCTCAGATTTGTTTGTTTCTAACATATTGTATTTAGCTTTCTGATAAGCTCTTCTTACCTATGATACAGCATAATCTAAATTGCATTAAATTGGAATCAACCATTAATAGGCATTTGATTTACCACATTATGTCACATAAACATTACAGATTTTAGTCAAAAGATCCAGGAAAATGATTTTGTGTGGGGTAACTCTCTCTCCTTTCTTGAATGTGACCCATACTCTCAAGTCCTGTCTAATCCTGTTTTATTCAGCCTTTATATAACAACTATGGAGTATGTAGACACATAAAAATATTATATATATTTATATTATATATTTCCATATGCATGCATATATATAACATACATCACATATAACATGACTGAAGTTATGCAGAATATCTATGTACATAGAAAAACTTAAAGCTTAAATGCAAAGATGAAAACTATGTTTACCTTGTGGGATCATAAGTGATTTTCATTTTTCAAAATTATCTTTGGTATTGTTGCAGCCTTCAAATTAAGCGTTTAAAGATTTTTATGAAGCAATTGATTGTGATTATGTCTGGGATTTGGTACAAGGAGGTTATAGTGGAGATGAGGAATGATTTTTATCTATGTGTATATTTATTTTTTTATTTAATACTTAAATTTTAGCTAAGTATATCAGGAGACAGATGTGTGTTCAGCGTTTGGAGGTTACAAAATAATTACATGAAAAGCAAAAACAATATAACTCTATGAACATAGTAAGTTGAAGGGTAATATTTTTTTCTTCTTCAATTTTGATACTGTGCTGATAATTTCTTCAATACTTCATTTAGAAATATATGCTGTCTTCTGACTTGTCAATCTAAAAATGTTGTTATACCCATGTCTATATTATGCTTACTCCAAAAGCAGTGAAGTTAGGAGAGTTGAGGACTTTCACAATGCAAGAGCTCTATCCATGATTTTTAAGTCATAAGTATCCTTTATCTAAAAATGTTACACTCCTTTTAATTTTGAAACAAGAATAACATAAAAGAGGAATGTTTTGTTTAAGGGGAAATACAATCCTCCACAAAGTTCAAGCCTTGTGAGCATTTTCTTTGTGCTCGACTGTTAGGTTAATAGCCAGGTGCCAGAAAAAAATTCTACACAACACACTAGATTAATAGGTGACTGATGTAGTAATATAAAAAAAAAACATTCATGACTAGTGTATTAGTTAGGGTTCTCCCCACAAACAAAACCAGTGTGTGTGTGTGTGTGTGTGTGTGTGTGTGTGTGTGTGTGTGTGTAGAAGAGAGAAAAATGTCAAGATGTTGAAATACATAATTGTGGTGATGTGCAACTCTGAAATCTGTAGGTCAGGCTGGCAGACTGGAAACTCTCAGGTAGGAATTGATGCTGTAGTTTTGAGACTTTTTTCTTCCTTACAGAAAACTTAGTTTTGCTTTTAAGGACTTCCACTTAATTGGATGAGGTCATACCACATTATAAGAACAATATCTTTTGCTTAAAGTCAACTGATTATAGATGTTAACCACAACTATAAAAAAAACCTTCACAATTGGGTAGTGTTTGAATAACCACTTACTGTAGCCTAGGCAAATTGATGCATAAAACTAACCATCACAGTCTATCCCTTGTCAACTTGGCACTCATATACATCTTCTTAACCATATTTAATTTTTAAACAAAGACAATATAAATGCCATAATTCCATCTAACATGAGACAAGTGTCTTGTGCACAAACAAGAATGTGTAACTCTTTCCCCAGAAGGGTATTTGAAATCCTTAGATGTTTATTCTTTTCTGTGTTATTCTATAATTTAAATGCTATTGTGTAAACTTTACTATTATGAATACATTTTATGATAGATAAGTAGTTAAGAAAGGGAAGATAAAAAGTATTTGTTACATATATTATGTGTACATGCAAACACATTTACAACAAAATAAGGAAGAAATACTCATAACAGTTATAGTCTTCGTTTCCTCAGCCAGTCACATGATCATAGCTGGTATTTACAACTATTTTCTTTCACTACCCATTCTGTATTTCCTTTGTCCTCAGCAAGTCTCTCAGCTGGTAATGCTTCTTTGCCTAATGGGGTGCCCCAAACCTTCATTGATGAAGTGTCTGGGTCATTAGTAGTCTTCGTTGATTAGGGTTTTTGTAGTTTTCTATTGATTATAATCACAGGACATGATAGTTCTAAGAGATACCCTAAGAGATCTCCTATATTCCAGACATACTCTTTACTTCTATCATGTGGAAGCAAATCAATTTCCCCTTGCTAATCAGAATAAATTAACCCAACTAGTATAGCAATGTTTTTCTTAGCCCATCAATTCAAAGACATAAGGAGTCCACACTGGTTGGGTAGCAGTCTTAACTTCCACTCCAATGAAATCATTGGTGTATCTCCTGGTTTAAGCATTCCTCCTTAACCAACAGAGCATAAGCTTCTGAGGATAGGAAGCAACATTTTTGCTGGTGCAAAATGAAATACTAGAAATACTAGTGAGTGATTAGTGTAAATCATTAGATTACAGAACCAATTTTAGAAACCCTAAATCAATTCCTTAAACTTATTCTAAAGATTATGTTCCTTTAGAACCACTCTTGGTACCAAAATCTGTATCATTCAGGGTTCTCCAGAGAAACAGAAACAAATAGAGCCATTTGGAAAGAGATGTATATATATATACATATATATATATATATATATGTATATATATATATATGTTATGTATATCTTGATAGTGATATGGGTATAGACAGATCAATTTATTTCAGGGAATTGGCTGGCCGTTGTGCACTCTGCAAGTCTGAAAATCTTAGGGCAAGCCTGTAGGCTGGAAACTCTCAAGCAGGAGTTGATGCTGCTGTTTGAGGCAGAATTTCTTTTTCTTCAGGGAAACTTTGGTTTTGCTTTTACAGTATGTTTAGTGATTGGATGAAACCCACTTAACAATACTGAGAATCTACTTTACTTAAAATCTACTGATTGTAGATCACACATCATCCACCACATCATCAGCACATCTACAAAATACCTTCACTGCAATATCTAGGTTAGCGTTTGAACCATGCACTACAGTTTAGGCAAGTTGACACATAAAACTGTCATAACTAATATATGATAACTTATTGGATCTGCACTTCCTGATTTCCTGATTCACACTGAAGTCTTTTCCTACATCTTGTGCATACTTATTTGTGAAAATTTACCTAACAATCTTGTATTTAACTGTTTTTGCTCTAGTCAAAACTATATAATGCATTGTGTATATTGCTTAATGAAGGCATAACAGAATCTTCATTTTCTAATGACTCATTATAAAATTCCTCTGCTTAATAAGGTTGTGTGTGGAAAACATTTTTAAAAAATACAAAAAGATTTATGAACAAAAACACTCATACTAATTTATAAAATTATTCACTATCCAGGTAATCTTCCTCTCTTAATACAAATATCTCTTCTCCCTTACTGTATGAGCATTGCTGGCTTATTTCACTTAGCGTGATGTCCTCAAGGTTCATCCATATTGTGAAATATTGCAGAATTTCCTGTTTTCTAAGGCTGAATAATATACCATAGTATGTATATACCACATTTTGATTATCCATTCATCTGTTGATGGACAATTGGGCTGCTTTTGTGAATAGCTGTTGTGACTAATGCTGCTATGAACATAGGTGTACAAATATCTGAAGACCCTGCTTTTAATTATTTTGGGTATATAGCCAGAAATGGAATTACTGAATCATATGGTAATTCTGTTTTTCAGATTTTTTGAGGAAGCACCATACTGTTTTCTACAGAAACTATACCATTTTACGTTCCCACTGACAGTGCGCAAGAATTCAAATTATTCCACATCCTTACCAACACTTGTTGTTTTCTTTCTTCCTTTATTTATTATTATTTTCTGATAGTAGCTCTCCTGATGAGTATAAGATGGTATCTCATTGCAATCTTGATTTGCACTTTCCTAATTATTAGTGATGTTGAGCATGTTTTCATGTGCTCACTGCACATTTATCTTCTTTGAAGAAGTATCTATTTAAGTCCTTTGCCATATTGTTAATCAGGTTATTTTTTGTTGTTATTGTTATTGAATTATAGGAGTTATTTTAATATTTTGAATATTAATCATTTTCATATGTGTGATTTGCAGATTTCTTTTCATTATATAGGTTGCCTTTTTACTCTGTTGTATCCTTTTATGCACAGAAGTTCTAATTTTGGTGTAATATCACAGTCCATTTTATTTTTCCTTTCCTTGCCTGTGCTTTTGGTGTCATATACAATAAATCATTGCCAAATCCAATGTCATAAAGCGTTCCCCCTATGTTTTTTTCTAAGTGTTTTATAGTTTTAGGTCTTACATTTAGATTGTTGATCCATTTTGAGTCATTTTTTTTATATGGTATAAATGCTCAATTTTATTTGTTTCTATGTGGATATTCAGTCTTACCAATACCATTTATTGCAAAGACCATCTTTTTCCCCATTTTAAATTCATGGCAACTTGGTAAAAAGTTACTTGATTGTACATTTGAGGGTTCTTCATCCTGTTCTATTGGCTTATATGTCTGTCTTTATGCCTATATTGCAGTGTTTTTGATTACCAAAGTGTTGTAATAAATATTGAAATCAGGAAGTGTGAGACCTCTAGCTTTGCTCATTTTTTTTCAATATCATTTTTGCTATTTAGGGTCCTTTAAGATCCCATATGAATACTAGAATGGATTTTTCTTTTTTGCAAAAAAACATAACTGCAATTTTGATAGGGATTGCATTGAATCTGTAGGTTGCTTGATTGAATGTGGGGAATGCTAAGAGTGAGCTGCATAGGAGTGTATGAGTTTTCCATGACTGCTAGCACAAATTACCACAAATTTAATAGCTCCACACAACACATATTTATTGTCTCACAGTTTCTATAGATCAAAAGTCATATGATGAAGAGAACAAAGGCAAGAGAAATGTAGATAAAATTAAATTTTCTCACAACTTGCAGCCCAGTGATAAATACCTGAGACCTGAAGAGTTTGACATTCCTCAAGGAACTCATGGATGCCTTAATGTTAAGGTTTTACTAGAGTCTAAAAGCAACCTTATCTTGACAATAGCCAGACCTCCAGGATTCTATAATTCTTTAACATGCAGAAATCTCTTTAGAAATTTACATTTTCTCTACCCTTCCCCACAAAAACTTAAACGTATATAATCAGTTGCTCCTTACAATAAAAAATGCAGCTCTTTCTGCCCATGTGTCCTGTCCCTGTGCTATAATAAAAGCACCATTTTGCACCATAAAGCATCTTGAGAACTCTTTCTTGACTGTTGCACTCAGTGACCCCACTTCATGGTAGGCTTACTTCTGCTTAAGTTTCCAGAAGGCTTACTTCTGCTTAAATTTCCATCAAGGAATTGGCTGGCTTAAGCTCTTTTCTGAAGGCTCTAGGGAAGAATCTTCTTCAAAGTTCATGTAACTTGTTGGCAGAATTAAGTTTCTCTTGGTTCTGGGCCAAGTTCCTATTTTCTTGCTGGCTGTCAGCTGGGGTCACTTAACTTAATGGCCATCCATCATGTTGCCTCTCCCATCTTCAAATGAGAAACCATAGTCAACTCCTTTTCTTGCTTCAAGTCTTTCTGACTCATTCTTCTGCTGCATCAATTCTGCCTCCAGCTGGGGAAGGTTATATGCATTTAAAGACTCAAGTAGTTAGATTTGGTCTACTTGCATAATCTCAGATATTCTCTCTACCTTCCTGTCACCAATTGGTAACCTTAACTACATCTTTTAAGTTCCTTTTTCCTTATAACATAACATATTCACAGGTTCTGGGGATTAGGGCATGGACATTGTTGGAGAATAATTTTTTCCTATCACAACGAGGAGCATTGCTTTAGTAGAGCCATGGGAGAGGAAAGAGATGAAAGGAAATTATTGCACACAAGTTTCAACTTCTTGCCAAGATGTTTAAAGATGCCGGTTACATCGCCAAAAAACTTAACAGAAGACCATGGGGCAGGGGAAGAAAAAAATAGTTAGAGAGGGAGGGAGCCAAACCATAAGAGACTCTTAAAAAATGAGAATAAATTGAGGGTTAATGGGGAGTAGGAGGGAGGGGAAAGTGGGTGATGGGCATTGAGGAGGGCGTCTGTTGGGATGAGCACTGGGTGTTGTATGGAAACCAATTTGACAATAAATTTCACATTAAAAATAATTTAAAAAAACAATAAATAAATAAAAATTTTAAAAAAGGACTAACATAATTTCATGAGAAACCACTAAGGAGACTAAAGATCCTTTTGCCATAGGTGAGTGTGTGGGAGTAAAGTTCGAGGGGAGGTGTGCCTGCAGCCTGAGTTAGCAGGGAGCTGAGGTTGACAGTACAAGAACAAGATTAGAGAAAATAATCTTAAAAATTCTTCCCCTGCTGCTACCTCTCATTTCCTTGTGCTATGATCTAAATATTTGTGTCCCCCTAAACTTCATATGTTGAAATCATAATGTCCAGTGTGATAATATTAGAGGTAGGGCTTTTGGGTTGTACTTAGGTCATGAAGGTGGAGCTCTCTTAAATAGAATTTGTGCTCTTATAAAAGAGGGTTCACAGAGCTTCCTAGCCCCCGCCATCATGTGAAGATACAAAAATTTTGTGACCTGGAAGAGGGCTTTCACCCAACCCTGTTGACAGCCTGATATTGGACTTCTAGCCCCTGGAACTGTGGGAAATAAGCTACCCAGTCTTTGGTATTTTGTTATAGCATTCAAAACGGATTAAGATACCTTGGGAAAATTTTAACATGATTTACAGCTAAGGAATGTACCAAATCATTGGGATCACTAGTGCTGCTGCCTGGGGTGCAATAAGGGCAACTAAAAAGCCCTGCTGGGATAGAAAGTTTATGAACACTGGCAAGAGCTTTCTAACCATATTCAGACATTATTTCTCTGATCTCTTCCCAGAAGAAGAAACCAGGGACTGTGCCTACTTCCAATGTTGATTCCTCCTAGGGCTTTAAAAGTAAATTTAATCGCTATGTCTATTACCTGATGCAGTGGCAGTCAAAAAAAAAAAAAAAAATCCAGGGTGTCTTAATGGGACTTTTGCTTCTGACTGTGATAGAATAGCTTGCGAAAAACCAATATTTCTGCTACAAAACAACTAAAAGAGTCAGATTTTTTTTAAAAAGAGGTATGTTCAAATGTGTACCTTCAAAGGCATCTCATCAGATTACCACTGAATCCTATAGAAACTGAGTAACCAAATCCCTGGAAATAAGTTAACTGCATATAAGTGGGCAGATATTCTGTGAGCTGAACGTTTTAAGGAACATTTGCTAATTCTTGGCATGGAGCAAGATGCTGCAAATGTACAAATCTACTCAAGTACCCGTTTTTTGAGGCAATAGAGCCAGAAGAGCTTTTAGTAGATCGAAAAAGCAAGAGAGACAAAAATTGAAGTGTGCCGCTGCCAAAGCTGCCAGGACTTGAGAGACCAGCAACCCTTATGAGAAAGAAGGGGCAGAATGTGAAACTAAGTTTCACTTGAAACATTGCTTAATTATTAAGCTTTTTAGGGTCAAAAGGCAGGGAAACAAAGCTAAAAGCTGCTAAAAAAAAAGTAGTAGAGGTTTCAATAATCTCTTCATGTTGAAGAGGCACAAATGGTATTCAGACCACCCCAAGGAAGAAGGGGTCCTTGTAAATGCCCGTAGGGTTTTAGTTGGAACTGCAGGAATACTAATCTTGAGGGACAGTTGAGAGCTAAAAGTAGAATAAGCCTATCAGAAACTGCAATCCAATTTTAGTCTTCTGAGTCCCTGTTCAAATTAAGATCATCCTATACTTAGTTTATCAGGATATGGTGGAGTAAAGCCACTCTAGAGGAAAATATCATTATGTAAAGACTTAGACTTACCACAATGCGTAGAATTTATTAGAAAAATTTCCAGTATACTAAAATAAAAAAGACCAAAATAAAAGTAAAACAGACAATAGAAAACAACTAACAGAGGGCTGCCTGGGTGGCTCAGTTGGTTAAGTGTCTGACTCTTGATTTCCACTCAGGTCATGATCTCATGGTTCGTGCTTAGGATTCTCTCTCTCTCTCTCTCTCTCTCTCTCTCTCTCTCTCTCTCTCTCTCTTCCTCCCCTGCTTGCTGTCTCTCTCTCTCAAAATAAATAAATAAATAAACATTAAAAAAACTTCTAGCAGATAACACAGTTATTGAAATTATCTGACAAATATTTAGGCTGAAATACAGAAAGCATAAACAATGAAAAATATAGAAAAGAGCATAAGAGACATACGAGGCACAGTGAAAATGATTAATATAAGGCTTTTAGTACCATGAGAAATAAAGGAAAGTGTAGGGTAGTCTTGCAAAAGATAATGGCTGAGTTTTCTCCAAAATGGATCAATAATATAAAAACACAAGTTCAAGAAATTCTACACCCTAAATAGGGTAAATATAAAAACCAAACAATAGGCATACTACAGTAAAATTATTGAAAAACAAAGTCAAAGAGAAAACTCAAGGTCAGAGAAAATGGAAATATTGACAAGAAAACAAAAAAAGTAAAAGGGACAAATAACCAATATCAAGAATAAAAAGAGAGCATAAAAGAAGATTTTAAAGATTTAAAAAGTAAAATAAGAATATCTTAGGAGCATATTTATGTTAATAAGTATGAAAATTTACACAAGGAAATATTCCCAGAAACACACAATTTACTAAGACTGGCACAAGAAAAGAAAATATAACCAAAGCAGTGTTATATCTATTATTTTAATCAGAGACTTTTGCACACACATGCACACACAAATAAACTCTCACCTATATGACTTCACTGGTTAATCCTCTCAAATATGTTTGGAAAAACATAATACCAAAGTATCCAAACTCATCCAGATTATCCAAAAGTAGGAGAGGGGATCACATTTCAACTCATTTTATGAGGCTTACATAACCTAGATATCAAAACCTGTTAAAGATATTGAAAGAAAAGAGACCAATTTTTCTCATGACCATAACTGCAAAAGTCTAAATAATACCAACAAATTGAACATTAATCTATATAATTCACATTAGAAAAAAATAAAAAAGAAGTATATCCTATGATTATCAAATATGTTCAAGAAAAAGCATTTTCTAAAGCTCACTATGTATTCATGAATATCCATTTATGACAAAAAACTAATAGCGAACCAGAATAAAGAAAATTTTCTTATATTCAAATAAATTAACAAAAAAATTAAGTGCACATCATACGTAAAAAAGATAAGTTGAAAAATCTACCTAGAAGAAAAAATCAAGATGAGAATATATTTTAGATATTTTCTATGTTATCTATTTTATATTCTACTCAGTATATAGAGAAAATATTTCATAAATAGAAAGGAAAAAACAAAAGAATCATTACCTGCAGATAATATAACTATGAATGCAGATAATTTAAAATAGTCTAAAAATATTTTATATTAATTAGTGAACTTCATAAGGTTACTGAATACAATGTCAATATACAGTAATTGTATTTTATATGACAGCAACAAAAAATAAAAAATAATTTTTAAAAGGATACCATGTGTAGTAGAAACAAAAGTCAATACTTATAAGTTAAACAAATTTTGTGTACCATCTATACAATGAAAAATATAAAGCAGTAGTCAGGATAATCAAGGAAAAGCTAGATAAATGGAGGGGTATATCCCCTTTGTGAATTAGAAGACTTACTACGGTACAGATGTAATTCTCCCTAAAAATTGGTCTGTAAATTCAATACGATCCCAGTCAAAATCATGACAGCATATATAAGTGAGTATGTGTGGCTGTGTGTAAGTTCATAATCATCTTATAAAATATATATGAAAATGCAAGGGAAAATGTAGCTAAGAAAATTTTAAAGGATAATAGTAAAGCTAGCACCCTAACACTATCAGATATAGGTTTAATTGACCGTTACAGTGATAAAGACAGTGTGTTATTCATATAAAGGTAGAAAAACAGAAAAATGGAATATAATAGAAAGTCTAGGAAGAGACCTACCCAAATATGGTTGCTTGAATTATGACAAAGTTGGCATTCCAAAGTAGTTGGAAGAAGACACTAAATTTAAACATTATACTAATCTCTAGATTTTTAACAAAAAGAAATAAGGACATATTTTTGAACCACATTTGGACTCTATGTAGTTAAATCTTCTAGTTCTCTTTTCCTAAATCAAATTTTAAGCACATTTAGTCTAGTGACTATACTTACATTGACATCAGTGAATACAGTGTTCACAAAGCATGTAATATTTTTTCAATCCACTCACATTGACTTTAAAGATATTGTTAGGGATGCCTGGGTGGCTCAGTTGTTTAAACGTCTGACTTTGGCTTGGGTCATGATCCCACAGTTCATGGGTTTGAGCCCCACATCGGGGTTTGAGCTGACAGCTCAGCCTGGAGCCTGCTTCAGATTCTGTGTCTCCCTCTCTCTCTGCCCCTTCCCTGCTCACATACTCTCTCTCTCTCAAAAATATATAAACATTAAAAAAAATTAAAGTTATTGTTGCACTACCCCTCTAGACACTTACAAATGCATAACAGTGTATTTTCTTCCAGGAGTTATGAGAGATTATAATGCACATAAATTTGTGTTTCACACTGTGAGAAGTTTCAGGTCTCTTCTCATTTAGGATATTAAATAAATGACATCTCAAAAAAAGTGGCAAAATTTATCTCTTTTTAAGGCCCTTAAACTCAAGGAAAATGGTAATAATTCATAAACAACAAAATATCTAAAAATACACAAGTTGTAACCGTTTTTTCCTGCTAGAAGGCTAACATCCTGGATTTTTTTATTATAGGGGCTCCTGGCTGGTTCAGTTGATAGAGCATGCACCTCTTGATATTGGGGTCAAGAGTTCAATCCCCACGTTGGGCATGGAGCCTACTTAAAAAATATATCTGACCTAGATATTTTGTTACAACCAAAAATGTATTTCATTGCATGAATTAAAATACCCATTGTAGGGGGCACCTGGGTGGTTCAGTCGGTTGAGCGTCCGACCTCAGCCCAAGTCATGATCTCATGGTTCACAAGTTCAAGCCCTGTGTTGGGCTCTGTGCTGACAGCTCAGAGCCTGGAGCCTGCTTTGGATTCTATGTCTGTCTGTCTGTCTGTCTCTCTCTCTCTGCCCCTCCCCCACTCATTGTTTCTCTCTCTTTCTCTCTCTCAAAGTAAATAAAAACATTTAAAAACTTATAAATAAATTAATTAAGTAAGTAATAAACAAAATAAATAAATAAATAAATAAATAAATAAATAAATAAATAAATAAAATATCCATTGTGGGTCAACCCAATTATGGAGAGATGCTTAATAATTCCGTAATTTTTTTGGATAAAAATATTTTGAATCTAGAAATCAAGGGGACATTATAAAATAAGTAAATATATATCCCTCAGAACCATAATACCTATAATGGTAAAACCTAACATGAGGGTTACAAAGAAAACTATTTAGCACAAAACAAAATAATCATATATTTACTAACTACAATATAAATTATTAAGAACCTGTAAGAGTAGGTTCTAAGATCAAGCATAGTCTCAAGCATAAAAGATATGAGATTGACATGTAAATAAATACCTAATTAAGTGCTATAACAGAAATAAAGCACTTTAATGCCCATTTTAAAGCACACAAAAATGTAGTAGAAGCACAGAAAACATTATAGTACATAAAGTCTCTTGATATTATAGTATACAAGATTTCATAAATTAGTAATTTTTGTTTCTTACAAAATATGTAAGCCTGGGAAATAGGTGTTTTCATGCTTGTAAGAAACTGAAGAAAAATTCAGACCAACAAGCAATATTCAAAGCCACATGGAAATGTCACTAAAGAAATGAAATAACATCTGTCCTATTGTTCTTTTAAAAGCTATTCTGTTTTGTAAAAGGTGAATAGTCTAAATGTTAATGTGTACATTTAAAGGAATGAAATATCAAAATGAATAGATAAACACAGAATTATGGAAAATAATTGCAAATAGTGAGGTACGGGAGTAGGACTGTGCAACAAGATTTTTTTTAAGCATGAATAAGTGAAAATTTCCACAGTCAGTGGCTTGATGCCATAGTGATATTATGGATTAATATGTTTAACATTTCTGTAATACTGAAACCTTGAAAGTGTCAAATTGCTGTCTAGAAGGCAAACAATTTTCTCCTGCCCACTGATACCCTTCTGTCTTTATATCAAGAACTAAAATGCACAAAAATACTCTCCTAAGGGCAAAAAAAGAAATTCAGCGGCAAATGACAATATTTGAGTATATTAACTTATCAGATTTAGCCAACCATCTTCTACGTATCATAGCAAGGATTCTGTCTGGAGTATTATAAACGAGTGCATCTGAATAATGAAGACGCTAATGAAACATCCACAGGTTATAACTCCATCTGCTCTTCTGTTCAATTTGCCTTGTGAGTTAAATGGTGGAACAAGAGTCAAGGAGTGATGAGGGAAAACTGCTTCAAACCAGCCCAGACGGCTCTATAAAATTCTTAACAGCTTCAATTTGTACAATTTTGTGTAATAAGATAAACTTCTAAACAGGAAGTTTAATGCATCTTCATAAGGTCTACTTTCTTTTTTTTTTTTTTTAATTTTTTTTTCAACGTTTTTTATTTATTTTTGGGACAGAGAGAGACAGAGCATGAACGGGGGAGGGGCAGAGAGAGAGGGAGACACAGAATCGGAAACAGGCTCCAGGCTCCGAGCCGTCAGCCCAGAGCCCGACGCGGGGCTCGAACTCACGGACCGCGAGATCGTGACCTGGCTGAAGTCGGACGCTTAACCGACTGCGCCACCCAGGTGCCCCTTTAAGGTCTACTTTCTAAAAGAAATCGGCAGCAGGAATTTGGTTTCTAGTTAATAAAGCATCAAGCACGTACATGTCCTAGATTTACCCAATAGCAAATATATATAAACATGACTTGGTAATCTCCCATTTTCAATTCTATTGGACTCTTTCTTAAGACTTTTCCAGTCATGGGGCACCTAGGTGCCTCAATAGGTTGGGCATCTGACTTCAGCTCAGGTCATGATCTCACAGTTCATGAGTTCGAGCCCTGCGCGTAGGGCTCTGTGCTGATATCTTGGAGCCTGAAGTTTGCTTCGGATTCTGTGTCTCCCTCTCTCTCTCTGTCCATCCCTCGCTTGTGCTTTCCCTCTCTCTCTCTCTCTCTATCAAAAATAAACATAAAAAATTTTTTAAAAGACTTTTCCAGTAATTATGACAGTGCTATACAGAAAAATATTGCTCAAGTTTGAATTAATCCATTGTCTTTATCAAGAAATATTGAGCAACAAATATATGTCAGAAGCAATTAAGGTATAGAGTTACAGCAATAAAGAAATCAGGGGGGAATTTGCATTACAGTGAAGAAAGGATAAACAGTAAAATATATAAATAAAGTATATAATGTGTTATAATGAGTGTCACAGTGAAAAATAAAACAGGAAGAAAGAAGAAGCATTACATTTAGAATAGAGTGATCAGAGATTCTTTCCTGAGAAGGTGACATTTCAGCAAAACTCAAGCAAAATAAGGAAGCACATGATTTTATAACTAAGGGTAGAGTTCTTGACAGAGGAAGTGAAAATTACAAAAGCCCAAAGGGGAGTACGTCCCTACTTAACTGATTTCAGCAAAATAAGACCACTGTGGTTGAAAAAAGGAAAAGTAAGGAGAGGCCATTGGAAATGAGATCAAGGACATACAGGATCTAAATGCTGAGTATCTTGTAGAACTCTTGCAAGGATTTAGTCTTTTTCTTTTAATTTGAGAGAGAGAGAGAGAGAGCATAAGTGGGGGAGAGAGGCAGAGAGAGAGAGAGAGGGAGAGAGAGAGAATCTTAAGCAGGCAAAGTGTGGGGCCCAATTCAGGGCTTGATCCCATGACCCTGGTATCATGACCTGAGCCAAAATCAGGAGTCGGATGGATGCTCAACCTACTGAACCATCCAGGTGTCCAAATAAGGATTTAGTCTTACTCTGAGATAACAAGCTACAGATAGGTTTTTACTAGGGAGGTAATTTGTTCCTAAAATTTCAACTGCATAACTATGTATTGAGAGTAGGAGTAAATTGTTAGAAGAAAAACCGTGGAAGCAAAAACAACCATTTAAATCCTTATTCTTGAATTTTATGCAGGATTATATCATTAGAATATTGTAGGTAATTGAGTCTAGAACCTTTCTGTGATTCCATAAAATTTAAATATCTGTATTAGATTAGACAGAACACATTATCTTCTCAAGGAGAAACAAAAACTTTAACATTGCTTGAATGAATAGAAAACTAGTTGGTAATTTAAACTGTTTCACAATATGGAAAATAATTATTAACATTGGTCTTGGTTGAATGATTTGAAAACATATACATGTATATGCACAATTGGGAAGCAATTGGAATAATACAGAATGATGATGGTGGCTCAGTGAACCAACTGATAAGGTTATCTGATAGATTTGAAACAATAGTATAAATGAGAAGCATCAAGGATGATTCTAAGATTTTAGAGCTGAATGATTAACATGAAGTTGCTATTAACTGATATGGAAGGATTATGAGAGGAGCAGTTTAAAAGGGGGTAAAGATCAAGAATTCCACTTTGGACTTGTAGACTGCAAGGTACCTGTTCAATATCCAAGTGCAGCTGTTGAAGCTGTTCATTTAAATATTATTTTATTTTAATCCAGTGTAGTTAACATACAGTGTTATATTAGTTTCAGGTGTACAATATAGTTATTCAGCAGTTCCATATATTACACATTGTTCATCAAGCTAAATGTACTCTTAATCCCCTTCACCTATTTCATCTATCCTCCTACCCTCTCCCCTCTGGTAACTATCTGTTTGTTCTCTATAGTTAAGAGTCTATTTTTTAGTTTGTCTCTTTTTTTCCTCCTTTGTTCTCTGTATTGTTTCTTATTCCACTTGCGAGTGAAATCATATGGTATTTGTCTTCCTCTGAGTGACCTGTTTCTCTTAGCATTATACTCTCTAGATCAACCCATGTTGTTGCAAATGGCAAGATTTCATTCTCTATGGCTGAATATTATTCCGTTGTATATATGTACCACATCTTCTTTATCCATTCATCTATTGATGGACACTTAGGCTACTTCCATAGTTTGGCTGTTGTAAACCATGTCCCAATAAACATAGGGTTACATGGGGTGCCTGGATGCCTTAGTTGGTTGAGCGTCCAACTTCAGCTCAGGTCATGATCTCACAGTTTGTGGGTTTGGGCCCTGCATCAGGCTCTGTGCTAACAGCTCAGAGCCTGGAGCCTGCTTCGGATTCTGTGTCTCCCTCTCTCTCTCTGCCCCTCCCCCACTTGTACTCTGTCTCTGTCTCTGTCTCTCAAAAATAAATAAATGTTAAAAATTAAAAAAAAAAAACGTAGGGGTACATGTATCCCTTCAAATTAGTGCTTTTATATTTTTGGGTAAATACGTAGTAGGGCAATTACTGAACCATGGGACAGTTCTATTTTTTAATTTTTTGAGAAACCTCCCTACTGTCCTCCACAGTGGCTACACCAGTTTGCATTCCCACCAACAGTGCACGAGAGTAATTTTTTCTCCACATCTTTTCCAAGATCTGTTGTTTCCTGTGGTGTTGATTTTAGCCATTCTGACAGGTTTGAGGTGATTTCTCATTATAGTTTTGCTTTGCATTTCTCTGATGATGAGTGATGTTGAGCATCTTTTCATGTGTCTGTTGGCCATCTGAATGTCTTGTCTTCTTTGGAGAAATGTCTATTCATCTACTTTGCCCATTTTTAAATTGGATTATTTATTTTATTTTTATGGTGTTGACTTGTATAACTTTTTTTATATATTTTGGGATCCAACCCATTATCAAATATGTCATTTGCAAATATATCTTCCCATTCAGTAGGTTGTCTTTTAGTTCTGTTGGTTATTTCCATCACTGTGTGGAAGCTTTTTTATTTTGATTTAGTCCAAAGAGTTTATTTTTGCTTTTGTTTCCCTTGCCTCAGGAGACATACCTAGAAAGATGTTGCTTTCTAGGAAATCGTCAGGAAATTATGGCCTGTCTTCTCTTCTAGGATTTTTACGGTTTCAGATCTCACAGTTAAGTCTTAAATCCATTTGGGATTTATTTATTTATTTTTAATGTTTATTTTTGAGAGAGGAGACAGAGTACAAGAGGGGAAGGAGCCGAGAGAGAGGGAAACACAGAAGCTGAAGCAGGCTCCAAGCTCTGAGCTGTCAGCCCAGAGCCCGATGTGGTGCTCAAACCCACAAACCACAAGGTCATGACCTGAGCTGAAGTCGGACGCTTAACTGACTGAGCCACCCAGGAGTCATTTTTGGATTTATTTCTGTATCTTGTGTAAGAAAGTGGTCCGGTTTCACTCTTCTGCATGTAGCTACCCACTTTTCTCAATACCAGAAACTGTCTTCTTCCCATTGCCTATTCTTGCCTCCGTTATGAAAGATTAATTAACCCTAAAATTGTGGGTTTATTTCTGGGCTTTCTATTTTGTTCCATTGATACATGTGTCTGTTTTTTGTCCCAATACCATACTATTTTGATCACTACAGCTTTGTAGTATAACTTGAAGTTCAGAATTGTGATGCTTTCAGCTTGGCTTTTGTTTTTCAAGATTGTTTAGTTTATTCAGGGTCTTTTCTGTTTCCATACAAATTTTAGGATTCTTTGTTTTGGTTCTTTGAGAAATGCTCTTGGTATTTTGACAGAGATTGCATTAAATCTGCAGATTGCTTTGGGTAGTATGCACATTTTATCAATATTTGTTCTTGCAATCCATGAGCATGGAATGTCTTTCCAATTCTTTGGCCATCTTCAATTTCTTTTATCAGTGTTTTATATAGTTTCCAGAGTGCAGGTCTTTCACCTCCTTGGTTAAGTTCATTCCTAGGTATTTTACTATTTGGGTGCAATTGTAAATGAGATTGATTCCTTAATTTCTCATTCTGTTGCTTCATTATCAGTGTATAGAAATGCAACATATTTTTGTACATTGATTTTGTATCCTGTGGCTTTACTGAATTCATTTATCAGTTCTAGTAGTTTTTTGGTAGAGTGTTTAGGATTTTCTATATATAGTATCATGTCGTCTGCAAATAGTGAAAGTTTTACTTCTTCCTTACCAATTTAGATGTATTTTATTTCCTTCTGTTGTCTCATTGCTGTGGCTAGGACTTCCAGTACTATGTCGAATAGAAGTAGTGACAGTGAACATTCTTTTCTGGTTACTGACCTTAAAACTCTCAGTTTTTTCCCCATTGTGTATGATGTGAGCTGTGCATTTTTCTTTGCTTTCTTTCTTTTTTGTTCTTTTGCCACATTCTTTTTTTCCCAATTAAGCTTTTTTTATCAGAAAACTGTTTTTAATATAATTTATTATCAAATTGGCTTACATACAGCACCCAGTGCTCATCCCAACAAGTGCCCTCCTCAATGCCCATAACCCATTTTCCCTCTCGCCCAGTCCCCATCCACCCGCAGTTTGTCCCTGTATTTAGGAGTCTTTTGTGGTTTGCCTCCCTCCCTCTGTTGGTATCTAGTTCTTTACCATTCCCTTCCCCCATGGTCTTTGGTTAAGTTTCTCAAAATCCACATGTGAGTGAAAACATATGATATCTGTCCTTCTCTAACTGATTTATTTCACCCAGCATAATATCTTCCAGTTCCATCCATGTTGCTGCAAATGGCAGCATTTCATTCTTTGTCATTGCCAAGTAGTATTCCATAGTATACATAAACCACATCTTCTATATCCATTCATCCGTTGATGGACATTTAGGCTCTTTCCATAATTTGGCTATTGTTGAAAGCGCTGCTATAAACATTGGGGTACATGTGCCCCTATGCATTAGCACTCCTGTATCCCTTGGGTAAATTCTTAGCAATGCTATTGCTCGGTCGTATGGTAGTTCTATTTTTAATTTTTTGAGGAACCTCCACACTATTTTCCAGAGCGGCTGCACCGGTTTGCATTCCCACCAACAGTGCAAGAGGGTTCCCCTTCTCCACATCCTCGCCAGCATCTCTAGTATCCTGATTTGTTCATTTTAGCCACTCTGACCAATGTGAGGTGGTATCTCACTATGGCTTTGATTTGTATTTCCCTAATGATGAGTGATGCATCTTTTCATGTGTCTGTTGGCCATCTGAATATCTTTTTTGGAAAAGTGTCTATTGATGTCTTGTGCCCATTTCTTCACTGGATTATTTGTTTCTCAGGTATTGAGTTTGGTAAGTTCTTTATAGATTTTGGTTACTAACCCTTTATCCGATATGTCATTTCCAAATATCTTTTCCCATGCCTTCGGTTGCCTTTTAGTTTTGTTGATTATTTCCTTCGCAGTGAAGAAGCTTTTATCTTGATGAGGTCCCAATAGTTCATTTATGCATTTAGTTCCCTTGCCTTTGTAGAAGTGTTGAGCAAGAAATTGCTGCAGCTGAGGTCAAAGAGGTTGGTGCCAGCTTTCTCCTCTAGGGTGTTGATGGTTGCCTGTCTCACATTTAGGTCTGTCCATTTTGAATTCATTTTTGTGTATGGTGTAAGAAAGTCATCTAGTTTCATTCTTCTGAATGTTGCTGTCCAGTTTTCCCAGCACCATTTGCTAAAGAGACTGTCTTTATTCCATTGGATAATCTTTCCTGCTTTGTCAAAGATTAGTTGGCCATACATTTGTGGGTCCAATTCTGGGGTCTGTATTCTATTCCATTGGTCTATGTGTCTGTTTTTGCCAGTACCACACTGTCTTCATGATTACAGCTTTGTAGTAGAGTTTAAAGTCTGGGATTGTGATGCTTCACTTTGGTTTTCTCCTTCAATATTACTTCGGCCCTTTGGGGTCTTTTGTGGTTCCATACGCATTTTAGGATTCTAGCTTTGAGAAGAATGCCAGTGCAATTTTGATTCCGATTGCATTGAATGTGTAGATTGCTTTGGGTAGTATTGACATTTTAACAATATTTTTTCTTCCAACCCATGAGCATGGAATGTTTTTCCATTTCTTTATGTCTTCTTCAATTTCCTTCATAAGCTTTCTATGATTTTCAGCATACAAATCTTTTACATATTTGGTTAAGTTTACTCCAAGGTAATTTATGGTTCTTGGTGCAATTGTAAATGAGATCAGTTTCTTTATTTCTCTTTCTATGGCTACATTATTGGTGTATAAAAATGCAACTGATCTCTGTATATTAATTTTGTACCCTGTGAAATTTTGCTGAATTCATGTATCAGTTCTAGCAGAGTTTTGATGGAGTCTGTCGGGTTTTCCATGTAGAGTATCATATCATCTGTGAAAAGTGAACGTTTGACTTCATCTTTGCCAATTTTGATGCCTTTTATTTCATTTTGTTGTCTGTAGGACTTCCAACACTATATTAAACAACAGTGGTGAGAGTGGACATCCCTGTCGTGCTCCTGATCGCAGGGGGAAAGCTCTCAGTTTTTCCCCATTGAGGATGATCTTAGCTGTGAGCTTTTCATATATGGCTTTTATGATGCTTAAATATGTTCCTTCTATCCCGACTTTCTTGAGGGTTTTTATTAAGAAACAATGCTATATTTTGTCAAATGCTTTTTCTGCATCTATTGAGGGGATCATATGGTTCTTATCCTTTCTTTTATTAATGTCATGTATGACATTGATTGATTTGCGAATATTGAACCAGCCCTCCAAGCCAGGAATGAATCTCACTTGATCGTGATGAATAATTCTTTTTATATGCTGTTGGATCGATTTGCTAGTATCTTGTTGAGAATTTTTGCATCCATGTTCATCAGGGATATTGGCCTGTAATTCTCCTTTTTTTGTAGGGTCTCTTTCTGGTTTTGGAATCAAGATAATGGTGGCTTCATAGAATGAGTCTGAATTTTTTCCTTCCATTTCTATTTTTTGGAATAGCTTGAGAAGGATAGGTATTGTCTCTGCTTTAAATGTCTGGTAGAATTCTCCAGGGAAGCCATCTGGTCCAAGACTCTTATTTCTTGGAAGATTTTTGATAACTGATTCAATTTATTCACTAGTTATATGTCTGTTCAAGTATTCTATTTCTTCCATTTTGAGTTTTGGTAGTGTGTGGGTATCTAGGAATTTGTCCATTTCTTCCAGGTTGTCCAGTTTGTTGGCATATAATTTTTTTCATAGTATTCTTTGATAATTGCTTGTATTTCTCTGGGATTGGTTGTGATAAATCCATTTTTCATTGGTGATTTCATCTATTTGGGTCCTCTGTCTTTTCTTTTTAGAAGTCTGGCTATGGGTTTATCCATTGTATTTATTGTTTCAAAAAAATCAACTCTTTATTTCATTGATCTGTTCTGGTTTTTTTGGGGGGGGGATTCTATATTGTTTATTTCTGCTCTGATCTTTATTATTTCGCTTCTTCTTCTGGGTCTGGGGTTTCTTTGTTTTTCCTTAGGTATGCTGTTAGATTTTGTTTTGGGGATTTTTCTTGTGTCTTGAGATAGGCCTGGATTGCAGTGTATTTTCCTCTTAGGACTAACTTTGCTGCATCCAAAGGGTATGGATTGTTGTGTTTTCATTTTCATTTGTTTCCATTTATTTTTTTCTTTTCTTTTTTAATTGCCTGGTTGACCCTTTCGTTCTTTAGTAGATTTTCTTTAAATCCTCCATGCATTTGGAGGTTTTCCAAACTTTTTCCTGCGGTTGATTTCAAGTTTCACAGCATTCTGATTTGAAAGTGTGCATAGTATGATCTGAATTCTTTTATATTTACTGAGGACTGTTTTGTGATCCAGTATGTGATCTATCTTGGAGAATGTTCAATGTGCACTTGAGAAGAATGTGTACTCTGCTGCTTTAGGATGAAAAGTTCTAAATATATCTGTCAAGTCCATCTGGTCCAGTGTATCGTAGGGCCATTGTTTCTTTCTTGAAACAATGATCTATGTCTAAATGATCTGTCCATTAATGTAACTGGAGTATCAAAGTCCTCTGCAATTACCACATTTTTACCAATAAGATTGCTTATGTTCATGATTAATTGTTTTATATATGTGGGTGTTCCTGAATCGGTGTGTAGACATTTATAATTGTTAGCTCTTCTTGATGGATAGACCCTGTAATTATGATATAATGCCCTTCTTTATCTCTTGTTACAGCCTTTAGTTTAAAATCTAGATTGTGTTATGTATCACTACTCTAGGTTTGTTTTGACTTCCAGTAGCATGAAGGATGGTTCTCTATCCCCTCACTTTCAATCTGGAGGTGTCCTCAGGTCTAAAGTGGGTCTCTGGTAGACAGCAAATGGATAGGTCTTGGGTTTTTTTTATCCATTCGGATACCCTATGTCTTTTGAATGGAGCATTTAGTACATTTATTTACATTCAGTGTTATTATTGAAATATATGGGTTTAGAGCCAGTGTGTTATTTGTGGGTTTCATGTTTGTAATGATGTCTCTGGTCCTTTGTGGTCCTTGCAACATTTCACTTACAGAGTCCCCCTTAGTATCTCTTGTAGGGCTGGTTTAGTGGTGATGAATTCCTTCAGTTTTTGTTTGTTTGAGAAAACCTTTATGTCTCCATCTATTCTGAATGACAGGTTTGCTGGATAAAGGATTCTTGGCTGCATATTTTTCCTGTTCATCACAGTGAAAATTTCCTGCCACTCCTTTCTGGCCTGCCAAGTTTCTGTAGATAGGTCTGCTACTACCCTTATGTGTCTTCTCTTGTCGGTTAAGGACCGTTTATCCCCAGTTGCTTTCAGAATACTCTTTATCTTTGTATTTTGCCAGTTTTACTCTGATATGTTGTGCAGATCAATTCAAGTTACGTCTGAAGGGAGGTCTCTGTGCCTCCTGGATTTCAATGTTTGATTCCTTCCACAGATTGGGGAAGTTCTCAGCTATGATTTGTTCAAGTACATCTTCAGCCCCTTTCTCTGTCTCTTCTTCTTCTGGAACTCCTATGATATGGATATTGTTCCGTTTCATTGAATCACTTAGTTCACTAAATCTCCCTTTGTGGTCTAGAATTTTTTTTACCTCTCTTTTTCTCAGCTTCCTCTTTTTTCCATGATTTTATCTTCTATATCACCTATTTTCCCCTCTGCCTCTTCAATTCTTGTTGTCACTGCATCTAGTTTGTTTTGCACCTCATTTACATTTTTTAATTCATCATGACTATTTTCAGTTCCTTGATCTCTGCAGCAATAGATTCTTTGCTGTCTTCTATGCTTTTTCTCAAGCCCAGCAATTAATCTTATGACAATTATTCTAAATTCTTGTTCAGTTATATTGTTTATATCTGTTTTGATCAATTTTTCAGCTGTCATTTCTTCCTGGAATTTCTTTTGAAGAGAATTCTTCCATTTCATCATTTTGGCTAGTTTTCTGTCCCTTATGTGTTTTAAAAGCTTGCTGTGTGTCCTGCTCCTGCAAGCACTACTATATTAAAGAGGGGTCATACACTGTCCATGGCCTAGCCCTTCAGGAGGTGTTTTTTGGAGAGTGTTACTTGCTCTCTGTTGTTGCGAGTTTGGTTACTTTACCTTCCTACTCTTAGTGACTTTTTGGACCCGCCACCAGGTGTGCTTTGATTTGTTCCTTGAATTAGCCCTGGAAAGGAAAACAAACAGACAAACAAACAAAAAAAACAAACAGAAAACAAAAACACACAAACACACAAACAAAAAAAAAATCAAAAATCCAGAAACACCAGCTACAAGTAAACAACAGGGTGGAGGCAGTGCTGATGGAAGAGGCCACACAAAGAGAGAAATGACAGGGGCAGGGAAAATGAAAACATAGAAATTGACCAGGCAGAGAAACTATAGGCCTTAATCCAGAGAGAGAGTGAGGAAAATAAAGAAGGAGTCAGGGAAAAGGAAGAGAAGATAAAATTGACCAGAGAAACTATACAGTTTAATCTAGAGAGAGAAAAAGAAAATAAAGGAAGAGATGTAGAACATGTATTAAGAAAATGGATTAGGAGTTCCGGAAGATGGCGGCGTAGGAGGACGCTGGGCTCACCGCGCGTCCTGCTGATCACTTAGATTCCACCTACACCTGCCTAAAGAACCCAGAAAACCGCCAGAGGATTAGCAGAACGGAGTCTCCGGAGCCAAGCGCAGACAAGAGGCCCACGGAAGAGGGTAGGAAGGGCGGCGAGGCGGTGCGCGCTCCACGGACTGGCGGGAGGGAGCCGGGGCGGAGGGGCGGCTCGCCGGCCAAGCAGAGCCCCCGAGTCGGGCTGGCAAAAGCGGAGGGGCCGGACGGACTGTGTTCCGACAGCAAGCGCGACTTAGCGTCTGGGAGGTCATAAGTTAACAGCTCTGCTCGGAAAGCGGGAAGGCTGGAGGACAAAGGGAGGGAGAGCTGCTGAGCCCCCGGACGGCAGAGCTCAGCTTGGCGGGGAACAAAGGCGCTCGCCAGCGCCATCTCCCCCGCCCATCCCCCAGCCAAAATCCCAAAGAGAACCAGTTCCTGCCAGGGAACTTGCTCCCTCCGCGCAAACACCCAACTCTGTGCTTCTGCGGAGCCAAACCTCCGGCAGTGGATCTGACTCCCTCCCGCTGCCACAGGGCCCCTCCTGAAGTGGATCACCTAAGGAGAAGCAAGCTAAGCCTGCCCCTCCCGCCCCCGTGCACCTTGCCTACCCACCCCAGCTAATACGCCAGCTCCCCAGCACCACAAGTCTGGCAGTGTGCAAGTAGCCCAGACGGGCCACACCACCCCACAGTGAATCCCGCCCCTAGGAGAGGGGAAGAGAAGGCATACACCAGTCTGACTGTGGCCCCAGCGGTGGGCTGGGGGCAGACATCAGGTCGGACTGCGGCCCCGCCCACCAACTCCAGTTATACACCACAGCACGGGGGAAGTGCCCTGCAGGTCCTCACCACTCCAGGGACTATCCAAAATGACCAAACGGAAGAATTCCCCTCAGAAGAATCTCCAGGAAATAACAACAGCTAATGAACTGATCAAAAAGGATTTAAATAATATAACAGAAAGTGAATTTAGAATAATAATCATAAAATTAATCGCTGGGCTTGAAAACAGTATACAGGACAGCAGAGAATCTCTTGCTACAGAGATCAAGGGACTAAGGAACAGTCACGAGGAGCTGAAAAACGCTTTAAACGAAATGCAAGACAAAATGGAAACCACGACGGCTCGGATTGAAGAGGCAGAGGAGAGAATAGGTGAACTAGAAGATAAAGTTATGGAGAAAGAGGAAGCTGAAAGAAAGAGAGATAAAAAAATCCAGGAGTATGAGGGGAAAATTAGAGAACTAAGTGATACACTAAAAAGAAATAATATATGCATAATTGGTATCCCAGAGGAGGAAGAGAGAGGGAAAGGTGCTGAAGGGGTACTTGAAGAAATTATAGCTGAGAACTTCCCTGAACTGGGGAAGGAAAAAGGCATTGAAATCCAAGAGGCACAGAGAACTCCCTTCAGACGTAACTTGAATCGATCTTCTGCACGACATATCATAGTGAAACTGGCAAAATACAAGGATAAAGAGAAAATTCTGAAAGCAGCAAGGGATAAACGTGCCCTCACATATAAAGGGAGACCTATAAGACTCGTGACTGATCTCTCCTTTGAAACTTGGCAGGCCAGAAAGGCTTGGCACAATATCTTCACTGTGCTAAACAGAAAAAATATGCAGCCGAGAATCCTTTATCCAGCAAGTCTGTCATTTAGAATAGAAGGAGAGATAAAGGTCTTCCCAAACAAACAAAAACTGAAGGAATTTGTCACCACGAAACCAGCCCTACAAGAGATCCTAAGGGGGATCCTGTGAGACAAAGTACCAGAGACATCACCACAAGCATAAAACATACAGACATCACAATGACTCTAAACCCGTATCTTTCTATAATAACACTGAATGTAAATGGATTAAATGCGCCAACCAAAAGACATAGGGTATCAGAATGGATAAAAAAACAAGACCCATCTATTTGCTGTCTACAAGAGACTCATTTGAGATCTGAGGACACCTTTAGATTGAGAGTGAGGGGATGGAGAACTATTTATCATGCTACTGGAAGCCAAAAGAAAGCTGGAGTAGCCATACTTATATCAGACAAACTAGACTTTAAATTAAAGGCTGTAACAAGAGATGAAGAAGGGCATTATATAATAATTACAGGGTCTATCCATCAGGAAGAGCTAACAATTATAAATGTCTATGCGCCAAATACCGGAGCCCCCAGATATATAAAACAATTACTCATAAACATAAGCAACCTTATTGATAAGAATGTGGTCATTGCAGGGGACTTTAACACCCCACTTACAGAAATGGATAGATCATCTAGACACACAGTCAATAAAGAAACAAGGGCCCTGAATGATACATTGGATCAGATGGACTTGACAGATATATTTAGAACTCTGCATCCCAAAGCAACAGAATATACTTTCTTCTCGAGTGCACATGGAACATTCTCCAAGATAGATCATATACTGGGTCACAAAACAGCCCTTCATAAGTTTACAAGAATTGAAATTATACCATGCATACTTTCAGACCACAATGCTATGAAGCTTGAAATCAACCACAGGAAAAAGTCTGGAAAACCTCCAAAAGCATGGAGGTTAAAGAACACCCTACTAAAGAATGAGTGGGTCAACCAGGCAATTAGAGAAGAAATTAAAAAATATATGGAAACAAACGAAAATGAAAATACAACAATCCAAACGCTTTGGGACGCAGCGAAGGCAGTCCTGAGAGGAAAATACATTGCAATCCAGGCCTATCTCAAGAAACAAGAAAAATCCCAAATACAAAATCTAACAGCACACCTAAAGGAAATAGAAGCAGAACAGCAAAGGCAGCCTAAACCCAGCAGAAGAAGAGAAATCATAAAGATCAGAGCAGAAATAAACAATATAGAATCTAAAAAAACTGTAGAGCAGATCAATGAAACCAAGAGTTGGTTTTTTGAAAAAATAAACAAAATTGACAAACCTCTAGCCAGGCTTCTCAAAAAGAAAAGGGAGATGACCCAAATAGATAAAATCATGAATGAAAATGGAATTATTACAACCAATCCCTCAGAGATACAAACAATTATCAGGGAATACTATGAAAAATTATATGCCAACAAATTGGACAACCTTGAAGAAATGGACAAATTCCTAAACACCCACACTCTTCCAAAACTCAATCAGGAGGAAATAGAAAGCTTGAACAGACCCATAACGAGCGAAGAAATTGAATCGGTTATCAAAAATCTCCCAACAAATAAGAGTCCAGGACCAGATGGCTTCCCAGGGGAGTTCTACCAGACGTTTAAAGCAGAGATAATACCTATCCTTCTCAAGCTATTCCAAGAAATAGAAAGGGAAGGAAAACTTCCAGACTCATTCTATGAAGCCAGTATTACTTTGATTCCTAAACCAGACAGAGACCCAGTAAAAAAAGAGAACTACAGGCCAATATCCCTGATGAATATGGATGCAAACATTCTCAATAAGATACTAGCAAATCGAATTCAAGAGCATATAAAAAGAATTATTCACCATGATCAAGTGGGATTCATTCCTGGGATGCAGGGCTGGTTCAACATTCGCAAATCGATCAACGTGATACATCACATTAACAAAAAAAAAGAGAAGAACCATATGATCCTGTCAATCGATGCAGAAAAGGCCTTTGACAAAATCCAGCACCCTTTCTTAATAAAAACCCTTGAGAAAGTCGGGATAGAAGGAACATACTTAAAGATCATAAAAGCCATTTATGAAAAGCCCACAGCTAACATCATCCTCAATGGGGAAAAACTGAGAGCTTTTTCCCTGAGATCAGGAACACGACAGGGATGCCCACTCTCACCGCTGTTGTTTAATATAGTGCTGGAAGTTCTAGCATCAGCAATCAGACAACAAAAGGAAATCAAAGGCATCAAAACTGGCAAAGATGAAGTCAAGCTTTCGCTTTTTGCAGATGACATGATATTATACATGGAAAATCCGATAGACTCCACCAAAAGTCTGCTAGAACTGATACTTGAATTCAGCAAAGTTGCAGCATACAAAATCAACGTACAGAAATCAGTTGCATTCTTATACACTAACAATGAAGCAACAGAAAGACAAATAAAGAAACTGATCCCATTCACAATTGCACCAAGAAGCATAAAATACCTAGGAATAAATCTAACCAAAGATGTAAAAGATCTGTATGCTGAAAACTATAGAAAGCTTATGCAGGTAATTGAAGAAGATATAAAGAAATGGAAAGACATTCCCTGCTCATGGATTGGAAGAATAAATATTGTCAAAATGTCAATACTACCCAAAGCTATCTACACATTCAATGCAATCCCAATCAAAATTGCACCAGCATTCTTCTTGAAACTAGAACAAGCAATCCTAAAATTCATATGGAACCACAAAAGGCCCCGAATAGCCAAAGTAATTTTGAAGAAGAAGACCAAAGCAGGAGGCATCACAATCCCAGACTTTAGCCTCTACTACAAAGCTGTCATCATCAAGACAGCATGGTATTGGCATAAAAACAGACACATAGACCAATGGAATCGACTAGAAACCCCAGAACTAGACCCACAAACGTATGGCCAACTCATTTTTGACAAAGCAGGAAAGAACATCCAATGGAAAAAAGACAGTCTCTTTAACAAATGGTGCTGGGAGAACTGGACAGCAACATGCAGAAGGTTGAAACTAGACCACTTTCTCACACCATTCACAAAAATAAACTCAAAATGGATAAAGGACCTGAATGTGAGACAGGAAACCATCAAAACCTTAGAGGAGAAAGCAGGAAAAGACCTCTCTGACCTCAGCCGTAGCAATCTCTTATTCGGCACATCCCCAAAGGCAAGGGAATTAAAAGCAAAAGTGAATTACTGGGACCTTATGAAGATAAAAAGCTTCTGCACAGCAAAGGAAACAACCAACAAAACTAAAAGGCAACCAACGGAATGGGAAAAGATATTTGCAAATGACACATCGGACAAAGGGCTAGTATCCAAAATCTATAAAGAGCTCATCAAACTCCACACCTGAAAAACAAATAACCCAGTGAAGAAATGGGCAGAAAACATGAATAGACACTTCTCTAAAGAAGACATCCGGACGGCCAACAGGCACATGAAAAGATGTTCAACGTCGCTCCTCATCAGGGAAATACAAATCAAAACCACACTCAGATACCACCTCACGCCAGTCAGAGTGGCCAAAATGAAGAAATCAGGAGACTATAGATGCTGGAGAGGATGTGGAGAGACGGGAACCCTCTTGCACTGTTGGTGGGAATGAAAATTGGTGCAGCCGCTCTGGAAAGCAGTGTGGAGGTTCCTCAGAAAATTAAAAATAGACCTACCCTATGACCCAGCAATAGCACTGCTAGGAATTTATCCAAGGGATACAGGAGTACTGATGCATAGGGGCACTTGTACCCCAATGTTTATAGCAGTACTCTCAACAATAGCCAAATTATGGAAAGAGCCTAAATGTCCATCAACTGATGAATGGATAAAGAAATTGTGGTTTATATACACAATGGAATACTACGTGGCAATGAGAAAAAATGAAATATGGCCTTTTGTAGCAACGTGGATGGAACTGGAGAGTGTGATGCTAAGTGAAATAAGCCATACAGAGAAAGACAGATACCATATGGTTTCACTCTTATGTGGATCCTGAGAAACGTAACAGAAACCCATGGGGGAGGGGAAGGGAAAAAAAAAAAAGAGGTTAGAGTGGGAGAGAGCCAAAGCATAAGAGACTGTTAAAAACTGAGAACAAACTGAGGGTTGATGGGGGGTGGGAGGGAGGGCAGGGTGGGTGATGGGTATTGAGGAGGGCACCTTTTGGGATGAGCACTGGGTGTTGTATGGAAACCAATTTGACAGTAAATTTCATATATTAAAAAATAAAAAAAAATAAAAAAATAAAAAAGAGAATGGATTAAATATATCTGCTTAAACGAACCAACAACCAGAGTAACCAGACTAGAGGAGGGAAGAGATAAGAAGAAGATAAGAAAGGAAGAATATATCTGTATCTTAAGAATTGTTTGAGAATTAAACCAGGCAATGCAACTGTGCTGGTGTAGAGGAGGGGCTGTCTGTTTCCTTTGGCGTCAATCCAGCTCCAGAAGATACTCAGTTACTAGGCACCGATAGGCGTGGTTTGGTGTAGGCATGGTTTGGTGTAGGCAGGTCCCCCCTCCACTGTGGGCCTGCTGCCCATTCCCTGAAACTGCCCCACCTATGGCCCATCAGGTTGTCCCAGTTGGTCCCTGGAAGCAACTCTGCCTCTTTTCCCCCCAGACTCTTGGGGTTCAAAGTCCTTTGGCCTCAACACGGCTTTGTTTGAGAGATGAGGGAACTTAGGATCCCCCTAATTTTCTGCCATGTTAGCCCCTCCCTCCAAGGCCTCCCTGCTGAGGAACTGTGGCTTTGACCCACTCAGATCCTCTGGGGGAGGGTCTTGCTGAGTAATGGCCGGTGCCAGCCTTCCCCCAGGAACGTTCACAAGACCTCACTGCTGCCAGTGCCCAGAGACTGCGTCTGGGTGCCTGCCCGCCCCAGAAATAGTTCATGTGATCTTGTAGCAGCAGTGTTTCAAGGATTATGGAAAATCACAACACACATCTGGCACCAGGCTTCCAGCCCAGTGACCTTGTACCAGCACCAACGAATGTGGTTGCTCTCCAGGGTCTGCTGGGACCTTTGCCTGTGGGGAGGCTGCACAGCCTCTACCAAATGTCCTCCCTGCAGGGGAACTGCCACTCCTCATGTGTACCCCTTGGACCTTACTCTCCACTCCTGGAATTCGCCCTTCCCACTAGAGCACCATAAGGTAATGAGCTGTGGAGTTTCAGACTCTGTGCTCCCCCTGTTTATAGAGTCTTAATAGAATTTAAACCCTCTTCTTTCTCCTTTTTTTGGTCAGTACCTGTGGCTATTTCCACTTTTCCATTTTCTCTCCAGCTGCTTCTGGGGTGGGGTGATTTTCCCATACTCTCCCCCCATCTCTGTCCTCTCTCCTCAAGCAAAAACAGCTCCCTGCTCTCCATGGCTTCTCTCTCCCCTGGTTTACCTCTACACACTGTGTCCTTGCTGAGTTCTGTGGTTCAGGTTGTATAGATTGTTATGTTAATCCTCAGAGCTGTTTTCTAGGTGTGCAAATGGTTCTGTGTTGATTTGGCTGCATTTCAGGGATGAGAGACACAAAAAAACTTCCATGCTGTTACATCATTTTGGCCCCTCCCCAAGCTGTGGGTTTTTCACATGGCCTTTATACTGTTGAGGTATGTTCCCTCTAAACCTACTTCGTTGAGTGTTTTTATCATGAATGGATGTTGTACTTTGTCAAATGCTTTTTCTGCACCTATTGAAATGATAATATGACCTTTTGTAAGTTATTATTTTAACTTCATTTAGTTAACATACAGAATTATATTAGTTTCAGGTGTAAAACTGTAATTCAACAATTGTGAAATAAGGCACATTCAGCGTGGTATGTTTATAGATGGCTGTGGCTGATTCAACAATTCCATACATCATCCATTGCTCCGAGTAAAGCATGCAGCTATTTTCATATGCTTCTATCCTTTTTCTTATTAATGTTGTGTATCATGTTGATTGATTTGCAAATATCGAGCTACCCTTGCATGCCTGGAATAAATCCCACTTGATCGAACTGAATGATTTTTTAAATGTATTGCTGGATTCTGTTTGCCAATATTATGTTGAGGATTTTTGCATCTGTGTTTATCAGAGATATTGGCCTCTAGTTCTCTTGTTTTGCGGTGTCCTTATCTGGTTTTAGTATTAGGATAATCCTGACCTCATAGAATGAATTTGGAAGTTTTTGTTCGTCTTCTATTTTTTGAAATATTTTCAGAAGAATCGGTATTAACTCTTCTTTAAATGTTTGGTAGAATTCACCTGTGAAGCCATCTTGTCCTGGACTTCTGTTTGTTACAAGCTTTTTGATAAGTGATATAATTTCATTACTGCTAATTGGTCTGTTCAAATTTTCGGTTTCTTCCTGATTCCATATTGGGAAGTTATATATTTCCAGCAATTTCTCCATGTATTCTAGGTTGTCCAATTTGTTGGCATACAATTTTTCTTAGTATTCTCTTCAAATCCTTTGTATTTCTGTGGTGTCAGTTTTTATTTCTCCTCTCTCATGTCTGAATTTTTAATTTAAGGCCTCTCCTTTTTTATGAGTCTGGCTAGAGGTTTATCACTTTTGTTGATCTTTTCAAAAAACTAGCTTTTGGTTTGACTTATTTGTTTTATTATTATTTTTAGTTTCTATGTTATTTATTTCTGCTCTAATCTTTATTATGTTTTTCTTTCTGCTGGTTTTTGGACTTTGTTTCTTCTTTATCTAGCTCCTTTAGGTGTAAGGATAGGTTGTTTATTTGAGATTATTCTTGCTTCTTGAGATAGGCTTGTGTTGCTCTAAGCTTCCCTCTTAGAACGACTTTTGCTGCATCACAGAGATTTTGTACCATTGTGTTTTCTTTTTCATTTCTCTCCATGTAAGTTTTGATTTCTTGTTTGATTTCTTTGTTGACCCATTTATTGTTTAGTAGCCTGTTATTTAACCTCAATTTATTTGTGCTCTCTCCAGACTTTCTTGTGGTTGATTTCTATTTTCATAGCATTGTGGCCAGTAAGATGCATGGTATGACTTTGATCATTTTGAATTTGTTGAGACTTGTTTTGTGGCCTAATTTATGATCTATTCTGGAGAATGTCCTGTATGCATTTGCAAAGAATGTATATATGTTATATCTACCTGTCTAGTGTGTCATTAAACATCACTATTTCCTTGTTGATTTTCTATTTGGATGATCTGTCCACCGATATAAGTGAGGTGTTAAAGTTCCCTTCTATTATGCTGTTACTGTCAATTAGTTCCTTTAGGTTTATTATTATCAGTTTTATTATTTGGGTGCTTTCATGTTTAGTGCATAAATATTTACAGTTATTATATCTTCTGGTTGGATTGTCTTCTTTATTATCATTGTGTCCTTCTTTGTTTGTTGTTACAGTCTTTGTTTTAAGGTCTCTTTTGTCCAATATAAATATTACTACCCCACGTTTTTTTTTTTTGACATCCATTTGCACGATTAATGTTTCTCTATCCTCTCACTTTCAGTCTACATGTGTCTTTAGGTCTGAAATGTGTCCTGTGTAGGCAGCATAGAGATGGGTCTTATTTTTTTAACCATTTCTGTCACCCTGTGTCTTTTGATTAGAGAATTTAGTCCATTTACATTCAAAGTAATTATGCATAAGTATGTATTTATTGCCATTTTCTTACTTGTTTTATGGTTATTTTTGTAGTTCTTCTCTGATCATTTCTTCTCTTGCTCTCTTCTCTCACAGTTCGCTGGCTTTCGTTAGTGATATACTTGGGTTCCTTTCTTTTTATTTTTGCATATCTATTATTGCTTTTTGATTGGTGGGTACCATTAGGTTTGTGTATAACATCTTCTGTATATAGCAATCTATATTAAGGTGGTGGTCATTTACGTTTGAGCCCATTCTTTACTCTTCTCCCCACTACTTTTTTTGGTGAATGGTGTCACACTTTACATCCTTTTATTTTGTGAGACCCTTGATTGATTTTTACAGATACACTTATTTTTACTTCTTTTGTGCTTCCTACTTTTCTTTCTCTTACTTATGGTTTTTCCTTTCCCCTCAAAGAGTCCTCTTTAACATTTCTTTTAGGACTGGTTTAGTGGTTATGAACTGCTTTATCTTTCATTAGTCTGGGGAAACTCCGTCTCTCCTATTCTGAATGATTGCCTTCCTAGATTGAGTATTCTTGGCTGCAGATTTTTTTTTCCTTTCAGTTCTTTGAATATATGATACTCCTCATTTCTGACCTGTAAAGTTTCTGCGAAAAAATCTGGTGATAGTCCTATAGGCTTTCCCTTGTAAATGACTGTCTTTTTTTCTCTTGCTGGTTGTAAAGTTATCTCTTTACCACTATTTTTTGCCATTTTAATTACTATGTGTGTTGGTGTGGACCTCCTTGGTTAATAAGATTGTTGGGGGCTGTCTGTGCCTCCTGGATCTAGATATCTGTTTCTTTTACCAAATAAGGGGAGTTTTTAGCTATTATTTTTTCAAATAAGTTTTATGCCCCCCTTTCTGTCTCTTCTCCTTCTGGGATCCCTAAAATGTGAATGTTATTATACTTGATGGAGTTGCTGAGGATCCTAAGTCTGTTCTCATTTTGCATAATTTTTTTTCTCTTACTTGATTATTTCCATTATTCTGGCTGCTTTCCATTATTCCCCTGCTTCCTCTAACCTGCTATTTATTCCATCTAGTGTATTTTTAATCACGTTATTGTGTTCTTCATCCCTGATTGGCTCTTTTTTTGGTTTCTGTCTCTTTGTTTGGAGTCTCACTGATGTTCTCCACTTATTCCTGAAACCCAGTATCTTTATGACCATTGTTTTAGATCCTTATCAGGCATATTATGTATATCCGTTTTGCTTTGGCTCTGGCTGTGGTTTTGTCCTCTTACACTTGGGACATATTCCTCTGTCTCCTCATTTTGTCTCTTTGTGTCTGTTTCTATGTTTTAGGAAAGTCACCTATGTCTCCTGTTCTTGAAAGTAGTAGTTTATGAAGAGGTCCTGTAGTGTCCTGCAGTGCTGCGTCCCCTGTTCACCAGAGCCTGTCACTTCAAGGTTGCGTCCTATGTGTGTTGTATGAACCCTGCTGTTGTGTCCCAGCTGCTTTTTCTTTAGTCCAGTCATGTTCACAGGCTCTCTGCCTGTGGTGGTAGGGTTTGGTCCGTGAATGTGCAGTTTTAGCAAGATGCACTGGTCTCCTTGCAAAATGAGACTTTCTGCCACTACATCTGGGACCTTGTCTGCATGAGCAGGGCATGCAGTTTTAACAAGGTGCACTTCAGATAATGTGTGGGTCAGGAGATATGGTGTTCACAAGATTTGTGGCAGTATTCTGGGGGAGGTAACCCATAGCACAGGGACTGAGGCAAAGTTGACTGGGAAGGGAGTCCACCAAAGCCCAGAGGGGTGGTGTTTGGTGTAATTAAGTTAGGTAGAGTGAATATGGGCACTGCGCTATTTTCCACAGGTGACCATGTGTTTATGTTGGGGGTGGGGGAAGAAGATGGCACCTTCCAACTCCTTTGTTCCTGGAGATATCCCTCCATGAACCTACCCTTATGGGACATGCTGTGAGATGTGTAAATAACTCTACCTTCCATGTACCCTAGCTGTTTTTCAAGCTATTGCTTCTATGGTGTATCTCCGCAGGCTGTTTGTAGTTCTCTTTCTTTAAGGGTTGGGATTCAGCTTCCTATTGTTCTCTGGGGTCTTCCAGAGCTGGGCCCTCTGATTTTTAAGATTCTAAGCTTTAAGTCTTGTTGTTCATAAGAATTGATGAAATTCGGCCTCTCTGGTTTTCAAAACCAAATGTTTTGGGGATTCATCTTTCCTGCATGGGGTCTCCTGTGTGATAATCTATTTCTCTCCCTTATCTGTTTTTGTGGTTGTTTCCTGCCCATAGATGGCTGTGGTCCATTTAGCTCCCCACTTCATCTCTGCCTTTACTACTCTCTTTGATGAGGCCTCTTCTCTTCCTTTAGTTGTGGAGTTTGTTATGCCAGACTATGGGTTATTTTCTGGGTTATTTACACTTATGTTAAGGCTAGCTAATTGTATCTGTGGGACAGGTGAGCTTTAGGTCCTCTTACTCTGCTATCTTGGCCCCTGTCATCCTATTAATTTAAATAGTAATTTGGCTTGATCTGGTTGACTAAATATTTTTCCCTTCTCTACTCACAATTTTTTGTGTCCTTCTTGAAGCTATTTATTCAAGAAGGACTCTCTGAAAGGAAAAACAAAACAAAACATTTTCTTTCAATGAGCTATGGAGAAGGGTCATGTCACCATTTCACTTAGGGTAGAGAATGTATACATCTGGTTTGGAAAAAGAAACAGCAGTTGAAGTTAAACCACATATTGTTGTACTCTTGCACTTAACATTGATCTGGATTGTCATCACTCAAACTTTGAAGCAGCTGGTGTTTTGTCACCAATAGCTAGGTTGAGAGAATGTAGTCACATCTATATAGTGATCCCAAAAACCAAATACATTTTTTAAAGCTCAAATTTTGCTTTTTTTGTGATTAATGACATCCCAAAGTGAAGTTGTGATACTTTTATTATATTTCTTAACACAATTTGTCTCCCGCTTTGATGATTAGCATTAACTTAAATCAATACAAATGTTAGGCATATTTTTTCTGACTTCTCCAGCCTTCTAGAATCACAGATCCAAAGAATGCCCAAATACTACTGTGATCCCTCATGCCACCTGACTTTGGAATTTCAGACATTTACCAGATTACTTTTTCAGTGTTAATCTAGGAATTCTAAAGTTATTCTCACATGTTCCACAAAGAAGTCCTGATTTTGAACTATTACTTTTTGGACTCCTACTTCTCTATATTGAAGAATCACTTCTTGGCTTAATACTGACACATGCTTTTCTCCATTCATGGACAGATGTCCATACTTTTATTTCCCAAAGCAGAGCTGTAAAATTTAGCAGCCTGTGAAACTTTACTGAAACCTTGGAGATAACAACACTGTCACCGTCAACAACAACAGAGCCAACTTAAGACTATGTAAGGCATGACTGCTTCCCAAGTGCATTGGCCAAAGAACCCCACACATTTCCTAAATAAATGTCTCTATCTTAGAGATATTCCAAAGACTGAAAATAATCCATTTAGTTTTAAAAAATGAAACATGCCTTCAATGGCCTCAGAAAAGTTTATTTTGAAAATAATGAAGATAAAATTTTATTTTGATTTTTTTCTTAAATTTTGTATCGATTTGAGTCATCACAGCAGTTCTTTTTTCTTTTTCTTTCTTTGAAATCAGGTATCTGGTCTCAGTCATTCTGTAATGAATCAGAATTCCACGATGTCAGTTTTTTGACAAACTACCCATGTTATTCTCACGGACAACAAATTTGAGAGCCACTAGAAATTACTGTGCAGAATAGCAGACTCTTTGTTGCCTGGATCTCAATTTGGGCTATTTGCCTTCCATTTGGATAAATGAAATAGTTTTACCCAACACAGGATCCTTTACAATTTAATCTGCAAGTAAAGTCTGTTGCTAGTCAATTTTAACTGGATGATTTCCACCCTGGAACTGATACTGCAGGTGCGAGTGTCTCTATGATTATAATATATGTTAAATCTCTTACAGGGTTTGAGTGACCAGCAGAAGGGTGTTTTTTTTTTTTTTACCAGATGGGAGGACTGGTTCACTTGTCTCTATTATTAAATATAATCTCTTCTTTTTTACAGACTATACTAAACTTAGGTTTATTTCCATGAGTGGAATTAAAGAAACTTCTGTTCTTCTCAAGGGACACTCCTTTTTGAACCTTGCTTCTTTCTGGAAGATATAATATATAATAACTTTCACCCTTATGACTCTCTTTTAGAGAACAATGTCCAAGGATTCTTAGAATCTTGCAAGCTCCTGATTCTAGGATCTTTCTAGATTTTTCATCTTCTCCATCCAGAATTCTTCAAATCTTTGAGAGTCAAGTTAACTGTGTTAACTCAGTCTCTTGGCTTAGGGAATTAGGGTGGTTTATTTCTTCTGTTACTACTTTTGGTTCTTGGTTCAGCCTCCAGCATTTCACCGAGCATACAAAAAATGGTCACAAAGTAAAGTCTTCAATATAATTAATAAGGTTTACCTGACAACACATTGTTATCACATACAACACATCATCTCTGATTTACCTATGTATAATCAAAACATTTATTAAAGCATTTGTTTTATGTGTCCTTTAACAAAATTAAGGAGTAGTTGAACATCTAGATAAATAGGAAATAATAGCAGCATTTAAATCAACATGTGCTTTTGGCACCCCCCCCCCCTTTATCAACATAACAAATATATTTTTATTTGTCAAAACTAGAGTAATTCAGGGAGTTGCTTTTAACTTTTCTATGTGTATAATTCCTTACATTCTTAATTTATCAAGAGTTTAAATTATTCTAATCCAATAAGGTCAGAATCTATCTCAAGTATCTTGAGATCTTCAAGATCTTCAATCTTCTTCATTCCTCGATTTGTAATGCTCATTCCATAACCTATGGTTTACAATACTATTGAAAATACTAAATGAGGACATATTCATTATATTTTTCTCCCTTATTATTTGAAATATTTGAATATGAGAACTGTCATTTTAGCAAGATATTTGACTCTAGCATAGACTTCAAAGACCAGAATGTGGGAGTAAATATACAATATAGTAAAAGGTGGAAAATGACTATATCTTTCATAATAATTCCATTGGGCATGTATGTCAATTTTGTCTGATCCTGGAAAAACTTGTATTTGTCTTAAGTGAGTATCTATTTAATTTCATGGTTTAACTTCTATTTCTAAATGTTCTGCAGTTTGGTGTCTAACGTCAATTTTGCTTTTCTAACCAAGACTCTAGTGATGTTCTTAAATCAAACCATTCTCAGATTTCAGCTTTCAAGAGTTGTTTTTGCCTTTTATCTTTAGGAAAACACCTTAATTCCATTCATAATTTTAGTTGCCATTTCTAAAAACCGCCAAACTATCTTGATTTATAAGGTTACCACATGTAATTATGCAAGTTGGGTTTTATGCAAATCCAGAAGATGCCATTCACAAGGACTCTTAAGTGAATGGCAACACATAGAATTGTGGAACACACAAGTTACTCAACCATAATGGTTGTCTTCAAGATTTTTCAAATATAATAACTGTTTCCCACCCTGCTTTATAGTTTGTGAGTGAAACTGTAATGACTTAAGATATATTTGAGTTGCAGTCTTTCACAGACTACATCACTAAGTCCGATGTATTCTCTCATCATCCTGGTAAATTATTTCTAATCACACTAAACTTATCCATTGTTTGAGTTGTGTGTAAAGAAGACTCTTTTACTACCAGTTAGAGGACTGCAGGGTAGAAAGAATTACAGTACATGTTTATGCAGACTCTTAGCACAGCCCTCCTCTCCTTTTTCACTAGGAGTCACTTATAGCTAAAAATCTGTGGGGGTGAAGGGAAAAACAGTGATAAACCTCAGCTGATCTAACCCCTACTTTTTCCTTAAAAATATAAAGCTAGACCTGTATTGCCAGCTTGTTTCTTTGCCAAGACTTAGAATGCTGCTCCTCCATGAGCTCCTGTGTGCTGTACTCATCCATCTTCAACATGTGCGCCCCTAACACACATGCACAGATAGGACCTACCAACGTCCAAATACATATTTCCTATGGAAAAGTGAAATTCATGTGATAGGCAGAATTCTAAAAATTGTCCCCAAAAGGTTCCCATCTCCAAGTGGTTCAATTAAACCTTAATCTAAGTACTCATGTGGAAGGATTTTGTTTATGTAATTAAAGTCAGTTTTCTTTAAAATATGGAGATTATAGGGTTAGGCCTCACCTAAAGTTCCTTTAAAAGAAAAGTTTCCTCCAGCTAATGGCAAGGAGGAAGGCAGAGAAATTTGCGGGCAAGAGAAGGATTTGTTATTTGCTTTGAAGATAAAGGAGGCCATAGCCAAAGGTCAGAAAGTAATGCCAAGCTAAAAAGCAAATGGGAAGTTCAACCCTATAAAGGACAGGAACTGAATTCTCCCAGTTGTAGGATTGAGACTGAGAGAAGAACCCAAGAACCAAATGAGAAGGCAGCCTGACCAATACCTTCATTGCACTCTTACGAGACCCTGAGCTAAGCAGTACCTGAATTTCTGATCTGCAGAAATTGTGAGATAATAAATGAGTGTTATTTTAAGCTGTTCAGTTTGTGGTAATTTGTTATGCAGTGTAGTTAACTAATGCACCTAGTTAACTAGGTTTGCCTAACATGATACTATTATTATGAAATATGCATACTATTTTTTTCTTTTTCATTCTTTCTTTCTCTTTTTAAAAAATTCTTTTCTGTTTTTAGTATAGAAGAGTTTCTTTATCCTCTTCACTGCTTTGATTTTGCTCATATCCATTGTACCAGGTGTCATGCTTGGTAAAATATGTTACATCCTTCATTTATGACACAATATTTTTGCATCATTTTCTGAGCACCTGATATATGTAAGAAACTAAAATGAATTTAAAAAGAGAAAAAAACAATTTACTGTCTTCCAAATAAACATGTCAATGTATTTAAATCTCTCTATAGATCCACAATTTAGCATATGAATCAAGGCCTACAAATTATTTATTATGTGATAATTCAGTGCATGTGTTTGGCAAAGAACATAAATTGGACCTAGAGATGCAAAAGGGCTGAGGGTAGATATTTTCATATATTTACAAGTTAAAGTTTCTAAAACTTGTTTATTCCTGACTTAATGCCTCATATATAATTTGATGAAACATTCAGTGAGCAATTATTCTTACCATTCTGAAACAAAATACTGCCATATCCTAGGTGTCTGCTTTCTTTGGAGAAGAGCCATGTATGTTATTACCTTTGGCCTAATATTCATTGAGAGGAACAACTGGCTTAAATTACATTGTTATATAATTTGACGATCTGAAAAATCCAATATACTTGTTATTGAAATAGAGTCTGTGACAGCTCTTAGAGTGTATTAAATAGTGGATGACCATGGAAAGTAAAAGTGTCATTTGGAGGTCTTGTTGTTAAAAAAAAATAGAGAGAGATCATATGAGACAAATTATTCAAATATAATGTACATGGAAGGATTATGGATTATAGGGCATTTATATCGATTTAGAAAGTTAAACAGTAAATTATCTTTCTAGGTTTTTCTTCTTTATCTATAAAATGAGAGGCTAAATTTTGAGGACTGTTAGGGTCCCTTAAACTTCCAAAAGTAAATGATTCTAAAAAAATATATCAAAAATAAAGGAAAAAAATCCAAATTAATAAGAAAATGTAAATCTCTTACAGGTGGTGTTTTAAACCTAACAATGTAATCAAATAATGAACAAATTATAGCTATATTATAAATTATTTAAAATGTCTTTGTTATCCTGACGATTCATATTTATAAAGCAGTCATGGGGTGCCTGGGTGGCTCAGTCAGTTAAGTGTCCGACTGTTGATCTTGGCTCAGGTCATGATCTCACAGTTGGTGAGGTTGAGCACCAAGTTGGGCTCTGTGCTGGCAGTGTGGGGCCTGCTTGTACTCTCTCTCTCTCTCTTTCTCTCTCAAAATAAATAAACTGAAAAAAAAAAATAAAGCAATCACAGTGCCCCCAGTCCACTACTGAAAAGTAAAGAATGCTATCCCCTTACTCTACACTAATTGAACAGACCTTAATTTCATAGACTTTGACAATGTTGTTATTCCACTTCTTGCTCTGACTCTGTAAATAAGATTTTAAGACGCTATACTTTTCCTGAGGATATCACCTAATGAACTTGTTCCAAATTGCATTTTTCTACAGCTGAAAAGAAAGCCATTTCTATTCCACATTTGCATTATTGTATTTCCTTTTATATATTTTATTTTATATTTTATTATATATATTTTATATATTTTCCTTTTATATATTTTGTATATTTGTATATATTTGTATTTCCTTTTATATATTTATATATTCCTTTTATATATATTTAGTATGTTGAACTCATTCATTCACTGTGTTTTGCCAAATTAAACAAATCAAGAGACAAAAATATTGAATGCCTACCAAATATCAGGGGTCTTAGTTTGCTTTCCTCAGAAATAGACTGAGGCAGGGGCGCCTGGGTGGCGCAGTCGGTTGAGCGTCCGACTTCAGCCAGGTCACGATCTCGCGGTCCGTGAGTTCGAGCCCCGCGTCAGGCTCTGGGCTGACGGCTCGGAGCCTGGAGCCTGTTTCAGATTCTGTGTCTCCCTCTCTCTCTGCCCCTCCCCCGTTCATGCTCTGTCTATCTCTGTCCCAAAAAAAATAAATAAAAAACGTTGAGAAAAAAAATTAAAAAAAAAAAAAAAGAAATAGACTGAGGCAGGGATTCAGTTGCTTGTGTTTCACTGAGGAGTTTGTTGAGGGAAAAGTTATAAAAGGAATTTTAAAAGCAGGGTGGTGAAGAAATAGCCCATCAAAGATGCAGTCTCACCCAAAACCTGGGGTTTGCCAGATCTACTAAAGTGGAGCAATGGGGGATCTCTGGAATATAAATTATACCACAGGGTTTTCCTGCCTAGAGACAAGGAGGTCAGCTTTATGTATCCTTGTATCAGTTAATCACTGTCTGTGTGCAAGGGCGAGGGGTGATGGAGGGGCATAACCTCTCAGATAAAGATTAGCTCCTACCAACTGAGGGTGATTCTCCGGCAAAGGATACAGATGTAAGACATTATTTAACAGCCAACACTCACAGCAGCTAAGGTATACTAGTTTAGTAATGTACCTCTAGGTAGAGCACCAAATGACATCTACTATAGTCTACCCTTTGCCCTTGCACTGCAGAGATCTATTTGTTTCTCAACTTAAATTCACTGCGTCCAGGCATAGCTCTCACTAATTCTGTAGTCACAATTCCTGGAGCTATTTATAAGAGGAAGTTTAGTGGGATGAACTATATCCATCACTGCTGTAGCTGGTTATACTGAGGCCATAACTAATACATCTTTCCCTTCCACCACATGTTCTAGATTTTCTTTTCACTCTCAACAGATAATTCTGCTATATGAGGAGGTTTACCTCATTTGGTGATCTAGACTCCTATCCTTGAGGGAGAAGAGTCATTGGTTATTATGCCATTTTCAGGTTTTATCTTCTGTACTTGTCTATTTACTGTTAAAATTGGGCATGGAAACATTAGGAGACTGCCAGAAAATCATCTGAGTACCCAAATTATTCCCTGCACACACTGATGTAGCAGCAATCCTTTCCCCTCCTGATTATCAGGATAATTGCCCTTGCCAGTTTGGTGAGTACTGTCTTTTAGTAAAAGAGCCAGAAGTGATTAGGCAAGAATCATAGATAAAAGTTCAATGAGACTTTTACTGTGCCATCTGCTATAAATACTTTAACTGGTAAGTTCTTTATCTCTTTGGTAAATGGATTAAACTCCATGCATTCCCTTAGAACATAGTCATCTGGTGAGTTTTCTAGCATTAGGATATTCATCTATCGTGTCCATTTCTCTGAACCATTTGATCTCTTGCCCTACTGTCTTTCACGCACTTCTACTTTGTTTTTTGTGTTCCTTCACTTTTCCAAGTTTCCAAAAGCCATCTGCATTATATTAACATCTTCACTGGGAGTCCTTGCTAGGCTGTTGAAATTCTATATCATGAGAGAAAGTTTACATATCTATAAATTGTGCATTAACCAAACTTAAACTCTGCCCCCTTGATCTACAAGCTTCAGCATCCAGTCCATACACATTCTTCTTGCTCTTTCCAGTATATATTAGCTAGTTACTTCAACATATACTTAGTTTGTTCTCTTCGCAATCCCAGCACATTTCTAAGCAAGGTATGTTGGAATTTTACTCTTGTTACATTGTGGTTTCCAGGAAAGGTCATGGTAAGGGGAGTGCCTTAGAAGGCAAGCATTTAAGGTCTTTGCATAGTATTAAATTTAAAAAGGGGGGTGCATTCATTTCTATTTGCATTTTCACTTAGTACTCCCACCTTTCCTCTTAGGGACCTGACCTTGGTTTAATGAACTGGCTGATGCTGAGAATTCAACCTCTGAAGCTCCTTGGCTCATAGGATTAAGTTCAGAGCCTGTCCTCTGTTCTACCTGTTCTTTGTCTGCAATCAGTTAAGATATCCTTAAATACTGTCAAAGATATATTCTGATTTTCACATTTTTCCTTGAATTGGCGATTTGTCTCTCTAATATTATCTCTCTTCCAGGAATTATTAGTTCACAGAAGGAGCCACTCAATTTCATAGTATTTATAGAAATTTTCCTCGCACTTCTTAAGCAACAGAGATAGTCTTCCTGTCATGGTATTGCCTTGCCTTGCCTTGCCTTGCCTTGCCTTTCCTTTCCTTTCCTTTCCTTTCCTTTCCTTTCCTTTCCTTTCCTTTCCTTTCCTTTCCTTCCTTTCATTCTTCCTTCTTTTTTTTTCTCTTTTTCTTTTCTTTTTTTACCAGTACATCTTTTATTGTCTGTAATTGGTGAAGATTTTAACAATTGTAACTTTGCAGCAAGTCAAGGGATTACCATAATAACCATATCCTACCTACTTACAGTGTTTGAATCCATTTGCCTCCTGAACAGCAAATAACATATCCCTATAATCCCTGTTTAGAATTTGCTTCCTAGGACCATATAGGTACTAATTGTCTTAGAGATAGTTCCTAGGAGACAGACTCTGGTAATGGTAATTATGGGCACAAGATTTGTGAGAGCGTGCACTAAGGGAGATACCACTGTTAGAAAGATGCTTCGACAAGGAAGCAGAGAGGGAAGGACTGGGTAGAGGGGCAAAGTGACCCACAATGCCATTCTAGCCAAAGTTTCAGGTGGTATTATAAATAGCCATAAAGTTGGATGGGCCTTCATCATTGTCATAAATTGAGGGAGGTAGGTTAGGCCATTTTTATTACCACATTGAGCAGTCTTTGGTCAAGTGATGCTTCCTGAGAAGGTATCTAATCTTGGACAAGGCATTTGCCTGCTGCTAAGTACAATTCCCAGTGAGTTGCACAGCTGTATGAGTTGGCAGCTCATATTCATGGCATCTTGGGAAAGGATGCTTTAACCCTTAAGGCAAAGCCTGGGTGAAGCACCACACTCTTCACTGAATATACTATAATTACTATCACATATAATAACAATACTAGTAAAATAATTATTATTTTACTAACCATTTGTGATGGTTAATTTTATGTGTCATTTTTACTAGACCAAGGAGTACCCAGATTAAACATTATTTTCAGGTGTATCGGTGAAGGTGATTCCAGATGAGATTAGCTGTTGAATTGGTGGACTTAATAGATTGCTTTTCTCAATGTGGGTGGACATCATATAATCTATTGAGGATTTGAATAGAACAAAAAGGCAAAGTAAGGTGGAACTCACCCCTTTTTGCTTCCTGCCTGACTACTTGAACTGAGACATTGGTTAATCTCCTGTCCTTGGACTGGAGTTCACATTACTGGCTCCTCTAGTTTACAGGCTTTCAGACTCAGGCTGTAATAACACCACCAGTTTTTCTGGGTCTCCAGCTTGCTGCCTGCAGATTATGGGACTTCTCAACCTCCATAATGGTGTGATAGTGGGAGCCAATTCTTCATAATAAATTTCTTCCTCTGTGTATGCGTATGAAACCTTTGGTTTCTCTGGAGAATCCTAACATATTATTTCCGGGTAACTTGCAAATATCATGATCCTTTATTACCAAATAGATCAGTTTACATCTTCTAAGTCCTAGGAGGTTCTATTATATAACCATACCACAATGATCAATGTCAGGAAATTTCAAATTGATACAATATTATTATCGCATTTACAGTCTATATGCAAACTATGCAAATTGTCCCAATTACATAATTTATAGCAATTATTTTGAAATCCAGGATTGAATCTAGGATCATCTGTTACCTCCAATCATCATGTCTCTGTTCGCTTTAATTTGCTAATTATGTTCTTGTCAGCTTTTTTTGAAATTAAATACCAGAATTTTCTGGATTGAGGTGTAATGATTCTCTTTGCAAATTTGGTGTCGGATCTAAAATATCACATGATCTGGAACAAAACCTGTGATTTTGAAGCCAAGCAAATAATTCATGACTTTTATAAATCCCCTGTGGTACATCAAAAAAATTTTTAACATTTATTTATTTTTGAGTTCCAGAGAGAGATAGAGCATGAAGGGGGAGGAGCAGAGAGAGAGTAGCAGGCTCCAGGCTCTGAGCTGTCAGCACAGAGCCTGATGCAGTGCTCGAACTCATGGACCATGAGATCATGACCCTAAGCTGAAGTTGGAAGCTTAATTGACTGAGCCACCCAGGCACCCCTCCCCTGTGGTCCTTTAAAACTTACGTAAGAACATGCATATTTCACAATGATCAGTAAACAATTTAGAACATGATAGATTTGTGTGTATGTGTGTGTGTGCGTGTGTGTGTGCACTTCTTGTGCATTAAGGGAAACTTTATTATTTGAACTACATTACCTGTCTCACAGTTTTTTTAATTATTAAGGTATAACTGATGTACAATATCATATTAGTTCAGGTGTACAACATAGTGATTTGACATTTGTATATGTTGTAAAATGGTCACCACAATAAATCTGGTTACCATCTGCCACCCTACAAAGTTAATACAATGTTATTGACTATATTTTCTATGCTGTACATTACATCCCCATGACATATTTATTTCATAACTGGAAGTCTGTGTTTCTTAATCCATTTAACCCATCCCTCACCCCTCACCAACTCCTTTCCCCACTGGCAACCACCCATTTGTTCTCTGTATCCATGAGCCTGGGTTTTGTTTTGTTTTGTTTTGTTTTGTTTTGTTTTGTTTAGGTTCCACATATAAGTTAAATCATGCAGCATTTGTCTTCTCTGTCTGACTTTCACTTAACATAATATTCTCAAGGTCCATCCATGTTGTTTCATGATGCACACTGAGAACACTGTGTACTCTCCTGCTTATGGATGGAATGTTCTCTGTGTATTCCTCAAGTCCATCTGGTCTAATCTGTTGTTAAAGGTCATTGTTTCCTTATTTGTTTTCTGTTTGGATGTAAATTGAGTGTAAAGTCTTCTACTATTGCTATGTTGCTGTCAATTTCTCCCTTTATGTCTGTTAATCTTTGCTTTATATATTTTGGTGCTCTTGTATTGGGTACATATATATTTATAAATGTTATATCTTCTTCCTCTATTGACCCCATCTATCATTATGTAGTGTCACTCTGTTCGTTATTACAGCCTTTGTTTTAAAGTCTATTTTTTCTGTTATGTGTATAGCTATCCAGCTTTCTTTTGGTTTCCTTTTACATGGAATATTGTTTTCCATCCCTTCACTTTCAGTGTGTGCATGTCCTTACATCTGAAGTGAGTCTTTTGTAGGAAGGATATATGTGGGTCTTGTTTTTTATCCATTCATCCACTCTATGTATTTTTATTTTAGAGTTTAGTCCATTTACATTTAAAGAAATCATTAGGTATGTACTTATTTCCATTTGCCTATTCTGACTGTTTTATAGTTTTTCTCTGTTTCTTTCTTCTTCTCTTTATTTTCTTGTGATTTGATGATTGTCTTTACTATCATGTTCATATTCCTTTCTCATTTTCTTTTGTGTATTTACTATAAGTTTTTGCTTTGTTATTACTGTGAGGTTCACAAATATCATTCTATGAACATAACAATCTAGTTTAAGTTGAAAGAAACTTAAATTTGAACACATTCCAAAACTACATTTTCACCCCTCCATGTTTTATGTTCTTAATGTCAGTTTTTACATCTTTTTATTTTATATACCCCTGAACTTAATGTTGTAGTTTTTGTTAATTTTACTACTTTTGTCTTTAACTTTCTTAGTAGCTTTATGTTTGATAACTTCACCAGCTTTACCATATATTTACCTATACCAATGGGATTTTTACTTTCATCAGTGTTTTTGTTGTTAATTGTTAATTAATATCATTTCTTTCCAGCTTAAAGAAATCTCTTTAGTATTTTTTTGTAAGGCTGATTTAGTAGTGATGAATTTCCTTAGTTTTTGCTTTTCTGGGACTTTCAAATCTGAGTGATAATCTTTCCAGGTATAGAGCTGTTGATTGGAAGTTTTTTTTCTTTTTAGCACTTGGTATATCTCATGCCACTCCTTTCTGTCCTGCACAGTTTCTGCTGAGAGATCTGCTGATAGCCTTATGGGGTTTCCCTTGTACATAATAATTTGTTTTTCTCTTGATGCTTTTAAGATTCTCTCTTTAACTTTTGACATTTTAATTTTAATATGTGCTGGTGCAGCTCTCTTAGTTTCACTTTATTTGAAACTCTCTGGACTTCCTGAACCTGGGTGACTCTTTTCTTCCTCAGATTGGGCAAGTTTTCAGCAACTGTTTCTTCAATAACTTCTCTGCCTCTTTTTCTTTCTCTTCTCCTCTATAATGTTTTATTTTGCTTGGTGTTGTCCCAAAATTCCATAAGTTATATTCATTTGTTCTTGTTATTTTTTTCTTTTTGCTACTCTGCTGGACGAATTCCATTGTTTTATCTTCCAATTCACTAATCTGTACTTCTACTTCATCCAGTCTACTATTGAACTTCTCTAGTGTGTTTTTCAGTTAAATTATTGTATTCTTCAGCTCTGGGACTTCTTTTTTTTCCTTTTTCCTTGACAGGAGAACTCTTTTATTTTATTTTATTTTTTATTTTTTAAAATTTACATCCAAATTAGTTACCATATAGTGCAACAATGATTTCAGGACTAGATTCCTTAATGCCCCTCACCCATTTAGCCAGTCCTCCCTCCCATAACCCTCCCTGTAACCCTCAGTTTGTTCTCCATATTTATGAGTCTCTTCTGTTTTGTCCCCCTCCCTGTTTTTATATTATTTTTGTTTCCCTTCCCTTATGTTCATCTGTTCTGTGACTTAAAGTCCTCGTATGAGTGAAGTCATATGATATTTGTCTTTCTCTAATTTCACTTAGCATAATACCCTCTAGTTCCATCCATGTAGTTGCAAATGGCAAGATTTCATTCTTTTTGATTGCCAAGTAATACTCCATTGTATATATATACCACATCTTCTTTATCCATTCATCCATCGATGGACATTTGGGCTCTTTCCATACTTTGGCTATTGTTGATAGTGATGTTATAAACATGAGGGTGCATGTGTCCTTCAAAACAGCACATGTGTATCCCATGGATAAATGCCTAGTAGTGCAATTTCTGGGTCATAGGGTAGTTCTATTTTTGGTTTTTTGAGGAATCTCCATACTGTTTTTCCAGAGTGGCTGCACCAGCTTGCATTGCCACCATCAATGCAAAAGAGATCCTCTTTCTCTGCATCCTCACCAACATCTGTTGTTGCCTGAGTTGTTCATGTTAGCCATTCTGACAGGTGTAAGGTGGTATCTCATGGTAGTTTTGATTTGTATTTCCCTGATGATGAGTGATGTGGAGCATTTTTTCATGTGTCGGTTGGCCATCTGGATGACTTCCTTGGAGAAGCGTCTATTCATGTCTTTTGCCCATTTCTTCACTGGATTATTTGTTTTCTGGGTGTTGAGTTTGGGAAGTTCTTTATAGATTTTGGATACTAACCCTTTGTCTGATATGTCATTTGCAAATATCTTCTCCCATTCTGTCAGTTGCCTTTTAGTTTTGCTGATTGTTTTCTTTGCTGTGCAGAAGCTTTTTATTTTGATGAGGTCCCAGTAGTTCATTTTTGCTTTTGTTTCCCTTGCCTCCAGAGATGTGTTGAGTAAGAAGTTGCTGTGGCCAAGATCAAAGAGGTTTTTGCCTGCATTCTCCTCAAGGATTTTTATGGCTTCCTGTCTTACATTGAGGTCTTTCATCCATTTCGAGTTTATTTTTGTGTATGGTGTAAGAAAGTGGTCCAGGTTCATTCTTCTGCATGTTGCTGTCCAGTTTTCCCAGCACCACTTGCTGAAGAGACTGTCTTTATTCCATTGGATATTCTTTCCTGCTTTGTGAAAGGTTAGCTGGCTATAAGTTTGTGGGTCCATTTCTGGGTTCTCTGTTCTGTTCCATTGACCTGAGTGTCTGTTCTTGTGCCAGTACCATCCTGTCTTGATGATTACAGCTTGTAGTATAGCTTGAAGTCTGGGATTGTGATGCCTCCTGCTTTGGTTTTCTTTTTCAAGATTGCTTTGGCTATTCAGGGTCTTTTATGCTTCCAAAGAAATTTTAGGATTATTTGTTCTAGCTCTGTGAAGAATGCTGGTGTTATTTTGATAGGGATTGCATTAAATATGTAGATTGCTTTGGGTAGTATCGACATGTTAACAACATTTGTTCTTCCTATCCAGGAGCATGGAATCTTTTTCCATTTTTTTTTGTGTGTCTTCTTCCATTTCTTTCATAAGCTTTCTATAGTTTTCAGTGTATAGATTTTTCACCTCTTTGATTAGATTTATTCCTAGGTATTTTATACTTTTTTGTGCAATTATAAATGGGATTGATTCCTTGATTTCTCTTTCTGTCATTTCATTGTTGGATTTTTGTGCGTTGATTTTATATCCTGCAACTTTGCTGAATTCGTGAATCAATTCTATGAGTTTTTTGGTGGAATTTGGGTTTTCCATATAGAGTATCATGTCATCTGTGAAGAGTGAAAGTTTGACCACCTCCTGGCCGATTTGGATGCCTTTTATTTCTTTGTGATGTCTGATTGCAGAGGCTACGACTTCCAATACTGTGTTGAATAACAGTGTTGAGAGTGGACATCCCTGTCTTGTTCCTGACCTTAGGGGAAAAGCTCTCAGTTTTTCCCCACTGAGGATGATATTAGCTTTGGGTCGTTCACATATGGCTTTTATGATCTCGAGGTATGCTCCTTCTATCCCTACTTTCTTGAAGGTTTTTATCAAGAAAGGATGCTGTATTTTGTCAAATGCTTTTTCTGCATCTATTGAGAGGATCATATGGTTCTTGTCCTTTCTTTTATTGATGTGATGAGTCACGTTAATTGTTTTGCAGATATTGAACCAGTCCTGCATCCCAGGTATCAATCCCACTTGGTTGTGGTGAATGATTTTTTTCATGTATTGTCGGATCTCGTTGGCTAATATCCTGTTGAAGATTTTTACATCCATGTTCATCAGGGAAATTGGTCTTTAATTCTCCTTTCTAGTGGGGTCTCTGTCTGGTTTTGGAATCAAGGTAATGCTGGCTTCATAGAGAGTTTGGAAGTTTTCCTTCCATTTCTATTTTTTCAAACAGCTTCAAGAGAATAGGTGTTAACTCTTCCTTAAATGTTTGGTATAATTTCCCTGGAAAGCCATCTAGCCCTGGACTCTTGTTTTTTTGGCAGATTTTTGATTACTAATTCGATTTCCTGACCGGTTATGTGTGTGTTCAAATTTTCTATTTCTTCCTGTTTGAGTTTTGATAGTGTATATGTTTCTGTGAATTTGTCCATTTCTTCCAGATTGCCCATTTTATTGGCATATAATTCCTCATAATATTCTCTTATTATTGTTTTTATTTCTGCTGTGTTGGTTGTGATCTTTACTCTTTCATTCATGATTTTATTTATTTGGGTCCTTTACGTTTTGGTTTTGGTCAAACTGACTAGTGGTTTATCAAAATTATTAATTCTTTCAAAGAACCACCTTCTGGTTTCATTAACCTGTTCTGTTATTTGGTTTTGGCAGCATTATTTTCTGCTCTAATCTTTATTATTTCCTGTCTTCTGCTGGTTTGGGGTTTTATTTGCTGTTCTTTTTCCAGCTCCTTAAGGCATAAGGTTAGGTTGTGTATCTGAGATCTTTCTTCCTTCTTTAGGAAGACCTGGATTGCTATATACTTTCCTCTTATGACTGCCTTTGCTGTGTCCAAGAGGTTTTGGGTTGTGGTGTTATCATTTTCATTGACTTCCATATATTTTTAAAAAAAAATTATGACATTTATTTATTTTTGAGAAACAGAGTGAGACAAAGCATGAGTAGGGGAGGGTCAGAGAGAAAAGGAGACACAGAATCAGAAGCAGGCTCCAGGCTCTGAGCAAGTGGTCAGCACAGAGCCTGATGCGAGGCTCAAACCCACAAACCGTGAGATCATGACCTGAGCCAAAGTCGGACGCTCAACCGACTCAGCCACCCAGGTGCTCCAACTTCCATATACTTTTTAATTTCCTCTTTAACTTATTGGTTAGTGCATTCATTCTTTAGTAGGATGTTCTTCAGTCTCCAAGTATTTGTTACCTTTCCAAACTTTTTCTTGTGGTTGATTTCAAGTTTCATAGTGTTGTGGTCTGAAATTATGCATGGTATGATCTTGATCCTTTTCTACTTACTTAGGGCTATTTTGTGTCCCAGTATATGGTGTATTCCTGAGAACGTTCCATGTACACTGGAGAAGAATGTATATTCTACTGCTTTAGGATGATATGTTCTGAATATATCTGTTAAGTCCATCTGGTCCAGTGTGTTATTCAAAGGCATTGTTTCCTTGTTGATTTTTTGAATAGATGATCTGTCCATTGCTGTGAGTGGTGTGTTGAAGTCTCCTACTATTATGGTATTGCTGTTGATCAGTTTCTCTATGTTTGTGATTAATTGGTTTATATATTTGGGTGCCATCACATTTGGCGCATAAATGTTTACAATTGTTAGGTCTTCTTGGTGGATAGACCCCTTGATTATGATATAATGCCCTTCTGCATCTCTTAATGCAGTCTTTATTGTAAAGTCTAGATTGTCTGATATAAGTATGGCTACTCCAGCTTTCTTTTGTTGACCATTAGCATGATAGATGGTTTTCCATCCCCTTACTTTCAATCTGAAGGTGTCTTTAGGTCTAAAATTGGTCTCTTGTAAACAGAATATAGATGGATCTTGTTTTCTTATCCATTCTGTTACCCTTTGTCTTTTGATTGGAGCATTGAGTCCATTGAGGTTTAGAGTGAGTACTGAAAGATATGAATGTATTGCCATTATGATGCTTGTAGAGTTGGAGTTTCTAGTGGTGTTCTCTGGTCCTTTCTAATCTTTGTTGCTTTGAATATTTTTTTTCATCTTTTCTCCTCTCAGAGAGTCTCCCTTAAAATTTCTTTCAAGGTTGGTTTAGTGGTCACAAACTCCTTTAATTTTTGTTTGTCTGGGAAACTTTTTATCTCTCCTATTTTGAATAACAGCCTTGCTGGATAAAGAATTCTTGGCTGCATATTTTTCTGATTCAGCACATTGAATATATCCTGCCACTCCTTTCTGGCCTGCCAAGTTTCTGCTGCAAACCTGATCTGTCTTCCCTTGTAGGTTAGGGACTTGTTTTTTCCCTTGCTGCTTTCATGATTCTCTCTTTGCCTGAGTATTTTGTGAATTTGACTATGATATGCCTTGTTGATGGTCTGTTTTTGTTGAATCTAATGGGGTTCCTCTGTGCTTCCTGGATTTTGATGTCTGTGTCTTTCCCCAGGTTAGGAAAGTTTTCTGCTGTGATTTGCTCACATAACCCTTCTACCCCTATTTCTCTCTCTTCCTCTTCTGGAACCCCTATGATTCTGATGTTGTTCCTTTTTAATGAGTCACTGATTTCTCTAATTCTTAAATCATGCTCTTTTGCCTTCATCTCCCTCTTTTTTTCTGCTTCATTATTCCCTATGAGTTTGTCCTCTATATCGCTGATTCTCTGTTCTGCCTCATCCATCCTTGCCACCACTGCATCCATCCGTGATTGCAGCTCAGTTATAGCATTTTTAATTTAATTCTGACTATTTTTTACTTCCTTTATCTCTGCAGAAAGGGATTCTAATCTATTTTTGACTCCAGCTAGTATTTTTCTCTATAAGAATTCTATATTATTAGCAAAAAACAAAAGCTTATATGGTGAAATAGACAATACATGAAGGATTTCTGGAAACCAACCTTTTGTCCAATCTTAAAGCCGTCAATATTGAGTTAGAAAACAGAATCAGTAAATGGAACTAACCTGTCCAGAATGATAATTAAGTATAAATATTTAAGCATGTTTCTAGTGCCCATGTCTTACTAATTTTGAAACTAATCTGAGGTCTAGTAGAGGAGGTAGGCCAAATAAACCACCAAATAACACAGAAATAAATTAGTAGGCACAGGCAAAAAGTGATATTCTAACTTGACACACAGGTTTCTATGTTTTAGGTGGGGGGGTTAAAGAATTGTATCTTTAAGGAAATGTTTTGTATTATGGGGTAAAGTGAAAGTGAAGGTATACTAAATATAATGCTTTTTTTGCATTTCTTGTTCTGCCATTCCATTGTCAGTAACATTCAACATATACCATACAAAACATAAGATTAGGAAAAGTATGTGAATACATTTGTAAAGAGCAGTACTAACTGTCCTCTGGTATCAGTCAAATCATGTCACTAGAGAGTATGATCCTTTTGATAAAAGGCAAAAGCTCTCTAAGTTGGATCCCATGTAATTCGACTGTTGGAATGGATGAATTAGGTTATTGCCTTTCCTCCCTATACACTGTTGACTGAATCTGGCCTTTGTGGGGCCTGGGTTTTTTGCTTGTTTGTTTGCTTGTTTGAGGTTTTTGTTTGTTTTTGAATTATATAGTTAGTCATATTTAACGAGAAATTATTTTTTGAAGTTTTCCCATTAAACTAGGAAGGAAACAAATTAACTATAATTTCTATTGATTGCCGGGTTAGACCTGTGACAACATGGAGTTTAAAGATCACTGTTAATTAAAGAGAAAAATTTGGCAGCAGGGGATATGAAATGACTCTGAAAGTTAAAGTTAATTCCTATACGCTGGAAAGAAAACAGGTTGATATTCATATCATATAGATTTAGGTGGACTTTGCCACTTATTATCTTTATCAGATTCTACATTGATGTGGTAATATACACTTAACATATAGCATGAAAATCTTATAGTAGTAAGCATCTATTTCTCTCGTATTAACCTTAGTGCTATTATTACCATATGTGTTACTCATATATAATAAACCTCACAATATATTGTTATTAATTGTTTAAAAAGTAAAGTATCTTAGAAATATAAATTTAAAAATCTTAGATATTTACCCAAGTAATTACCATTTCTTGTGCTCTTCACTCCTTTATTTATATCCATATTTCCATATGGAATCATTTTTGCTCCACCAGAAGGACTGCCTTAAAATTTCTTGTAGTGTGAGTATGATGATGATGAATTCTTTAGCTTTTGTATGTCTGGAGAAGTTGTTATTCACCTTTATTTTAGCAGGATTGCTTATGCAAGTATAATTTTAGGTTGATAGAGTCTTCTTCAGTACGTGAAAGATGATGCCCCACTGTCTTCTCACTAGCATTGTTTCTAACAGGAAATATAACATCATCCTTATTTTTGTTCCTCCATTTTTAACAAGTCTTTTTTTTTTGTCTTCCTTCTTACATGAATTCCTCTTCATCACTGGATTTGAATAATTTAATTATGAAATTTCTTTGAGTATTTTTTTATTAAACATGAGATTAACACAGTTTCTTGAATTTGGAGAATTTTAATTCATTGTTTATTTAGTTATTTTTTTTCTGCCTCCCCTCTTCTCTTTCAGCAAGTGTGATTACATTTATAACAAACTGCAAGATATTGTCCCATAGCTCACTAAGCTCACTAATTTCTCTGTTCATATATTTTGATTCTTTGTGTTACATTTGGATAATTTCTATTGCTAGGCCTTAGAGTTTACTATTTTTTTTTATTTGCAATATCTAATTTATTGTTAATCACATGCCATGTATTTATTATCTAATACATTTAATTTTTCCTATTTAAGAATCTGATTTGGCTTTTCTTTATATATTGAAAATAACTACTTAACTACTTGAATATATGGAAAGCTTCTATAATAAATATTTTAATGCCCTTGTCTACTAATTCTAACATCTATGCCAGTAATAGATATTTTCATTGAGGTGAAATTCACATAACATAAAGTTAATTGCTTTAAAGTTTACAATTTAGTGGCATTTAATATGATTCCACCATATTTTCATAACACGCCAAAGACAAGATATCCATTAAGTAATCACTACCCATTGTCCCTTTCTCAAGCACCTAGCACTACTAATATGCTTTTGCCTTTATGGATTTACTTATCCTGGATAATTCATATAAGCAGAATCATATAGTATGTAACATTTTTTTGTCTAGCTTCTTTCAATTATGATAATGATTTTTAAATTCAACAATATTGTAGTATGTATCAGTACTTCATTCCTATTCAAGGCTAAATGATATCCCATTGTATGGATATACCATATTTTGTTTATCCATTAATATGATTATGGGCATTGGGGAGGTTTCCATCTTTGGGGTATAGTGAATAGGGCTACTATGAATTTTTGTACACAGATATTTGTTTGAAGATCTGTTTTAAATTATTTTGGATATATACATAGAAGCGAATTGGTGGGTCATATGGTAATTCTAAGTTTAACGTTTTGAGAAACTGTCAGTTTTCACCAAGTAATTTACATTCTCACCAGCAATATACAAGAGTTCCTTTTTTTCCAAATCCTCTCCAACACTTATTTTCCAATTTTTAAAATCAAAACCATAGTGAGATATAACCTTATACCTCTCAGAATGTTTAGACTCAAAAAGATAAGGCGTAACAAGTATTGATGAGGATATGGAGAAAAAGGAAACCTTGTGCACTGTAAGTGGATATACAAAGTGGTACAGAAACTGCGGGAAACGGTATGGAGATTTCTGAAAAAATTAAACATAGAATTTCCACTTGCTCCAGTATTTCCACTACTGGGTATTTGCCCAAAAAAAGGAAGACACTAATTTGAAAAGATACATGCATCCCTATGTTGATTGCACCATTATTTATAAAAACCAAAATATGGAAGCAGCCCAAGTGTCCATCCATAGATGAATAAATAAAGGAGACACACACACACACACACACACACACACACACACACGAATATTACTCAGCCATGAAAAAGAATGAGATCTTGCCATTTGTCACAACATGGATGGACATAAAGGGTATTATCTTAAGGAAAATAAGTTAGGTTGAAAAAGACAAATGTGATATGATTTTATTTAGTTTCAGGTGTAGAATATGGACTCAACAGTTCCATACATCACCTGGTGCTCATCACAACAAATGCACTCCTTAATCCCCATTACCTATTTCAGCCATCCCCTCACCCACCTCCCTTCTGGTAACCCTCAGTTTTTTCTCTATAGTTAAGAGTATGTTTCTTGGTTTGCCTCTCACTCTCTTTTTCCCCATTCTCTCATTTGTTTTTACTCTTAAATTGCAGATGAGTGAAATCATATGGTATTTGTCTTTCTATGACTGTCTTATTTTACTTAGCATAATACATTCTAGCTCCATTCATGTCATTGCAAATGGCAAGAATTCATTCTTTTTTTAATTTTTATTAATTTTTTAATGTTTATTTATTTCTGATACAGAGAGAGACAGAGCATAAGTGGGGGAGGGGCAGAGAGAGGGGGAGACACGGAATCCAAAGCAGGCTTCAGGTTCCGAGCTGTCAGCACAGAGTCCAACACGGGGCTTGAACTCACAAACTGTGAGACCATGACTTAAGCTGAAGTCAGTCGCTCAACTGACTGAGCCACCCAGGTGCCCCAAGAATTCATTCTTTATATGGCTGAGTAATATTCCATTACTCACACACACACACACACACACACACACACACACACATATATAAGCCACATCTCTCTTATCCATTCATCATTTCATGGACATTTGGACTATTGCCATAATTTGGCTATTGTAGATAATGCTGCTATGAACATCAGGGTGCATGTATCCCTTTGAATTAGTATTTTTGTATTCTTTGGGTAAATACCTAGTAGTTCAATTGCTGGATTGTAGAGTAGTTCTATCTAATATTTAAAGAAGAGTTAATACCTATTCTTTCCAAACTATTCCAAAAAAATAGAGAAGAAAGGAAAAATTTCAAATTCATTCTATGAAACCAGGATTACCCTGATACCAAAACCAAATACATACTCCACTAAAAAAGAGAACTATAGGCCAATATCTCTGATGAACATAGATGCCAAAATCCTTAATAAAATACCAGCAAACCTAATCCAACAATACATTAAAAAAACGATTCACCACAATCCAATGGGATTTATTCCTGGACTGTTAGAGTGGTTCCACATTTACAAATCAATCAATGTGATGTACCACATTAATAAAAGAAAGTATAAGGACCAGGCGCCTGGGTTGCTCTGTCGGTTAAGTGTCCAACTTTGGCTCAGGTCATGATCTCGCGATTTGTGAGTTCAAGCCACCCAGTGGGCTATGTGCTGATGGCTCAGAGTCTGGAGCCTGTTTCTGATTCTGTGTCTTCCATCTCTCGGCCCCTCCCATGCTCATGCTCTGTCTCTCTCTGTCTCTCAATAGCAAATAAATGTTAAACAAACAAAAAAGTATAAGGACCATATGATCCTTTCAATAGATGCAGAAAACGCATTTGACAGAGTACAATATCCATTCATGATAAAAACTCCCAACAGTAGGTTTAGAGGGAACATCCCTCAACATAATAAAGTTCTTATATATGAAAAACCCACAAGTAACATCATATATCACGGGGAAAAACTGAGAGCTTGTCCTCTATGGTCAGGAACAAGACAGAAATGTCTGCTCTCACCTTTGGCATTTCTTGTAGAGCAGGCATGCTAGTGATGAGCTCCCTCATTTTTAAATATATGAGAATGTCTTGATTTCTCCTTCATTTTTAAGGGTAGTTTTGCCAGAAACAGAATTCTTGGTTGATGCATTTTTTCCTTCAGTACCTTAAATATATTCCCACTGCCTTCTTGCTTCCATGGTTTCTGATGAGAAATCAGCTATTAATTAAGTGTGACTTGTATGTGAAAAATGACTTCTCTTTTGCTGCTTTCAAGATTCTTTTTGTCTTTGGCTTTTAATTATAATGAATTCCAGTGTGAATTTCTTTGTGTTCATTACACTTGGAGATCATTGAGAATTTTGGATGTGTATATTTATATCTTCATACAAATTGGGAAATTTTTGACCATTATTTCTTCAAACATTCTCAGTGCCCCCCTTTTCTTTATTATTTCCTTCTGGTATTTCCACTATCCACTATTTTTCTCTTCAGACTGGATATCTTTAATCGACCTATATTTAACTTCACTGAGTCATCTGTCTGTTCAGTTATGCTATTGAAACCTCTCGTGGAGATTTAATTACTTTTTTCTTTATTTATTTTTAGAAAGAGAGAAAGAGAAAGAGGGAGAGAGAGCTGGGGAAGGGCAGAGAGAGTAAGAAGGAGAATTGCAAGTTTTGGTTTATTTATTTTGAAAAAGAGGGAGAGAAAGCTGGGGCTGGGCAGAGAGAGGAAGAAGGAGAATCACAAGCAGGCTCCATGCGGTTGACATGGAGCCTGATGCGGGGCTTAGTCTCACAAACTGTGAGATCATGACCTGAGGTGAAGTCGAATGCTCAACCAACTGATCCACCCAGGCATTCATTTTAATTATTGTACTTGCAGTTTCAGAATTTTTTTTTTTTGGTTCTCTTTATAGTTTTATCTCTTTATCAAAAATCTGTATTTGTTGAGACATTTTCATCCTCATTTCCTCTATTTCTTTCCCCATGGTTTCCTTTGTCTCTTTTTTTTTTAAATTTTTTTTTTTATTTTTTAACGTTTTTTATTTTATTTTTGGGACAGAGAGAGACAGAGCATGAACGGGGGAGGGGCAGAGAGAGAGGGAGACACAGAATCGGAAACAGGCTCCAGGCTCCGAGCCATCAGCCCAGAGCCCGACGCGGGGCTCGAACTCACGGACCGCGAGATCGTGACCTGGCTGAAGTCGGACGCTTAACCGACTGCGCCACCCAGGCGCCCTCCTTTGTCTCTTTAAATAAATGTAAGACAGTTGGTTCAAAGTCTTGTGCAGTAAGTCAAATGTGCTGGCTTCCTCAGGGACAACTCTTATTAATTTATTTTTTCCTCTGTGTTTAGTCCAGATTTCTCATTTGCTTGCATGCCTCATATTTTTTGTGTTAGAAATTAGAAAGTTTGAATATTAGGTTAACTCTGGAGCTCAGATTCTCTCCCCCCTCCCCCCAGCGTTTTTTTAAATTGCTGCTTTTTTGTGGGTTTTAGTTGGTACATTTTGCATACTGACTTAACCAAATGCTTTTTGTTAGAGATTCATTCTCTGTTGTGTGTGACCTCTGAAGTCTCTATGTTATTTAGCTTAATGGTCATGTAGTGGTTTGATAGATTTCCTTAAACAACTCAAGCAAAAAAAAAAAAGGAATAAAATGCATCTTTGTTTTTGCTGATTGGTTTTGTTTGGGAGCATTCATTTCATGCTTTACCAGGCCTTTTGCAACATTGTCTTAACCTTCACTTCTTGTTTTTAATGAGCCTAATGATCAGCCAGAGGTGAAAATTTAAGGTCTTCTCAGATCTTTTCTGAGCATGACTCCTGTCCTGGACATATGTGTCACTTTATAGAATCCATGGTATATTTGGTAGTTTTTCAAGCTCTCATGTCCCAAATCATCTCACTCCCTAGCTTTTCCTCTCAGTGTTTCAGTATGTTTGTGGTTTGACACAAACATAATCTTTTTTTTTTCCCCCTACAGGGTAGTAGCTTGTTTATTTGACATTCAAAGTCTTTGAGGGAGGCCCTCTGTAGAGCCAGTTTTCAACCCTGAGAAATTTCCAAGTTAGGTGAAACAAATGCAGGCCTTTTGCATTAATACTTCATAGAGCCCCCAAGATTGATCATAACAGACAAATACAATTCATTGAAAATAAGGTCTATTCTGCTCCCTCCAGAACTAGGCACCTAGACCAGGAGTGTGGAGTGTCATCATCAAGACTGCCATCATGCCAGTGAGGTGCATGGAGCAAGAGTAAATTAAAACAAAGTTTTTCTATTATATTTCAATCACCTATTTCTTGAGCAAGAATTTTCTTGGTTGCTTGTAAGCCTTTGACTATTTTCCAGATTTCCAACTAAGGTGATTCTGACAATTTTTACTCATTTCTTGGTGTTTCTATGAGGGGATGGACCTTTCAAGTTCTCTACTCCACTATTTTCACTGATGTTACTTAGTAATGGATTGGTTTGTGTTGAATATTCTTTAGTTTTGTTTTGGTGTTCCATTTAGTTCTTTGGGAGCAGTTTGGCCCTTTCAGTTTTTGCTTTCAAGATGTCTAGTCAGGTCCAGAGTATTGCTCAGTCTATTAATAAATATTCCTCACTGTTATGTACTGAATTGTGTCCTTCCCCATATTCATCTGTTGAAATCATAGCCCTCAATGTGACTGTATTTGAAGAAAGGATCTTTAGGGAGATAACTGAGGTTACATAAGGTCATATGAGTGGGTTCCTGACAATAGGATTAGTAACCTATAAGAAAAGAAAAAGTCACCATCTCTCTCTCTCTCTCTCTCTCTATTACACACACACACACACACACACACACACACACACACACACACACAGGAAAAGTCATGGCAGGGTGCAGTTAGAAGGTGACAATCGAGAAACCAGGAAGAGAGCTATCACCAGGGACTTAATTTGCCATCACCTTGAACATAGAATTCTTGCCTCCAGAACTGTGAGAAAATAAAAGTGTGTTATTTAAGCTATTCAGTCTGTTTTTTTTTATAAGATTCCATCCTGAGACAAGACCCTTCTGTGTACTCTACCCAGTATCCCATGAATACTGAGGTTTTCCTATGTCACATGTAGCATGAAGCACAATTCCAAGTCCTGTGTGAGCACCAGGAACTGTTATGAGCAATAGTTTGGGGTGCTAGTTTCCTTAATGTCTAGTAATTTCCGCACACACATGTGCTAATCAGTACTCAGGTGAATACTTTAGTTTTTATTTGAAAATACTCAACTCTGGTTAGAATGGGAGAGAGCCAAAGCATAAGAGACTCTAAAAAACTGAGAACAAACTGAGGGTTGATGGGGGTGGGAGGGAGGGTAGGGTAGGTGATGGGCATTGGAGAGGTCATCTTTTGGGATGAGCACTGGGTGTTGTATGGAAACCAATTTGACAATAAATTTCATATATTAAAAAAAAAAGAAAATACTCAACTCCAATTAATTGATTCAAATATCTGGAATTCTTTGTGAAGCTCTTGCTTCTTTTGCACTCTGTCCTATGAACTATAGCTGCTTGTTCTCCTCAGACTTTCATCTTTATCTGCTCACCTTGGAACATCTGCTGAGCTCTGTCTGCACTCTGCCTTTGTGTACCATGGCCAGGAAAGTCTTTCAAGGCATTAATCCGGGGCAATCATAGGGCTCACTGTGTTCACTTCCCATCTCAGCGGAGTCAGTGTCCTTCCTTGCCTGATGAACAGTGTCTTGAAAATTGTTGATTCAGGGGTGTCTGGGTGGCTCAGCTGGTTGAGTGTCTGACTTTGTCTCAGGTCATGATCTCATGGTTCGTGGGTTTGAGTGACAGCTCAGGGCCTGGAGCCTGCCTCGGATTCTCTGTCTCCCTCTCTCTCTCTCAGCCTCTCCCCCACTTGTGCTCTCTCTCTCTCAAAAATAAATAAATAAACTTAAGAAAAGAAAGTGTTGATTCCTGTATTTTTCCCACTTTGCATATGTTTCAGTCAAGAAGGTAGAGCTGATCTCTGTTAATCCTTCATCAGAAGTGGAAGTTCCTGCCATTTATTCTCTACTTGATCTTAAGCAGTCATTCTCTTCCTGTTTCCATGTATACAAAAAAAGCTGTAATGACATCACAAGGTTATTGTGAACATTAAGTAATATATCATGTTTATCAGTAAAGGAGTATACTGTGAAAACAATAAAATTTAATTCTGGAGAACACAGATCAAGGCACTAGGAATTTTTGAAATTTATTTAACCAGGGAACTAGTGGTTTGTTTTGTTATGGAAAATAATCTCAAATATAATAAATCATTCTCAAAATGCTTTTGTAAAGAAAGTAACTACCAATAGTTTTCTAAAGAAAAAGATACTGGAAATATTGATTTTTGTCAAATATATATTTTTGGCTATATATATATATATATATATGCAATATATATATTTTATTTCACTGTGGTTTAAAAAAGAAGTTTCATTTTATTTGTGATGTGAGTGTTCTTCGGTCAAGACTTTTAGTGATATTATGAGCAAATTTGCTACTAGGTCTCTTCAGGTGGGAAGTATTTGAGTGTTAGACAAATTATCTAAGTGACATTCATTGTTGTGAGTTGGTTTCCCACACGGTTATTTTTCAGGTCTCTCCACACCTGTGATTTGGGAGTGACAGCTTGTATAATGTTCACTACAGGCAATGGTGAGGTTCCTTCTTGTTCATGTCCCAAGGTGAAGTCCTTTCTGACAAATAAGAACCTGGAACAAGCATCTGAAAATTTCTAGTGTTCAAAATTACTTCAATCTTTAGTTCTCTGTTAGAATTAATTTTCTGTATGAGAGAGAAAGCACCATTCAACCAGACCCAACAAGGTAATCTTTACATAGGGCAAAATTCCCTACTGGCTTCACTGCCATTGTTCCAATATTGCTTTAAGCTTCATTTCTCAGCATGGCCTTGGATATCTTGCTGCTGACAAAGAGTGTAAAAATAATGTTATTCTCTGGGGCAAGTTATCTCATTTTTGTCACCTTTATGACAGTTGCGTTTCTATCCTTGTCATACAACTCTATTTCTCTTCCCACATCCCCCATATTTTAACTCAGTCCAGGACTAACTTGATGAAGCTTTCAGTATAAGCATCATTGCTTTGGAACTCACATTCCTATTTCCAGATTTGACACATGGGTCTGCAAAACCCATGTATTAACTTGTACACCTCACAACGATGTGACAGTGTAAGAAGTTTGTCTCGGGGAGCCTGGGTGGCTCAGTTAGTTAAGCTTCTGACTCTTGATTTTGGCTCAGGTCATGATCTCACAGTCTGTGGGATTGAACCCCATGTTGGGCTCTGTGCTGATAGTGCAGAGCCTGCTTGGGATTCTCTCTCCTTCTTTCTCTGCCTCTTCTGTGCCTGTGTGTGTGCTCTTTCGCTCTCTCACTCTCTCAAACAAATAAGCTTTAAAAAAAGTTTTTTAGGGGCGCCTGGGTGGCTCAGTCAGTTGAGTGTCCGACTTCGTTCAGCTCGGGTCATGATCTTGTGGTTCTCAGGTTCGGGCCCCATGTCGGGCTCTGTGCTGACTGCTCAGAGCCTAGAGCCTGCTTTGGATTCTGTGTCTCCCTCTCTCTCTCTGCCCCTCCCCTGCTCATGCTCTCTCTCTCTCTCTCTCTCTCTCTCTCCCTCTCTCCCTCTCTCTTTCTCTCCAATATAAATAAAACATTAAAAAAGTTTTTTTTTTAAAAAAAGCTTGTTTCTTGCCATTGCTTTATCCTTGTAGGAATCCCTTCTACAATTCCATCCATTCGTTGTTAGTCACTCATTCAGTTAATCACCTATTCTTTGATTAAATATATATTTTTTTAATTTTTTTAATGTTTTTATTTATTTTTGAGACAGAGAGAGACAGAGCATGAGCAGGAGAGGGGAAGAGAGAGAGGGAGACACAGAATCTGAAGCAGGCTCCAGGCTTTGAGCTGTCAGCACAGAGCCCGACGCGGGGCTCAAGCTCACAGACTGTGAGATCATGACCTGACCTGAAGTTGGACACTTAACGGACTGAGCCACCCAGGTGCCCCTGATTAAATATATTTGTCAACTCTTACTAGGTGATTGGCAATATGCAAGGTGATAGAGATAAAATAGTAAGTGAAAATAGGGTATGGTTCACCTTCTGTTGTAATGTCCCCATGTCAAGCAGCACTACATTTTATTTTTTAATCCATATTGCTAAACAAGCTGTATATAGATAAAGATCTAATCTCTCTCACTCTGTCCTTGACCATCATCTTCTACCACCATCTCTAGTGCTAACCTCTGGAGAATAATTCTCTTATTTTCCTAACAGACAATTTTATTTAACTATAATTACACATCTCTGTATCAGCATGGCAACTGGACACTAACAATGACCATAGAGCAAAGCTAGAATCATGCAGCTATAACAGTCAAAAGGGGGAGAAGATAGAAATCAATTTGTAGTAACATAGTTTCCCAGTGTATGGGAAGACTGTCAGTATGAGTTAAACTACATAAGAACAAAAGGGGGAAATGTGAATCCCGCCATTGACTGTTTCATGTAATCCAGAGTAGCTTTTCTAAAATACCAGTTGGAGTACATAAAACTACCCTAGTGATACTTATAATTTCTACTCCTTTAGATGAAATGGATATTTTACATTTAATTCTCCCAAGTAAATGTTTGTGACCAAGTTGCTTTAGAATAATGCAACATTGAGAGGACTATTGGAAGCGGTATTGGAAATCTTTAGTGATTCATGAAGTCAGGAAACAATTCAGTCTGTGGCAGATTAGGAATACTGGTTACAAATTGAAATGCCATTGTATGTCCATTTTTATAGGTACTAAAAACTCTAGTAGCTGATTGACAAAATGTATAAGCCCAACGCTCTAGAAAATTGACAGTCTTTCATCATTCATTGATATTTTCTGAGCGTATGAGGATTGGGATAAAAGTAGACCAATTAACATATCAAGGCATTTCTCCCACCAGAAATGTGGTATTGCTTTACATGTGTGTGATGGAAATTTACCTTTTCACACCCAATGATAGTCTTTGTTTCATATAGCTATTATTTCAATGTCTATTAGAAAAAACTTCTGGGGCACCTGGGTGGCTCAGTCAGTTACATCCATCTTTGGCTCAGGTTATGATCTCATGGGTTCGTGAGTTCCAGCCTTGCGTCAGACTCTGTGCTGACAGCTTGGAGCCTGGAGCCCACTTGAGACTCTGTCTCTGTCTCTCTCTCTCTCTCTTTCTCTGCCCCCCCCTTCTTGTGTGCTCTCTCTCTCTCTCTCTCTCAAAAATAAATAAACATTTAAAAAAAAACCTTCTATTATATGCAGTCTCATCTTTGAAGATTTCCTAATTATTTTTTCAAAAACTGTAGTTGAGAGTTGTGGCATGTTTTAAGAGTCAATTAATTTCATGGTTACAGAGTTGATCAAGCATTTAAAAGCATAATGTTTCATTCAGTATCCTTAAAAATAAGAAACACATTGGTGGGAAACAAAAATTTAATGGAAATATTGCATGCCCTGTATTCAAGTTCAGAAACCCAAAGTTTACATGCACAAATAATTTTAGAACCAGCTTATCAGCTATCGATAGCATCCAAAATAAGGTAAATAATCATTACATAGTCTGCCACACCATATCTTCTATAAGACAATCAGGGTTTCCTGAGCTCTCTATATAAATCTCCCTTTTGCTGTGACTAATGCCCATGTAGAAATTTATTTGGACCTTAAAAAGTTTCCAGATAATGATAAAATATGCCATCTCTTTTATCTCTATAATTTTTTGCATTGAAATTATATTCATGTTTTCATATTACCTCAAAAAATTCTCTTTAATTATCTTTCTCCTAGCAGGCCCTAACTTTCCCCCCATGTTTATCAGTGTTCAAACATGTTGATTTTACTTTGATAGTGTCTATGTTATCTAACCCACAAGTTTCCGTCCACACATCTCATGGTACAATGGAAAGAGCACCACATTAGAAATCAGAAAACTTTAACTTATTATGATTCTTTGTTTCACTGTATCTCCAAACATACCTACTATTTTTAGAATATTTTGAAAACACGCATTGTATCTTATGGTACTTAACACAATATTTTATACACAGGTGTTTAATAAGTATTTATGGCATTACACTGGACTTCAACTTGAAAGAGTCATTAGAAAATTGGGCACCAGGCTATTATATTACCTTGTGTTAACTTGTCTTCCTACTCCCAGTTTCTCCACTTTTCAGAAGAGTCTCTTAACTTCAAAGTCAACAAGCTCAAAAACAATATATTATCTTCCCTAAAAAAACCTATTTTTCCTACTTATTTTCTCAGCTTGGAAAATTGTATTACCATATACTCAGTTTTTCAAGCTTAGGATCATTTTATGTCCACAAGGTAAGGACTGACATAAAACCTCATCTCTTATCCAGTCCCCCATTGGTTCCCTTTTAAAGACATCTAAAACCAAGTCCCTATCACCTTATCTCTAATTCAACTGCTCCAATTCACAATCATCATCTTTTGTGCAAGAATTTACTCACTGAATCCTGACTCCACTTTATCTCCAATGTAATCTGTTTTTCACATAATCCTTAGGATGATCCATTTAAACCATAGATTTTATCATATCTGTCTTCTTGCTGCAAACACCATAGTCTTTAGTTGTGGTAGAGCTGTATGATTTAGTCACACTAAATCAAATTTAGTCATACTGCTGAGTAAACATAGCTAGATTATTTTATCAAAAATTTATCTGAGGACAATGGTGGAATAGCTTGATTCATACTAGCCATCAGTCTGAAAACTACTGGAAAGTTAGACAAAATGGTTTATATAATTTGAAGATACTGGTAAGAAGGAAGGTATAAGCATTTTTAGGGCTATATTCAGATAATAAGAAAAACCAGGATAAGTGATCATAGTGTCTGGTGTCACTTCTCAAGGCAATTGTTGATTCCTAAATTAGCAGCTAAGGAGTTGTTTCTTAACAGAGAATTTTGTTTGGTTAATAGGGCCATGAAGATAGAAATTAAAATATAGAATCCACTAAAAATATCAAGAGACAGAACCCACTGAGGTGAACATACCTTAGTAAACTTTCCTTTAGGTTGGTGCTCTAAAAGGACTAAATTATATAAGCAAGGCTGAAATATAAATAGACCAACTAACACAGTAATTGAAATGCATCTTTGAATTATATAAATATCTGGCTGGATTAAGGTGATTTGGCATTGATAGTGCCTCTAAAGTAGCTGCATGCCAGAAGCAAAAAGAACCTTCATTTGGAGAGTGCTTTGATAATAGGTAACCTGCCTTCAACAGTAAAGACCAGGTTTTTGCTTCCTAATTTAGATGCATTCTTTAATAGCTGTGACAACAATACAATGAATATTTTTATCTCCAGTCAACTCACTTCATCTCTCAATCAGTTCCCAACCCAGGTCGTTTAAATGATTATTGTTTCCTGGTCTACCTCAGACCCAAATGTGTTGTCAAATCTACTAAGGCAATGTCTGATATTTTAGTAATATCTTGGAATATAAGTGCTAGTGGTCAGCCACATACAATTATTATTTCTCTCCAGGAAAGCAGGGATGGTTTATTCAATCCAAGTGTCACAATAAGAATCAGACAGAACTTGGGCAGTGAATGAATATTCACCATAGTTGAATTTAAACCCCTGAAAATCAAAATTAAAACAAAAATAGTCAAGTTATGGAAACAGCCCATATGTCCATCTGTTGACTGATGAGTGAATTAAAGAAGTGGCGTATACACATATATACACATATATGTGATGGAATATTAGCCACAACAAATAATGAAATCTTGCCATTTGCAGTGACATGGATGGAACGACAGAGTGTTATGCTAAGTGAAATAAGTCAGAGAAAGACAAATACAATATGATTCCGATCGTATGTGGAATTTAAGAAACAAAAAAAATGAGCATAGGTTAAAAAAAGAGAGAGAAGCAAACCAAGAAACAGATTCTTAACTATAGAGAAGAAACTGGTGGTTACCAGAGGGAAGGTTGTTGGGGGCTGAGTTAAATAGGTGATGGCGATTAAAGAGTGCACTTGTAAGAACTGGGTGATATATGGAAGTGTTGAATAACTAAATGATACAACTGAAACTACTATTACAGTGTATATTAACTGGAATTTAGAGGAAAACGTGTAAAAATATATATAATTATATACTGAACACTACATGATATTACTAAAAAGACTTATAAAAATTTACCTCACTTGTACAGAATTAGTCTTTACTGATAAATAAAAGCATAAAATTATACTAACTCACATGAAATTTTTTCTTTTACTTCGTAAATGTTTTAATTATACCTATGAATGATGGAAAGCAGGTTGGATTATGGAAAGGATTATCAGGGTGTGAATCCAGTGTCTTCCATTTTCTATCTCTGATTTGAGTTAGTCCCAAAATATGAGTTTTCCCTATAAAATGGGAATAATCATTCCTGTCCTCTCTCGCTAGGTTGTTGTGAGAGCCACTTGTGGAAAGTTCTCCTCCACTTTTAAAGTTCCATAGAGGGCAAAGATTTGTATTTGCTAGAGATCAGATCCTTTCCTTTCATTTCCAAAATGCCTTCCAAGCACTGTACAAAATATAAAAATTTAGCACACAGCAAATACAAAAACTAAGAGACAAAAGGAAAAAAAGACAAACAAAAAAATCATAGTTATTGAGCAAACCTTATGACGAAATGATATCACATTGTAACTAACCATGGGACATTCCCAACCACACACAGCTGGGGTTTCACAGCCCAGCTAGCTGCATGTTATGATAAAGCCTAAATTCAGAAATCTTTAACATTTAGCTTTTTCATAGCTTAACCCACTGCTTCTTATAATTGTTTATATTTCTGTGATGTTTGTTATTTCTCCTCTCATTTGTGATTTTATTTCTTTAAGCCCTTTCTGTTTGTATTTTCATAAGTCCAGCTAGAGATTTATCAATTTTATTCATTTTGTCAAAGAACCGGCTCCTGGATTCATTGATCTGTTCTATTGTTATTATTATTATTTTTTAGTGTCTATGTCACTTATTTCTGCTCTAATCTTTTTTTTTTTAACTTAAATTCAAGTTAGTTAAAATACAGTGTAGTCTTGACTTCAGGGGTAGAACCCAGTGATTCATCTGTTACATATGACACCCAGTGCTCATCCCAAAAAGTGCCCTCCTTAATGTCCATCACTGATTTAACTCATCCCCAACCCACCTCCCCTCCAGCAACCTGAGTTTGTTCTCTGTATTTAAGAGTCTCTATTGGTTTGCCTCCCTCTGTGTTTTTATCCTATTTTCCTTCCCTTCCCCTATGTTCATCTGTTGTGTTTGTCAAATTACAAGAGTGAAATCATATGATATCTGTCTTTCTCTGACTGACTAATTTTCCTTAGCATAATACCCTCTAGTTCCATCCATGTTATTGCAAAAGGAAAGATTTTATTGTTTTTGATTGCCAAGTAAAATTCCATTTTGTGTGTGTGTGTGTGTGTGTGTGTGTGTGTGTGTGTGTGTGTATACCACATCTTCTTTATCCATTCATCAGTCGATGGACTTTTGGGTTCTTTCCAATATTTGGCTATTGTTAATAGCACTGCTATGAACATTGGGGTGCATGTGTGCCTTCAAATCAGCATTTTTTACCCTTTGGATAAATACCTAGTAGTGCAATTGCTGAGTTGTAGGGCCATTCTATTTTTTAATTTTTTTGAGGAACCTCCTTACTGTTTTCCAGAGTGGCTACACCAGTCTGCATTCCCACCAGCAGTGCAAAAGAGTTCCTCTTTCTCTGCATCCTCTCCAATGTCTGTTGTTTCCTGAGTTGTTAATGTTAGCCATTCTGACAAGCGTGAGGTGGTATCTCATTGCACTTTTGCTTTGTATTTCCCTGATGATGAGTGATGTTGAGCATCTCTTCATGTGTCTGTTAGCCATCTGGATGTTTTCTTTAAAAAGTTCTGTCTAGGGGCGCCTGGGTGGCTCAGTCGGTTGAGCATCCAACTTCGGCTCAGGTCATGACCTCACTGATCGTGAGTTCGAGCCCCCCGTCAGGCTCTGTGCTGACAGCTCAGAGCCTAGAGCCTGCTTCGGATTCTGTGTCTCCCTCTCTGCCCCTCCCCCGCCGCTCATGTTCTGTCTCTCTCTCCCTCAAAAATAAACATTCAAAAAATTTTTTAAAAGTTCTGTCTAATCTTTATTATTTCCTTCCTTCTGCTGGTTTTAGGCTTTGTTTGTTGTTCTTTTATAGCTCCTTTAGGTGTCAGGTTAGGTTGTGCATTTGAGATTTTTCTTGCCTCTTGAAGTAGACCTTTATTGTTATAAACTTCCCTCTTAGGAGTGCTTTTGCTGAATCCCAAAGGTTTTGGACCATTGTGTTTTCATTTTCCTTTGTTTCCATGTGTTTTTATTTCTCCTTTGATTTCCTGTTTGACCCATTCATCGTTTAGTAGTATGTTGTTTAACTTCTAGTATTTGTGGTCTTTCCAGATTTTTTTTTCAATGTGATTGACTTCTAGTTTCACAACTTTGTGGTCAGAAAAGGTGCATGGTATGACTTCAGGTTTTTTGTATGTATTGAGGCCTGTTTTGTAGGGACCTAATATGCGATCTGTTCTGGAGAATGTTCCAGGTACACTTGAAAAGAATGTGTATTCTGCTGTTTTAGGATGGAATGTCCTGAATGTATCTGTTAAGTTCACTTGATCTAGTGTGTCATTCAAAGCTATTATTTCCTTGTTGATGTTCTGTTAAGTTAATATGCCCATTTATGGAAATGGGGTGTTAAAATCCCCTACTGTTTTTGTGTTAATATCAATTTGTTCCCACATGTTTGTTATTGATTGCTTTATATATTTGGATCTTCCCATGTTGGGTGCATAAATATTTATAATTGTTATATATTCTTGTTGGATTGTCTACTTTATGATTATATAATGCCTTCCTTTGTTTCTTTTTACAGTCTTTGTTTTAAAGTCTAGTTTGTCTGATAAAAGTATTGCTACTCTGGCTTCATTTGACATCTGTTTGTGTGATAAATGTTTCTCCATCTTCTCACTTTCAATCTTCAGGTGTCTTTAGGTCTAAAATGAGTCCCTTGTAGGCAGCATATAGATAGATCTTGTTTTTTTATGCATTCTGATACCCTAAGTCTTTTGATTGGAGTATTTAGTCCATTTACATTCAAAGTAATTATTGATAGATATTTATTTGTTGCCATTTTACTACTTATTTTATGACTGTTTCTGGAGATGTTCTTTGAGTCTCTCTTCTTTATCAGTTTTGGTCTCTCCTTTGCACTCAGAGTTCCCTTTAATATTTCTTGCAGGGCTACTTTGGTGGTGACGAACTCCTTTTGTTTTTCTTTGTCTCTCCTCCCTACATTTTATGTATATGTTATTATATTTTATCTCTTTATTTTGTGAGTTCCTTCACAGATTTTTTTACAGAAATACTCATTTTTACTGCTTATGTGTTTCCAACCTTTATACTGTTACTTTTGGTCTCTTTACTCAGAGAGTCCCCTTTAATATTTCTTACTAGTCTAGTAATCAAAAACTCCTTTGATTTTGTTTTTGTTTGCCCGGGAAGCTCTTTACCCCTTCTTCTATTCTGAATGATAGGCTTGCTGGATAGAGTATTCCTGGCTTCAGATTTTTCCCATTCAGCACTTTGAATATATCATGCCATTCCCTTCTGGCTTTCCAAGTTTCTGTTCAGAAATCTCCAACTAACCTTAGAGTTTTTTCCCTTGTAAGTTAAGGACTTCTTTTGTCCTGCTGCTTATAAGATTTTTTTCTTTATTACTATATTTTGCATACTTAAATAAATCATGTCTCATTGTTGGACTGCTTGTATTGATGTTGGTGGGAGTTCTCTGTCTCCTGGAACTGGATGTCTGTTTCCTTCCCCAGGATAGGGAAGTTTTCTGCTATTATTTCTTGAAATAAACCTTCTTCCCTCTTTTCTCTCTCTTCTTCTTCTGGAACTCTTAGAATATAAATGTTATTATATTTGATGCAGGCACTGAGTTCCCTAAGTCTATCTTATGTTGCATAATTCCTCTTTCTGTCTTTTGTTCAGCTTCATTATTTTCCATTATTTTGTATTCTAGGTCAATAATTCATTCCTCTGTTTCTCCCAGCCTGCTGTCCACTGCATCAAGCCTATTTACAATCTCGTTTATGCACTCTTTATCTCTGATTGATACTTTTTAATTCTTTTATCTCAATGGTAAGGGTCTCCCTGATGTCTTCTATTGTTTTCTCAAGCCCAGTGAGTATCCTTATGATTGTGCTTTAAATTCTCCCTCGGGGATATTACTTATATACGTTTTGCTTAGCTCTCTGGCTGTGGCCTTATCTTCTTCCATTTGGGATAAGTTCCTCCATTTTGGCATTTTTGTCTAAGTCTCTGCCTGCAGTGTATTAGAAAAGCCAGTTATGCCTCCTGATCCTGAAAGTAATGACATTTTAAAGAAGAGGTTGTGTAGTGCCCAGGTCCTGGTGCTTCAGGGAGTGTCTCTGGCCTGTGCTCTGTGTGTCTGCTGTAGGGTTGTGGCTGCTCTATCCTTCAGGCCAGTTATCTACAGAGGCATCCATTTCCTGCTGTGAGCAGTGTTTGGTCCTTGACCTGAATGTGGTGAGTTTTAACTAGATGTGCTCTGGTCTGCTTGTGAAATGAGACCTGAAACCAACTCCACCAAAACTGAGGCCCTATAGAACACTCTGCTCTGGAGACGTGGTGTGAACAGGTATTTGTGTTGGTCTTCTGGGAGAGGGGTCGGCTATGCTGGGACTGAGGCAGGCTTGATTGATAAGGGTAGTCCTGCCAAAGCACAGGAAGGAGGTGCTTGGTATAAGTAAGTTAGGCAGCCAGTGTCTGTGAGCTGCTTCACTCAGGTGGCTCTGTGTTTATGCTGAGGTGTGGTGGGAGGAGGGAATGGCACCAACCGGCTCCTTTGTTCCAGGAGAGGCATCTCCATGAATGCTGTCTCTCAGAAAAGAGAACAATCTTTCTGAGAATAAAAAGAGAACAGGGAATATCTCCCCATTGTGTGCCCCAGGCATTTTCTCAATGCTCTTTCCATGCTGTCTGCCCCCAGATTGTTTTTCTTGACTTCTCTTCAGGACCAGTGCAGTGCCCTCTAGGCTCTATCCCAGCCAAGCCCTTGATCTTTAAAACTCCAGTGTCTAAGACCCATTGGCTGCAAGAACTCATGAAATTCAGCCCCTCTCTATTCCAAGCTAGTGGCTTTGGGGAAATGCTCTCTTTGTGCATCCCCCTTTGTTTCCTCTCTCTCCTTCTCACCCTTCTCTAGGACCACAGCTCCTTTCTTCCACAGCACCCATGATCTCTTTCTTCCCTAAACCACATCTCCACACTTCCTACATTCTTTGATGTGACCTCTTCTCTCCCTTTAGTTGTGGAGTTTGCTTTGTCATTCTTCACATCAATTTCTGGGGTATTTAGGATGATTTGATAGTTATATAGTTTTGTTCGTGGGATGAGAGCAGCCTAGAGTCCTCCTACTCTGCCATCTCCTACTCCACCCCCAATGAATCTTAAAATTGTATTAGTTTGTTTATGTTTCCAGATTGATTGATTGATGATTGATTGATTTTTACTCCTGTATTCCTCTTTGCAAATTTCTGTCACTGATAATGTATTTAGGCATCAGTGCAGCTACAGCTTTCCAGGTAGATAGTATTCATGTAACAAGACAGAAATCAATGTTGGTTAGTCATACTCGAATCCTTTATTTCTTTGCATAATTAGTGTGAAGAAATCTTGATTTCATTAGATATACTATTATGAGAAAAAGATAATTATAATATAATGGGCAATATAACTATAAATATATAAACTTTGATTAGCTCTCTTAGTAAACTGACAAACAATGGGTTTTTGAGAAAGGAATATTAACTTTTTTTTAAATCTGCGTTTAAAAAAAGGTTAATATAGCTCTTGAAAATAAAGTACCTCTGAAGAGTCTTAAACATGTCTTTTTTGTGGACATATGTTTTCATTTCTCTTGGGTAAATATCTAGGAATGAAATTGCTCAATCATAATCTATGTGTATGTTTAAACTTATGACAAATTGCCAGACTTTTTAAACTGATTTTTAAATTGATATATCATTTTATCCTTCCACCAAAAGTATATGAAAGTAGTCAAGTTGCTGTAAATCCTGCCAGCATTTGGAGGTGACGGTCTTTTTATTTTAAAGCTATTCTACTATGCATGTAACAGAAAATTATACTGGACAATGTTAGCATAGGTGCTAGTTTCTTATACCAGTCTAATAGGTTGAAAATTAGCTATACATTTGAAATTTTAAAGAAATGTAGATATATTTGTTTTTATAGTTAAAATTTAAGGAAACATTTAACAAAAAGTTAAAGTAGATACACCTTTAAAATAATCCGATATGTGGGGTGCCTGGGTGGCTCAGTCGGTTCAGATTTCGGCTCAGGTCATGATCTCTCTTACAGTTCCTGGGTTCAGCCCTGCCTCAGGCTCTGTGGTGACAGCTCAGAGCCTGGAGCCTACTTCACATTCTCTATCTCCCTCTCTCTCTCTGCCCCTCCCTCACTCACACTCTGTCTCTCTCTCAAAAATAAATAAACATTAAAAAAATAAAAATTTTAAAAATTTTAAAAAATCTGATAGATATATTAAATTGAAAATGCCTGCATATACGTGTAATTAGATTTTTCTCAAACTTCCAATATGTGTGTTATTGTATTTTTGAGAGGTCATTTTCATTTATTTATTGATACCCTACATTGATTTACAAAAAGTTCATTAAAAAGAAAAGAAAGAAAATGACACTAATGGAAATAACAGAAAAATAGTGAAGAGTAGGATCAGAGAAAAATTAATAAAAACTCAAGGGAAAGAAAAACATACATATTGTCCATAAGGGATTTACATAGTTGTGTAATAATCAAGTTTAAATTTGTCCCATTTAACTGTCAGTCACAATGAAAAGGGAGACAAGTTCAGTTATATAGTTTTTATTAGACAGGCACATTTAGGTTTCCTAGGCAAATTATGTTCTAAAAGGGATTTGTTCAAAGAAGCCACCAAGTGATAGAGGAAACAAACTTTCAGTACTTGGGTATTACTAAGGCAGACATCTCTCCTGGACCATTCCCACACACTTTCTGCCCCTTTCACCCTTGCTAATTTTATATATTCTTGTAACATGCCTTAAATTCCCCTAAGGAAGGCACAGAATGAACAAGCTTTTAAAGGAATTAATGAATTTATTTATTATACATAATTTCTTCAAGATCTATTGTGTTCAAAGATATTTCACCCTTTACTAGTAGGCCCAGACTACTTGCTTCATTGTACATATTTGTTATAGCTGGTTTCCTCCCTAATGGTCTCAGCCGCTTTGCTGTTTTTAAGCTACTAGAAATTTAGAAATCAAATAATTAAGTTTGTCAGTTTATGTACAAAATTAGAGCAAACAGGATCTGATTAAAAACAATTAAACACAGGGTAGTTTAAAAAGAAAATGCATAAAGTGCATTCATTGGTGGATAGCATTGATTTTTGTACACTCAGGGTCCATTTTTTTGCTTACTTCCTAGTATTCAGGTGTAATTGCTACTTTCCAGATTGTGAGGTACTTCTAAAATATTAAACATTATTTGCACTCTTAATTTAAATATGTAGAAACATTATTTAGGAAACTAAATTTTTAAAGATATGCTTATAATCTACCAGAAATGTTTAAAAGTGTAAAGAGAACTATAACTAGCAAAGGTTCTTTTTCACAGTGTTCCCCATGCAAAAGTACGTATCACGGGGAGAAATGAAAAATATGGAAAGACTAAAACTATGCTTTTTTGTTCTTTTTTTAAGATTTTATTTTAATTCCAGAGAGTTAACATACAGTGTCATATTAGTTTCAGGTGTACAATATAATAATAAACTAAAACAATTCTTAAACAACTGTCACTGAATACTTCCTGATCACAGGTTGTTGTCATTTCAGTGCAAACCAGTAACTATGGCACTATTTGGATAAACTAGTAAACTATGCAAATAGTTATTTTTATCTGTTTTTACATTTAAAAAATCTATCACATTCTTACCTACTAGTATTTAAGTTCAGTCCAAAAGAATGGGGACAATTTTGTTTTATATCAGATTCTACAATAGATGAAGTTTTTCATGATTCACCAAATCAAGATCTTCCATAGTGTACAGAAATCGTTATACTGTCTTATTTGAAAATGTAGGTTCTTTCACTGTTTAAAGAAAATGAATCTGACTCATCTTCAGTTGCTTCATCGTCTGTAGGCATTTTCAGTTGCTAACATTCAGAACTGTGAAATATCCTAACCTCCCAAGAGAATCTGGCTACTGTTCCCACTTTGTATGTTATTTTAGACAAGAGACTTCTTTAATTACATTCATTTCTGTATGTCACTATCCCTGACCAAAAGAAGAATGGCTGAAGATGTTCTTGGGTTTCTCTTCTAGGCAGAATGTTGTGGGACTTATGTTTTTGTTCCCGATATGTGATACCCCTAATACCCCTTCATGTCTTTTTTTTTTCTTTTTTAAAATTTTTAACTTAAATTTTAGTTAGTTAAAATACAATGCAATACCGGTTTTAGGAGTAGAGTTCAGTGGTTCATCACTTACATACAATACCCAGTGCTCATCATAAGTACCCTCTTTAATACCTATCACTCATCTACCATTTCAAACCCCCCTCTCCATCAACTCTCAGTCTGTTCTCTATCATTGAGAGTCTCTTATGGTTTGTTTCCCTCACTCTTTTCCTCCCCTCCCATATGTTCATTTTTTTTCTGTTTTTTAAATTCCACATATGAGTGAAATTATATGCTATTTGTCAATTCTCTGACTTACTATTTAGCTTATCATAATACACTCTAGCTCCATCCATGTCATTACAAATGGCAAGATTTTGTTCTTTTTGATGGCTGAGTAATATTCCATTGTACATATACCACATCTTCTTTATCCATTCATCAGTTGATGGACACTTGGGTATTCTCCGTAGTTTGGCTATTATTGATGATGTGACTATAAACATTGCGGTGCATGCACACCTTCACATCTGTATTTTTGTATCCTTTGGATAAATATCTACTAGTGCAATTGCTGGATCATAGGGTAGTTCTATTTTTAGTTTTTTTGAGGAACCTCCATACTGTTCTCTGTAGGGACTGCACCAGTTTGCATCCCAACCAATAGTGTAAGAGGGTTCCCCTTCCTCTGCATCCTTGCCAACACCTGTTTTTTCTTGTGTTTGTCAGTTGTTCATTTTAGCCATTCTGACATATATGAGGTGGTATCTCATCATGGTCTTGATTTTTATTTCCCTGATGATGAGTGATGTTGAGAATCTTTTCATTTGTCTATTTGCCATCTGGATGTGTTCTTTGGAAAAGTGTCTATTCATGTCTTCTGCCCATTTCTTCCTTGGATTATTGTTTTGGGGATATGGAGTTTGGTAAGTTCTTTATAGATTTTGGATTCTAACCCTTTATCAGATATTTCATTTGCAAATATCTTCACCCATTCTTTAGGCTGCCTTTTAGTTTTGTTGATTGTTTCATCAAAAACAATTACATACCTAGCAGGAAATGTAACCAAAGAGGTAAAAGATCTGTACTCTGAAAACTGCGCAAAATCTGTTTATGTTGATGAAGTCCTGGCAGTTCATGTTTGCTTTTGTTTCCCTTGCCTCCTGTGACTGTCTCCTAAGAAGTTGCTATGGCTGAGGTTAAAGAGCTTAATGCCTGTGTTCTCTAGGATTTTGATGATTTCCTATCTCATTTAGGTCTTTCATCCTTTTTTACTTTATTTTTATGTAGAGTGTAAGAAAGTGGTTGTTTTATTTTTTTGCATGTTGCTATCCAGTTTTCTCAACACCATTTGTTGAAGACTTTTTTCCTTGGTTGTTCTTTCCTGTTTTGTTGAATATGAGATAACCATGTAGTTGCACATCCATTTCTGGGTTTTCTACTCTGTTCCTCTGATCTTTGTGTATGTTTTCATACCAGTACCATACTGTCTTGATGACTGCAGCTTTGTAATATAGCTTGAAATCTGGAATCGTGATACCTCCAATTTTGTTTTTCTTTTCCAGGATTACTGTTTGGGGTCTTTTGTGGTTCCACACAAATTTTAGGATTGTTTATTCTAGCTCTGTGAAAAATTCTGTTGGTATTTTGATAGGGATTGCACAAAATGTGTAGGTTGCTTTGGATAATATAGACATTTTAATAATGTTTACCCTTCCAATCCATGAGCATGGGATGCTTTTCCATTGCTTTGTGTCCTTTTCAATTTCTTTGACCAGTGTTCTGTAGTTTTCAGAGTACAGATCTTTTACCTCTTTGGTTACATTTCCTGCTAGGTATGTAATTGTTTTTGATGAAATTGCACATGTGATCGATTCTTTGATTTTTTCCCCCTGCTTTGTTATTGGTGTATAGAAAAGCCACCAAATTGTGTATGTTGGTTTTATATCCTCTGAATTTGCTGAATCCATGTATTAGTGCTAGCAATTTTTTGGTGGAGTCTTTCAGGCTATCTACATAGAGTATCATGTTGTCGGCAAAGAGTGAAAGTTTGACTTCTTCCTTGATGATTTGGATGCCTTTTATTTATTTTTATTGTCTGATGGCTGAGGCTAGACCCTCAGAAATATGTTAGGTGGTAATAGTGAGAGTGGACATCCTTGTCTGATTCCTGACTGTATGGGAAAGGCTCTCAGATTCTCCCCATTGAGGATGATATTAGTCATGTGTCTTTTGTATATGGGCATTATGATGTCTCAATCTGTTTATACTTGTTGAGGGATGATTTGTGACCCAGTATGTTATCAATTCTGAAGAGTGTTCTGTATGCACTTGAAAACTGTGTATTCTGCTGTTTTAGGATGGAATTTTCTGAATGTATCTATTAATTCTATCCTGTCCAGTTTGTCTTTCAAACCATTATTTCCTTGTTGCTTCTCTGATTAGATGATCTGCCCATTGTTGTAAGTGGGGTATTAAAGTCCCCTACTATCATTGTATCATTATCAATTATAATAATATTATGTTTATTTCTTTATATTGTTACTATTTTTGTTATTAATGTATATTAATTAATATATTTTATATATTTATTATATATCATATATTATATATGTTAAATATATTTAATAATATTTTTATATGTGCTATATTTATTTATATATGTTATTCATATATGTGTTATTATGTTTTTTATTAATATATTACATATATATACAGGCATTCCAAATTATATCATAAATGTTTATAATCATTAGATCTTCTTGATGGATAGACCCCTTAGTTATGACATAATGTTCATCTTCCTCTATTGTTACGTCTTGATTTTAAAATCTAGTTAGTCTGATATAAGTATATTAGCATGACAGATGGTTCTTTCTCTCCTACTTTCAAACTACCAATGTCTTTAGATCTAAAATAAGCCTCCTGTAGATAGCATATAGATTGGTCTTTTTTCTTTATCTATTCTGATACTCTATGTCTTTTGATTGGAGCATTTAATCCATTTACATTCAGGGTGATTATTGAAAGATATGACTTTAATGCCATTTTTTTACATGTAAAGTTGGTGTTTCTGTTTATCTGTGAAGTTGGTGAGGGTCTCTGTTCCTCTCTAGTGTTTGTCACTTTTGGTCTCCCCCCCAACTCAAAGCATCCCCCTTAATATTTCTTTCAGGGCTGGTTTAGTGGTCACAAACTCCTTTAGATTTTGTTTGTCCGGAAAATTCTTTATTTCTCTTATTCTGAATGACAGCCTTGCTAGATAAAGTATTCTTTACTGCATATCTTTCCCGTTCAGCACGTTGAATATATCCTGCCACTCCCATCTGGCCTGCCAGGTATCTGTGGACAGATTTGCTGCAAACTTGATATAGCTTCACTTGTAGGTTAAGGACTTTTTTTTCCCTTGCTGCTTGCAGGATTCTTTCCTTTTCTGTGTGTTTTGTGAATTTGACTATGTTATGCCTTGGCAATAGCTGACTTTTGTTGAATTTAATGGGAGTTTTCTGTGCTTCTTGGGTTTTGATGTCTGTGTCCTTCCCCAGATAAGGGAAGTTTTCAGCTATAATTTGCTCACATAAATCTTCTGCCCTTTTTTGACGCTCTTCATCTTCTAGGATTCCTATGATACGAATGTTATTCCATCTTTTTTTTTTTAATTTTTTTTTGTCAACGTTTTTAATTTATTTTTGGGACAGAGAGAGACAGAGCATGAACGGGGGAGGGGCAGAGAGAGAGGGAGACACAGAATCGGAAACAGGCTCCAGGCTCTGAGCCATCAGCCCAGAGCCTGACGCGGGGCTCGAACTCACGGACCGCAAGATCGTGACCTGGCTGAAGTCGGACACTTAACCGACTGCGCCACCCAGGCGCCCCTGTTATTCCATCTTAATAAGTCACTGTGTTCCCTAAGTCTACCCTCGTTCTCTATACCTTTGTTTCTCTCTTCTTTTCAGTCTCATTATTTTTCATAATTTTATCTTCTATATCACTAATTCATTCCTCTGTTTTGTCCATCCTCTCTCTTCTTTCATCTATTCAGGTTTGCATCTTGGTTATAGCATTTTAAATTTTCACCTGACTAGATTTTACCTCTTTTATCTATGCAGTAAGGGATTCTTTTGTGTCTTCTATGATTTTTTCCAAGCCCAGCTAGAATTCTTAGAATTGTTTTAAATTCTAGTTCAGACATCCTACTTATATCTGTGTTGTTTAAATCCCTGCCATCATTTCTTACTGTTCTTTCTTTTGGAGTCAATTCCTCTATGTTGTTATTTTGGAGAAAAAATAATAATAATAAAATAAAAATTTAAAAATAATAAATGAAGTTAGATCCTAGATGTGTTTTGGTCCTCTTGTTAAGAGAAGTTTGATAGAAAAAAGAATAAAAAGATAAAAAATTTTTAAAAATAAAATAAAATAAATTGCTTGTTCTGTATTCAAGAAAAAAAAAAACTAAAACTAAACCAGAAACAAAAAACCAAACAACCAAACCAAAAAAAAAAAAAAAAAAAAAAAAACCAAAGGAAGCTACATCTTGCTTCCCCTACAGCTAAAGCTTTGCAGAATGCTATGATCAGTAGACTTAGTGTATTAGAGGTGTTGAGCTGTTCTTATGGGGGAAGGGCCTGCTGCTCTGATTCTCAGTTGGATTTGCCCTAATGGAGATGTGTCTGGAGGGTGCAAGGCAACAGGGCTCCATTATCCACATGGTGGCTCTGTTTAGTTCACTGAGGTCAATCAGTGCTGGTGGGATAGGGGTGAAAATTGCTTGCCCTCAAAAACAGACACATAGACCAATGGAATAGAATAGAGGCCCCAGAATTAGACCCACAAATGCATGGCCAACTAATCTTTGACAAAGCAGAAAGAGTATCCAATGAAAAAAAGACAGTCTCTTTAAAAAATGGTGCTGGGAGAACTGGACAGCAACATTCAGAAGAATGAAACTAGACCACTTTCTTATGCAATACATAAAAATAAACTCAAAATGGATGAAGGACCTAATGTGAGACAAGAAATCATCAAAACCCTAGAGGAGAAAGTAGGGAAAAACCTCTTTGACCTCAGCTGCAGCAATTTCTTACTCGACACATCCCTAAAGGCAAGGGAATTAAAAGCAAAAATGAACTATTGGGACCTCATCGAGATATAAGCTTCTGCACTGCAAAGGAAACAATCAACAAAACTAAAAGGCAACCTACAGAATGGGAAAAGATATTTGCAAATGACATATTGGATAAAAGGCTAGTATCTAAAATCTATAAAGAGCTCACCAAACTCCACTCCCAAAAAACAAATAATCCAGTGAAGAAGTGGGCAGAAGACATGAATGGACACTTTTCCAAAGAAGACATCCAGATGGCCAACAGACACATGGAAGGATGCTCAACGTCACTCCTCATCAGGGAAATACAAATCAAAACCACACTGAGATACCACCTCACACTGGTCAGAATGGCTAAAGTGAACAAATCAGGAGACTATAGATGCTGGCGAGGTTGTGGAGAAACAGGAACCCTCCTGCACTGTTGGTAAGAATGCAAACTGGTGGAGCAGCTCTGGAAAACTGTGTGGAGGTTCCTCAAAAAGTTAAAAATAGGTCTACCCTATGACCCAGCAATAGCACTGCTAGGAATTTACCCAAGGGATACAGGAGTCCTGATGCATAGGGGCATTTGTACCCCAATGTTTATAGCAGCACTTTCAACAATAGCCAAATTATGGAAAGAGCCTAAATGTCCATCAACTGATGAATGGATAAAGAAGATGTGGTTTATATATACAATGGAATACTATGTGGCAATGAGAAAGAATGAAATCTGGCAATTTACAGCAACATGGATGGAAGGCAGCTATGCTCACCACTATACCACCATAGCCCAATGCTTATAGCAATGTGAATGTAACTGGAGGGTATTATGCTAAGTGAAATAAGTCAGGCAGAGAAAGACAGATACCATATGTTTTCACTCATATGTGGATCCTGAGAAACTTAACAGAAGACCATGGGGGAGGGGAAGGTGGAAAAAAAGTTACAGAGAGGGAAGGAGGCAAACCACAAGAGACTCTTAAATACTGACAACAAACTGAGCGTTGATGGAGGGTGGGGAGAGGGGAAAGTGGCTGATGGGAATGGAGAAGGGCACTTGTTGGGATGAGCACTGCGTGTTGTATGGAAACCAATTTGACAATAAATTATATTTAATTAATAAAAAATAAAATAAAATTCATAAAAGCAAAAAAAAAAAAAAAAACGCTTGCCCTGCTCTCTAGTCTATGGAGCAGGAAATTCATGCCCTCACAGATGAGCAAATGATCACCCCTCCTCTGTCAGCTCCTCTGACAGAACTCCCTCTGTCTTTGGCTTCCATCAGATCCCCACCTTCACTTTGTCCTTGACTGAGATTTCTGCCTGCCTAGGTGGCACAGCATTCCTGTGTTTTATCTCAGGTGCAGCAGTATTTCAAAACCCCACACATGAGAGACCCCCGCAGCTCAGAACCTTCTGGGGGAAGGTCTCACTGCGCTGTGGCCAGTGCCAGTTTATCCCAGAAAACAGCTATGACACTACACAGTGGCAGCAGCTTGGAGTTTTTGGTAAATTGCAATACACAGCTGGTGCCAGGGTTTGCTGTCCTCAGCCGGCATCTTTATTCCTATGGGACAGCTCAATGGCACCTGCATGGTCCTTTGCACTTGGAGAGGCTGTATCACCTCTACCAAATGCACTTCAAGTAGGGGAATGGCTTCTCCTCTCTGCAACACAGGGGATCCTCAGACCTCTCCAACTACTCCTGGGGCTCCACCTTGCTTCTTCACTGGATCAGTGCCAGGCACTGACCTCTGAAACTTCAGACTGTGTGTTCTGCTGTTTATAAAAAACTAGTGGTATTGAAACCCTCTCCTTTTTTCCTGTCAATGGTTTTGGGGGACAGTTTTCTTGTGGAGTCCCCTGCGCATGGTTTCACTTTCTTTTTTTTTTCTCTCTTTCACTCTTTCTCTTTCTCTTTCTCTCTAGCTTACTTCTCTGTGATCAGAGCTCCCTCCCTCCCCACCACAACACCCCTGGCTCTTTTCTCCCACAAATCAATTCTCTGCACTTCCTACCTTTCATGGGTCATTTTTTTCTGTTTGTAGACATGCAGCTCTGTTCTTTAAGACTATTGATCAATTTATTGGATATTCAGAATGATTTGATATTTATTTAGCTGTCGGTGGGAGGAGGCAAGCCTAGGATCACACTACTCATCCACCATCTTAACCCTCTTGCCAAATACCCCTTCATTTCTGACCCTCCAAATCTAGATTACCTTTTTCCACCATAGACCTATTTTGTACACAATAACTTCATGGAATGATAAACAAATTTACAGATTGAGAGCACCATGGAGTTTTTAAAAAGTAAAAAAGACTTACAATAAGATAACTACAAAATCTGCAGATAAAATGTAGCAGAACTCAAAATATTGAAAAAATAAATTACACAGATTGTATACTGAGAATTTTTTTGTTAAGTATTAACAACTAATAGAATTATTTTGTTTTAAAATTTTAAAGTTGATCTACCTGCTTCCCAATTAGGAGTTCACTCAGGATAATAATAACAGCCTGTATTTTCTACACAATCATAGTGAAATACTACTATTTTTATCAAATTAATTTCTCAATTATTTAAATGACAAATTTGCACTGTGCTTAATTAAAATTTAATATAGTATTTAAATATAATGCTAAAATGTGATAATAATTTATAGTGTCTTATCATCATTAACCTTCATATTTTTTAATTATGTAATTTTTCACATTGTGGCATAATTCTTTCATATTACCAAGTTAGCCTGGTAAAATACTTATTTTATTGGAATAATAAACCATTTTAAACGCATAAAAAATTTAAAACATGCAATTGGCTCTTGTTGGATGCTCCCAGTAATTCAATAAATCTAACTTCTGATCTCAAAGTTTATTTCATTTTAATTCATTGTTCAAAAACCTTTAAAAGATAAAAAAATAAAAGTTTTCTCTTTTTAATCAATATTTTGTTTAGCTAATTATGAAACAAATGAAAAATGTCCACACAATTTTTAAAATATGTTTTTAAATTTTTTTGATGTTTATTTATTTTTGGGAGACACAGAGACAGAATGCGAGTGGGTTGGGGTAGAGAGAGAGGGAGGCACAGAACCTGAAGCAGGTTCCAGGCTCTGAGCTGTCAGCACAGAGCTATGGTTTTAAGTCTCCTCCATGTCTTTTCACCCTTGAGAGCACAATTAATTTTGGCATACAATAATATTCCATTGAGTCATTCTACCATAGTTCATCTATTCACCTACCAAATGACATGTTGGTTGCTTCCAAGTTTTGGCAATTATGAAAAAATGTACTTTAAACATTCATGTGCAGTATTTTGTGTCGATATAACTTTAAAAATTTTTTGAGCTAATACTGAGGAGTGCAGGGCTGGATCATATGACAAGAATGTGTTTAGTTTTGTAAGAAGCCTCAAAACTAAATTTCAAGTGGCTGTACCATTTGGCACTCCCACCAGTAGTTGCTCCACATCCTTGCCAGAAGATACATTTTTCATACCTTTGGAAGGATTATCAAATCTAATTTTTGCTGTTTGAAAGACTGCCACTATCTTTATACTACTTGTTACTCTAGTGATAAATATGCATCAGGTTATTTTTTTTTTTAATTTTTAGTTTGGCAACTATCTTCCAACAAAATGAGAACAAATTTTAAAGATTATTCTTTTGTCATAACAAAATATTTCTATGTATAAGAAGTGAAAAAATTGGGACTTGAATTCTTTATCATCCATATTGGAGAATATTTAAAAAACTATTTTCACATATCAATCTTTCAAAATACCATTTAGCATTTTTATACATTAGAGAATCTCCTACAAAGGTAAGTTAAATATAAAAGTAAATGTAAGTAAATGTAAAATATTTACAGAGGAAATCACAATACAATGAAAAGTAATTATAAGATTACAAACTGGCTCTCAATCCTTACATCAAAGACATGCAAGTAAATTCATAAATATATTGACTATTATCTATACACACTGTATGCATACTGTGTATTTATACATAATTACATATAGTATGTGTGTATATGGGAATAGACATGATTACAAATAAAATGTTACACATCTAGACATATAAGATATGATTTTACATGTTAAACATTTATATTGCAAGCTCTCATACTCTTTCTGAATACTGGGGTTTGAAGTGGCTCTTTTGTCAAAGTGTCTTTTGTCACTGATAGAACACATTAGTTTCATTACAAAAGAAAAAAATGAGAAGGTCTGAGAGACAGGAAGATGGTGGCAGAGAAGGAGGACCCTAGAGAAGAGGCCACATGAAAGAAGGTAGAAAGTGTGAAGATGTGGTTTAGGAGAGAAAGAGATCATGGGTACAGTGGAGGGAAGGACCTGTGGTCCCAGAGTAGGGTGAGAGGGAAAGAGAGAAGCACACAATGGAATGTACAAGGAGAGCATTTCCCCAAAGCCTGGAAAAATGCATAATCTCCTACAAACATATAAACTACCAAAACTGAGACAAGAAGAAATAGAAAACTGGAACAAACTAATAATCAGCAAGGAAATTGAATCAGTGTTCAAAAAAACTCCCAAAAATACTGAGCCAAATGGCTTCACATGTGACTTCTACCAAACATTTAAAGAGTAAATAACTATTCTTCTCAAACTATTCCAAGAAATAGAAAAGGAAGGAAAACTTCCACATTTATTCTGTGTGACCAGTGTTACCCTGATACCAAAATAAGATAAATACTCCACTGAAAAAGAAGACAGGCCAATATCCCTGATGAACATGGATGCAAAAATTCCCAATAAAATACTTGCGAACCAAATCCAACAATACATTTAAAAAATTACTCACAAAATCAACTGGGTCTTACTACTGCACTGCAAGGATGGTTCAATATTCACAAATAAGTCAATGTGATGCACCACATTAATAAAAGGATAGGAACCATATGATTCAATAGACACATAAAAAGCATTTGACAAAGTACAAAGTCCATTCATGATAAAAACTCTCGAAAAGTAGGTTTATAGGAAACATAGTTAAACATATAAAGGCCATATATGAAAACCCCACAGGTAATATCATCCTCAATGGGGAAAAACTGAGAGCTTCTCCTCTATGGTCAGGAACAAGTCAGGGATGTCCACTCTCACCACTGTTATTGAACATAGTACTGGATGTCCTATCCACAGCACTCAGACAACAACAAGAAATAAAAGGCATCCAAACTGACAAGGGAGTAGTCAAACTTTAACTACTTGCCAATGAAAACCTGAAAGATTCCAACAAAACTCTGCTAGAACAGATATACAAATTCATTAAAGATGCATGATACAAAATAAAAGTACAGAAATCTGTTGCATTTCTATACACCAATAATGAAGCAGCAGAAAGAGAAATTAAGAAAAAAATCCCATGTAAAATTGTAACCAAAAACAGTAAGATACCTAGGAATAAACCTAACCAAAGAGGTGAAAGCACTGATGAAAGAAATTGATGAGGACACAGCGAAATGGAAAATCATTCCATGATCACGGATTGGAAGAACAAATATTGTTAAAATGTCTATACTACCCAATCTATCTACACATTTAATGCAATCCTTATGAAAATACCAATAGCATTTTTCATAGAACTAGAACAAAAAATCCAAAAATTTATATAGAATGACAAATGATCCCAAATAGCCACAGCAAACTTGAAAAAGAAAAGCAAAGCTGGAGGCATCACAATTCTAGATTTCAAGTTGTATAACAAAGCTGTAGCTATCAGAAGAGTATGGTACTGGCACAAAAATAGGTACATCAATGGAACATAAGAGAAAATTCAGAAATGAACCCACAATTATATGGTCAATTATTCTTCAACAAAGGAGTAAAGAATAGCCAATAGAGAAAAGACAGTCTCTTCAACAAATGGTGCTGGGAAAACTGGACAGCAACATGAAAAACAATGTAACTGAACCACTTTCTTACACCATGCAGCAAAATAAATCCAAAATGTATCAAAGGTCAACTAACTAGAATTTAAATAAACATTTGAAACAAAAGAAGAAATATAAAAATTAAAATATATGTATATTTTAAAAATCTAAAAAAAAAATGATTAAAGACCTAAGCATGAAACCTGAAAACATGAAAATCCTAGAGGAGAATACAGGCTGTACCTTCTTTGATATTGGCCTTAGTAACTTCTTACTAGTTATATCTCCTAAGGCAAGGTAAGCAAAAGCAAAAATAAACTACTAGGACTTCATTTTAAAAAACGCTACTGCACAGCAAAGGAAGTGATCAATAAAACTAAAAGGCAACCAATGAAATATGAGAAGCTATTTGCAAACAAAATATCAGATAGAGGGTTAGTATCTAAAATATATAAAAACTTAAAAACTCAACACCCCAAAAATGAATAATCCAGTGAAGAAAATGGGCAGAAGACATGAATAGACATTTTTCCAAAGAAGACATCCAGATGACCAACAGACACATGAAAAGATGCTCATCATTACTTACCATCAGAGAAATTCAAATCAAATCTACGATGATGATCACATCACACCTGTCAAAATGGCTAAACTCAACAACACAAGAAACAACAGATGTTGGCAAGGATATGGATAAAGGGGAACCTTCTTGCACTGTTGGTGGGAATGTGAACTGTTGCAGCCACTCTAGAAAGTATGGAGCTTTCTCAAAGTGTTAAAAGTAGACCTTCCCTACAATCCAGCAATGATACTCCTAGGTGTTTACCCAAAGAATAGAAAAATACTAATTCAGAGGGATGCATGCACCCTGCTGTTTATAGCAGCCTTATCTACAGTAGCCAAAGTATGGAAACAGCCCAAGTACCCATCAACTGATGAATGGATAAAGTAATTGTGGCAAATATATACAATGGAATATTACTTGGTCATAAAAAATGAAATCTTGCCATTTGAAATTATATGGCTGATGCTAGGGAGTATTATGCTTAGTAAAATAAGTCAGAGAAAGACAAATACTATATGATTTCACTCATATGTGGAATTTAAGAAACAAAACAAATGCACAAAGGGAAAAAAAGAGAAAGAGAGGCAAACCAAGGAAGGACCTCTTAACTATGAGGATAACTGATGGTTACCACAGGGGAGGTGGGTGGGGCAGTTGGTTAAATCTGTGATTGGGATTAAGGAGTATACTTGCTTTGATAAACACCAGCTGTTGTATGGAAACTTTGAATTACTATATTCTATACCTGAAACTAATATTACACTCTATGTTAACTAACTTGAATTTAAATAAAAACTTTAAAAAAAGAAATATAACTGACTTGAATAAAGGAAATATAAATATGTCTTGAGGTATCAGTATCATTTGAACACACAAAGTGTGAAGAGAGAGAATATTTTTCTTTGATAGGCGTATGAATATGGAAATGACAAAATTTATTTCAAAATTTATGGCAAAATCGATACTTAAAAGTACTATATGGCTGCATTATTTCAACCAATGGATCATTTATGGAAGGTTCACTAGAAAAATGAATCACTCACAATATATAGTCCAAAAAGGATGGTACTAAACGTATAAGGACTTAGTAATTCTAATAGATCTACCAAGGAATGGAGTGGTATATGGATTAATTAGTAAAATAATGGAAATTAGGGAATATTTTATAAAATTCAATTGAGATCCTCAATTGACAGTATAGACTAAAAGTAGTTTTTAAATGTTTTAAGTGTGTGGATGGCTGTGTTGAGAAGCATTCTGAGTAGACCTCATAAGGAAAAAAGATACCATGACAGATTAACAATTTCTATAATTTGTATAGAATGGTAAGAGTGTTTCTGGGTTTGATATGTCAAAAGCATGTGTGTGTATATGTGTGTGTGTGTGTGTGTGTGTATATATATATATATATATATATATATATATATGTATATACAATAACTCATACACGTTAATAATAATTCAAATTTAGTAATGTTTCCTACAAAAATAATAAAACCATTGTCAAAGACTTATGTGCAAAAGCATTACAACATTGTTTATAACAGCAAAAATTTGGAAACAGCCTACATTTCTACCAATAATATAATTGTTAAATTACATATATTAATCTGAAATTATGGATCTTATATTGATAATTACATATGTAGTTTTGAGGAAATATAGTGATATAGGAAAGTATTCAAGTATATCTACATCATTTTAAATAAAATGTGGTACATTGTTCAATTAGAAAATCCCCAGGTTTGGTTTTCATGGATATTTTGTTGTCTTCTTTAAGCATTCAAAAGTTTCCAAGTTTTCTATAATGAGAATGTACTTTCTGATCATTAGAAGTAAAAAAGTTAATCAACAAAATTTGTTACAATGATGAAAAATGATCCTGATACCTATAAAATCTCAAAATATGGCACACAATAGGAGACAGATACTTTCACAAAGATTTTTATGTCCAAAACTATAATTTTCCAAATCTCCTTCACATGACAGCATCCTCTCTGCCTCTGTGGTAAAAATGAGAATTGTAAGAACAAGGTAAATTAGCTTCCAATCATGATTATTTTTCTGAAATATTTGTTTCTGATTATGATGTCTGAATCATGGAAGCAGCCCAGAAGGGAATGCCTCCCTTCCTAAACTCACAAGTTAAGGCCTATGCTATCAAACTTCCTGGCAGTTACACATTACATTATCATACAATGTACTAAGAATACCCAAGAATAATATACACTAATAGGGCAAATAATGATAATGAATGAATGAATGAATGAAAGATGATGATGATGATACATAAGAAAACCAGGAATTATTAATGATAGACAATAAAAAACAAACCAAAATAGATCCAATAGACCACAGAGAATATGTGTTGAAGTGATTGTAACAAATAAGTTCAAAGAAACATGGAAGTACATGGAAAACACGAAGCAGACAAAGTATTAAAAAAATCAACCATAGGGGCGCCTGGGTGGCTCAGTTGGTTAAGCGTCCGACTTCAGCTCAGGTCATGATCTCGCGGTCCGTGAGTTCGAGCCCCGCGTCGGGCTCTGGGCTGATGGCTCAGAGCCTGGAGCCTGCTTCCGATTCTGTGTCTCCCTCTCTCTCTGTCCCTTCCCCGTTCATGCTCTGTCTCTGTCTCAAAAATAAATAAAACCTTAAAAAAAAATTAAAAAAAAATCAACCATAGATAATTAACAATAAAAATAACAAGACTTCCAAAATAGGAGAGATAACAGACCTGATACAGTTACAAATTACATCAGGAAATGTAAGAATGGTTCAAGGATATCTCTCAGGAGGCATGAAAGGCAGGGATAAAAATGGGAACTAAAAAAAAAAAGTAAGAGACATAGAGAATGAAATTAACAGTTTTAATACCAGTATATTTAAGGTTCAGTAAGGAAAGAAAAAAATAAAGATAACAGGAGGAGAACTTTTGGAAAAAACAATGATGGCAGTTTCCTGGTAAAATAGTTGTACGGACTGAATGTTTATGTGTCCCTCAAACTCATGTTGAAACTCGTATACCAATGGTGATGATATTTAGAGATAGGCTTTTGGCAGGTAATTAGCTCATGATGGTGAAGCCCTCATGAATGGTTTTATTGGCCTTATAAAAAAAATCAAAGTGCAACCTAACTCTCTTTCTGCCTTGTGAAGACACAAGAAGATGGCAATCTGCAACCGGGAAGACGGCTCTCACCAGACCCTGACCATGCTGGCACCTCAGACTTCCAGGCCCCCAAAATGGGAGAAATGAATTTCTGTTGTTTAAAAGATAGCCAGTTTATGGTGCTTTGTTATAGGAGACTGAACTGACTAAAGCAAATAGCATATTGAACGAATGTATACGGCTCTTCCTCCTAACATTCTGCTAAAATTTTTTAAAAGATATTAAAATTTCAAGGACGTAAGAAAATAAGGATAGCATATAAAACAGCAACACAATTTTGAAAATGGAGAAGCAGATGGATTAGTGGAAATTTAATTAGTTTTGGCATAATGGGTAAAACTGATCATCAGTCTGATGTTCACATTAGAATCCTCAGAAACTAGCATTGCTGGGTACCTGTGGAATTGAATGTTGGGAAGAGTTATATAAATTGAGGATGATCTGGAAAATGGCATGAAAAGAGTAGAGATAAAGAAGGTAAAGCAATTATGAATATATATGCAAACAATTATATAGCCTTAAATAATGGAAAGCAACAACTGAGAAAATATTAAGAGAAATGAATATATCAATATTTATCGTTAAAATTTTAAATTATTTTTCTCAGGAAAAAGGGCACCCTGGGTGGCTCAGTCGGTTGAGCCTCTGACTTCACCTCAGGTCATGATCTCGCAGTCTGTGAGTTCAACCCCACGTCAGGCTCTGTGCTGACAGTTCAGAGCCTGGAGCCTTCTTCAGATTCTGTGTCTCCCTCTCTCTCTGCCCCTCCCCCACTCATTCTCTATCTCTCTTTCTGTCAAAAATAAATAAAACATTAAAAATTTTTTTAATTATTTTTCTCAAACTAATACATATATAGAAAGATAAAGAAGGTTAACATACAATTAATATGTTCAAACCAGTAGATAAATGTTTATTACTTTAATTTACAACAAAGACCTCAATGTTTCCTTTCTTAAATGACAACTATGATAAAAAAGAATTTTTCTCACCACAGTAAAAGCTATCATAAAACAAAAACTCACCTGCATATTTAAAAAATCAGATTTACACAAATAAAGGAACAACAATAAAACCTTTAAACAATCTCTTTAAGATTTCAAACGTTAAAAGAATTCCTGCTGTAACTTCCATTTGCTCTAAAAGTGGAGGTCCTGGCCAATGCAAGAAATAAAAAACAGAATTATAAGAATTAAAAGATAAAAAGGGGAGCCTGGGTGGCTCAGTTGGTTAAACGTAGGACTTTTGATCTCAGCTCAGGTCTTGATCTCAGTGTCATGAGTTCAAGTCCCATGTTGAGCTCCATGCTGGGTGTGAAGCCTACTTAAAAAAAAGTGTAGAAGATAAAGAAAAAATCCTTTTTTATTCTCAGATAATGTGATTATGTAGAAAAATTGAACAAAATAAATGGGCAAGCTTTGGGGACTAACAAAAGAGTTTAGCACAGCTGCCCCATATCAAATCACCTTCTATTCCACATCTACACTAAGACAAGAAACTTTCATGCACTTAAAATACCTATTATAGAATTTATATCAAACAATAGGTACACATAAATACTTTTTATGGAAGAGAATTTAAAAGGAAAAATAAAAGTTCCAAAAATAGAGGCTCTCCATAACATATATTACAGCAATCTACAAAGTCATAAAATACAAAACAAAACAATGTGGTATTGGTGCATGAATGCCCAGGTAGAGCAATAATATACAATAGGAAGCTCAAAAGCACTGTTTTATATACATATAGGAAATTAATATATTATAAATGGGCCATTACAAAGAGTGTGGAAATGTTACAGTATTTGTTAATTGGTTTTGGAAGTAAGTTGGGTCAATATGTAGAGAAAAAAATTATTTTACTTCTAACTCTTACCTTCACTTAAAAGTGCACTTTAAATGGATTAAAGATCTGAATATGAAGAGTAGAAATATTAAACCAATATACTAAATTGAAGGAATTACTATGTGACCTTTGGATGGGAATGAACCTCTTAAATAATATTCCAAGAAAGAGAAAATAGTCAAAATTTTGATGAACCTGTTTAAATGTGTCAAAAATTAGAGATTTTTTCAACAAAGTGTGTTATATGCAGAGTTTACAGATGTATAACAAACTGAAAAATAGAAAATAAATATCTAAAACTGAAAGGTGATAAATACATAAGCTATAAAAATGACAGAACATCTAATATAAAATGGGCATAAACAAATAAGTAGTTAACTCACAAATGGAAAATCCTAAAAGACTTACAACTAACTAAAAGTGCAATCAAATCTTACTGACAATTAGAAAAAATGCAAATTAAAATGGCAAAGAGGGATGACTTATAGCTATCAGCTCTCAAAACTCCAAAAGACAGCTAATGCTAAATTTTGGTAGAATGTGTTGAAATAGGAACCTATGTGTTCTTCAGGAAGAAGTGCAAAATATTAGAGATAATCAGGAGAGCATCTTTTAAAGTACTTAGTTGAGTATGCACACACTCCATGTCTGGGATGATTTTATAGTTTTTCACACAAACTGTGTCACTTCATAACTATCCTAGGATAATTGACATAAATGGATTATTCTGGATAAAGTGGGATACATGGTCATCCAACACATTACATCAATCCCTTCCTAAATATACCCAAGATAAATTAAAGCATAAGTCAATATGGGGGCACATTATTTGCATGTTCATTACTGTATTGATTGCAGTAATAGAGTATTATGAAAATTATGTGTCCATTTACAGGGAAAGAGAAACTTAAATGGGGGATGCACACTATTCAGTGGTTAGGTACAGTGAAATAAGTGTATATTCAGCAACATTAAATATTATTGAGTGAAGCAATAAACCTATATATTCACCTTAGGATATATGACTATTGAAATATATGTATATATGCTGTCTATGGGTGGGATGTGGACTAGAAAGTTAAATGGTAGTATAAATCAAGAGTGGATGGAGAATAGTCAACACACAATAAGACACAATTAATTAAGACACAATTAATTAAGACTTAATTAAGTTGAACTAATGAATATCATTAATTCAATCAAACATAAATAATCTTTAAATAAAAACGTTTTCTTTTTCCTCATGGTAGTAGTATAATTAAAACTGAACATGTCCATCTACTTTTTACATGTAACTTTGTTATTCTGTACATAACATGTAACATTGAAATGGATCATCTACCTTTATAGCTGCTCTGTTAAGAATAACAGTGTTTGAGGATACCTAGTTGAAACATTATTGTGATCATCTTTGGCTCCTAAGTCACCTCTGTGTTTTTATTGACAAATTGAAGAGCACTTTTATTTCCTTGGCCACTTCAGGGAGAAAAGACAGTGACAGCAAAAAATAATCCTAAAAGCATGAAAGATTTTGACTCATTGGGGTTTTCAATCTTCTGTTGTCGATAGAGGTAACAAGTGAGCAAGCTCTTTTCACATGGATACTTTTGATGCAAAGCTAGTCAGAGAAGAATGTTAAATTGAAATTAACAGTTAACAAATATTAGAAAAATTAATTTAACATTATATTAACAAAATTTATCTATGAAATTCTTGGTAGGTATTGTATGGCATCAAATGCAAATAAAGAATATACTGGGTTTGGAAGAAGGCCAAGTTCAAAACTCTGGTGAAGGTTACACACACATGAATACACATTTACACATTCAGAGAAATTACCAGATGATTTTCATAACCCTCACTTGGTTGCAGTGATTGTTTTTCAATAAAATGAGTAGGCTTTTGATGTCATGGAGACAAGGCCTATATAAAGGAGACACTAAGGTGTTTGGATTTGGCAGACAATGAACCAAGCAATAGAATTGACTTTGCAAAAGGAAACTGATGAAACAAATTTGTTTCATCTATCCCTTTTCCATTTGCTTTCCCCCCATTCCATAGTGACACAAAAATCATTAAAATTGCTGATTTAACAACTCTTGTTAGGTTTTACTTTTGCCCTGTTTTAAATAAATCAACTGCAGATTTACTTGTTAGAAAAACTGCTTTATTATACTACTCTGTCCTGGCAAATGTGCCTTTTGTTTTCTTTAAGGAAGGACCCAAGACTTAAGGACATGCTCACAGATAATGAGCACACCTTTGAATTCTAACATCTGAAAGACATTAGTTTTTACTTCATCCTAGTTAGAGTTCTTCAGAAACAATTAAAAGATTATATATTTCTGCTGAATGCCTACTTTTTTTTCTTTTCTTTCTTTTGGATCTTAGTTTCACAGTTGACTAAGCATATATTTCACTTCTTTACAAAACATCATCTTCTTTCCTTGCATGCTGTCTTTTATTTTTATCTTGTTTTATTTACTTCTTTATTCATAATCCAACCTCCATTCCTTTCCATTCATGGGCAGTCACTTCCCCAATGAACAGACCTGAGGTCTTGAAAACCAAGTCTCAGAAACAAAATAGTGCTTATCATTTGTAGTTTTTTACCTCATTCAGAATCATGACTGGTGAACCCATGTCTTGGCAATACTTACACATTTGATTTTACCATTTATCTGGAGTCATTGTGGCATTCATGTTCTGACCATTTATTTGTTCTGGCTTCTTCTGTAACTTTTATTTTTTTTCCCAGTATATGAAATTTATTGTCAAATTGGTTTCCATACAACAACCAGTGCTCATCACAAAAGGTGCCCTCCTCAATACCCATCACCACCCTCCCCTCCCTCCCACCCCCCATCAACCCTCAGTTTGTTCTCAGTTTTGAAGAGTCACTTATGCTTTGGCTCTCTCCCACTCTAACCTCTTTTTTTTTTCCTTCCCCACCCCCATGGGTTTCTGTTAAGTTTCTCAGGATCCACATAAGAGTGTAAACATATGCTACCCGTCTTTCTCTGTATGGCTTATTTCACTTAGCATCACACTCTCCAGTTCCATCCACGTTGCTACAAAGGGCAATATTTCATTCTTTCTCATTGCCACGTAGTATCCATTGTGTATATAAGCTACAATTCCTTTACCATTCATCAGTTGATGGACATTTAGGCTCTTTCCATAATTTGGCTATTGTTGAGAGTGCTGCTATAAACACTGGGGTACAAGTGCCCCTATGCATCAGACCTCCTGTATCCCTTGGGTAAATTCCTAGCAGTGCTACTGCTGGGTCATAGGGTAGGTCTATTTTTAATTTTTTGAGGAACCTCCACACTGTTTTCCAGAGTGGCTGCACCAGTTTGCATTCCCACCGACAGTGCAAGAGGGTTCCCATTTTTCGACATCCTCGCCAGCATCTATAGTCTCCTGATTTGTTCATTTTGGCCACTTTGACTGGCATGAGGTGGTATCTGAGTGTGGTTTTGATTTGTATTTCCCTGATGAGGAGCGACGTTGAGCATCTTTTCATGTGCCCATTGGCCATCCGGATGTCTTCTTTAGAGAAGTGTCTATTCATGTTTTCTGCCCATTTCTTCACTGGGTTATTTGTTTTTTGGGTGTGGAGTTTGGTGAGCTCTTTATAGATTTTGGATACTAGCCCTTTGTCTGATATGTCATTTGCAAATATCTTTTCCCATTCCATTGTTTGCCTTTTAGTTTTGTTGGTTGTTTCCTTTGCTGTGCAGAAGCTTTTAATCTTCATAAGGTCCCAGTAGTTCATTTTTGCTTTTAATTCCCTTGCCTTTGGGGATATGTCAAGTAAGAAATTGCTGCGGCTGAGGTCAGAGAGGTCTTTTCCTGCTTTCTCCTCTAGGGTTTTGATGGTTTCCTGTCACATTCGGTCCTTTATCCATTTTGAGTTTATTTTTGTGAATGGTGTGAGAAAGTGGTCTAGTTTCAATCTTCTGCATGTTGCTGTCCAGTTCTCCCAGCACCATTTGTTATAGAGGCTGTCTTTTTTTCCCTTGGAAGTTCTTTCCTGCTTTGTCAAAGATGAGTTGGCCATACGTTTGTGGGTCTAGTTCTGGGGTTTCTATTCTATTCCATTGGTCTATGTGTCTGTTTTTGTGCCAATACCATGTGGTCTTGATGATTACAGCTTTGTAGTAGAGGCTAAAGTCTGGGATTGTGATGCCTCCTGCTTTGGTCTTCTTCTTCAGAATTACTTTGGCTATTCGGGGCCTTTTGTGGTTCCATATGAAATTTAGCATTGCTTGTTCTCGCTTCGAGAAGAATGCTGGTGCAATTTTGATTGGGATTGCATTGAATGTGTAGATAGCTTTGGGTAATATTGACATTTTGACAATATTTATTCTTCCAATCCATGAAGAATGGATTGTTTTTCCATTTCTTTATATTCCAAAAACGGAATGTTTTTCCATTTCTTTATATCTTCTTCAACTTCCTTCATAAGCTTTCTATAGTTTTCAGCATACAGATCTTGTACATCTTTGGTTAGATTTATCCCTAGGTATTTTATGCTTCTTGGTGCAATTGTGAATGGGATCAGTTTCTTTATTTGTCTTTCTGTTGCTTCATTATTAGTGTATAAGAATGCAACTGATTTCTGTACATTGATTTTGTATCCTGCAACTTTGCTAAATTCATGTATCAGTTCTAGCAGACTTTTGGTGGAGTCTATCAGATTTTCCATGTATAATATGATGTCATCTGCAAAAAGCAAAACCTTGACTTCATCTTTGCCAATTTTGATGCCTTTGATTTCCTTTTGTTGTCTGATTGCTGATGCTAGAACTTCCAGCACTATGTTAAACAACAGCGGTGAGAGTGGGCATCCCTGTCGTGTTCCTGATCTCAGGGAAAAAGCTCTCAGTTTTTCCCCATTGAGGATGATGTAATCTGTGGGCTTTTCATCAGTGGCCTTGATGATGTTTAAGTACGTTCCTTCTATCCCGACTTTCTCAAGGGTTTTTATTAAGAAAGGGTGCTGGATTTTGTCAAATGCCTTTTCTGCATTGATTGACAGGATCATATGGTTCTTATCTTTTCTTTTATTAATGTGATGTATCACGTTGATTGATTTGCAAATGTTGAACCAGCCCTGCATCCCAGGAATGAATCCCACTTGATCATGGTGAATAATTCTTTTTATAAGCTGTTGCATTCGATTTGCTAGTATCTTATTGAGAATTTTTGCATCCATATTCATCAGGGATATTGGCCTGTAGTTCTCTTTTTTTACTGGGTCTCTGTCTGGTTTAGGAATCAAAGTAATACTGGCTTCATAGAATGAGTCTGGAAGTTTTCCTTCCCTTTTTATTTTTTGGAATAGCTTGAGAAGGATAGGTATTATCTCTGCTTTAAAGGTCTAGTAGAACTCCTCAGGGAAGCCATCTGGTCCTGGACTCTTATTTGTTGGGAGATTTTTGATAACTGATTCACTTTCTTCCATGGCTATGGGTCTGTTCAAGCTTTCTATTTCCTCCTGATTGAGTTTTAAGTGTGTGGATGTTTAGGAATTTGTCCATTTCTTCCAGGTTGTCCAGTTTGTTGGCATATAATTTTCCATAGTATCCCTGATAATTGCTTGTATCTGTGAGAGATTGATTGTAATAATTCCATTTTCATTCATGATTTTATCTTTTGGGTCATCTCCCTTTTCTTTTTGAGAAGCCTAGCTAGAGGTTTATCAATTTTGTTTATTTTTTCAAAAAACCAACTCTTGGTTTTGTTGATCTGCTCTACACTTTTTTTAGATTCTATATTGTTTATTTCTGCTCTGATCTTTATTATTTCTCTTCTTCTGCTGGGTTTAGGCTATCTTTGCTGTTCTGCTTCTATTTCCTTTAGGTGTGCTGTTAGATTTTGTATTTGGGATTTTTCTTGTTTCTTGAGATAGGCCTGGATTGCAGTCTATTTTCCTCTGAGGACTGCCTTCGTTGCATCCCAAAGGGTTTGGATTGTTGTATTTTCACTTTCATTTGTTTCCATATATTTTTAAATTTCTTCTCTAATTGCCTGGTTGACCCATTCATTCTTTAGTAGGGTGTTTTTAACCTCCATGCTTTTGGAGGTTTTCCAGACGTTTTCCTGTGGTTGATTTCAAGTTTCATAGCATTGTGGTCTGAAAGTATGCATGGTATAATTTCAATTCTTGTATACTTAGGAAGGGCTGTTTTGTGACCCAGTATGTAATCTATCTTGGAGAATGTTCCCTGTGCACTCGAGAAGAAAGTATATTCTGTTGCTTTGGGATGCAGAGTTCTAAATATATCTGTCAAGTCCATCTGATCCAATGTATCATTCAGGGCCCTGTTTCTTTATTGACCGTGTGTCTAGATGATCTATCCATTTCCGTAAGTGGAGTGTTAAAGTCCCCTGCAGTTACCACATTCTTATCAATAAGGTTGCTTATGTTTGTGAGTAATTGTTTTATATATTTGGGGGCTCCCATATTTGGCACATAGACATTATAATTGTTAGCCTTTCCTAATGGATAGACCCTGTAATTATTATATAATGCCCTTCTTCTTCTCTTGTTACAGCGTTTAACTTAAAGTCTAGTTTGTCTGATATAAGTATGGCTACTCCATCTTTCTTTTGACTTCCAGTAGCATGATATGATAGAGAGTTCTCCATCCCCTCACTTTCTATATGAAGGTATCCTCAGGTCTAAAATGAGTCTCTTGTAGACAGCAAATAGATGGGTCTTGTTTTTTTATACATTCTGATACCCTATGTCTTTTGATTGGTGCATTTAGTCCATTTACATTCAGTGTTATCATAGAAAGATGGGTTTAGAGTCATCGTGATGTCTGTAGATTTCATGCTTGTAGTGATGTCTCTGGTACTTTGTCTCACAGGATCCCCCTTAGGATCTCTTGTACGGCTGGTTTAGTGGTGATGAATTCCTTCAGTTTTTGTTTGTTTGGGAAGACCTTTATGTCTCCTTCTATTCTAAATGACAGACTTGCTGGATAAAGGATTCTCAGTTGCATATTTTTTCTGTTCATCACATTGAAGATATCCTGCCATTCCTTTCTGGCCTGCCAAGTTTCAGTAGAGAGATCGGTCACGAGTCTTATAGGTCTCCCTTTATATATTAGAGCATGTTTATACCTTGCTGCTTTCAGAATTTTCTCTTTATCCTTGTATTTTGCCAGTTTCACTATGATATGTCATGCAGAAGTTTGATTCAAGTTACGTCTGAAGGGAGTTCTCTGTGCCTCTTGGACTTCAGTTCCTTTTTCCTTCCCCAGATGAGGGAAGTTCTCAGCTATTATTTCTTCAAGTACACCTTCAGCACCTTTCCCTCTCTCTTCCTCCTCTGGAATACCAATTATGCGTATATTATTTCTCTTTAGTGCATCACTTAGTTCTCTAATTTTCCCCTCATACTCCTGGATTATTTTATCTCTCTTTTTCTCAGCTTCCTCTTTTTCCATAATTTTATCTTCTAGTTCACCTATTCTCTCCTCTGCCTCTTCAGTCCGAGCCGTGGTCATCTCCATTTTATTTTGCAGCTCGTTTATAGCATTTTTTAGTTCCTCCTGACTGTTCCTTAGTCCCTTGATCTCTGTAGCAATAGATTCTCTGCTGTCCTCTATACTCTTTCCAAGCCCAGTGATTAATTGTATGAGTATTATTCTAAATTCACTTTCTGTTATATTGTTTAAATCCTTTTTGATCAATTCGTTAGCTGTTGTTATTTCCTGGAGATTCTTTTGAGGGGAATTCTTCCGTTTCATCATTTTGGAAAGAACTGCAGGGCACTTCCCCTGTGCTTTCTTGACCAACTCTCGTTGGTGGGCGGGGCCACATTCAGACCTGATGTCTGCCCCCAGCCCACCGCTGGGGCCACAGTCAGACTAGGGTGTACCTTCTCTTCCCCTCTCCTAGAGGCTGGATTCACTGTGGGGTGGTGTGGCCCGTCTGGGCTACTTGCACACTGCTAGGTTTGTGGTGCCGGGGATCTGTTGTATTAGTTGGGGTGGATCGGCAAGGTGCACAGGGGCAGGAGGGGCAGGCTCAGCTCGCTGTTCCTTTGGTGATCTGCTTCAGGAGGGGACCTGCGGCACCAGGAGGGAGTCAGACCCATCACCGGAGGGATGGATCCGCAGAAGCACAGCGTTGGTTGTTTGTGCGGTGCAAGCAAGTTCCCTGGCAGGAACTGGTTCCCTTTGGGATTTTGGCTGGGGGATGGGCGAGGGAGATGGAGATGGCACTGGCGGGCGCCTTTGTTACCCGCCAAACTGAGCTCTGTCGTTCGGGGCTAAACAACTCTCCCTCCCATTGTCCTCCAGCCCTCCCGCTCTCCGAGCAGAGCTGTTAGCTTATAACCTTCCAGAAATCAAGTCCTGCTTGCTGTCAGAACACACTCCATCAGGCCCCTCCGCTTTTGCCAGCCAGTCTCAGGGGCTCTGCTTGGCCGGTGGGCTGCCCCTCCACCCCGGCTCCCTCCCGCCAGTCCGTGGAGCGCTCACCGCCTCTCCGCCCTTCCCACCCTCTTCCGTGGGCCCCTTGTCTGCACTTGGCTCCAAAGAATCAGTTCTGCTAGTCTTCTGGAAGTTTTGTGGGTTATTCAGGCCGGTGTAGGTGGAATCTAAGTGATCAGCAGGACGTGGTGACCCCAGCGTCCTCCTACACTGCCATCTTCCCCCCTGGGTTGGTTTTAGTGGAATTCTGTAACTTTTATTTTTAATGTTTATTTATTTAATTTGAGAGAGACAGAAAGAGAGAGAACACACAGATGGGGGAGGGACACAGACAGAGGGGGACAGAGAATCCCAAGCAGTCTCTGGGCTGTCAGCACAGAGCCTAATGCAGGGCTTGAACTCACGACCATGAGATCATGACTTGAGCCAAACTCAAGAGTTGGACACTGAACCCACTGAGACACCCAGGTACCCCTCATCTATTACTTTTATATCCAGCTAGTTACATCACTTACTTTGATAAATCTTCTAAAAATACAAGGTAGTATAAAATATCTATAATTAAACACACACACACACACACACACACACACACACACACACAGTCACCCTAACTTGTATGCATTGCTTTTAGTCTTCTGAAGACTTCTTTTTTTCACTAAAAACTCTGGGTTCTCTTACATAATGCATATGATATCTATCACAAATGCTTCTAAATGTTTTTTTACCTTTTTAATTTTAATTTAATTGTAAAGTCACAGGAGGTTGCAAATGGTCCCATGTATCTTCAACCCAGTTTCCTCTAATGCTTACATCTTACATAACTATTATACAAAATCAAAACCAGGAAATTAATGGTGGTAAAATGTGTGTCTATAGTTCTATCCCATGTTGTTGGATGTGTTGATTTGTACAACTACCGCCAAAATCAAGGTACAAAACTATTGTATCACCACAAGGATCTACCTCATTTTATCCCTTTACAGACATACCCACCACTCTACCCTCCACCGTTCCTAACTTCTGACAGCCACTGATCTGTTTTCCATCTTGATAATTTTGTTATTTCTAGAATGTTATATATAAATCATATAGTATGTGACCTTTTGAGGTTGCCTTTTTTCATGCATCCTAACACCCAACTTGTTATGTATCCAATGTTCATTTGTTTTTAATTTTTTTTAAGTCTTATTCATTTATTTTGAGAGAGAGAGAGAGAGAATGAGCAGGGGAGGGTCAGAAAGAGGGAGAGAGAGAGAATGCCAACCAGAATCTGCACTGAGCCCGGTGCTCTGATGCACAGAGCCCAATGTGGGGCTCGAACTCATGAACTGTGAGATCATGACGTGAGCCAAAACCAAGACTCAGACACTTAACCAACTGAGCCATCCAGGTACCCTCTGTTCATTTACTTTTATAGCCAAGTAGTATTCCATGATATGGATAAATCGTAGTTTGTTAACCATTTACTTTTTGTAGAACGTTTTCATTGTTTCTAAATTTTGGTCATCACAAATAAGCTGACATGAACAGTCATGTACAGGTTTTTTTGTGATTATAAATTTTCATTCCTGTGGGATAAATGCTTAGGAGTGATATTGCTGGGTGATATGATTAATGTATATTCCAAACTAAGAATAATGTATTTTCCTTAGGTTCATCCCATTATTTCTTTATGTGTTTCTGTTATGTATTTCTTCATCTTATTACCCAAGGGTGAGCTATGCAAGCCAAATAATTTAACATGGGCCCATGAAAAATAACAAAATATAAAACAAAAAGAGGTTGGCCATAAGGATTTGAAAACAAAAGTCCCATTATTTTTCTCAGATTTAGGATCATCCATAATTATGTCTTCTAAATTGAGAAAGCTGGGCTCCAGTCTCAGCTCTCCCCCTAGTTCTTTGATTGGCTATCTTGATAGTTTATCTTACACTTAGCTGATATACCATAATACTATATATTTATCTTATGTATACATGGGCTTGGAGAACTACCCCTGAGTTTGTAATGACCCCCTCGTCCCTGGATTATGCCCTATAGAACCAGTCTAGTTTCTAAACCTTGGTTCTGTCTTTCATAAATGATTTCCTCCCCTCCTTCCAGATTTGGCATTACTTCTGTTACTTTGGCTTCTAAAATTAAGCTCATGCTCAAAACTTTGGCTTGACCCACTCCTAAATTTCTATTCCTGATTCAAGCTAACTCAGAAAGGCATCCTAAGTTAGTCTCTCAAAGATAGTTCCAGGGCCATGAATCAGGACCCAGAAAGTTAACAGAGGGTCAGATCTTGCATCACCTCAAGCAGTTTAGGTAATATCTGTGACTTCAATATCCTCATCTGTATGTGGTCTTTTCAGTTAATGTTAACCTAGTATTTTGCATTACAAATTACCAAAAGACTTAAGCTTGTGTTATTATTTCTATTCATACTTCTCATTCCATTCTTAGATCAGGTTGGGTTCTTTGATTTTGTGAACAAAAAAATAATTCTGCTTGGTACCAAGTAGAATTAATTCAGTAGGTTTTTCTGGATTTTTTTTCCCATGCATTTCCCTTATCCAATCTCTCTCTTCTGGAAGGATCCTGGTCAGCCCTTAGAGTCTAACATTTCTCTAAAGTTGTCTCATTAAGCTTCTTCTTGCAATGGCATGCAAGCATTAATCATTATGCTTGTTTAAGCTCTGTGCAGCTAGAGTGCCTTTCTAAATTCTAAATTTTCAATCAATTCTGTTTTTTCTTCACCAGCATTACATGTCCACCTAGTGACATGGGGTTACATATGCATTCCAAACTTGCATTGTCTTCTTTAGGAAGCCATTACAGGAAAAATCTTATCTGAGTGATAAAACAGGATTTATAAAGGGGATTATTCTTTTTATGTAATGCTCAATAAAAATATTGTTGTAGATCATTAATTATCCAGAATTCAGGAGAAACTAAACTGAGTGTTTCTTGTGCACCCTTTCTCAAAAAGTTGTAGTCAGACAGTGGTTATGACTAACATCATCTTGGAGCTTTCTTCAATCTTGTGTTCATGCCTGGATTAGCATGACTTGAACAGCTGGGATTGGAAAAGTTGGGAAAACTCAGCTATCTTTATCTTTGTATGATTTCTCCTAATCTGTGTTGCATGGAGGTTTAATGGTAGCTGATTTGTTCAGGGTTTCCAAGGCATGAAGGGAAGGAGGAAGGGAGGGAAGAAAGGATTGAGAGGAAAAGAGAGAGAGAGAAAGAGAGGAGATACTTTTACGACCTAGCCTTGCAAGTCATGTACCACCATTTTTGCCAAATTCTGTTGATCAATGCAATTATAATAGTCAGCCTATATTCATGGGGAGAAAATCATTCCACCTCTTGATGGAGGAGTGTCAACTTCAAATTTTAAGAAGAGCATATAGGATAAGATGCTTATCATTACAGCCATATTTGAAAACTATCATTTGCCAATAATGTAGCATTTGAACTAGGTCTTATAGGATGATGTAGAGGTGATTTCCTAAAGTTATTTCTGGATTTATGTCACCTTTCATTCCAAGGAAAGGAAGGAAATATGTGGGAGTATTTCCTATATGATATTGATGATGGGTAAAATGAAAGTCAGAGTAAATATGTTTATTTTAACATGTTGACTGTAGAATGTTTAACTAGATTTTCTTTGAAATAAGTTCCGTACTTGAAACCCATGGGTTCTGAGGCCATTGTATCCGGTAAAAATCTCAGTTGCAAGCCTTCTTTACTGTACGCATTGTATAAACTCTTCATACCAGTTTCTTCATGACCATATAGTACTACTTTGAAGATCAAATAAGATACCATAGCAAAATGTATAGTGCTATGACTAGCCCATAGAAATAAATCAATAAATATTAGCTAGTTATTAGTGTTATTTCTCTACTGAAATATGTCTGACATAAATAACCTATCTCAGACTCTAGGAACTTTCTGTTTATAAATTTATAACAATAAAGCTATAAACCAAATTACGAACTTTACAAACATGACAAAAAGTTAAACAAGGGATTCACATACTGGTGTAAATACTTTAAGAATAGTAGTCTGTAATGACAAAATACTTTGTAGCATCGTCACCTCAGATTTTTCAAGAAGTGGAAATTCAATATGATGAATGTAATATGTAATTTCCATTTTTATTTCTCAGCTTTAGATTACACTGTTTACCTGATTTAGTTTTCTCTGGAAAATGAGTTCATGGAATATGGTAAAAATCTCAGAGTTATATCAGAATAAAATCCTGGTCAGGTTTTGTTCAGAGGTGGATTAATGTTTGAGACTATGAACACTAAAAGGCTATCATTTGCCAACTGCTCTCACTCCTTTCAGCCAGCATTCCTCTATGAGGTATTTAAAAAGTAAACCATAAGATAAATTTGCAAGTATCCAAAAATGTCTAACCTTTAAATGTGTGACTAAATTGGAACTTTAAAATATGTCAACTGCCATATAATATCCTAATGTTTTATTATTTTGAGGGTACCTCTGTTTTGTAGATGTCCTCACATGTGCTTAGCCCATTGATTATCCAAGAAAAATCTATTTTATTTGTGCACAGATAACATATTCAATTTCACTTATTAGTCATTTATACTATTAGTGTTTCAATGATAGTTTGTTAAATTTGCACCATAAGCAAAGTTTTCCAATTTCAGAGACCATAATAAACAGAACCTGCTTTCTTGTGTTATAGATTTAAGGCAAATAAATATATATATATGTATATATACATACATTTATTTATTTATATGTATATATTTATATCCATATATTTATATATTTATTACCTATCACTTCCATTACTTATTTCTTTTATATTTTATAATAGGAACAGTGCATGCAGAGGATAGCAAAGAAATATGTGAGGTTTTTTAAATTTTTATTTTTATTTCACAAAAGAGAAAAGTAAATAAATTGCAGGAAGGCAGGAATGCTGAGCTCTTAAGTCAAGCAGGCTCAAGGGAAAGCAAACTGTAATAAATAGTGAACAGACTTCTCTGTTTACTCTACGGAAAGTGAAACACCTAAAAGAGCCAGTCTGATGTCTACCCGTATAGCTAAAATTTAACTGGAGTACCTACAGCATTAATGCAGCACTCAGAACCCAAACAAAGTGAGCTTCACAAGTCACTCTTGGGCCAGAATAGTAAACAGATGTGAAAAACCAGGCTTATATGGAGGTTCCTCAAAACATTAAAAATAGATACACCATATGATCCAGCAATTCCACTGTTGTGAATATACCCAAAGGAAATGAAAACAGCTTTTTGATGAGATACCAGCACTCCCATGTTTATTGCAACATTATTTACAGTAGCCAAGATGTGGAAACAATCCAAATGCTCATCAACAGTATGGATACAAAAGATGTGGTACCTATACATAATGGAATATTGTTCAGCCATGAGAAAGGAGGACATCCTCCCATTTGCAACAACATGGATGGAACTTGAGAATGTTAAGCTATGCAAGATAAGTCAGACAGAGAAAGACAAGGACTGTATGATATTACTTATATGCGGAATCTAAAAAATTTGTTATTATTAAACCCGTAAAAAAAATAGGGAGTAAATGGTGGTTACTAGGGGAAGGTGGTGGATAAAAGTGATGGTGTTTAAGGGTACAAACTTGTAACAAGTAGTAAATAAGCCATAGAGATCTAATGCACAGTATATTGAATATAGAGAACAATATTTTTGCTATAATTATGTGATATAAATATTCCTGTGTTGGCATTCATAATACATAAAAGTATCAAAATAATACACTGTACACCTTTAGCTTCACAATGTTACAAGGCAAATTTATTCAACAAAAATCAGTCTCATGTACAAAAGTGTCTTAGTAATAATAAAAAAAGGAAGAAGATTTAGAGGTTGAGGTATAAAATGATTATCAGAAACCTGACAAAAATCAGCATCCAGGTAATTCTGAGGAATCTTCTGTAAGCAGAACTTTATTCTTTGAAATGAGGAACCAGTAATTTCTAGAATAGCTTTCATCAGGATAAAAAATATATATAGGAGTAAGAATGAATCACATTTTTTTCTTTTTGCACTTACATGCAAATGCAATTTCCATATACAGATTTTTCTCACTCTGATTTTTGCTGTGTATGATGTCCTGTTTGTGTGTTATCCTTTTGTCCCGATCACACTTACAATTAGCAGCCACGTTAACTTAGACTGATGCTTAAAATGATTTTGGTTGATTTATTTAAAAGATTGAAAGAAGTGTATGGACACTTCTGGGAAAAAAATGGATGCAAACATAATTAGTTTCAAACAAGCTTGAAAAACAATTATAAGCCTCCATACTTGGCTAAATGTAATAGATACAGATAGATACATAGTACACAGAAAACATATACATTATAAATAAATACATATTGTACACAGAATTGGAATAAGTATGTTGTATTACCAACTAAAGATATGGTACAAAAAGGGTAGTTAATGTATTAATGTATACACTTTTTTTTTATAAAAAGTCCTCAGAATATTTTGTGTGCATGGTTTCTGTAGTACTTATGACAACTATTGCGTTAACTCCACCCATAAGTCAAGTTAGAGATATAGAAACAGAGAAACAATTAAAGTGGAAAATAAAAATGAATGGATCCCCTATCTTTTATCTCAAGTTGGCTCTTCCCAAGTAGTAACTGTGGATGTTTGATCCTTCAGGAATGATTCCATGTTCGAATCATATGGAGATTAATTATTTAAACTTGTGCCTTAAATGCTATAAAATCTAAAATACAACCTTGGTCAGTATATACCCGAGAATTGTTTGAAAGTAGTTATGGTGATGACAAACTACAAAGTAAACCCAGTTCACTCGTATGCTCTGGAGGCTCACTCTTTTTGCTTAGCTTTATTAAGATACAGTTGCCATATAGCATTGTTTAAGGTTCAACGTAGTGATTTTATATATGTATGTATTGCAATGTGATTACCACAATAAGTAAATACGTTCATTGCCTCATATACTAACATTTTTTGTGTGTGATGAGAACTTTTAAGATCTACTCTCTTAGCAGCTTTTAATATACACTACAGTATTGCTAGCATTATGCTAAGTGAGATAAGGCAGACAAACAAAGACAAATACTATATAATCTCAGTTACATGCAGAATCTTTAAAAAAAAAAATGAACTCAGAAACAGAACAAATCAGTGGTTCCCAGAGTCAGGGAGTGAGAAGTGAGTGAGGGAAAATGAATGAAGGTGGTCAAAAGGAGGCTCACTGTTTGGGAATGAGGTTGATACGTTAATTTCATTGCTGCTTCTCATATAGTATGTAGATTGTGGAGCAATATGGACACTATCATAGAGAAACAAGTTGAGACCTAAAGTTATAAGATTCTCAGTTTGATATTAGTTATTGTGTCTCAGCTCTCTGGAAAGCTAAACTCTTATGAAGCATTGCTTGGTCATCTTCACAGTGATTCTCAAACTTCAGTGTGCATCAGAATCTCCTGGAGAGCTTGTTAAAACACATATTCCTAGGCCTCACCCTCAGACATTCTTATTAAGCAGATGTGTGGCTATGGAGAATTAGCCATTCGAATAAATTCCTGGGTGATGCTGATGCAGCTGGCAACTCTTTGGAACCACTGCTTTAGATTAATGCATTTCACAAACAATTTTCTGAGGTCCTCAGGTTGAAAAGAACAATCATCAAAATATCAACCTTCCACTTTCTCCATTTTGACCTTTTGTATGTTTTCATTATAAGGAAAAAAGTTCATTATAAGGAAAAGACTTCTGCATTCTTATACCAAATCTTCCAATCCTGCAATTCCTCCCTGCCTATTCTCCTTAAAACACCCCATGAACAACAAACAAATGATAGGGGAGATAAGATAGTACATTTCTTACCAGGCCAGTTGGCTGATTTTTATGCAATACCTCTAGTTAACTGTAAGATTTGCTTGCAGAAACTTGCAGAAAGATTCGCTTGCACATTATGAAGAATCAGTATGCTAATGCTAATAGTTTTCTTTTTCTTTTCTTCACAGAGTGCATTTTCGGCCTATGATTCATTTTTATACTTTTGTATGAATTACAGACATGTACCATTTAAATCAAAGTGGAAAAAAGAATACTATTCAACTAACATTCAGGAAAAAGCTAAACTGGACATACAAATAAAACTGTACACAAAATAATGTATTATAAAAGGTAATAAGTAAATCATTCACTGTCGTTTCTTGGTTATCACTTTGTTTTTGAGTTCCAACCACTTCTGGCCATGGTTGATTTTGCCTTCAGTTTCTCACTACTTCCATCTGCTCAAACATGGTGGCCAAAATTAGCCAGCTCAAACAATATTTTAACACACCACTGCCTGAAGTAACTCTCTTTTGTTTATCTTCTCAAATCCAAACCCCTGTAACATAATATTTACCCACACACAGGTCAAAATAACCAGCAAAACACTGATGAGTAAAGACATGACCTTTTCTAACGATCAAAGCTCATCTTAATCAAAATTCTTTCAAAAAGAATGTGAAAGATGGAGTGAAAAAAGGACAGGAAACATGGGTTATGGTTCATATTACCAAGAAGGAAACCTGCAAGAAATAGGACTGAATACTTTTTTCAAGTAAATTTTTAAATTTTTTTGAAAGATGGGAATAACCCACAATCCTCCTGAAAGCAGTAGAGAGAACTTCCTTCCTCAAATAGAAACAGTAACAGTGACTATAGTGTGCCTATTTAGCACTCTAATAAAGATTAGCACCTATTTTGAGGCTCAGGATTTATATTTTAATCTAAAAAATTTAACTCTGTTTATAATCTGCCTTCCTGTACAATTATATAATCATATAGTTGGAAATGATACTATTTAATATTCAATCAGTGGATCCTTGGTAGGCGACCATCCAGGTTCTGCTTGAATACAAGTGACAAGGTAATTACTGTTTTATTATCTCCAAAAAACCTATTTCATTGTTGAACAGCTTGAACTGTTTGACTGTCATTATAGAAACTGTATTTTATGTTTCTGACAACTGATCAATTTAATTATCTATAATATTTTAGTCTACAGAGATTGTTCTGCAGATTTAAACTGATATCGTAGTTAAATAGCATTTCCCAATGGTCAAAAATATTTTCATAAAAGTATATCAAATTTATGTAAACATGTTTGATAATGATGTCAGGTTCAAAGACATTAGCATTTGGGGAGGCCTTAGGGAGAAAGGCTTTTGATTTCTCAAAGGGAAGTTCTTTGGGCACCTTTAAAATGCAATTCTGAGGGGCGTCTGGGTGGCTCAGTCGGTTAAGCGTGTGACTTCCGCTCAGGTCACAATCTCACGTTCCGTGAGTTTGAGCCCCGCGTCGGGCTCTGGGCTGATGGCTCACATCCTGGAACCTGCTTCCGGTTCTGTGTCTCCCTCTCTCTCTGCCCCTCCCCCGTTCATGCTCTGTCTCTCTCTGTCTCAAAATAAATAAATGTTAAAAAAAAAATTTAAAAAAAAATGCAATTCTGAGAAGCAAAGCAACGTTTTTTGCATTCTGTTGGATAAAGTAATTAGTTTTACATCTTAACCCATGCACCAGCATTTACCTGCTCCAGAGAGTACTACACAAAACAAACTTGTTCAAAGAGGTAGCCATTTTACAAATGAAATTCAAACTGTTCTGTGCAGCCTAAAGTGCCCCAGCACAGTCACAAAGTAAATAGAAAATTAATTTTATGAAATAATTGCAAATTTTATGTGTAGTTATAGTTTTAACACAATTGAACTCACTAAGGCATTTATTTAAGCAATTTGTTTTATGAACGAGAGCATATTTAGCTTTCTTTCTATATACACACACACAAACACACATTCAGTATATTTTTTATATATGCATACATACTTAAATGTGTATATATTATATATTCATATGCATTATATATAAATATATACATTCAGAATAATTTAAAATATAGTATTATATTGAACTATTGGCTATAGTTTCCATAATTATTTTTGAAGAATTTTTTGTGCTGCTCAAGCAGCATATAGGTTTACATGTAAATTCATGTAAATGACCATTAATTTTTATTGGTAAAAATAAATAAAAATTATATTAGAGAATAATTATGAAGAAACATTAATAAAATACGTTCCTAATTTCACTTAATTATATTGTTTTAAAAATTGATTTTCCATCCTTTATTACTATGTCACAATCCCTTCCCAGACACTTTAAAGAAATCAATAGATGTAAATAAAAAGAAAGGAAAACAGCAAGCAAAATACACTTTAAGCATCTATTTTTATATAATATTTTGTAAGTCACCACAAATATATACATTTTTTCTCCAATACTGTTTATATAAAAAACAAATAAATTGTATTTTAGATCAGTTATTTGAACATTTCCCACCTATACCCATTCAAGAGTCATTTATTTCTAAAGCTTCTCTTAGTATGTGAACCAATAGAGGTGAAATATAGTGAATATTGACACTTTTCTTTGAAAGAGGTTTATTTACATTTTTAGATATGACTTTACATCAATATAAATTTGCTTTCAATAACAGATATTATCTGTTTTAGGTAACACATAACACATATGTATGTATATATGCTTACTAATTAACATCATCTTAAACTACTAAGAGAATAAATAAAATGTTTAGACATGCCTTGCATAGGTTAAATTTATTCATTACATTGTAAATGCATGATAAATTTAATACAGTTTGTAGGTATATCAAAATTTTGCTTAAGCAAAATATTTAAAAATATTTGCCCCTCACCAAAATAATAAAATTTTATCATAATATGGGCTTTGATCAGCTTGATGGATTGCTTAGAATAAGACTTGCTTGTTTCCCAACAGAAAAGCACAATCTCAACTTCCCAAGAAAAATGAATCTCTGGAGAATTGGCATTAAATCATGTGGTTTGGCTTATCTCAACTTTGATGGATGTCCTATTGCTATGTTCCCGTAAGTAGAAGAATTAAAATTAAATGGCTATACCGGATGTTTTAAGGTTATCATGACATTAAATACTCACTACTGGCATTAAAAAAAAAAGGATTCAGTTGCATTTTGAAATAGAGTGATGCAAACTGACAAGAAATGAAATAAATAAAATAAGGCAATCTATCATAACACATCACTTCTAATATTCTTTAAGATATTTTAAGGTTTTTAAAGTCACCCAAAGAGAAGATTCTGCAAAAACTTGCCTGTTGAAAGATTAGTGTCTTAGTCCCTATGTTTAATGAAGGTATCTTATGTAACAGTGCTTAAAAAAACAGTTGCTGACTACCTAGGAAATAAAAAGCCTCTGGGGAAATTATAATTCTAATGTTGACTAATTTCTGTGGGATTCTCACTTCCAACATTTTAAAAATATCTATAAAGGAAACACAAGCCCACCTTATTTTAGAAGAATTTTGATAAAGAAATTAATCTGTAGCAAAAATTAGTATTATCATTTGGATGAATATACTGAAATGAGAAAATAAATTGTTAAAATTTTTGCTTTCTTTAGGATCATAACTGGTTGTGTGTGTGTGTGTGTGTGTGTGTGTGTGTGTGTGTGTGTGACAGAGATGAACTTCAAGGGCTTGAAGCCATGGAGAATAAGTTTATTTTATTGTTTTAGTGATTTGTACTAGAAGAAAACACAATTTATCATTTTATGGCTACTCTGATTTTTTTCAATATTCTTTTTTTTAATGTTTGTTTTATTTTTGAGAGAGAGATAGAGAGAGCACACGAAAGTGGGGAGTGGGCAGAGAGAGAGGGGGAGAAAGGATCCTGAGCAGGCTGTGCGCTGACAGCAGAGAGCCGATGTGGGGCTCAAACTCACAAACTGTGAGATCCTGACCTGAGCCAAAGTCGGACACTCAACCGACTGAGCCACCACCCAGGCTCCCCTAAATATTTTCTTTACATTTTCTTTTCTCTTCTTTTTAAATTTTATTTATTTAGTTTGAGAGACAGGGAGAGTGACAGCGCAAGCAGGAGAGGGGCAGAAAGAGAGAGGGAGATAGAGAATCCCAAGCGGGTTTCCCCGCTGTCAGCAAAACCGGATTCAGTGCTTGATCTGAGGAACCATGAGATGACCTGAGCCAAAATCAAGAGTCAGATGCTTAACCAACGGAACCACCCATGTGCCCCTCTTTTTTTTTTTATTTAAATTCAAGTTAGTTAAAATATAGTGTAGTATTGGTTTCAGGAGTAGAATTTAGTGATTCATCACTTACATGTAATACCCAGTGCTCATCCCAATGGGGGCCCTCCTTAATGCCCATCACATATTCTGCCCATCCTCCCCACCTCCCCTCCAGCAACCCTCAATTTGTTCTCTGTATTTAAGAGTCTCTTATGCCTTTTTTTTTGCCTTATTTTTTAATATTATTAAAGAAGTATTTTTTCTTTTTAGAATTATTATTTAGAAGTATTTATTCTTTTTAGAATTATTTCAAATTTACTTAAAAATAAAATGAATAGAGCATATTCAATTCAGAGCACACTATCAAATATAGTATTTTCGTATATTTAAAATTATCTGAATTAATATAAAATAAAATATTTTCCATACAGAAAGTAAAATATTTCCCCTATAAAAATAAATTATCCTACATGCTACAGTACTTTGTATGTAGTCATTACCAAATAAATATTTGTAATAAAAGAAGAAAAGCATTTGAATTCTATTTTGACAAACTTGATAGAGACCAAAGAGTTTATTTTTCTCAAGCTGTAGGATAGGTGTAAGAAACTACACTAATCATTCATACCCAAACAGTAGAAAGAGTTCACTAGCTAAAACTGTGTCACATCTGTTTGTCACTAAGAAATTGAGCAGAATCACATGAGAAAATGAATTACCCAGGAAATGGGCTAGTCCTAATTGAAGTGGGGGTAAAGCCACAAGAAACACACATCATCATTATATTTTGCACTGGAGGGGATAAGATCAACTTATAGTGTTTGATTTTAAACTGGTCTACATGGAACTCTAAGAATGTATAGACTTCACTCAAGAGCTGTGATTATTACCAAGGCTCAGTTAGATGCCCTCATTCTCTATATTTTCAACAAGAAAAAGCTTCCAGTTTATTGACTTTAAAAGTTGATGAGACTGAAGAAAAAATGGCTAAAATAAACTTGAAAGACAAGGAACTAGGGCACCTAGCTGGCTCAGTTGGTACAGATTGTGAGTCTTGATCTTGGGGTGGTAGGTTTGAGCCCCATGTTGGGTGTAGAGAGTACTTAAAAATAAAATCTTTTTAAAAAAAGGAACTTAATATAAATAGAGACACAAGTTTATATGAGCATAATTTTGCTATACAATTTTCTAGGACAATGATTGTTATATATATACATATATATATATATATATACACATATATAATACATATATATACTGAAATATATTATATATATGTATTATATATGTGTGTGTGTGTGTATATATATATATATATATATATATATATATATTAATAGACCAAGTTAGCCTAGAATCCACTAGTGCCACACAGAAGTCCTGGAGGGCTTGAACAGTATGTAAAATAATAAAAGAAGTGTTAAAAATTTGGAGGAATAGCTGTCTCTCATGTTCAAGCTGCTGTGGTCCCCCCTCCACATGATTTGCCCTAACCTTTATTAGCTATCTACTTAATGGCAAGAAGGCCATTAATGGTAGGTAGCTCCATTGTGTCCTTGTCACACTTGACCATGAAAATCTTTTTTTGGATCCACCCATGTTTGGTATCCAAATCAAGGTCATCCTCCCATTGTCACATTAGAGACCTGGCCACATCCTATGTTGTTGTGTGTAAGCTGAGCATAGGCTCCTTTCACCACAGTCCCCTTCCTGTGTATATCATAGAAGCCACATACAAGCTTGAGCTCTTCAACTTCTTAAACTCAAAACTTTAATGTCCTCCTCTGCCTTAGGGCTGAAACAGTTTTCTCATAATAATTCTAAAACATAAACTCTATTCACTGGTTGTCAGAAGGAGTGGGAATAGGGAGCTTTAAGGAAAGTTCCAATTTCTAAAGATTTCCTTTCTCCTTTTCACTGTGTACATAGAAAGCAGATTTGCTTTGTTTTCCCATGGTGAATACAGAGCAACTAATATGAAGCAAGACAGAGATCCTTGTCTCATTCTCCCTGCATATACACTCACTTATTTTTCATGGTAGTTATGTTATATAACTTCTCTACAAATGCTGAATTAGTGAATATTGAACCATTGCTTCTAGGCAAAATACAGAGTTTGGTTCCTGCAATCCTCTGCTCACAACATTTTCATCAACTAATCAATAAATAACCTTGTTTTATGTGTGCTTCTGTGTGTTTATATTAGATAAGACACCTTATCTAATATCTATGGTTGATTCATTAAAATTGAACTCACAGTAACCATCTCTATACCTCAGCTTGAACAAACTTTATCTAACATACTTATTTTAACTGTAAGGCACATCACAGCTTTCTTGCACTTAGTAACACTAGACAACTCTTTAACATTATGCTTGGGGGCCATTTTAAACAATATAACCAACAAAAAAAAGCACAAAATAAGGAAAGGTGACACTGAATAGACTGTAGTAAGGACACTTATTTACAGTATGAGAACTAAAATAAGGCAGAGTATGACCTTGTTCAATCACAGCTGGGAAGATGCACACTGACCGATTAAAAATTTTCTCTGCACATGTCCACAAAGGACTGTGAAATCTGCAAGTATTGATTTTGGGGTTACACATAAATTTTAGTGAGCGGGCACATTTTCAAATATGAATTCGTATAATTAATATATGCACATTGACAGTTAATCCTCATTATTATATGCAACATATAATTATTATATAAGTGTAGGTTATCGCAACTATGTGAATTGCTTTGACTTTATCACCAGAATAAGCAGGAATAATTAAGCCAAGGGTAATATATATGTTAATATATAATACTATATATTATATATATTGATAGATTATATATATATATATATATATATATATATATATTTGGGTATAGATAGGGAACATAATTTTATAGGTCATACTAAAAAACTAATTTAAACTCAAAATGGATTGAAGTATCATTTATTCAAAGGAGTAATGACAATAGAAAAATCAAGGCACATGAGTGCTGACAATCAAAATTATAGCAAAGTGTTGGAATATTGCTATTATTAATGGTAAAGGTGCTATTTGAACTTTGAGTCACATGGAAGGTAGAAAAATTAACCTGAAGATCCACCAAATATAAATTTAAAATTAGTAAGTAGTTCATGTTATATTTTGACATAAGCCAAAACTACTTATTCATTTATACACTTATTTATCTTAGTGATACAAAATGCCACAGTTTCTAAGAGCTGTTGATTATATTTGAGATACAATTCCGTGGAAAGAAATTTTCCAAATTTAATGAGAAAATACAAATAAAAGAGAAAATCTTTTCTACAATGGTTTTTAATAGTTTTGGGGAAGGGTTAATGTAATGATTTACATAATAGTTTCATAATTTGATATCACCATGCTTGCACTCTGCCAGAATTCAGCATTCTGTCCCATAGCAGAATGAGACAGGCAGATTCACAGACATATTCTATGGAATAGGACAGGTCCTGGGTCAGGGAGCCCAGTGCAAATTTGGCAATGAAAATTCAGTCTTCCTAAAACGGATCTCTCCTGACAGATGCATGGAGTACAGTGATAGTTATTCTGATGTTTCAACTCTCAGAACTTTGGTAGACAGGCCATTGACTTTGCATGGTCTACTGGGACCCCAAAAAGAGTATGGCATGCTTTCTGTACACTAAGGCAATCAAGACAATAGGTAATTTCAAAACCTGTACTTGAAGCAAGTACTAAAGCACACTGAGTACTGAAGGTCATCAGAAACAGATAATCAGGATCAATCCAAAGCAAAATTGCCTGATTTTAAGCCAAAGCAAAATCACCTCCTAATTCAGATACAGCTGATACATTTGAGAATGATATTTGAACATATAAATACCATGTATACAATTTTTCTGATAGGAATGAAAGGAAGGGTTTTGAGGAAAAAATGTTCCAATAAATAATTCCTATGCCAACCATTTTTACTCCTGAATGTGATGCAGGAGATTGAGCAGTGATTTGTAGGCTTTGGATGTGTGTACGACATTTGGATGTCAGGTCTTTGCACTTCAGGGAGAAACTGAATTGTATTTGACTCATTCCCCTTTTCTATGGAGTTTTCTTTTTTTTTATGTTTATTTATTTATTTTGAGAAAGAGAGAGAAAGAACAGGAGAGGGGTAGAGAGAAAGGAGAAAGGGAATTCCAAGCAGACTCCATGCTGTCAGCGTGGAACCTGACATGGGGCTCCATCTCATGAACCTGGAGATCATGACCTGAGCCAAAATCAAGAGTCAGACACTCAATTGACTGAGCCACCAGGTGTCCCTCTCTGAAGTTTTCTATATCCACTTATCTATATAATGAAAGTAGACTATTGTAATGTTAAATACTAGGCAACCTAAAATCTTGGTTAAATGAATATTTCCAAAATTAATTTTCTAGGCTTCTAATGCTGTATCTCAGCAAAAGCAGAAAAACAGTGCATATGTAAAGTCATAGCATAGTAAGTTCCTGTGGAGTAGAAGTTCCTATGGAGTTAGGTCCTGTGAACCTAAACATCTTTGTACATTAGAGGTAAATATTGTTGAGAATTTTTTAAAAAGTAGTACTCTGTTGATGAAGTGAGAGAAATACGATACTTTTATAAATTTTACCATAGTAATAATTTAAGCACTTCTATACAAAACCAAATGTTCTAACACTTTATTAGAGTGATCATGATTTCTTGATAAATATCCAACTCCATCCTGAGGACCTCTTATTTTAAACAATTAAACATATATTCCCCAGTTTTAGGGTTTTTTACTATGATGTCAAAGCATCCTCATGTAAAGCTTTCTTGCCAGCCTGCTGTACCTTTTACTTGCTTGAGATAGCCGCCCTTCAGCACACACTAAAGTATTTTATTTATAATTTGTAAATCCCCTCATGGACTGTGAAAATGAAAGCCTTTGTTAATGCTATAAATGTGAGACTTGGATTCCAAAGAGGGGGAATATATATAAAGCTATTTAATCTCAAACCACTCTATCAGTTTATTTTTTCGTATTATTTTTTGTTATTAGTCATAGCACTGAAAATGAAAGTGAATGAATTTCAATATTTCAAACATGTTATTTTTGTGTTAAATATCTGATAATCAAATTTAATTACCTTAAAATATTGTAATAGGGTGTCAACTTAAAAAATTTAGAACTTCTGTCAATATCTTTTAGGATTGGAGAAATGTTTACAGTGAATTTACGCGGTTTTGTTGAATTTGGTCTCATTGTTTCAAGTAAGAAAAATAAAGAAAGATACCATTGATTATTCAAATTTATAGAAAGCATAAAATATCTTATTATTAGCTTAAATTAAGCATTTAGGAAATAGCATTTGATTCTTAACATACTTTAAGAGATGTTCAAATCTTTGAAAATATTCCATAAGATTTAGAGAGTGAAAGCCAGTTTTTGATCGAAAACAATGAACATGACACTAACTGGTCTATAAAAATATAGTTTTGACCTTGGGTTTGGTGATGAGTTTTTAGATATACCACCAAAAGCTAGATCTATGAAAGAAAAAGATTTAAAAGTTGGACTTCGTTAATATTGAAAACTTCCATTCTTCAAAAGACACTGTGAAGAGAATGAAAAGAGAGCTCCAAACTAGGAGAAAATGTTTGCAAATAATATATCTAAGAAAGTACTTTTATCAAGAATATACAATGAACAAGTACTTAAAACTAAACAAGAAAATAAATTACCCAATTAAAAAATGGGGGAAAGATCTTAACAGACACCTCACAAAGATACACAGATGGAACATAAACATATGAAAAGATGCTCAACATTATATGTCCTTAAGGAATTGCTAACTAAAACAACAGCAAGCTACCTCAATGCACTTACTAGAATGGCTGAAGTCAAAAACACTGACAACACCAAAGCTGGCAAAGATGTAGAGCAACAGAAACTCATTCGCTGTTGGTGGGAATGCAAAACATCATAGCTACTTTGGATGGAAGTTTGAGAATTTTTTACACGACTAAATTTACTATACAATCCAGCAGTAACAGTCCTTGCTCTTTACCCAAATGAGTTAAAAATTTGTGTCCACACAAAAACCTTCACATAAATGCTTAAAGCAGCTTTATTTATATTTGCCAACATTTGAAAGCAACAAAGATCTCCTTCAATCGAATGGATTAAAAAAACTTGTGATACATCTATACAGTGGCATATTGTTCAGTGATAAAAAGAAATGAGCTATCAAGCCATTAAAAGACAAAAGAAGAGGGGGCGCCTGGGTGGCGCAGTCGGTTAAGCGTCCGACTTCAGCCAGGTCACGATCTCGCGGTCCGTGAGTTCGAGCCCCGCGTCAGGCTCTGGGCTGATGGCTCGGAGCCTGGAGCCTGTTTCCGATTCTGTGTCTCCCTCTCTCTCTGCCCCTCCCCCATTCATGCTCTGTCTCTCTCTGTCCCAAAAATAAATAAAAAACGTTGAAAAAAAAATTAAAAAAAAAAAAGACAAAAGAAGAACATTGAATGCATATTGCTAAGTGAAAGAAGCCACTCTGAAAAGGCTACACAGTGTGTGATTCCAATGTGACATGCTGGGAAAGGCAAAACTATAGAGACAGTAAAAATATGTCTGGTTGCTATGGGATAGGGGAAGGAGGGAGGGATAAATAGGTGGAACACTGGATTTTTCGAGCACTGAATATATTCTTTATGGCACACTAATGGTGGACATATGCCATTACACAAAGGGTGAACCCTAATGTAAACTATAGAATTTAGTTAATACAAATATATGACTACTTGTTCATTAATTTTAACAAATGCACCAGAGCATGACAAGATGTGAATAATATGGGAAACTGTGTTGAAGGGAGGTGGCATTAAATGGAAACTCTGTACTTTAGGCTTAATATTTCTGTAAACCTAAAACTACTAAAAAACTTTACGTATATAAATTATCTATACCTAAATATACATAAACTGGTCAATTTTACTTTTTTATTATATATATTATAAATTGTTTTGAGATTATTTAATTTCTTTAATTCTAAAGCTCTTCATAAATGGACATAGAAGAAAATATTGTGGATATTGCACTACCTTTTCTTCTGCTTTTTTTGATTATAGAAAATTCTAATTCATTTTCATTTTTTTCCTCACTCAATTTTGACTTCTCTATCTTCACTTTCAGCATAAAGCATATCACTTGGTTCCTTCTGTGTAACAAGGTTTTTATTCTTTTTCTTTTTTCTTTTTCTTTTTTTTTTTTTGCAACAATGCTCCATTTTCAAGAAACAACTCCTTGGCTAAATTGTTATTATTAATTTATTCATTACTCACTCATTTAAAATTCATTTAAAACTCTCTCTATCTCTCTGTCTCTCTCTCTCTGTGTCTCTCTCTTTGTCTCTCTCTGCGTCTCTGTCTCTGTCTCTGTCTCTCTCTCTCTGTCTCTCTCTCTCTCTGTCTCTTTACATATATATATGTATATATATATATATATATATATATATATATATATACATATATATACATATATATATAGCTATTTGGTTTCTCTCTCTCTATGTTTCTATGACAGAGAGAAAATGAACAATTACCACTACCCGTGGGCCAGTGACTATGCTTGGCACTGGTAATAATGATAAAAAAAAAAAAAAAAAAAAAGTCACTCCTTTGAAGAAAGATGTGATGTCTCGGATGGAAATACATACATAAACTACTACAGATAACTTTTTTCATTTATTCAGTAATGCATCAGAATTTGACTACTGAGTGCTTATGAAATGTCAGAAACTACTCTGAATTCTAAACATTAGATCTGAAAAACAAATATAAAAAATAAATAAATATGACCCTGTCAGGGTTAAGTGCCATGAAGAACATAAAACTAACTGATAAAGCTTCAAATTGTCCATGGTTGAACAATTGATATTGGGCAATACTTCTGACTTTAAACAATTATAAAACTGGTCAAAATATATGAGGCAAAAATTTTCCAGCTTGGGTACAATGGTGAGATTTACAATCTTTATGGCTTTCTAGTGCAGGGCAGTTTTCAAACTGTGGTGAGGGAAGGTGGTGCTCAAGCTGAACACAGTGTCACATTCAACTTTGATGAGAGAGATCAGAGTTCATGACTGTATGGCCTGCTGATATTTATGTGTCAGATGCTAGAAAATAGAACCCCAGAGAACAAGCTCCAGAAATGTGCATAAAAATCCATTCTAATCATTGGCAAAAATAATCTGAGCTAGACTTGCAAACTGTGTGACTCCATGAAACCTAGACATGAACAATTATTAGAAAATCATGAAATTAATGGTAATACAGCACCATTCACTAAATAACACAGTACTAGAAGGCATAGAAGTTCTGACATACTGGGTTATAGAGAACATAATGACACTAGCAGTATTCAATGATTGCTTTAGAAAAACCAGGCCTTAGGAGTTGGATTACTAAAGCCCTAGAGAAACAGTTACACTAGACATCCTCTAATAAAGTTTAAAAGCAATCATTAAAAGCTTCAAACTGATCCACTGGTAAATTAACTGATTGCCAGAATAAGTCCTGGTAATCTCCTACAGAAGAAAGCAAAATACAGACTCTTAACATACAAAATCTAAAATACATAGAATAATATAAAAATTAATAGGTATGCAAAGAAATGACCCATTTCAAAAATAATAGCCAAAATAAAGAAAATTTGAGATGAGGCAAGATTTCGATTATCACACTGGACCTTAAAATAGCTATTATAAATAAGAACACATATTTTTAATAGTAATTAAAAATTTTTTAACATTTATTCATTTTTTAATAAAGCAGGGGAGGAGCAGAGAGAAGAGACACAGAATCCCAAGCAGGCTCCAGGCTGTGCTGTCAGCACAGAGCCCAGTGCAGGGCTCGAACTCATGAACCATGAGATCATGACCCGAGCTGAAGTTGGATGCTCAACCAACTGAGCCACACAGGCGCCATTTTAATAGTAATTTTTAAATTTGAATTCTAGGGTAGTTAACATACAGTGCTTTTTTAGTTTCATATGTACAATATAATGAATCAACAGTTCCATGTGTTAATTACTAATCATCAAGATAAGTGTACCCTTTATTTTTATTTTTTCTCTTGAAATTTTTATTTAAATTCTAGTTAGTTAACATACAGGGAAAATTTGGCTTCAGGAGTAGAATTCACTGATTCATCACTTACATATAACACCCAGTGCTCATCATAAGTGCCCTCCTTAATACCCATCACCCATCTAGCCCACCTACCACCCACCTCCTTCCGTCAACCATAACTTTGTTCTCATAACAAACATGAGTCTCTTATGGTTTGTTTCCCTCTCTCTTTTCCTCCCCTCCCAAATGTTCCTCTGTTTTGTTTTTATTTTAATTCCACATGTGAGTGAAATTACATATTTGTCATTCTCCAACTGACTTATTTTAGTTAGCATAATATATTCTACATCCATTCATGTCACTGCAACTGGCAACATTTCATTCTTTTTGATGGCTGAGTAATATTCCACTTTACATATACCACATCTTCTTTATCCATTCATCAGTTGGTAGACATTTGGGCTTTCTCCATAGTTTGGCTATTGGTGATAATGCTAAAATAAACATTGGGGTGGATGCACACCTTTGCATCTGTATTTCTGTATCCTTTGGGTAAATACCTAGTAGTGCAATTGCTGGATCATAGGGTAGTTCTATTTTTCACATTTTGAGGAATGTCCATACTCTTCTCCAGAGGGGCTGCACTAGTTTGCATTTCCACCAACAGTGCAAGAGGGTTCCTCTTTCTCTGCATCTGCGCCAACACCTGTTGTTGCTTGTGTTGTTCATTTTAGCCATTCTGACAGATATGAAGTGGTATCTCATCATGGTTTTGATTTATATTTCCCTGATGATGAGTTATGTTGAGGATCTTTTCATGTGTCTATTTTCCATGTAGATGTGTTCTTTGGAAAAGTGCCTATTAATGTCTTCTGCTCATTTCTTAACTGGGTTTTTTGTGGGGAGGGTGTTGAGCTCAATAAATTCTTTATAAATTTTGTATATTAACCCTTTATCACATACGTTGTTTGCAAACATCTTCTCCCACTCCATAGGTTGACTTTTAGTTTTATTTATTGTTTCTCTCACTGTGCAGAAGTTTTTTCATCTTGTTGAATTCCCAATAGTTCATGTATGCTTTTGTTTCCCTTGCCTCCAGTGACATGTCTACTAAGATGTTGCGATGGCCAATGTCAAAGAGATCACTGACTATGTTCTCCTATAGGATTTGGATGGTTTCTTGTATCACATTTAGGTCTTTCATCCAGTTTTATTTTGTTTTTGTGTATGGTGTAAGAAAGTGGTCCTGTTTTATTCTTTTCCATGTTGCTGTAGTTTTTCTAACACCATTTGTTGATGAGACTTTTTTCCATTGGATATTCTTTCCTGCTTTGTTGAAGTTGAGATGACCATGTAGTTGTGGATCCATTTCTCAGTTTTATACTCTGTTCCATTGATCCATGTGTCTGTTTTTGTGCCAGTAACATACTGTTTTGACACTACACCTTTATAGTATAACTTGAAATCTAAAATTGTTATCCCTTCAGTATTTATTTTCCTTTTCAGGATTACTTTAGCTATTTGGGGTCTTTTGTGGTTCCATACAAATTTTAGGATTGCTTGTTCTAGGTCTGTGAAAATGCTGGTGGCATTTTGATAGAGATTGCATAAAACGTGTAGATTGCTTTGGGTAGTATAGACATTTTAACAATGTTTTCCCTTCCAATCCGTGAGCATGGAATGCTTTTTCATTTCTTTGTGTCCTCTTCAATTTCGTTCGTCAGTGTTTTATAGTTTTCAGAGTGCAGATCTTTTACCTCTTTGGTTAGGTTTATTCCTAGGTATCTTATTATATTTTTTTAATATGAAATTTATTGTCAGGTTGGTTTCCACACAACACCCAGTGATCATCTCAACAGGTGCCCTCCTCAACATCCCTCACCCACCCTCCTCTCCCTCCCCCCCCAACAACTCTCAGTTTATTCTCAGTTTTTAAGAATCTCTTATGTTTTGGCTCCCTCCCTCTCTAACCTTTTTTTTCCCTTCCCCTCCCCCATGGGTTTCTGTTAAGTTTCTTAGGTTCCACATAGGAGTGAAAACATGGTATCTGTCTTTCTCTATATGACTTATTTCACGTAGCATAACACTCTCCAGTTCCATCCACATTGCTACAAAAGGCCATACTTCATTCTTTCTCATTGCCACATGGTATTTCATTGTGTATATAAACCACAACTTATTTATCCATTCATCACTTGATGGACATTTAGGCTCTTTCCATAATTTGGCTATTGTTGAAAGTGCTGCTATAAATATTGGGGTACAAGTGCCCCTATGCATCAGCACTCCTGTATCCCTTGGGTAAATTCCTAGCAGTGTTATTGATGGGTCACAGGGTAGATATATTTTTAATTTTTGGAGGAACCTCCACACTGTTTTCCAGAGCGGCTCCACCAGTTTGCATTCCCACCAACTGCACAAGAGGGTTCTCGTTTTTCCACATCCTCGCCAGCGTCTATAGTCTCCTGATTTGTTCATTTTAGCCACTCTGACTGATGTGAGGTGGTGTCTGAGTGTGGTTTTGATTTGTATTTCCCTGATGAGGAGTGACGTTGAGCATCTTCTAATGTGCCTGTTGGCCATCTGGATGTCTTCTTTAGAGAAGTGTCTATTCATCTCTTCTGCCCACGACTTCACTGGATTATTTATTTTTTTGGGTGTGGAGTTTGGTGAGTACTTTTTAGATTTTGGATACTAGCCCTTTGTCCGATATGTCATTTGCAAATATCTTTTCCCATTCCTTCGGTGGCCTTTTAGTTCTGTTGACTGTTTCCTTTGCAGTGCAGAAGCTTTTTATCTTCATGAGGTCCCAATAGTTCATTTTCACTTTTAATTCCCTTGCCCTTGGGGATGTGTCAAGTAAGAAATTGCTGCAGCTGAGGTCAGAGAGGTTTTTGCCTGCTTTCTCCTCTAGGGTTTTGATGGTTTCCTGTCTCACATTCAGGTCCTTTTATTTTATCCATTTTGAGTTTATTTTTGTGAATGATGTAAGAAAGCGGTCTAGTTTCATTCTTCTGCATGTTGCTGTCCAGCTCTCCCAGCACCATTTGTTAAAGAGACTGTCTTTTTTCCATTGGATATTCTTTCCTGCTTTGTCAAAGATGAGTTGGCCACATTTTTGTGGCTCTAATTCTGGGGTTTCTCTTCTATTCCGTTGGTCTATGTGTCTGTTTTTGTGCCAATACCATGCTGTCTTGATGATGACAGCTTTGTAGTAGAGGCTAAATTCTGGAATTGTGATGCCTCCCACTTTGGTCTTCTTCTTCAAAATTACTTTGGCTATTGGGGTCTTTTTTGGTTCCATACAAATTTTAGGATTGCTTGTTCTAGCTTCGAGAAGAATGCTGGTGCAATTTTGATTGGGATTGCATTGAATGTGTAGATAGCTTTGGGTAGTATTGACATTTTGACAATATTTATTCTTCCAATCCATGAGCACAGAATGTTTTTCCATTTATTTATATCTTCTTCAATTTTCATCATAAGCTTTCTGTAGTTTTCAGCCTACAGATCTGTTACATCTTTGGTTAGGTTTATTCCTAGGTATTTTATGCTTCTTGGTGCAATCGTGAATGGGATCAGTTTCTTTATTTGTCTTTCTGTTGCTTCATTATTAGTGTATAAGAAGGCAACTGATTTCTGTACATTGATTTTGTATCCTGCGACTTTGCTGAATTCATGTATCCGTTCTAACAGACTTTTGGTGGAGTCTATTGGGTTTTCCATGTATGATATCATGTCATCTGCAAAAAGTGAAAGCTTGACCTCATCTTTGCCAGTTTTGATGCCTTTGATTTCCTTTTGTTGTCTGATTGCTGACGCTAGCACTCCCAACAGTATGTTAGACAACAGCGGTAAGAGTAGACATCCCTGTCACGTTCCTGATCTCAGGGGGTAGCTCTCAGTTTTTCCCCATTGAGGATGATATTAGCTGTGGGCTTTTCATAAATGGCTTTTATGAGGTTTAAGTACGTTCCTTCTATCCCGACTTTCTTGAGGGTTTTTATTAAGGAAAGATGCTGAATTTTGTCAAATGCCTTTTCTGCATCGATTGACAGGATCATATGGTTCTTTTATTAATGTGATGTATCCTATTGATTTATTGGTGAATGTTGAAACAGCCCTGCATCCCAGGAATGAATCCCACTTGATCATGGTGAATAATTCTTTTTATAAGCTGTTGCATTTGATTTGCTAGTATCTTATTGAGAATTTTTGCATCCATATTCATCAGGGATATTGGCCTGTAGTTCTCTTTTTTTCACTGGGTCTCTGTCTGGTTTGGATATCACAGTAATGCTGGCTTCATAGAATGAGTCTGGAAGTTTTCCTTCCCTTTCTATTTTTTGGAAAGCTTGAGAAGGATAGGTATAATCTCTGCTTTAAGTGTCTGGTAGAACTCCCCAGGGAAGCCATCTGCTCCTGGACTCTAATTTTTGGGAGATTTTTGATAACTGATTCAATTTCTTCACTGGTTATGGGTCTGTTCATGTTTTCTATTTCTTCCTGTTTGAGTTTTGGAAGTGTGTGGGTGCTTAGGAATTTGTCCATTTCTTCCAGGTTGTCCAGTTTGCTGGCATATAATTTTTCATAGTATTCCCTGATAATTGTTTGTATCTCTGAGGGATTGGTTGTAATAATTCCATTTTCATTCATGATTTTATCTATTTGGGTCATCTCCCTTTTCTTTTTGAGAAGCCTGGCTAGAGGTTTATCAATTTTGTTTATTTTTTCAAAAAACCAACTCTTGGTTTCGTTAATCTGCTCTACAGTTTTTTTTTTTTTTTAGATTCTATACTGTTTATTTCTGCTCTGATCTTTATTATTTCTCTTCTTCTGCTGGGTTTGGGTTGTGTTTGCTTTTCTTCTTCTACTTCCTTTAGGTGTGCTTTTAGATTTTGTATTTGGGATTTTTCTTGTTTCTTGATATAGGGCCTGGATTGCAATGTATTTTCCTCTCAGGACTGCCTTTGCTGCATCCCAAAGGGTTTGGATTGTTGTATTTTCACTTTCATTTGTTTCCATATATTTTTTAATTTCTTCTCTAATTGTCTGGTTGACCCACTCTTTCTTTAGTAGGGTGTTCTTTAACCTCCATGCTTTTGGAGGTTTTCCAGACGTTTTCCTGTGGTTGATTTCAAGTTTCTTAGCATTGTGGTCTGAAAGTACGCATGGTATGATCTCAATTCTTTTATACTTATTAAAGCCTGTTTTGTGACCCAGTATGTGATCTATCTTGGCGAATGTTCCATGTGCACTCGAGAAGAAAGTATATTCTGTTGCTTTGGGGTGCAGAGTTCTAAATATATCTGTCAAGTCCATCTGATCCAATGTATCATTCAGGGCCCTTGTTTCTTTATTGACCCTGTGTCTAGATGATCTATCCATTGATTTAAGTGGAATATTAAAGTGTCCTGCAGTTACCGCATTGTTATCAATAAGGTTGCTTATGTTTGTGATGAATTGTTTTATATATTTGGGGGCTCCCATATCCGGCGCATAGACATTTCTAATTGTTAGCTCTTCCTGATGGCTAGACCCTGTAATTATTATATAATGTCCTTCTTCATCTCTTGTTATAGCCTTTAATTTAAAGTCTAGTTTGTCTAAGTATGGCTACTCCAGCTTTCTTTTGACTTCCAGTAGCATGATAGAGAGTTCTCCATCCCCTTACTTTGAATCTGAAGGTGTCTTCAGGTCTAAAATGAGTCTCTTGTAGACAGCAAATAGATGGGTCTTTTTTTTCTATCCTTTCTGATACCCTATGTCTTTTGGTTGGAGCATTTAGTTTATTTACATTCAGTGTTATTATAGAAAGATATGGGTTTAAAGTCATTGTGATGTCTGTAGGTGTCATGCTTGTAGTGATATCTCTGATACTTTGTGGTCCTTGCAACATTTCACTCACAGAATACCCCTTAGGATCTCTTGTAGGGCTGATTTAGTGGTGATGAATTCCTTCAGTTTTTGTTTGTTTGGGAAGACCTTTATCTCTCCTTCTATTCTGAATGACAGACTTGCTGGATAAAGGATTCTCAGCTACATATTTTTTTTCTGTTCATCACATTGAAAATTTCCTGCCATTCCTTTCTGGCCTGCCAAGTTTCAGTAGATAGGTCTGCCACTAGTTTTATGGGTCTCCCTTTATAAGTTAGAGTGTGTTTATCCCTAGCTGCTTTCAGAATTTTTTCTTTATCCTTGTATTTTGCCAGATTCACTATGATATGTCATGCAGAAGATCGATTCAAGTTACATCTGAAGGGAGTTCTCTGTGCCTCTTGGACTTCAGTGCCTTTTTCCTTCCCCAGATGAGGGAAGTTCTCAGCTATGATTTGTTCAAGTACACCTTCAGCCCCTTTCTCTCTCTCTTCCTCTTCTGGAATTCCTATGATATAGATACTGTTCTGTTTGATTGCATCACTTAGTTCTCTAATTCTCCCCTCATACTCCTGGATTTTTTTTGTCTCTTTTTCTCAGCTTCCTCTTTTTCCATAATTTTATCTTCTAATTCACCTATTCCCTCCTCTGCCTCTTCAATCTGAGCTGTGGTCACCTCCATTTTATTTTTCACCTCATTTATAGCATTTTTAGTTCCTCATGACTATTTCTTAGTCCCTTGATCTCTGTAGCAATAGATTCTCTGCTGTCCTCTATGCTTTTTTCAAGCTCAGCGATTAATTGTATGACTATTATTCTAAACTCTTGTTCCATTATATTGCTTAAATTGTTTTTGATGAATTCATTAGCTTTCATTACTTCCTAGAGTTTCTTTTGAGGAGAGTTCTTCCGTTTCATCATTTTGGGTAGTCCTCAGTGTGGCGCTGAATGGCAGATTACTTCCCCTGTGTTGTCTGGAGTAACTTGTGTTGGTGGGCGGGGCTGCAGTCAGACCCCATGTCTGTTCCTAGCCCACCGCTGGGGCCACAATCAGACTGGTGTATACCTTATCTTCCCCTCTCCCAGGGGCAGGGCTCACTGTGGAGTGGTGTGGCCCTTGTCCAGGCTACTTGCACACCACCAGACTTGTGGTGCTGCTTTGATGGGATCTGGTGTATTAGCTGGGGTGGATCTGCAAGGTGCACAGGGGTGGAAGGGGCAGGCTTAGTTTGCTTTGCCCTCACTGGTACCCTGTGGGAGGGGCCCTGCAGCACCGGGAGGTAGGCAGACCTGTTGGAGTGATGGATCCACAGAAGCACAGTGTTGGGTGTCTGTGCGGTGCAAGCAAGTTCAGTGATGGGAACTGGTTCCCTTTTGGATTACGGCTGGAGTATAGGAGAGGGATTTTGTTCCCCTGCCAAGCTGAGCTTTGTCTTTCCGGGCTCAACAACTCTCCTTCCTGGTGTCCTGTCGCCCTCCCCACTCTCCAAGAGCAGAGTTGTTGACTTTTAACATTCTAGATGTTAAATCCTGTTGGCTGTCTGAACTCACACAGTCCGGCCCCTCCGCTTTGGCAAGCCAGACTCGGGGATTCCACCTTGGCGGAGTGGGGGGGGGGTGCCTCTACCACCCCGGCTCCCTCCTGCCAGTCTGTGTAGCATGCACCACCTCTCTGCCCTTCCTACCCTCTTCCATGGGGCTCTTGTCTATGCTTGGCTCTGGAGAGTCCGTTCTGTTAGTCTTCTGCCAGTTTTCTGGGTTATTTAGGCAGGTGTGGGTGGAATCTAAGTGATCGGCAGGACGAGGTGAGCCCATTTCCCTCCTATGCTGCCATCTTTCCCTGCCTCGGTATCTTGTTTTTGATGAAGTTGTAAATGTGATCGATTCCTTGGTTCCCTTTTTTTTCTTCATTATTGGTGTATAGAAAAGCCACCAAATTGTGTATGTTGGTTTTATATCCTGTGAATTTGCTGAATTCATTTATTATTTCTAGCAAATTTTTGGAGTCTTTCGGTTTTTCTACATATCATGTCATCTAAAAATAGTGAATTGACTTCTTCCCTGGTGATTTGGATGTCTTTTATTTCTTTTTCTTTGATTGCTGTGGCTATGACTTTCAGTACTATGGTAAATAGTAATGGTGAGTGTGGACATCCTTGTTTTGTTCCTGACCATGGGATAAAGGCTCTCAGTTTTTCACCATTGAGGATGATGTTAGCTGTGGGACTTTCATAAATGGCTTTTATGATGTTGAGTATGTTCCTTCTATGCCTATTTTCATGAGGGTTTTTATCAAAAAAGGATGCTGTATTTTGTCAAGATTTTTTGCATTTATTGAGAGCATTGTATAGTTCTTTTCCTTTCTTTTATTAATGTGGTGTATCACATTGATTGATTTGCAAATATCGAACCAGCCCTTTGCCCAGGATTAATCCCACTTGATCAGGGTGAATAACTTTTTTAATGTACTGTTGAATTTGATTTGCTAACATCCTGTTGAGAATTTTTGCATCCCAGTTCATCAGGGATATTGCCCTGTAATTCTCCTTTTTAGTGGGGTCTTCCTCTGGTTTTAGAATCAAGGTAATGCGAGGGGCACCCGGATGGCTTAGTCAGTGGGCACCTGGATGGCTTAGTCAGTTAAACACCTGAATTTGGCTCAGGCCATGATCTTGCAGTTTGTGAGTTCAAGCCCCACGTTGGACAGCTTGGAGCCTGGATCCTGCTTCAGGCTACCTTTCTCTGCCCCTCTCCTCCTCACACTCTGTCTGTCTGTCTCTCTCTCAAAAATAAAGAAACGTTTAAAAAAATTTAAAAACTATGAAGATAATGCTGACTTCATACAATGAGTTTGGAACCTTTCCCTCCATTTTTGTTTTTTGAAACAGTTTGAGAATAATATGTATTAACTCTTCTTTAAAAGTCTGGTAGAAATGCCCTAGAAAGCCATCTGGCCCTGGACTTTGGTTTGTTGAGAGATAATTGATTACTATTTCAATTTCATTGCTGGTAATTGGCCTGTTCAAATTTTCTATTTTTTCCTATTCCAGTTTTGATTATTTGCATGTTTCAGGGAATTTATCCATTTCTTCCAGATTTCCCATTTTGTTGGCTTATCATTTTTTATAATATTCTTTAATAATTGTTTACATTCTGATGTGTTGTTTGTGACCTCCCCTCTCATTTGTTATTTTATTTATTAGAGTCTTTTATCTTTTCTTTTCGATAAGTCTGGTCAGGGGTTTACCAGTTTTGCTTATTCTTTTAAAGAACCAGCTCATAGTTTCATTGATCTGTTCTATTTGGTTTTTTGTTTCTATATTGTTTATTTCTGTTCTAATCTTTATTTGTTTCCTTCTTTTGGCCTTAGGCTATTTGCTGTTCATTCACTTTCTAGCTCCTTTAGGTGTGAGGTTAGGTTGTGCATTTGAGGCCTTTCTTGCTTCTTGAGGTAGGTCTGTATTGCAATATACTTCCCTCTCATGAGTGCCTTTGCTGCATCCCAAAGGTTTTGGATTGTCATGCTTTCATTTTCATTTACTTCCATGTACTTGTTAATGTCTTCTTTAATTTCCTGGTTAACCCATCATTCTTTAGTAGGATATTCTTTAACCTCGTGTATTTTTAGTCTTTCCAAATTTTTTGTGTGCTTCACTTCAAGTTTCATAAAGTTGTCTGAACATATGCATGGTATGATCTCAATCTTTTTGTATTTGTTGAGAGCTGATTTGTGACCGTGTATGTGATCTATTCTGGAAAGTGTTCCATGCAAACACATAAATAATGTGTATTCTGCTGCTTTAGGATGGAATGTTCTGTATATAGCTGTTAAGCCCATCTGGTCCAGTGTGTCATTCAAAGCCCTTGTTTCTTGTTGATTTTCTGCTTAGATAATCTCTTTACTGCTGTAAGTGGGGTTTTAAATTCCCACTATTGTATTATTATCAATCAGTTTCTTTGTGCTTGTTATTAATTGATTTATATTTTTGGTAGTTCCAAATTGGGTGCATAAATATTTAAATTGGTAGATCTTTTTGATGGATAGTCCCCTTCATTACTATATAATGCCCTTTGTCATCTTTTGTTACAGTCTGTAGTTTAATATCTAGTTTGTTTGATATAAGCATGAATACTCTAGCTTTCTTTTGGTATCCATTAGCATGGTTCTCCATCCCCTCACTTAAAATCTGCCAATGTCTTTAGGTCTAAAATGGGTATCCTGTAGGCATAGAGATGAGTCTTGTTTTGTTTTTGTTTTGTTTTTATACATTCTGATTCCCTATGTCTTTTGGTTAGAATATTTAGTCCATTTACATTCAGGGAAATTATTGAAAGATATGAGTTTAGAGCCATTGTGTTAGGTGTAAAGTTGGTGTTTCAGTTTACCTGTACAGTTGGTAATGTTCTCTGTTCCTTTCTAGTCTTTGTTGCTTTTGTTCTTTTTTCTCATCTGCCACTCAAACAGTCCTCTTAATATTTGTTGAAGGGCTGGTTTAGTGGCACAAACTCCTTTAGTTTTGTTTGTACGGAAAAGTCATCATCTCTCCTATTTGGAATGACAGCAGTGCTGGATAAAGTATTCTTGGCTGTGTATTTTTCCATTCAGCACACTGAATATATCCTGCCAGGTTTCTGTGGACAGATCTGCTGCACACTTTATCTTTCTTCCCTTGTAGGTTAAGGACTTTTTTCCCTTGCTGCCTTCAGGATCCTTTCCTTGTCTGTATAATTTGTGAATTTGACTGTGATATGCCTTGGCAATGGCTGGCCTTTTTTTTTTTTTTTTTAACTTAATGGGAGTTCTCTGTGCTTCTTGGATTTTGATGTCTGTGTCCTTCCCCATATTAGGAAAGTTTTCAGCTATATTATTTCCTCAAATAAACCTTCTGCCCCTCTTTCTCTCTCTTCATCTTCTGGGCCTTCTTTGATACAATTTTTGTTTTGTTTTCCTCTATTATGTCTATCCTTGCTTTTATGGCATCCATTCAAATTTTCATGTTGGTTATGGCATTTTTAATTTTGGCCTGACTAGATTTTAGCTCTTTTATATCTGCACTAAGGGATTTTCTAGAGTTTTCTATGCTTTTTTCAAACCCAGCTAGAATTCTTGTAATTGTTGTTTTAAATTCTAGTTCAGACATCTTATTTATGTATCTATTGATTAAATCTCTGGCCATCATCTCTCCCTTTTCTTTCTTTTGTGCTGAATTCCTCCACCTTTTCCTTTCAGAGGGAAAAGAAATAATAGTAAAATAAAATAAAAATTACAAGATTAAAAAAGTAGTAAAGGAAGTTAGATCCTAGGTGCGTTTGGTCTCCTTTTTAAGAGAAGCATGATAGAAAAAAAAGAAAAGAAAAAGTATATTACAAATTAAAAAATTTTTAAATATTTGGTCTTTATCCAAAAAACAAAAAGAAAAACAAAACAGAAACAACAACCAAAAAAGAAAACAAACAAAAAACCCAAAATCTTTGATCCTGGTTCCCCTAAAGCTGAAATTTTGCATTACTCTATGATCATTAGGCATAGTGCATAGAAGGGGTTTGTGGGGGAGGGGCATGCTGCTCTCATTCTCAGGCCAACTTGCCCTAGTGGAGATGTGCTTGGAGGGTGCAGGGGGGTGGGGCCTCGTGTACCGGCTCTATTCTTCACTTGGTGGCACTATTTAGCTCACTGAGGTCAATCAGAGCTGGTGGGCTAGGGGTGAAAATGGCTTCACCCCACTCTCTACTCTCCAGAAGGGAAGTTTTAAGCGCTCACCTAGGTGAAATCATTCATCTGGCCTCTGTCCCCAGCTTCCATCAGATCCCTGCCTTCTCCCTGTCTGTGTCCGAGCTGTCCACGTACTGGACTGTGCCGGCCACCTGGGTTTTGTCTCACTTGGGGCTGAGTTCCAAAACTGCAAACTTTAGAGACCACTCGCTTGAACCTGTGCTGATCCTTGGGAAGAGGGTCTTGCTGCACCGTGTCCCGTACCCACTTGTCCCAGGAAATAGTTGTGTCGCCATGAAGCAGCAGCAGCTCAGAGTTAATGGTAAATTGCAACACACAGCCAGCGCCAGGGTTTGCTGCCCTCAGCTGGCTTGTTAGTCCCTATTCTGGTGAAAAGGGCAGCTCAATGGCACCCGCCTGGTCTTTTGCCCATGGAGAGGCTGTATGGCCTCTACCAAATGCACTCCAAGCAGGGGAATGGCTTCTCCCCATGTAACCCAGGGAATTCTCAGACTGTGCTGCCTGCTCCCAGGGCTCTGCCCGGCTTCCTCGCTGGAGCACCACCAGGTGCTGAGTTCCTAAACTTTAGACTCTGCACTCTGCTCTTTATACAAAAACAAAACAAAACAAAAACAAAAAACTAAAAACTATAAACTGGCACTAATGGAACACTCTCCTTTTCCCAATCAATGTTTTGGGGAAACAACTTTTTTGTGCAGTTCCCTGCAAGTGTTTTCACTTATTTTTTCTTTTTTACTCTTTATCTCCCTCTCTTCCTCTCTAGCTCACTTCTCTCTGATCAGAGCTCCCTCCCCACCTCAGTGCCCATGGCTCTTTTCTCCCACAAATCAACTCTCTGCACTTCCTACCTTCATTGGGTCATTTTTTTCTCTTTGTAGATGTGCAGCTTTGTACTCTATGACTACCGATCAAGTTCATGGATGTTCAGAATGATTTTATATTTATCTAGCTGTTCTGGGGAGGAGGCAAGCGTAGGGTCATCCTACTCCTCCACCATCTTAACATTCATCAATCACAAGAAGTGTACTTGTAATACCCTTCACCTATGTCAACCATTCTCCCCTCCTCTCCTATGGCAACCATCTGTTTGTTGTCTATGGTTAAGAGTCTGTTTTTTGTTTTTTCTTTTTAAATTTTTTAAAAAAATTTAATGTTTATTTTTAAGAGAGAGACAGAGTGCAAGTGGGGGAGGGCAGAAAGAGATGGAGACACAGAATCTGAAGCAAACTCCAGGCTCTGGAATGTCAGCACAGAGCCTGACCTTGGACTGAAACTCACAAACCGTGAGATCATGACCTGAGCTGAAGTCAGAGGTTCAGCTGACTGAGCCACCCAGGCGCCCCTCTCTCTTTTGTCCTATGTTCATTTGTTTTGTTTCTTAAATTCAACATATGAATGAAATATTGTGGTATTTATCTTTATAACTGGTATATATTTTGCTTGTCATTAGACTCACGGGATCCATCCATGTTTTGGCAAACAACAAGATTTCATTCTTTTATGTGGCTGAATTGTGTCTGTGTGTGTGTGTGTCTGTGTGTGTGAGTGTAACATCTTCTTTCACCATTTGTCTATTGGTGGACACTTGACCTGCTTTCATAATTTGGCTATTGTAAATAATGCTGCAATAAACATAAATGTTCATGTATTGCTTCAAATTTGTGTTTTTATACTTTGGGTAAATACCCAGCAGTGCAATTACTGGATCATAGGTAGTTCTGTTTGCAGTTCTTTGAGGAATCTCCATACTGTCTTCCACAATGAGTGCACTCAGTTGCACTCCACCAACACACAAAGTTTCCTTTTTCTCCACATGCTCACTAACACTTGTTGTTTCTTGCGTTATTCATGTTAGCTATTCTGACAGATGTGAGATGACATCTCACTGTGGTTTTGATTTGTATTTCCCTGATGATGACTGATGTTGGGCATCTTTTCATGTGTCTGTTGGCCATCAGGATGTCTTCTTTGAAGAAATATCTATTCTTCTCCTCTGCCCGTTTTTAAATTGGACTTTTTATTTTTATTGTGTTGAGTTCTGTAAGTTCTTTATCTAATTTGGATACTAACACTTTATTGGATATGTCATTTGCAAACATCTCATCCCATTCGGTAGGTTGTCCTTTACTTTGTTGATGGTTTCCTTTGCTATACAGAAGCTTTTTATTTTTATTTCATTGCAATAGTTTATTTTTGCTTTTGTTTCCCTTGCCTAAGGAGACATATGTAGAAAGATGTTGTTATGGCCAATGTCAGAGAATTACTGCATGAGCTCTCATAGGATTTTTGTGGTTTCAGATCTCACATTTAAGTCCTTAATTTATTTTGACTTTGTTTTTGGGTATGGTATAAGAAAGTGGTCCAGTTTCATTCTTTTGCAAGTAGCTGTCCACTTTTCCCAGCACCATTTGTTGAAGAGACTTTTTCCCATTGCTAATTCTTGACACCTTTATTGAAGATTAATTGGCCATATAATTGTGGGCTTTTTCTGGGCTTTATATTCTTTTCCATCGATCTATGTGTCTATTTTTGTTCCAGTATCATACTGTTTTGATTACTACAGCTTTGTTATATAACTTGAAGTTTGGAATAGTGATACGTCCAGTTTTGTTGTTATTTTTCAAGATTGCTTTTTTTCTAATTAAAGTCTTTTGTGGTGCCATATTTCTAATTCTGTGAACAATGCTTTTGGTATTTTTATAAGGATTATGTTAAATGTGTAGATTGTTTTGGGTAGTATAGATTTTTTTAACAATGTTTGTTCTTCCAATCCATGAACATGTAATGTCTTTCCATTTCTTTGTGTCCTCTTCAGTGTCTTTCATAAATGTTTTATAGTTTTCAGAGTATAGGTCTTTCACCTCTTTGGTTACATTTATTCCTAGATTTTATTATTTTTGGTGCAATTGAAATGGGATTTTTACCTTAATTTCTTGTTCTGTTCCTTTGTTATTAGTGTATAGAAATGCAATGGATGCTACAGTCCAGCAATTGCACTCCTAGGTGTTTACCCAAAGGATTCAAAAATAGTGATTCAAAGGGATACATGCACCCTTATGTTTATAGCAGCATTATCAACAATATACAAAGTATTGACAGATCCCAAATGTCCATCAACTGATGGGTAAAGAAGAAGTGGTATATATATATATATATATATATATATATATATAGTACTCAGCTATAAAAAAGACTTATCTCTTGCCATTTGTAATGACTTGGATAGAGGTAGAGATTACTATGCTATGTAAATAAACCAGTCAGAGAAAGACAAATACTATGTGATTTCACTGAAATGTGGAATTTAAGAAACAAAACAAATGAACATAGCAGAAGACAGAGAGGAAAACCAAGAAATAGACTGCTGACTATAGGGAACAAACTAATGGTTACTGGAGGGGAGATGATTGGGGGTATGGGTTACACAGGTGATGGGTATTAACGAGGGAACTTGTGATGAGCACTGGGTGTTATATGTAAGTGATGAATCACTAAATTTTATTTCTGAAACTAATATTACACTGTATGTTAACTTAGTAGAATTTATAAAACACTTCAAATGTAAAATTTTTAAAAAATTAGAAAAAGATAAACTTGAATTTCAAACATAAGGAAAAAATACAGTGGATTTCTATATAGTGATTTTGTATCCTGTGACTTTACTGCATTCATTTATCAGTTGTAGTAGTTTTCTTTTTTTTGTTTGTTTTTTTTGTAGACTCTTTAGGGTTTTCTATATGCAGTAGCATATCACCTGCAAATAGTGGAAGTTTCATTTCTTCCTTACCTATTGGGATATGTTTTATTACTTTCTGTTGTCTGATTGCTGTGGCTAGGACTTCCAGTACTATGTTGAGTAAAAGTGGTGAGAGTGGACATCTTGTCTTGTTCCTGACCTTGGAAAACCTCTCAGTTTTTCCCCATTGTGTATGACGTTACCTGTGTTTTTTTTTTAATAAGGCCTTTATTATGTTGAGGTATTTTCCCTCTAAGCCTACTTTGTTCAGAGTTTTTATTGTGAATGGATGCTATACTTTGTTAAATGCTTTTTCTCCATCTATTGAAAAAATCATATGGTTTTTATCTTTTCTCTTGTTGAAGTGATGTATCATGTTTATTGATTTGTGAATATTGAACCACCCTGGCATCTCAGGAATAAATTCCACTTGATCATGGTGAATGATTTTTTTTAATGTATTGTTGGATTCAGTTTTCTAATATTTTGTTGAGGATTATTGCATCTATGTTCATCAGAGATATTGGCCTCTAGTTCTCTCTTTTTGTTGTTGTTATCTTTATCTGGGTTTAGTATCAGGGTAATGCTGCCTGGATAGAATGAATATGGAAATTTTCTTCCACTTATATTTGTTGGAATAATTTGAGAAGAATAGGTATTAGCTCTTCTTCAAATGTTTGGTAGAATTGACCTGTGAAGATTTTGGTCCTGGACTTTTGTTTGTTGGGAGCTTTTTAATTACTGATTCAATTTAATTTCTGGTAATCAGTATTTGCTAATTTTCTATTTCTTCCTGATGCAGTTTTGGGAAGCTATGTGCTTTTAGGAATTTATCCATTTCTTCTAGTTTGTCCAATTGGTTGCCATATAATTTTTCATAATATTCTCTTACAATAATTTTTATTTCTATGGTGTTGGTCATTTTTTCTCTTTCATTTCTGTTTTTTTTGAGTCCTGTCTTCTTTGATGATTCTGGCTAGAGGTTTTATCAATTTTGTTGATCTTTTCAAACACTAGCTACTGGTTTCATTGATGTGTTCCATTGTTTCTGAAGTTTCTATGTCAATTATTTCTGCTCTAATCTTTGTTATTCCTCTCCTTCTTCTGGCTTTAGGCTTAATTTGTTCTTTTTCTAACTCCCTTAGGTTTAAGGTTAAATTGTTTATTTGTAGTTTTTCTTGCTTTTTGATGTAGGCCTGTATTTCTATAAATTTCCCTCTTAGAACCGCTTTTGCTGTATCCCAATTTTGGAGGATTGTGTTTTCATTTTCATTTCTTTCGTGTAACTTTTGATTTCTTGGTTGACCCATTCATTGTTTAGTAGCATGTTGTGTAACTGCCATGTACTTGTGCTCTGTCTAGATTTTTTCTTGTGGTTGATTTCTAGTTTCATAGTATGGTGATCAGAAAAGGTACATGGTACAGGGTGCCTGGGTGGCTCAGTCAGTTAAGTATCCAGCTTCAGCTCAGGACATGATCTCACGGTTTGTGAGTTTGAGCCCCACATCTGCTGTCAGTGCAGAGCCCACTTCGGATCCTCTGGATCCTTTTCTCTTTGCCCTTCATTTTCTCCCTTTCTCTCTCTCCCTCCCTCTCTCTCTCCCCCCCCCCCCCACTCTCTGTCTCTCTCTCTCAAAAAGAAATAAACATTTAAAAAAAGAAAAAAGAAAAGATGCATGTATGACATTGATCTTTTTGAATTTATTGAGACTTGTTTGGTGGCTTATTACTGATCTATTCTGGAGAATATTCTGTGTGCACTTAATAAGAATGTTTATTCTGCTGTTTTAGGATGAAGTGATCAGAATAAATCTGTTAAACCCATCTGTTCCAGTGTGTCATTCAAAGCCACTGTTTCCTTGTTGATTTACTGTTTGAATGATCTGTCCATTGATGCAAGTGTGGTGGCAAAGTCCCCTACTATTATTGTATTACTATCGATTAGTTCCTTTATGTTTATTACTTCCTGTTTATGTATTTAGGTGCTTCTATTTTGGGTGCATAAATATTTGCAATTGGTGTATCTTCCTTTTGGGTTGTCCCCTTTGTTATATAGTCTTTCTTTGTCTCTTGGTACAGTCTTTGTATTAAAGCCTATTTAGTCCAATGTAAGTATCAATACCTTGGCTTTCTTTCCACATCCAGTCTCATGATAAATATGTCTTTGTATGTGTGTTTAGGTATGAAATGAGTGTCTTGTAGGCCGCATAGAAATAGGTCTTCTTTTTTTTGTTTTCTTGGTTGTTGTTTTTTTTTTGTCCATTTGTTGCCCTATGTCTTTTAAAGCTTTGAGTCCCTTTACATTCAAAGTAATTATTGACAGCTATGTATTTATTCCCATTTTGTACTTATTTTATGTTTTTGTAGCTCTTCTGTGGTCCTTTCTTCTCTTCCTCTCTTCTCTCATGGTTTGTTGGCTTTCTTTAGTGATATACTTAGATTCCTTTCTCTTTAGTTTTTGCATATCTATTACTGCCTTTTGATTTCTGGTTATCATTATGTTTCTACATAACATCTTCTGCAAATAACAGTCTATGTTAAGTTGATGGTCCCTTAAGTTTGAACCCATTTTTACTCAACTCCTCCGCATGTTTTAGATATATAGTGTCATAATTTACATTCTTTTATTTTGTGGGTCCCTTGACTGGTTTTTACATATCTACTGATTTTTCCTGCTTTTGTTCTTCCTACTTTTCTTACTCTTATTTACAGTCTTTCCTTTCCTCTCAGAGAGTCCTCTTTATCATTTCTTGTAGGGCTGGTTTAGTGATCATGAACTCTTTTAGCTTTTGTTTCTCTGAGAAACTCTTTTTCTCTTCTATTCTGAATAATAGACTTGATACAGTACTAGATACAGTATTCTTGGCTGCAGGCTTCTTTCCTTTCACCACTTTGAATATATCCTGCTACTTCCTTCTGGACTGCAAAAGTTTCTGCTGAAAACTCAGCTGTTAGTCTTATGGTATGTCCCTTGTGTGTAACTGACTTTTTTTTCTCTTGCTGCTCATAAAATTCTTTCTTTATCACTATATTCTGCTATTTTAATTAGTATGTGTGTTGGTATGGACCTCCTTGGGTTTATTTTGTTGGAGGCTGTCTGTCCCTCCTGGATTTAGGTTTCAGTTTCATTCCCCAGATTAGTGAAGTTTTCAACTTTATTACCTCAAATAACTTTTGTGCCCCCCTTTCTCTGTCTTCTTCTGGGATTCCTATAATGCAAATGTTATTACATTTAATGGGGTTGATGCATTCATTAAGTCTATCCTCATTTTCAGTAATTTTTTATCTCACCTGCTCAGCTTGATTACTTTCCATTACTCTGTCTTCCAGTTTGCTAACTCATCCTTTTTTTCCTCTAGCCTACTATTTTTTTCCATCTAGTGTATTTTTATTTGTGTTTATTGTGTTCTTCATCTCTGATTGTCTTTTTTATCTTTTTAAGAGTCTTGCTGATGTCCTCCACTCTTTTCTCAAGTCCAGTGAGCATGTGTATGTTCACTACATTAAATTTTCTATCAGTGTTGTTACCTATATGTGTTTTGCTTGTTTTTTCTTACTGTGATTTTGCCTTATTCTTTCATTTGGGACATATTCTTCTGTCTTTTCATTTTGTGTAAATCTCTGTGTATGCTTCTCTCTGTTAGCTGCATCCCCTGCTCTTGAATGTATGGCCTTATTAAAAAGAGGTCCTGTAGTTCCCTGCAGTACATGTCACCTGTTCCCCAGATCCTGGCATTTTAGGGGTGTCTCCTACGTATTCTGTGTGTGCCCTGCTGTTGTGTCCTGGCCATTTTTACTTCAGTCCGGTCATCTCTAGTGGCTCTCTGTGCTTAATGTGGGCACCGTTTGGTCCTTTTGGTTTTGGTTGACCAATCTTGTGCCGCATTGGGCTTGACTGGAGTGAGTCATAGCAGACATTTGCCAGAGATACAGTAGCCCCAACTACAGGGAACTTTCCCTGCATTATCCCCTGAGAAGTTTTTGCTGGGAGGGGTGACTGTAATCAGTCCAACTCTCTGGCCCCAGCACACTGCTGGGGCCTCCATTTGGCTGGTGTATGTGGTTATCTTCCCCTCGCCCCAGGACAGGAGTCACTTTGGTGTGGTGCTGTTCCCTGTGGAGATGGTTACAGACTGTCAGGTTTGTGGCCCATTTGAATGGGCTCCAGCCAAGTGCATATTGGAGGGGGCAAGGGCACAGTGCCTGCAGGTTTGCACGCTGGCAAGAGGGGACATGCTGTTTCAGGGATCAAGCCAGCTGGGGTGGAACAGGCAGTTTTAACAAGGTGTAGGCTGGACTACTTGCTAAATGAACCTGCTGCTGCTGGACAGGACCTACTGCCTCTGGACTACCCAGCTGGAGCCAATCTGCAAAGCATGCATGGCTAGGGCTTACAATTTTAACAAGGTATCTCCTTGTTCTTCTGTAGTCCTGCTGCTGATACCCCTGCCACTGCCAACACTGAGGCCTTGAAAAGCATGTGAGTCAGAAGATACTGTGTTGGCAAGGTTTGCATGGGTATTCTGGGTTGGGCACCCACAGCACCGAGATTGAGGCAAGCATGACTGGAAAGGGTGGATCTGCCTAAGTTCATGGGGGTGGGGCTTGGTGTAAGCAAGTTAAGTAGTGAATGTGGGTGCTTTGCTGGTTCCCACACGTGACTATGTGTTTATGCTGGGGGCAGGGTTAAGGTATTGATGCCTGCCAGCTTCTTTGTTCCTAGAGAATTTCCTCAGTGAACATTGCCCCTCTGGGACCCACTCTTAAGATTAGTAAATAATTCTCCCTCCATATGCCCCAGGCATTTTTCGAGCTGTCTCTTCTATGCCATATCTCCATGGGCTTTTTGTTGCACTGCCCGTTTGAAAGAGGGAACTCTGCTTCCTATTGCCCTTCAGGTTCTCTCAGAACCAAGACTGCTAATTTTTAAATTTCTAGGCTTTAAGTCCCACTTGTTGTTAAGAACTTACTCAATTTGTCCACTCTAGTTTTCAAAGCCAAATGGTATGGGGATTTGTCTTCCTTGTGTGGGCTCTCCAGTATGAGAGTCTGTTTCTCTCCCCTCTCTGTACCCTCAGCTCACCTCGTTCTGCAGATAGCCTGGGATTCATTTAGCTCCTCACGACATCTATGCCCTTCCCACTTTGTCTGTGTGGTCTCTTCTCTACCTTTAGTGGTAGAGTTTGTTCTTTTTGTCTTTGGGTCATTTTCTGGATTATTTACCCCGATGTCAGTGCTATCTAGCTGTATCCATGGGATGACATGAGCACAGGGTCCTCCTACTCCTCCCATCTTCTCAGTCTCTCTCTAAAGGTGATCTCTAAAATAGTCATTTTGAAAGAGTATATGTGGAAATATAGACATGGAAACTTAAAAAATGGCATAAATAGAAAGTATAGAACTACCAACTTCAATATTTATACTCAATGAACTGGATGGGAATAGAAGAAGTGGGTATCAGTGCACTTTAATGCCTATCAATAGAAATTATCCAATTTACTTTTTTTTTAATACTGAGAAAAAATGAAATAAACTTTAGTAAGACAAGGGCAATTTTAAGTAATTTTAAGTCTAATATTTGTATATTTCAACCTCTAGAAGAAAAGGCAGAGAAAACAAACAGGGAAGAATAAATGTTCAATGAGATGATGGCTAAAAGTTCCCTAAATTTAGTGAAAATCATGAACCTACGGATCCATGAAGCTCAGCAAAATCCAAGCATGATAAGAATAATTAAATAAATGAATGGGCACATCATTGCCAAACTACAGGAAACCAAAGATAAAGAGAAAATTTTGAAAGTGACAGGAGTAAGTAGAAACATTGTAGACAATGGTATGAATCATTTTTTATTCTCATCAGAAACATTGGAATCCAGGAAACAAGCAATTGATACATTTAAAATGCTGAAGGAAAAAAATATATAAGGGCATACATTAAGTGAAGAAATTTTTATTCAAGAAAACTTACTAAATTTCAGTAAAAATAACTGGAGTCTGTGACTCTTGAGCCACAACCTCCTCCTAACTCCCATCCCAGCTCAAAATAATGGATATGCCATTCTAAGTTATGTGGCAAGAATACAAGGCTCTCTCTTTCCCAGATGTCTCTCAAGTGCTATGGTATCTCCCTGGTATGCAAAGACATCAGTATTTCTCATCTTCCAGAGCTCTATTTTTAAAGATGAAATTCAAAGTTAGTGTAGCCAAGAGCTCTCTTCCTCCTCCTAGCTCCACTTGTAGGTCAAAGGCTATACCCAAGGTGTGGCAAGCCAAAAATACTAAGGCTCAGAATGTCCTTGCCCCTTGTAGGACACGTATAGGGTTTGTACAGCAGGAGTTCCATACCAATGGAGGCAACCTGAGAAAGGCAATATCTAGTGCTCCTGTCTAATTTTTTGTTTATAAAGCAAGGATGCCACTCCAACAGAAGTATGCAAGTGTACACGCCCTAGCTCCAGAGCCCTGGCTCATAGATTTTCCCAAAAGACAGGTGGGCCATAAGAACAGAGAGTTCTGAAATTCTCCCCATAGGAGCCAAGTTTATTTGGAAGAGTGTGAGAAAGTTCGAAGCCTAGGAACTATCTCAGAAACAAAAGATATTCAAGTGGCAAGCAATTAAGAGGAGGGTAGTAGCTCCATGAGAGCTACAAATTTAACTGTAGGCCAAGAAATTTACAAGCGAGAACCTAGGAAAAAAGACAGCTAAGGAAAGTCTTCTTGGGGTCAAAAAAATCAAAAATTGGCCACATAACTACCCCTGCAAAGGGACCCCAATTTAATTGGGTTGGATGGTGGAACAATTTATGCCACCGGGAAGTGTTGCAAACAAGAGTGTATATTACTCACTGTTCTCCAGATAAACAAGACCAATAGGTTGGATATGTGTACAAAGAGATTTATTACATGGAGAATTGGCTCACATGATTATGGAGGCTAACAAGTCCCAATATTTGAAGGATAAGCTGGCAAGCTAGAGGCCTGGGAGAGCTGCTGTGTAGTTCCTCTTCGAAGGCCAGCAGGCTTGAGACCCAAGAAGTGCTGATGTTTCAGTTCAAATTCAAAGTCACCAAGAAGCTGATATCCCAGTTCCCCAGAAATCAGGCAGAAAGAACTCCAACTTGAGGGAAAATCAGATTTTTTTGCTCTATATCAGCCTTGAGCTGATTGGATTAGGCCCACCCACATTAGGGAAGGCAGTCTACTCACCCTACTGATTTAAATATTAATTTCATCAACAAAACATCCTTATAGAAAAAACAAGAACACTGACCAAATACCTGGGAACCCCATGGCCCAGTAAAGTTGACACAAAATTAATCATTATAGTACAATCAACTGGCAATTAGTAGAGTCTAACAGTTGGTGTGATAAGGTAGCTTAATACAGTAATCAAAAAAGAGACAGAGAGTCCTGCATAAAACGCTATCATGGCAGGTGGCTGTGGGCATGCCCATTGTAGAACCCCCTAACGAACAATATTAGAAACTTCACAATGTAAGGGAAATAAATGTCATTAAAAATCCAACTAAGTCACTAAACAAATGAACTTAGCAAGGCCTTGAGAAGGGATGAGTATCCAGATTGCTACAATATATTATTTAACAGGTCCTTTTTAAAAAAATTACAAAGCATGAGAAGTAATAGGAATGTATAACCCATTCCTAGGGGAAAAGGAGCAACAGAAATTGCCTATGACAGGGCCCAGATGTTGGATTTAACAGACATTAACTTCAAAAACAGCCTTTATAAATACATTCAAAGAACTAAAGGAAATGATACACAAAGAACTAAAGGACAATACCTCATCAAATAGAAAAGATTAATAGGGGAGCGAAGATGGCATCAGAGTGGGAAGACTCTAAGAGGCTTGTCTCTTCCCTCAAACACGACTAGATATCAAATGTTTCTATATACCCCAGAAATCAACCTAAAGACTGACAGAACAAACCCCACAACTAAAGGGAGAAAAGCCACACTGAAGAAGGTAGAAAGTGCAGAGAAGTGGTTTGGGGGAGAAGTGGATCCTGGGTCCTGTGGAGGAGAGGGAGTCGTGATCAAGGTTGTAGATAAAGGTGAGAGAGAGAGGAGCATACAGGGGAATGCAAATGGAGAACATTTCCCCAAAGCCATTGTCTGGGAAAATAAGAGGGGGTGATTTTCATGAGTTCTTGAAGCCAGCAGGGCTTAAAGCCTGGAGTTTTAAAGGTCACCAGGCTTGGCCGGGATAGAGCTCTAAGGGTGCTGCTGTACTCCTTGAGAGAAGGCAGGTAAGTGACCCAGGGACAGGCAGTGTGGAAATACCTGATTTAAAGAAGACTTGGGGACACATAGGGGGTAGATTATTGCACCTCAGGAAGACGCCTCTCCAGGGACAAAGTTGCTAGCCAGCACCATTTCCCTCCCCTGCCCCTAAGCATAAATGCAGAACCACCTGCAGGAAGCAGCTCAGCTCTGACACTGGCTGCCTAACCTGCTTACAACAAGTCCCACACCCCTGCACTCTGGTGCAACTACCCTTCTCAGTCAAGCCTGCCTCAGTCCCAGCATGGCTGGACCCTCCTCCAGAAGACCAGCACAAACTTCTGCCACACCATGCCACGAAAGCCTGGAATTTTTAAAGTCAGCAGGCTTGGTGGGGATAGAGCCAGGAGAGCAGTACACTACTTGAGAGAAGGCATGCAAACAACCTGGAGGCAGACAGTGTGGAAACAGTGATCTGAAAAATGCCTGGGACACATAGGAGTGGGTGCTGGGTGGGATTATTTGCTGTTCTCAGGGTTCTTCCCAGATAGGCAGTATGTATGGGGGAGCCTCTCCAGGGACCAGGGAGCTGGCTGATTCCATTTCCTCCCCTGCCCCTCAGCATAAACATAGAGCCACATGCAGTAAGCAACACAGCACTGACAATGGCTGCCTAGCCTGCTTTACACCAAGCCCCACATCCCCGTGCTCTGGCAGTACTGTCTTTCTCCATTGGGTTTGCCTCAGTCTCAGCATAGCAAACCCCTTCTCCAGAAGACCAGCAGAAACTCCTGCCCACACCATGTCCCCTGACCAGAGAGTTCTGCAGGGCTTCAGTTCTAGTGGAAGTTGTATCAGGTCTCATGAAACAAGCAGACCAGAGCACACCTAGTTAAAAGTCACCACACTCTGGCCAAGGACCAAACACTGCCCACTGCAGGCAAGGAGAACCTCTGCAGATGACTGACCTGAGGGGTAGAGCAGCCAAAACACAAGAGCAGAGCACACGCAGCACACCCCAGAGATACTCCCTGAAGCACCAGGCCCTGGGCACTATATGACCTCTTTTCCATAAAGCTGTTACTTTCAGGAGCAGGAAATATAACAGGCTTTTCTAACACAGAGAAGACAGAGACTTAGACAAAATGCCAACAAGGAGGAATTCATCCAAAATGAGAGAACAAGATAAGGTCACAACCAGAGATCTAAGCAAAACAGATATAAGTAACATGCATGATGGAAAATTTAAAGCAACAATCATAAGGATACTCACGGGGCTTGAGGAAAGAATGGAAGACTTCAGGGAAGCCTTCACTGCATACATAAAAAAGTTTAAAAAAATCAGTTAGAATTAAAAAATGCAATAACTAAAATTGGAAACAGACGATGCAACAAACACAAGGCTGGAAGAATCAGAGGAACACATAAGTGATATAGACAAAAAATATGGAAAATAATGAAGCTAAACAAAAGAAAGAATTATGCAGCATGAAAATAGACTTAGGAGACTCAGTGAATCCATCAAATGTAATAAGATTAATGCTCTAGGAATTCCACAAGAAGAGAGAGAAAAGGGGGCAGAAAATTTATTTCAAGAAATAATAGCTGAAAACTTCCCTGGTCTAGGGAAGGAAACAGATTTCTAGATCCAGGAGGCACAGAGAACTCCCACTAAAATCAACAAAAGCAGGCCAACACCAAGACATATTGTAATTAATTTCGCAAAATATAGTGATAGTGAAAAAATCTTAAAAGCGGAAAGACAAAAGAATTACTTAACTTACGAGGGAAGACCCATAAGGCTAGCTGCAGATCTCAACAGAAACTTGGCATGTCAGAAGGGAGTGGCATCATTCAAAGTGCAGAATGGGAAGAATCTGCAGGCAAGAATACTCTATCCAGTAAAGCTATCATTCAGAATAGAAGGAGAGATTAAAAAACTTCCCAGACAAACAGAAACTAAAGGAGTTCATGACCACTAAACCAGCCCTGCAAAAAATATTAAAGGGGACTCTGAGTGCAAAGAGAAGACTCCTTTTGGAGTGTTTAATCCATTTATCTTTAATGCTATTATTTGTATTGTCAGATTTACATCTTCCACCTTACTTTTTGTTTTCTATATATCTCTGACACTTTTATTTCACTATTTTAATGTCATCTTTTACATTCAGTAAATCCTTTTTAGTTTAAAAGTTTAATTTTATTATTTCATTATTATTTCTAACATTTTCTTCTAATAAGTCTTGATAAACGACTTGTATCTAGAATGTATGAGGAACTCTTACAACTAAAATATATAATGACAAATAATTAAAATGGACAAATGATATGAATATACAGTATTCCAAAGAATATATACAAATGGCCAATAAGTACATGGAAAGATGCTTAACATTAGTCACCAGAGAAATGCCAAGCGAAGTCACAATGAAATAGAACTCTTCATCCACTAGAATGACCAAAATAAAAAAAAAAGATAGATAAAAATAAGTGTTTAAAAGGGTTTGTAACTTTTATATATTGCAGATGGGAATAGAAAATGGTGCAGCCACTTTGGAAAACAGTTTGGAAGTCCCTCAGAAAGATAAATATAGAGTCATCGTATGAACTAGAAATATGCTCTTAGATATATATCCAAAAAAAGTGAAAAGATATTGTCACAAATATTTGTAGATGGACATTCATAATAGCATCATTAGTAATAGTCAAAAAGTGGAAATAACCCAAATTGCCATCAACTGATAATGGATATATAAAATGTTGTATCTCTACCACAAAATATTATTCAGCAGTAAAGGGAATAAAATACTGACATATGTTACAACCAGAATAACATATGCTAACTGAAAGAAACCAGTCACAAAATATACAATGTATGATTTCTTCTATATAAAATGTCTATAATCTGTAAATCTATAGAGACAAAAAGTAGATTAGTGGTTACCTAGGTCTGGGAACAGTAGTGTCACAGAAATGGATAGTGACTGCTGATGGGGAACTGGTTTCTTTTAGAGGATGAAATGATCTAAACTGATTGTGGTGATTGTTAATCTATGTGAATATACTAAAAACTATCAAACTGTATATTTTAAATGGGTGAATCAGATGTACATGACAAATACAAATTAAAAATAAGGAAAATAAACTTTAATTTCTCTTGATACAAGAAGAAAAAGAGACTGTACACCCTATCTTAGAGCACTTACTTAAAAGGAAAAAATAGGGGGGCCTGGTGGCTCAGTCGGTTAAGAGTCTGACTTCAGCTCAGGCCATGAACTCACGGTTCATGGGTTTGAGCCCCGTGTCCTGCTCTGTGCTTAAAGCTCAGAGCCTGGAGCCTGCTTCGGATTCTGTCTCCCTCTCTCTCTGACCTTTCCCTGCTTACACTCTATCTCCCTCTCTCTCAAAAATAAACAAACATTATTAAAAAAAGGAAAAAAAACCCTTATAATTGTGAATCCTCTCTGCCACATTTTTTCTCAATACTGGGCAGCCATTTCTTTGAAATGTAATAATCACAAAAGATAGCACACATATCTTCTATTTTCTGTGGGAGGATAAGAGTCTAACTTTAGCTGTTGCCAGGCCTCAAGTTACAAATGTACTTCCTATCTTAAATATATGAGTAATTCATTTTCCTTTTTAAAAGCAATTAACAAATCCATGTGGCTAACCCAATTACAAGGTGAACTTAGGACAAGTCATGTCTGATCACTGATGATGACATGTTCTTTTACTTGAGGAATAGTTATCATTTATCTTGATAAAATGTATGCAACTGGGTGTATCTACTTGGCCATATAATGGGATAAAATTTCCTTCTATCTTTACAGTCTCTTTAGCAGATTGCTTGTGATGTGCATCACATTCTAGTTTAATGCTTATCCAATAATAAAACAGTTTTCTCTCTCTTCTACTTTTGTGGAGAAGCTTTTTGGGTTGGCAGATTTTATTTTTAATTATATTTCTCTAGCATATGGAGTGTGAGTCATATCTTAATAAAGCTGTTGTTTTAAAAATGAAGACTATAATACATCATTTTAGTCTTTCATTTATATCATTGTCAAATATTTCCTCTACATATAGTGAGAGATACATTAGACTCTCTGTTGTAATTTTTGCTTCATTTGCAAACATAATTTAGAAAACTCAACAGGAAAAGGAAAGTCTATTTTATGGTGTTCAGTCATATTTTTGCTGTTTCTGTTCTTCCTTCCTGATGTTGCAAGATTTCTTTCACCATGTTCACTCAGGCGCTAGATTGGTCGGTTCAGGTACCATAAAAATACTACAGACTGTGTGGCTTAACAACAGAAATTTATTTTCTCACAATTCTAAAGTCTGGGAGGCTAGGGTGCCAGCATGTTCCAGTTCTTGTGAAAGATCTCTTCCTGGCTTGCATACAGCCACCAACCTGCCATGTCTTCACATGGCAGAGATAGATCAATAGAGAGACCTTCCTTTAGTATAAGGCTATAGTATAGCTTCGTTTAACCTTAACCTCCATAAAGCACTGACCACTAGATTAAATCACATTAGGGGCTAAAGCTTCAAAATAGGTATTTGAGGGAGACAGTTCAGTCCATAGCAGACCCTAAGGTCCCTAGCCAGTCTGCCTTATTTTCACCAGTCTGTGTTTTCTTATGTTGTTTTATATATAATGTCTAGGGATTTTAGTTGCACTTAATGAGAAAAAAAGGGAATAGTGTATCTACTTCATCTTTCCAGAAGCAGGAGACTACCCACAAATAATTTTGATTTCTACACTTCACTCATACTAGTAAAATGTTAACATGAGGAGACTGATAAACAATATATAAATAATGTAATGCCTACAGCAATCACACACACAAGGAGCTATACAAATATATGTACTAAAAAAACCATGGGTGATTCAAAATAGAATTCTAAATAAAAATTCAGGAAGGTAGGAGGGAGAAAACAAACAAAAAAACACAAAAATTAAAATGACAGTTTTAAGCCCTATGTATCAATAATTATATTAAATATAAGTAGTCTAATGTGCCTTTTAAAGACAGAAATTGTCAAAGTGAATTTACATAATGGTATAAAGGTCAGTCCACTAAGACAGAAATTCTGGATGTATATGCACCAAACAACAAAACTGCAAAATATATAACTGAAAAACCAACAGAACAAAAAGCACAAACTGACAAATCCAAAATCGTAATTAGGGACTTCACCAACCCTGTGTCAACAATAGATAGGTTGACTAGACATAAAATCAGCGATGATATACAAGAACAAAATAGCATCAGCTAAAAAGAGATAATTGACATAGAATATTCCACCCTGCAACAACAGGGTACACATTTTGTTGGACAGAGTTAATTCTGTGCTGGGAAGGAAATTTATAACACTAAATGTTTACATTGAAGAATAAAGAGTCTCAAATCAATAATCTAAACTCCCACCTAAGGAAATGTTAAACTCAAACCAAACAGAAGAAATAATAAAGATACTAACAGAAATTAATGAAATGAATTAAAAAGCTAATTCTTTGAACAGACCAATGAGTTTATAAACCTTTAGCTAGATTGACAAAGAAACAAAGAAAGAATACATACATTACCAGTGTCAGGAATGAAATGGGGATATCTCTACACACCCTGAAGACATCAAGAAGATAGTAAGATATAAACAAGTCTACAGGCATAAAGTGGACAACATAAATGAATGGATCATTTCTTCAAAAGGTATAAATTATTACAATTCACTCAATATGGAATAGATAATTTGAATAAATACATAGCTATTAAGAAAATTGGACTATTCACTTAAAAAACATAAATGAAACCAAGATCTTCAAGCCAAGATAGTTTTACTGGAGAATTATACAAACATCTAAGAAAGAATCATCATCATTGAGGACGTTGTGCTATGTGAAATAACTCAGAGAAATAGAAATACTGTATGTTATCACTTTTGCGTGGAATCTAAAAGCCAAACTCAAAAACAGTGAATGGCAGTTTTAGGTGCAGAGAGAGAGAATTAAAGAGATGTTGTATAAAGGTACCAACTTGCAACGAGTAGATGAATAAATTCTGGAGATCTGACACACAGTATTGGGATTATTGTTAATAATATTGTATTCTAAATTTCAAAGTTGCCAAAAGACTAGATCTTGACTTCCCACCACAAAAAAGAAATGATAATTATGTGACACGATAGAAGTGTCGCTAATCCTATTATGGCAATCATACTGCAATATATGATCAAACCAACACATTGTACATTTTAAACTTCCACAATGTTATATGTCAATTATGTTTCAATTTTTTAAAATTTTTAAAGATTTTATCACCAATTGTACACAATTATTTCCACAAAATACAACAGGAAAGAGTAATTCCCAACACATTTTATGATGTTAGTTTTACCCTGATACCAAAACCAGACAGAGAGTACACATAAAAAAGAAATCTATGCACCAATAGCTCTCTCATAAATTTCAATGCAAAAAAAACATTAAAATAGTATCAAATATAAATCAGAAATATATTTTAAAAGGTACAACATGACTAAGATGGTTTTATTTCGGAGATGCAAGACTGGGTTCAATATTTGAAAATCAATTAATGAAATCTTCCATAATAATAGGCAAAAGAGGAAAAATCACATGATAGTATCAATTAAGGCACAAAAAGTATGTGACTATTTTAATAGTATTCATATTCATGGATGTAACTAGAGTGTATTATGCAAAGTGAAATAAGTCAGAGAAAGACAAATATATGATTTCATTCACATGTAGAATTTAAGAAACAAAATTGATGAACATAGGGGAAGGGAAGGAAAAATAAAATAAGATAAAAACAGAGAGGGAGGCAAACCATAAGAGACTCTTAAATACAGGGAACAAACTGAGAGTTGCTGGAGGGGAGGTGGATGCAGGGGAATGGGCTAAAGGAGTGATGGGCATCAAGGAGGGCTCTTTTGGGGATGAGCATTGGGTGTTATATATAAGTGATGAATCACTAAATTCTACTCCTGAAACCAATATAACACTATATGTTAACTAATTTGAATTTAAATAAAATACAATAAAATAATAAATAGAAATACAGGGTACATTTCTCAACTTGATAAATAACATCTACAAAAATACGATAGCTAATATCATAGTGGTGGAAGATTGAATCCATTTCCCCTGAGACTGGGTATAAAACAAATATGCTGCTTTTACCACTGCCATTCAAATAGGACTGAAAATTTTGGTAGTTCAATAAGGAAATAAAAGGCATACAGATTGAAGAGCCAGAAATAAACCTGTCCTATTTTCAGATGACATGATCTTCTACGTAGAAAATCTCAACTAATAAACACACAAAATAAACCTCCAGAACTCATTCTTGGAAGTGAATTTAGCACTGCTACAGGATACAAGATCAACGTATAAAAATCAATTTTATTTCTATATAGTAACAATGAACATGTGAATACTAAAGTTAAAATTATGATACAATTTATAATCCTTAAAAATATTTGTGTGTAAATTTCATATAGCATGCATAGAGCTTATATGTTGAAAACTACAAAACACTGATAAAGATTAATTAAATGGAGAGACATAGTGTGTGGATGGATTGGAAGACTCAACACAGTAGAGATGTCAGCAAGATCCCTGCAAAGTTTTTGTAGTTATGAAAAAATTATTCTAATATTTATATGTAAAGGCAAATGAAGTAAAATTGACAAAAATTTACAAAAGAATAATAAAATGAGAATACAGCCACGTGATTTCAAAATTTATTTTATAGCTACAGTAATCAAGACTATGTGGTTCTGGCAAAGGAATAAACACAGAGATCAATCGAATAGAACAGAAAATCCAAAAATAGCCACCACCCCCCATGTATGGCTCATTTATTTTTGACAGAGACACAACATCAATTTAATGGAGAATGAATAATCTTTTCAACAAATGGTAATAGAGCATTTTGGATATCCACAGGGAGAAAAATAAATCTCATGCTACACCTCATATCTTAAACAAAAGTTAACTCAAGATAGATAATAGATTTATATGTAAAATGTAAAACTATAGAATATTTAGAAACTGACCAAGAAAAAGATTGGGAGATATAGACTTCGTGAAGAGGTCTTTTTTTTTTAACATTTATTTATTTTTGAGACAGAGAGAGAGCATGAACGGGGGAGGGTCAGAGAAAGAGGGAGACACAGAATCTGAAACAGGCTCTAGGCTCTGAGCTGTCAGCACAGAGCCCCACGTGGGGCTCGAACCCACAGACCGCGAGATCATGACCTGAGCCAAAGTCGGACACTTAACCGACTGAGCCACCCAGGCGCCCCCGTGAAGAGTTCTTATATATGACGGAGGAAACAAAATCCATTTCCAAAAAAAAAACAAAAAAACAAAAAAACCTAAATTGGAGTTCATTTATTTCAGAATTTTCCTCTGAGTCATATTTAAGAGAATGGAAAAACATATCACAGCTAGTAGAGTATACTTGCAAACCACATGTCTGATAAAGAACTCATCTGTAGAACATAAGGATCTTCCTTGACTTATAATGGGGTTATATTCTGATAAACCCATTATAAGTTGAAAATATCCTAAGTTGAAAATGCATTTAATGTACCTAACATACTGAATATCATAGCTTAGTGTAACCTACCTTAAATGTGCTCAGAACACTTGTATTAGCCTACAGTTTGAAAAAGTCACTTAACACAAAGCCTATTTTATAATAAGGTGTTGACTACTTCATGCAATTTATTGAATATTGTACCAACAGTGAAAAACAGAATGGTTGCACAGATTGATTATAAGTGTATCAGTTATTTACCCTTGTGGTCGCTTGGATCACTGGGATTGCCACTTGCTGCCACTGCCCAGCATCATGAGAGACCATGGTACTACATATCACTAGCCTGGAAAAAGGTAAAAACTTAAAATTTGTAGTACAGTGTCTACTGAATATGGATTTCTTTTGCACTATCATAAGGTTGAAAAATCATAAGTCAAAGGACCATAAATCAGGGACTGTCTGTATAAAGAATCCTCAAAACTTAACAGTAAAATCTAAAATTAAATATAATCAAAAGAAGTGAAGAGACATTTCATTGAATAAGATATTCAAATGGCAATTAAGTTCATAAGAAGATGGCCAACATTATTCTCCATTAAAGTAGTGAAAATTAAAACCATAACAAGATAACATATACACATATTAGAGCTATTACCAAAAAAGAAAATCTTTAAGGATATGGAGAAACTGAATCTCCCTTTTATTGCTGGGGTGAATGTGGAATGGTAAATCCCACTCTGGAAAAGAGTTTAATAGTTTCATAAAAAACTAAATGTATAATTATTATATGGACAATTGTACTACTACACATTTATCCCAGAGAATTAATAGCTGTGCCCACCCAAATGCCTATGAACAAATGTTTGTAGGAAATTTATTGTACTCGCCAAAACTGCCAAAGAAACTCTCAAAATGTTCTTCACTTGTTTAATGGTTAAACAAATTGTTGTGTATCCATACCATGAAATACTACTAAGCGATTAAAAAATAACTATTAGTACATGCAGCAATTTGAATATATTATGAGGAAGTTATGCTAAGTGAAAAATGTCAATCCCAAAAGTTGCATAGTGTATGATTCTGTTCATATAACATTCTTCAAAAGAAAATTATTACAAACAGATTACTGGTTGCCCAGGATCAATGAGAAAAAGGCTTTTATAACTATAGATTGAGAAACTGTTTTTCAAATTTATTTCAACATTTAAATGACTGAGAATAGCCAAAAACATATTTTAAAATGGTTTCATTGATGCAAGACTTTATAATGTGGGACACTAAGGCTACAATAATCAAGAGTGCAATATTAGTGTAAGGGTATATCAAGAATTCAATTCAGAATAGTACAGAAATAAACCCACTGTCATAGTGACAATTCATTTTCAAGACAGCAGCAAAAAATGAAACGGAAAAACAAGGCTTTCCAACAAGTGTTTCTAGCAAAACTAGATACTCATATGGGGTAAAATGAAACCTCAAATGTTGCTGTGCAGAAACATTAATTTGAGATGAATCATAACACCTAGAAGTTAAACTGTAGAAAAAATAATAAAAGGATGTCTTTGTTACCTTGAGAGAGGCAAATATTTCTCAGACAGGACAGACAAAATAATAATCATAAAAGAAAAAAGAAATTAGCCTTCATGGAAATAGTTTTCTTATTAAAAAGACAGTATTGAGAGGAGCCTGGCTGGGTCAATCGGTAGAGTGTGTGACTCTTGATTTCAGGGCCATAAGTTAGAGCCTCACACTGGATACAGATTCTTAACAAAAATAAATAAACTTAAAAAAAAAAAGACAGTATGGAAAAATTAATAGTCAAGCCACAGATTGAGAAATATATCAGCAAAACATATCTACAAAGTCCTTGTATCTGGAATTTATTAAAAAACAAACTGTTAAAGCTATGTAATAAAAAGACAAAACAATTTTAAAAGGCCAAAAACCTATACATACATACACAACACAAAGAAAGATATTCAAATGGTCATGATGAAGCATATGAAAAAGTTCCTCAACATGTTTACATCTTTCACAAATAATGGATCCAAAACAGATTTTAGAGATAACTGTAAATGCAAAATTATAAAATTTCTAGGAAATAATAAGGGAGAAAGTATTGGTGATAGCTTTTTCAATGAAACACAAAAGCGTAGTCCATAAAAGAAAAGATTGATATGTTGGACTTCATTAAAATTAACATCTTCTGCTCTATAAAAGACACTGTTAAGGAGAAGATAGGGATAGACGAGGGGAAAATATTGGTGAATCACATATCTGACAAAGTACTTAAATCCAGAATATACAATTAACATGTAAGGTTCAGCAATAAGACGAGGAGCTTGGAAAGATGGCAGAGTAGGAGGACCCTGAGCTCACCCCATCCCAGTTTACAGCTAGCTATCATCCACATTCAAGTCAATAAACCAGAGAGCAATGTGAAGACTGGCAGAACACAGTCCACACCTAAATATAGAGAAGCTACAACTGAAAGTTTGGTCAGAAAGGCAGAGGGAGGTTCCTCCAGGAGGGAGGGAGCTATGTGCATGGAGAGGGCAGAGAAACAGGCCCTAGTACCAGGGAGTTCACATGGGGAAGACTAATCCCTATAACATTTGGCTTTAAAAACCAGAGGGGATGAATTCAGTGAGTTTATAAAACTAAGTAGGGCTTGGAACCGGGAGCTTTAAAAGCCAGCTGACTCAGCACTGAGTGAGCCAGGAGGGCCAGTGATAGCTGGGTCACTGTCCTTAAAGAGACAGCAGCCTGTGCAGAGAGGCAACATAAAAACAGCTGTTTGCACAGCACCAAGAACAAACAGGAGGCAAATCTGTTCATATTGATTTTAGAGGGTGTTGGAGGACGTCTCTGAAAATGAGGGAACGGGCACGTGCCATTTTCCTTCCCTGTCCTACAGCATAAAACAGTGCCTTATGATATGATCCAGCAATTATGCTCCAAAGTATTTACTCAAATCAGTTGAAAACTTGTGTCCACAAAAAACCTGCACATGAATGTTTGTAGCAGCTTTATTCATAATTTCCAAAACTTGGAAGTAACCAATATGTCCTTCAATAGTTGATTGAATAAAGAAACTATTGTACATGCATAGAAAGGAATATTATTCAGTAATAAAAGGAAATAAGCTCTTACCCATAAATACACAAGGAGAAACCTTAAATGCATATCAGTAAGTAGAAGAAGCCAATTTGGAAAGGCTACATCCTGTGTGATTCCAACTATATGACATTCTGGAAAAGTCCAAACTATGGAGGCAGTGAAAAGGTCAGTGGGTTGGGAGCAGGGGAGGAGGAGAGGGATAAATTGTTGAGTCACAGGATAATGTTACTGCAGGGAAACTATTCTGTATGATACTGTAATGGTGGATACATGTCATTACATTATACATTTGTCAAAACCCATAGAATGTATCTCCCAGCAAAGAAAAGCTCAGGACCAGATAACTTACCAGAGAATTCTACCAGGCACTCAAATAGTTAACATCAATCCTCCTGAGACTCTTTGAAACAACTGAGATGGAGGGAACACTTCAAGCTCATTCTATGAGGTCAGCACTACCTTGATAATGAAGCCAATGACACTATAAGAAAAGAGATCTATAGACAAATATTCCTGATGAATAATGATGCAAAAATCCTCAACAAAATAATAACAACTGATTTCCACAGAATATTAAAATAATTATACACCTTTACCGAGTGGATTTATTTCTGGATGGAAAGGATGATTCTAAATAAAAAATCAATCACTGTAATACACTATATTAACAGAATAAAAGAGAAAAACACAATCCTCTCAATGCAGAAAAAGCATTTGACAAAATTTAACAAACTTTCATGATAAAAACACTCAACAATCTGGGGATACAAGAAAACTACCTCCCCAAAATAAAGACCATTTATGCAAAGCCCACAGCTAACCTCATATCTTAATTTTAAAAATTAATCATACCCCTACATTATGATCTCACAATTCTGCACCCTCATATTTATCTAAGAGAACCTAAAACATATGTCCATAAAAAGAATTGTACAGAAATGCTCATCAAAACTTTATTCATAGTGGCCAGAAACTGGGAACAACCCAAATGACCACTAATGAGAAAATTCATAAACTGAACTCATCATTTAAAATTGAATGAGCTATGTATGCATACAATAGTGTACATAAAACTAGCAGACATTTTGCTGAGAAAATGAACCTGGGCACAAAAGGACATATTATAATTTTCTAATTATGTGAAACTTTAGAATAACCAAGACTAATCTATTATGACAAAAATGAGAAGAATCTTCTGAAGATAATCACTGGAAGATGTATGGAAGAAAACTTCTGGAATGATAAATAACTGCATAGATTTGTCAAAACCAATTTGATTGTAGAGGAGACTAGTGGCTCAGTCGGTTGTGCTCAGGTCATGATCTCACGGGTCCTGAGTTCCAGCCCCTCATCAGGCTTGGTGCTGTCAGCACAGAGCCTGCGTTGGATCCTCTGTCCCCCTTCCTCTCTGCCCCACCCTGGCTCCTGCTTTCTCGTTCAAAAATAAATAGAACATTAAAAAAACTAATATGATTGTATATTGGATATATGTTCTTTGGACTCTATGTAAATTCTATCTAAAAACTGTTAAAATTATTGTCCTCCAGTTAGTATTTGACAGGTGTGCTTTTCACAGTTGTGCAAGTTACCTATTCTTTTTTTTTTTTTTAATTTTTTTTTTTTAATGTTTTTTATTTATTTTTGGGACAGAGAGAGACAGAGCATGAACGGGCGGGAGAGGGGCAGAGAGAGAGGGAGACACAGAATCGGAAACAGGCTCCAGGCTCCAAGCCATCAGCCCAGAGCCTGATGCGGGGCTCGAACTCACGGACCGCGAGATCGTGACCTGGCTGAAGTCGGACGCTTAACCGACTGCGCCACCCAGGCGCCCCCAAGTTACCTATTCTTAAACTAATTTATATATAGTTTGTCCTTGATGAGTTTATCAATATATTGAACAGAATGGGAGTTAGGTTTTTTTTTTTCCTCCCTTTTCTCCTTCCTTGCCTCTCTCCTTTCTTTGTTTTGAAGTTTCTTTCTTTCTTTTTCTTTCTTTCTTTCTTTCTTTCTTTCTTTCTTTCTTTCTTTCTTTCTTTCTTTCTTTCTTTCTTTCTTTTTAATATATGAAATTTATTGTCAAATTGGTTTCCATACAACACCCAGTGCTCATTCCAAAATATGCCCACTTCAATTCCCATCACCTACCCTCCCCTCCCTCCCACCCCCCATCAACCCTCAGTTTGTTGGCAGTTTTTAAGAGTCTCTTATGCTTTGGCTCTCTCCCACTCTAACCTCTTTTTTTTTTCCTTCCCCTCTCTCATGGGTTTCTGTTAAGTTTCTCAGGATCCACATAAGAGTGAAAACATATGCTATTGGTCTTTCTCTGTATGCCTTATTTCACTTAGCATGACACTCTCCAGTTCCATCCACATTGCTACAAAGGGCCATATATCATTCTTTCTCATTGCCACGTAGTACTCCATTGTGTATATAAACCATAATTTCTTTATCCATTCGTCAGTTGATGGACATTTAGTCTCTTTCCATAATTTGGCTATTGTTGAGAGTGCGACTATAAACATTGGGGTACAAGTGTCCCTATGCATCAGTACTCCTGTATCCCTTGGGTAAATTCCTAGCAGTGCTACTGCTGGGTCATAGGGAAGGTCTATTTTTAATTTTTTGAGGAACCTCCACACTGTTTTCCAGAGTGGCTGCACCAGTTTGCATTCCCACCAACAGAGCAAGAGGGTTCCCATTTCTCCACATCCTCTCCAGCATCTATAGTCTCCTGATTTGTTCATTTTGGCCACTCTGACTGGTGTGAGGTGATATCTGAGTGTGGTTTTGATTTGTATTTCCCTGATGAGGAGAGATGTTGAGCATCTTTTCATGTGCCCATTGGCCATCCGGATGTCTTCTTTAGAGAAGTGTCTATTCATGTTTTCTGCCCCTTTCTTCACTGGGTTATTTGTTTTTCGGGTGTGGAGTTTGGTGAGCTCTTTATAGATTTTGGATACTAACCTTTTGTCCAATATGTCAGTTGCAAATATCCCATTCCGTTGGTTGCCTTTTAGTTTTGTTGATTGTTTCCTTTGCTGTGTAGAAGCTTTTTTATCTTCATGAGGTCCCAATAGTTCATTTTTGCTTTTAATTCCCTTGCCTTTGGGGATGTGTCAAGTAAGAAATTGCTGCGGATGAGGTCAGAGAGGTCTTTTCCTGCTTTCTCCTCTAGGGTTTGGATGGTTTCCTGTCTCACATTCAGGTACTTTATCCATTTTGAGTTTATTTTTGTGAATGGTGTGAGAAAGTGGTCTAGTTTCATTCTTCTGCATGTTGCTGTCCAGTTCTCCCAGCACCATTTGTTAAAGAGGCTGTCTTTTTTCCATTGGATATTCTTTCCTGCTTTGTCAAAGATGAGTTGGCCATACGTTTGTGGGTCTAGTTCTGGGATTTCTATTCTATTCCATTGGTCTATGTGTCTGTTTTTGTGCCAACACCATGCTGTCTTGATGATTACAGCTTTGTAGTAGAGGCTAAAGTCTGGGATTGTGATGCCTCCTGCTTTGGTCTTCTTCTTCAAAATTACTTTGGCTATTCGGGGCCTTTTGTGGTTCCATATGAATTTTAGGATTGCTTGTTCTAGCTTCAAGATGAATGCTGATGCAATATTGATTGGGATTGCATTGAATGTGTAGATAGCTTTGGGTAGTATTGACATTTTGACAATATTTATTCTTCCAATCCATGAGCACGGAATGTTTTTCCATTTCTTTATATCTTCTTCAATTTCCTTCGTAAGCATTCTATAGTTTTCAGCGTACAGATCTTGTATATCTTTGGTTAGATTTATTCCTAGGTATTTTATGCATCTTGGTGCAATTGTGAATGGGATCAGTTTCTTTATTTGTCTTTCTGTTGCTTCATTATTAGTGTATAAGAATTTAACTGATTTCTGTACATTGATTTTGTATCCTGCAACTTTGCTGAGTTCGTGTATCAGTTCTAGCAGACTTTTGGTGGAGTCCATCGGATTTTCCATGTATAATATGATGTCATCTGCAAAAAGTGGAACCTTGACTTCATCTTTGCCAATTTGGATGCCTTTGATTTCCTTTTGTTGTCTGATTGCTGTTGCTAGCACTTCCAACACTATGTGAAACAACAGTGGTGAGAGTGGACATCCCTGTCGTGTTCCTGATCTCAGGGGGAAAGCTCTCAGTTTTTCCCCATTGAGGATATTAGCTGTGGACTTTTCATAAATGGCTTTTATGATGTTTAAGTATGTTCCTTCTATCCCGACTTTCTGAAGGGTTTTTATTAAGAAAGGATGCTGAATTTTGTCAAATGCTTTTTCTGCATCGATTGACAGGATCATATGGTTCTTATCTTTTCTTTTATTAATGTGATGTATCACGTTGATTTATTGGTGAATGTTGACCCAGCCCTGCATCCCAGGAATGAATCCCACTTGATCATGGTGAATAATTCTTTTTATAAGCTGTTGCATTCGATTTGCTAGTATCTTATTGAGAATTTTTGCATCCATATTCATCAGGGATATTGGCCTGTAGTTCTCTTTTTTTACTGGGTCTCTGTCTGGTTTAGGAATCAAAGTAATACTGGCTTCATAGAATGAGTCTGGAAGTTTTCCTTCCCTTTCTATTTTTTGGAATAGCTTGAGAAGGATAGGTATTATCTCTGCTTTAAATGTCTCATAGAATTCCCCAGGGAAGCCATCTGGTCCTGGACTCTTATTTGTTGGGAGATTTTTGATAACTGATTCAATTTCTTCCCTGGCTATGGGTCTGTTCAAGCTTTCTATTTCCTCCAGTTTAAGTTTTGGATGCGTGTGGGTGTTTAGGAATTTGTCCATTTCATCCAGGTTGGCCAGTTTGTTGGCATATAATTTTTCATAGTATTCCCTGATAATTGCTTGTATTTCTGAGAGATTGGTTGTAATAATTCCATTTTCATTCATGATTTTATCTATTTGGGTCATCTCCCTTTTCTTTTTGAGAAGCCTGGCTAGAGGTTCATCAATTTTGTTTATGTTTTGAAAAAACCAACTCTTGGTTTCATTGATCTGCTCTACAGTTTTTTTTAGATTCTATATTGTTTATTTCTGCTCTGATCTTTATTATTTCTCTTCTTCTGCTGGGTTTAGGCTGTCTTTGCTGCTCTGCTTCTATTTCCTTTAGGTGTGCTGTTAGATTTTGTATTTGGGATTTTTCTTGTTTCTTGAGATAGGCCTGGATTGCAATGTATTTTCCTCTCAGGACTGCCTTCGCTGCATCCCAAAGCGTTTGGATTGTTGTATTTTCATTTTGTTTGTTTCCATATATTTTTTAATTTCTTCTCTAATTGCCTAGTTGACCCATTCATTCTTTAGTAGGGTGTTCATTAACCTCCATGCTTTTGGAGGTTTTCCAGACTTTTTCCTATGGTTGATTTCAAGCTTCATAGCATTGTGGTCTGAAAGTATGCATGGTATGATCTCAATTCTTGTATACTTATGAAAGGCTGTTTTGTCACCCAATATGTGATCTATCTTGGCAAATGTTCCATGTGCACTCGAGAAGAAAGTATATTCTGTTGCTTTGGGATTCAGAGTTCTAAATATATCTGTCAAGTCCATCTGATCCAATGTGTCATTCAGGGTCTTTGTTTCTCCCTAGACACAGGGACCATGTGTCTAGATGATCTATCCATTGTTATAAGTGGAGTATTAAAGTCCCCTGCAATTACCACGTTGTTGTCGTTAAGGTTGCTTACGTTTGTGAGTTATTGTTTTATATATTTGGGGCTCCCGTATTCGGCACATAGACATTTATAATTGTTAGTTCTTGATGGATAGACCCTGTAATTATTATATAATTCCCTTCTTCATCTCTTGTTACAGCCTTTAATTGAAAGTCTAGTTTGTCTGATATAAGTATGGCTACTCCAGCTTTCCTTTGACTTCCAGTAGCATGATAAATAGTTCTCCATCCCCTCACTTTCAATCTTAAAATGTCCTTAGGTCTAAAATGAGTCTCTTGTAGACAGCAAATAGATGGGTCTTGTTTTTTATCCATTCTGATACCCTATGTCTTTTGGTTGGCGCATTTATTCCATTTACATTCAGTGTTATTATAGAAAGATATGGGTTTAGAGTCATTGTGATGTCTGTAGGTTTCATGCTTGTAGCGATGTCTCCGGTACTTTGTCTCACAGGATCCTGCTTAGGATCTTTTTTAGGGCTGGTTTAGTGGTGGTGAATTCCTTCAGTTTTTGTTTGTTTGGGAACACCTTTATCTCTCCTTCTATTCTAAATGACAGATTTGCTGGATAAAGGATTCTCAGCTGCATATTTTTTCTGTTGATCACATTGAAGACTTCCTGCCATTCCTTTCTGGCCTGCCAAGTTTCAGTAGATCCATCACTCGTCTTATCAGTCTCCCTTTATATGTTAGAGCACATTTATCCCTAGCTGCTTTCAGAATTTTCTCTTTATCCTTGTATTTTTGCCAGTTTCACTATGATATTTCCTGCAGAAGATCGATTCAAGTTACGTCTGAAGGGAATTCTCTGTGCCTCTTGGATTTCAATGCATTTTTCCTTCCCCAGATTGGGGAAGTTCTCAGCTAGGTTTTTTTTCAGTACACCTTCAGCACCTTTCCCTCTCTCTTCTTCCTCTGGAATACCAATTATGCGTATATTATTTCTCTTTAGTGCATAAATTAGTTCTCTAATTTTCCCCTCATACTCCTGGATTTTTTTATCTCTCTTTTTCTCAGCTTCTTCTTTTTCCATAATTTTATCTTCTAGTTCACCTATTCTCTCCTCTGCCTCTTCAATCCGAGCCGTGGTCATCTCCATTTTATTTTGCAGCTCATTAATAGCATTTGTTAGCTCCTCCTGGTTGTTCCTTAGTCCCTTGATCTCTGTAGCAATAGATTCTCTGCTGTTTTTTATACTGTGTTCAAGACCAGCAATTAATTTTATGACTATTATTCTAAATTCACTTTCTGTTATATTGTTTAAATCATTTTTGATCAGTTTGTTAGCTGTCGTTATTTCCTGGAGGTTTTTCTGAGGGGAATTCTTCCGTTTAGTCATTTTGCATAGGTCTGGAGTGGTGCGGAACTCGGGAGTTAGGGTTGTTATTGTTAGAAAAGTGATATACATACATGGAAACAAGACAGACTAGAATATGCTCTGTGCTTTGGGTTTAGAGTTGGAGGGATCAGTATATACTCAAATATATATAGATATACAGATACACACATAGAAGTATATACATGTATTGAGGAAAATATATAAATGACACATAGAAAAAATATATGAATTTATATTTCTTATCTCTGTTCACTGAAAGAGCCCAGAAAAAATGACATATAATTAATATCTAACATACTCAGCTCCCAGATCCTGATTTCTAAATTCCATGCTCTAAAAATGACCAGGGCTACTTAGAGATATGGCTGGTTTTCTGGGTGGGACAAGAAAAGTAAAAAATGAGCCTGGAAATGTATTTTTGTTTCAGAAAGCAAGAAATTGCTCAAATCCCTTTGGAAACCACCTTAAAGGGTATTCCACTGTCCCAATCTGAAGCAAAACACACGTCAAAATTAATTGTGATTGTAAAATTGATAACACATTGAGTAAATTAACAATTATACTGACATATATACACGAATTAATGAAGAAAGAAAGAAAGAAAGAAAGAAAGAAAGAAAGAAAGAAAGAAGAAAGAAAGACAGAAAGAAAGACAGAAAGAAAGAAAGAAAGAAAGAAAGAAAGAAAGAAAGAAAGAAAGAAAGAAAGAAAGAAAGAGGTGGAAGGGGACAGTCCTTCTTACTAAATATAGCTCTTTAAATCTAAATATAGGAAAAATAAAAACTTGGAAAAGCATCAATGAATGCTGAAACTCGAAGGTAAAATAATGATAAACAAGAGGATATTTATGTAGTCGCAAAGTAGTTCCACATAAACTTCAAGAAGGAAAATTGTAACTTTACAGGTGAAAATCCCAACAGGCATCATCTTAACCAAATGTTTAAAGCTGCCATTATATTGAACTGGGGACAAATCATTGTCCTGTGTGTCTTAAATGATGTACTGAAAAGGACAAAACATCACATTTGTGGTATTTCTGCAAAAAGTGCACAACCTAACCTAATTATGAGGAAACCTTTGACAAACTCAGAGTGTATTCTACAAAATAACTACATTCTTCAAATGTCAAGGTCAAGAAACACACAGAAATGTTGAAGGAATGTTCCATATTAAAACAGAGTGAAGAAATATGGTAATGAATGCAATTTGTGATCCTGAATTCAACTTGGACTGAGAAAAATAGTTCTAAGAGACAATATTGAGGGACTTCACAAAATTTCAATATGGGCTCTGGGTTAGATAATATTAGTAGTGTGCTATTAAATGGGAACTCCAAATAGAAGCCCTAAATGTTACTGTTCATGAATTTCCATGGACTAAGTAACACCATGGCTGATTCCAACCTACCCACAGTTTAACAAAGTACTTGTAAAATTCCTAAATGTGTTTCTTTTTTTAAATTTTTTTTTCCAACGTTTTTAATTTATTTTTGGGACAGAGAGAGACAGAGCATTAACGGGGGAGGGGCAGAGAGAGAGGGAGACACAGAATCGGAAACAGGCTCCAGGCTCCGAGCCATCAGCCCAGAGCCTGACGCGGGGCTCGAACTCACGGACCGCGAGATCGTGACCTGGCTGAAGTCGGACGCTTAACCGACTGCGCCACCCAGGCGCCCCTCTAAATGTGTTTCAATCATCCAGCTCTATCACACCATTAGAACAGTATTCTATCAATTTTATTATTTTATTTTAATTCCTATATAGTTAAACATACAGTGTTAAATTAGTTACAGGTGTACAGGGGTACCTGGGTGGCTCAGTCAGTTAAGCATCCGACTTGGTTTCTGCTCAGGTCATGATCTCATGGTTTGTGGGTTCAAGCCCCACTTTGGGTTCTGCACTGGTAGTGCGGAGCCTGCTTGGGATTCTCTCTTTCTCCCTCTCTCTGTCCCTCCCCTGCTCTCTCTCTCTAAATAAAGCAACAAACTTAAAAAAAAATAGTTTCAGGTATACAATATAGTGATTCAACAATTCTATATATCACTCAGTGCTCATCATGGTAAGTGTTGGATTTAATTTTTTTTAATAGAAAAAAAATTCAATTGATATTAAATAAATAAATAAAATATTTATCTGCAGATTAAAAAATAAGATAATAAATGCTTAGACCACTGCCTGGAAAAAACAAGACTGCAAGAAGCAGGGGTTTATGAGTTGGGAAGGGAATCTCTCTGTATGGTGGCTCAGGTAAAAATGAATACAGAAGATATACATTTTATATGTTTTCATGAATTTTAAATTATTTTTTAAATTTTATATATTCATTGTGAAGACATTGACAACATGGATATAGGGCAAATATGTTTATTGTATATCACCTATCTCAGGACCATGCTATAAAATACACATAATAAAGAGTTTGTTGACCCATTGCTTGGTATTTCTTATTTTATTTTGAACCAGATCACCTATCCACGAAAGTGTTAATCTTTCAGCATATAGGTCAAATAGTTCAAATTTCACTTAAGCCATTACTACTCTTCTTCATCTTTTCTTACTTCTGGTTAGTAAAAGCAGTTGATGTCTTCTTGAGGCGAACATGACATGTGAGTAAACTTAACTGCATTACTACATCATCTGATAAGGTTTATAGCTTAACAGTCATTTTCAAAATAACAATGGTGTTATGTACCATCATGAGAAGTTTACTCTTTATTTATAGTGACAGAGAATGAGAATAGACTTCGAAGCATCATCTTTGGATTGCTTAAACCTTTTCCTTGAACTTTACTGTGCTACATGTAATTATTTTGTTAAAAAAAAATAAGTTTGTAATTATTGGTAGGTGTTTCTTATCTTTTAAATATGCATTACATTTGCTTCATCAGGAACTATTAAGTACTTGAACGAATAAGAAGTATAGTCTAATTTTCTAATGAGTTTGCCTTAAGATTTAATAGGCTAATAAGTAGGAGATCACATTTCAAGGTCACAATCTTGGTGAAATGGATCAGTGTGGAACAAGTTCATGCTAATTATGAAAGAAGCGATGTGGAGAAAAAAAAATCTGTGACAAGATTGGACACTGGTTACTGACCACAGCAACAGAAGGGGGTATGTCATTTTTCCCAAGATATTTTAAAACATGACTGCTCTCACTATTGTCTTTCTAAATTAAGTTCTTAAAATAGAATTTAGTTATAGTTAAGCTATATTCTAAGGGAATTAAAAAATGCTGCAAACTGGGGCGCCTGGGTGGCTCAGTTGGTTAAGCGGCTGACTTCAGCTCAGGTCATGATCTCGTGGCCCGTGAGTTCAAGCCCCGCGTCGGGCTCTGTGCTGACGGCTCAGAGCCTGGAGCCTGTTTCAGATTCTGTGTCTCCCTCTCTCTGACCCTCCCCTGTTCATGCTCTGTCTCTCTCTGTCTCAAAAATAAATAAATGTTAAAAAAAAAATTTTTTTAAAAAATGCTGCAAACAACTGTAACTATTCTATTCTACAGACTTTGCAAAGCATGCCTTGAGAACAATTTGAAAGACTTAGAGGAATGGGCATTTATTTATCTATCTATCTATCTATCTTTATTAATGGGCAATTTTTGACACTACATTTTTCTTCACTGACCACAGCCTGAAAATCTCTTTCTTTCAATCGTTATGTTAAGTTGTTATCTCTACTGGGATGTGGTGAGGGGAAAATCCACTGATCTATGAATATATCTACTTAATCTATGAGTATATCCACTGATCATTTGGAGCAAATGTTTTAATATTTTTTCACATGTGAACTAATGGGCAGAGGCTGTATAATCGATATTATTTGTAGACCTTCCCTTTCATTCCATCAGTATATCACTAAATAGTAAAGTTATTGATTTGCAATTCACAATTATAATTATGAAAATCATGATTTATTAAAGCCCTAGATAAATGAAGTAAAAATATTTTCCCATTGACTAAGGAGTTGAAAAATTTCATGAGATTTTATAATTCTTAACTGCAGAGTTAAAACTTTACCCTACATCTGCTGATATCTAGGCTGGTGTGCTTCTAATAGTTTTAAATTTGAATTTTTCCTTGTTTAAGTCATTAATACTTCTGGAGTTTATTTTTGTGTATAGTGAGAAGTAAAACCAATTATTCCTTAACGTGTACAGTCATTTTTACCATCATCATTTGAAGTATACAAAATTTTTCCAATGATTTTTATCTGCCTTATGTCATATTTTGAGCTTCCACATTGCTGTTGGATCTGCTTCCAGGATCTTTATTCTTTTCTTTTGACTGGGTGTTACAACCCCTATGCTAATTGCACATGGTTTTAATTTCTGTAACTATAGAAATTCTTACTTAGAGTAGGATAGTCTCATTCCATGTTCTTCTTCAACAAATTGACTGTGGCTACTCTTGGACATTTATGCAGTTTAGAATCCATTAGTCAAGTTCCTTAAATTTCTTGTGAGATTTTTAAATGAAATTACATTAAATGTAGAGGTCAACTTAGAGAGAGTTGACCTTCTTACATTGGTGACACAATGAACGTGACATGACATTTTCATCAAATAAGCACCTTTATTTTCCTGTCCACCATATATAACAGACTCATCTCTTGTTTCCACTTCAGTAATAGTAATGGTGGTCTAGAAGTCAATAAACAAATGTATATGAATTATTCCAGTGTTTTTTTTAAGTAAAAACAACAGCTCTAACTTGACTTACTTAGAAAATATATAGCTTCCTTTCTTAAATTTAAGAGAATCAATTGTTTCAATGTTGGTTATTAGAAGTTACTTCCCCAATCCTTCTGATACTTACTCATAATTATTATTAAAATAAGACATAATTTTAATAATATCTGAATATCTATATTTTATCTTTTCCAAATTAAAATATTTTTTTGGATTCAAGATATTTTACTTCAAAATAGCCTCCAGAGTTTATACAGATTTATGTGTAGATAGATAGATAGATAGATAGATAGATAATGTTAATGCCATTAAACATTTAAGAGTACTTTTTACTTAGGAAATCAAATTATTGAAAAAATCGTATCTCATATACTTTCAGAGAGAATCCTTTGCCATGAAAATGATACTCTCAGGGCACCTGGGTGGCTCAGTCGGTTGAGCGTCCGACTTCAGCTCAGGTCGTGATCTCGGTCTGTGAGTTCGAGCCCCGCATCGGGCTCTGGGCTGACAGCTCGGAGCCTGGGGCCTGCTTTGGATTCTGTGTCTTCCTCTCTCTCTGCCCCTCCCCCGCTCATGCTCTGTCTCTCTCACTCTCAAAAATGAATAAATGTTAAAAAAAATTTTTTAAATGATACTCTCTTATGATCTGCCCATCTTATCTATAGATTTACCACATAGTCTGTATCATAATATCACAAACCTGAGAATCCTACAATTGATTCCATTTCCAAACATATCACAATCAAACAAACCATCCTTCAATTATACTACTTTCTATAAGATACACTCATAGTTGTTTTTGAAGTGTTGTTTCCTTGGATGCTTTTGATGTTTAGGTTACTAACTTATATGTATCTTCTTAAATCAATAAAATAGGATATGAGGCATTATTCTATTTATACAAATGAAAAATCAGGGGCTTGAAGATTAAATAACCCAAAGAAAACAGCTAATAAGTGGAAGAGGCTAGAAAACTCAGTTATGTCTGACACTAATGTCTATATTATTAAATACTTTTATATACCATTCCAAGAATATTGTGGGGAAAATAATCCTAGTATATCTATGGTTAAATGATGGTTACTCATTTACTGATTTGAGAGACTACTTGAAGTTTAAATTGACATTTTAGTTGCTTGTATGAGTGCATGTTCACTGACACTGAAAGACCTTGACAAAACTTGAGGCTCTTAGAACCGTACATCACTATCCATGCATTTCTTTTTTTTTTTTTTCAACGTTTTTTATTTATTTTTGGGACAGAGAGAGACAGAGCATGAACGGGGGAGGGGCAGAGAGAGAGGGAGACACAGAATCGGAAACAGGCTCCAGGCTCCGAGCCATCAGCCCAGAGCCTGACGCAGGGCTCGAACTCACGGACCGCGAGATCGTGACCTGGCTGAAGTCGGACGCTTAACCGACTGCGCCACCCAGGCGCCCTCCATGCATTTCTTAAACCAATGTTCGCATGTGTGGGAAAGGGAAATGGCCCCAGCAGACAAGTAAAAACTTATAAAACCAGAAATACTTAAAACTAATGGCCTCAATGTGAGTTATATACTTGAGTGTCTTTGAGTTAAGTATGCTTTGGAGCATTTTGATTATTATGTTTTTCTATAGAGAAGGAAGACTTGAAATAATATATTTCATTAGTTATGGAATATAGTGTGAGTAGGTAGACTTAAAGGTCATAAGTTCTCACACAAGAAGAATCCATCAATTTAATTATAGAGTGAAGTAAGGATGCAATAATTTCAATTATTCCTGAAAAACTATAAGTAATTACCAAAGCTAATTATATTGATCTGGTCTAGGTTAACAGCTGGCAAAGAGTGACACTTGGCTCTCTATAAAAGAGAAACAATTATAGATGTTTGCTTGAATTCACTGTGAATAGAGTTTATGAAAATAAAATTTAAGTTAATATACACAGAGTTCTGAGTAAGCACTTCAATTCAATGGATAATACATGAAATTTTAGAATCAGAGTATTAGATATGTTATGGATTGGTAGGAAGCAAAATCACACTCACACAGAGTAAAAGGTTAACTTTCTAATTTAATTTTCTCAAGGTAGAAATTCTTATCAGATGTAAAGTGGCAGTGTAGGGTAGAAGCAGATGCAGCAATTTTCAGTATAATTTATCTTGGTCCCAGAGTTTCTAACAAGAGGAATACAGATAGTGGTGCCATGGATTGTGCAAGGTAAGATCAATTCTTGCTATCAAACTGCCCCCTTATACTCAAGTCTTGAATCACTAAAGAGAAATAACTTACACCACCAATTGAAACACTTTTATTTAAATTTTTTAATTAACTTTGGTTCTTGAATCAAATTCAGTATCAGAAAAGGAACATACTTTCCTAAAGGAAAAAAAAATTAAACTCTCCCTGAGCAGTACTCCTAACCCCAGCTTTCTGGTCTTCAAAAGAATCCCAATCCCGACCCTCTGGCTGATTTAATGCTCCTCTACCTGGAGATTCAATGTTTTTATTTATTTATTTATTTATTTATTTATTTATTTATTTATTCATTCATTTGAGAGAGAGAGAGAGAGAGAGAGAGAGAGAGAGAGAGAGAGAATGAACAGGGAGGGGCAGAGAGAGAGAGAGGGAGACATAGAATCCTTAGTAGGCTCCAGGCTCTGAGCTGTCAGCACAGAGCCTGATGCGGGGCTCGAACTCACGAACCGTGTGATCGTGACCTGAACGGAAGTCAGATGTTTAACTGACTGAGCCACCCAGGTGCCCCCTACCTGGAGATTTAAAGACAATTGGATGACACATGGAGCTGTTACCCAGACAAAGCAAAAATAAATAAATAAATAAATAAATAAATAAATAAATAAATAATCTTTTATTTCAAAAAAGCCTGGGTACCTGCTGATATTTTTAATTTATATCTGTTTACTTAGAATTTTTGCTATGCTTTAATGTGAATCCTTCATAGTTTAATAGCTTAAGTGCTGGTTCTCTCTCATCTGCTAACTTTGATGGACCACAGGGTTTCTGTGACGAAAAGTTGAGGGAATACAGGTACAGTGGGGGAAGACTGGCTGCTTTTAACTATAATGAAGACTTTAAAGAAAGATAATTATAAATTCAGAGTTTTACATTCCCAGCTCATAGTACCATTATTATTAGTCCTCAAAAGTTCTTAATTCAGACTTCAGAGTAGCACAGGGAAAAATCATGTACAAAGTACAAAGTCTGTTTCTGGGGGTTATTGAACTGCAATACAGATTGATTTCACAGCCTCACCAAGTTTCTTATGGGAAAGATAGGGAGATAAAAATAGGACCCTGAAAAATAATATGGTGGTATTTGGAAGGATTTGGAAGCCCTCTGACTACCTCAAAACTTGTTTAGCCTCCCTTGCTGGTAAAAGCATCCTCTTTGTCCCATGTGAGATGAAGAAGTTCCAGGTTTTTTTTTTACACAGTTTTATTCAGATATGCACAAAGTGTGCAACAAGCACCACAGTCAATTTTATAACTTTTTCATCTCCTCAAAAATAAACCATAGATGAGGTACTTAAATTAATCAAACTCTTAGAAACAGAAAGTAGAATAGTTTTTTTCTGTGGCAGGTGGAGGAGGGAAATACAGTTGTTTTTCAATGGTTATGTTTCAGTTTTACAAGATGGAAAAGCTTTAGAGATCTGTTGCACAACATTGTGCATATAGTTTACACTACTGTACTGTACATTTAAAATAGTTAAAATGATATTTATGTTTCTTAACAGAGCAAAAAAAATGTATCCTTTATCTATCATTCTTCTATTCATCCACCCCCACCCCTAACAGTCTACTTTTTATATCTATAAAAACCACTTAAGCAACTACTAGTCTACTTTTTATGTCTCTAGGTTTGTCTATTCCAGACATTTCATATAAAGGGAATCATATAATATCTGGTCTATTGTGACCAGTCAATTAACTTAATTTCAGTTAACTTATTTCAACTAACATGTTTTGAAGGTTCATCTATGTGGTAACATGTTTCAGTACTTCATTCCCTTTAATGGCTGAGTAATAGTACATTGTATGGATATACCGCATTTGATGATCCATTCATCAGTTTGTGGATATTTCTACCTCCTGTACAATGTTGAATGGAAGTGGCAATAGTAGGTATCATTTTTTTGTTCTTGTTCTTAGTGGGAAAGCTTTCAGCTTTGTATCATCCATCGTCATGCTAGATGTGGATATCTCATAGTTTGCATTTAAAAGATTGAGGGAGTTTCCTTCTATTCCTGATTTGTTGAATGATTTTTTGTTTGTTTTAATTATGAAAGGGATTTTGATCTTGTCAAATACTTTTATTGCAATAATAAGATAATCATGTTGTTAAAAATATATTGTTAAAGTTTATCATTTTAATTAGTTTTTAAAACTTTAATTGATTTTTGTATGTTGAATCATCACTGCATTTTGGGATGAGTTCCACTTGATCATAGCATATAATTCTTCCTATATGTTTCTATATTTGGTTTGCTAGCATTTTTTGAAAAAATTTGCCTCCATAATTATAAGATATGTGGGTCTATAATTTTATTTTCTGTTGAAATTTTCTCTTGTTTTGTTGTGAGGATTATACTGACCTCATGGGATAAGTTGGGAACCATTGTCTTCTTTTTCGAAAGAGTTTGTGAGTAACTGATCTTAATTCTTCTTTAAACGGTGGCAAGAATTCAGCAAAAACATGAGGGCCTGGGATTTTCTTTTTGTTAAGTTTTTTATTATTTAATTTATTTTTTAATGTTTATTTATTTTTGAGAGACAGAGAGAGAGAGAGAGAGAGAGCGAGCAAGCAGGGGATGTGCAGAGAGAGGGCAAGACAGAATCCCAAGCAGGCCCACACTGTCAGCACAGAGCGTGATGTGGAGCTGGATCTCACAAACTGTGAGATTATAACCTGAGCCGAAACCAAGAGCCAGGCAGTTAACTGACTGAGCCACTTGGGCACCCCTACTTTTTTTTTTATTACTGATTAAATGTCGTACCTTGTTATAGGCTGCTTAGATTGTCTATCTCATCTTCAGTAAGTTTTGGTAGTTTGCATCTTATGCATTTGTCCACTTCACCTAAGTTATATAATTTTTTGGCATAAAATTGTCCATAGTATTCCCTTATACTCATTTATTTTCCCTGTAAGGTGAGTAGTAATGCCACCATTTCATATCTGACTCTAGAAATTTTATTTTTCTTCTTTTTTTTTTTTTTGGCAAGTCTAGCTAAGATTTGACAATTTTGTTGATGTTTACAAAAAAACCGGCTTCTGGTTTCATTGATTTTCTCGATGTGAAATTTAAGAAACAAAACCAAGGAACATAGGGGGAAAAAGAGAGAGAGAGCGGCAAGCCAAGAAACAGACTCTTAACTATAGATAACAAACATGGTTGCCAGAGGGGATGTGGGTAGGGGTATGGGTGAAATAAGGAGTGCACTTTTCATGATGAGCACAGAGTGATGTACAGAAGTTTTGAATCACTACATTGTATACCTGAAACTGATATTACACTGTATATTAACTAAGTGGAATTTAAATAAAAACTTAAAAAAACACTTTATTATTTCCTTCCTTCTGATTACTTCAAATTTAGTGTTTTCTTTACTTTCTATTGTCTTAAGGCTGAAGGTTAGGTTATTAATTTGAGATAGTTCTTCCTTTTTAATGTAGACATTTATAGCTATACGTTTCCATCTTAGCATTACTTTAGCTCTTTCCCATAAGTTTTGGTATGTTGTGGATTTATTTTCATTCATCTAAAAGTTTTTTCTAATATCTCTTTTGATTCTTTTTTTAATTAATTAATTTTAAGTAACCTCTACACCCAATGTGGAACTTGAACTCATGACCCTGAGATCAATAGTTCCATACCCCTAGTGCCTGGGTGGCTCAGTCAGTTGATCATCTGACTCTTTATTTCAGCTCAGGTCCTGATCCTAGGGTTGTGGGATTGAGCCCTGCATCAGGCTGAATGCTGAGCATGGAGCTTGCTGAAGATTCTGTCTCTGTCTTTCCCCCCTCTCCTCCTGCTTGCACTCACTCACTCTCTCTCTAAAATAATGATAATAATAATAATAATAATAATAATAATAAATAGTTCCATGCTCTACCAACTGTTCCAGCTACTGCCCCACTTTTGATTCTTTTTTAACCCATTTTTAGGGTTGTGATTTTCAAATTCCACAGATTTTTGAGTTTCTCAAATCTTGTTATTGATTTCTATTTTCATTTCATTGTGGTTGTAAAACATGCTTGGTATGATTTAAATCCTCTTATATTTATTAAGCCTTATTTCGTGTCTTAATATATGATCTATCCTGGAGAATGTTTCTCTGCACTTGAGAAGAATATATATTCTGTTCTTGTTGGGTGGAATATTCAGGAGTTGTTTTTTAGGTATAGTTTGATTACAGTGTTGTTCAAGTCATTAATTTTCTTGTTTATCTTCTACATAGTTGTTCCATACATTATTGAACGGGTGTGTTAAAGATTCAAGTATTGTTGTTGAATTGTCAAGTCTTTCATTTCTTCCAGTTTTTTCTTCATCTATTTGGTACTGGGTTATTAGATGCACATATGTTTACCAATAGTATATCTTCCTAATGGATTAACACTTTTACCATTATAAGATTAATCATTTACCTCAAGTAACATTTTATGTGTATTTTTTTTGATATTCGTATTGCTACTGCATTTCTCCTGTGATTGCTATTTTCATAGTATATACTGGTTTTAGAATCCAAAGTGGCCTACCAGTCACTGTGCGACTATTTTAGTATCAGAATGTATAAGATGAAAGATTTTGTTATTTGGAGAAGAGGCCTTAATATGCCCCAGACCAATGGACTCTCTCAAACTTTACTTACATGCCAGGAACCTGAATACTCATGGAGCTTATCTTCTACACTGTGGAGGGTACATGCCTTGTAAGGACCTTCAAAGTATTTGCCACTTCCTGATAATCTGGTCCGATTAACATCATATCATTGATATAGTGGACCAATATGATACTCTGCAGCATGTCCTCATGATCCACTTCTACTCTATTTTAGAAAAGAAGGTAAAGGAGCCTACATTCCAAGTAAATGAGAACTCTTTCTAATAGAGATGGAAGAAAATCCATTCTCAAGATTAATGGCCACATGTACTGAGACTTTATTAATCTACTTTAGCAAGGTAACATAGCTATATAAGCAGCTGTATTGGGAGCTAGTACTTGGTTAAACATCCAGAATCTGTCTAGGTGTTGAGTGTCCAGACTGGTGAATTAATAGAAATATGATAGGAATCACAACCACTGCAACCTTTAGGTATATATAGTTGGCACAGATTACTTGCATTTCCCCCTGAATGTTTATATATATAAGCACATATCTATATATGTTTTACTACTTCAGAGGGCTGGATTGGAGAAGGGGGTAGTGGAGGAAGTTTCCAAGGCCCCTCACTTGGGTTTTATAGGTCTTACTGCTTAGGGGGAGAAAAAAACTAATATGGAATTTATGCCAATCCTCAAGTATGTTCACTTAAATTATATATTTGAGGGATAGGGAAATAACAAACAGGCTGGTACTTGAACTCAGTGAACATTCTAAGCCGTATTGGGACAGAACTCCAGGTATTACCTGGTCTCTATATTCTCCTGTTACAACAGCTGTGGCATGATGATGTATCAGGTCTGCAAGTATCAATAAAAACTCAGACTTAATGTCCAAAAGTACTTTAATTATTTGAATGTTTCTATTTTCCTAGGGTGCAATTACCTGAATAAATGGATATAGGTCTTTTGGGTAATGGACTAGGAGAATAATTACCATATTCCCCTGTTTTAGAATCCTTTCTTCTAGGGAACCATATTTTGCTTCAGTCAGTGGGTTTCTGGTCCAAAAACTGGTGCTGATTCACGAACTAAGCAAGGGATTATGACCTTTACTGGGGTGGCAGTCTTGTCTCTTGATTACCCATCTTTTACTTATTCTAGTTTTAAAAATTGATCAATGCCTTTATTGGCTGCTCATATTTCTTGCTTCTAAGAATTTTATTTCTATAACTAGATCTATAAATCTCTGTAGGTCAAGGCACCCTTGCTGTCACTTTCACTTCAATATTAAAATAACTGTGCCAACCTTGCCTCCAATGTTTAAGCACAGTCTCGTGGTCTCTTATTTTGGAAACTGCCATCCTCATTGTTATCAGGTAGCTTATTACAGTAAAAGAATCTTCTGGAAGCAACCTGGACTGATTGAAGATAGCCACTACTGAACTGAAACAATGATACATTTTCCCTTCTTAGTAGAGCATTAATTGCTGTTGTGGTAAACAGAAAACTATCTGGGCTCCCCATATAACACAATTATCTGGTGATTTTCCATCCATATATAACATACCACTCTAGCATGTCCTCTTCTCATAGACTTTTGTTAGCTTCCTCCACTTTCTATCATGGCAGTTCTAGCATTTCTACTTCACTTGGCATGACTGAAGTGAACTTCTCCAAAGTTCTAAGAATCATGTTAGCAGCAAGTTAGTACTTTTTCCAGGGTCCTCTGCAGGGTATTAGATTCTGTACTCTGGGAAATATACTTTTTCTTATTAAAGTGTATGTCCAGACTTCCTATCCCCTTCTTCCAGCACATTCAGAATCCAGTTCAATAAACACTTCTCTGGTTCTTGTTGGTATATAGTAGCTAGACCATGCAGCCATGCAGCTCCTTTAAGATATGGTCTTTTTTCCTAGGAAACCCAGCATTTCTCTGGCTAGGTGATAATGGAACTTAACTCCAGTTTTTGATCTAATGACTAGGATGAGTGGTAGAAATATATTCTGAAGGGGATGTAATTTGCTTATAAGGCAGAGACTCTGTATCATCTTCAGCAAAAGGGGAAGTGATGGACTTTAATAGGAAAGAGTGCACCTCTTCTAAATGCCCAGACGATTCAAGGGAATATGGAGTGCATCAATTTAGATGTCTCCTATATCATACTCAGGGTCCAACTCTTTGCAAAAAGGGACCTGACCCTGCCATAGCAGATCTGACTGGGCTGAGAAGTCAAATAAATCTTAATGTCTGCTACTCTTGGCCTTGGGCTTGGTCCTCAACTTGTTCTTCCCTCTCCTAGCAGGGAGTTAAATATGTTTTAGTGATGCTAATGAGGCGTTTTTAGTTTCCCACTTATACTCCAACTGTGATTAATTTCTCTTACCATTTCATTGTGTCTCTTTCAAACATTTACTGGCCCCCAAAACAGCCATCTAATTCCATTATTCTTAAAATTATTAGTTCTTCTATACTTGATTGTATGACTGCCCTTCCATGTTACACCATTCCAGTTTACCACGGCTGCAAGTTTTAACCATTGGCATGCCACCAGATGCAGGTGTTATCAGGGCTCCATCTTCCACCAGTGATGGGGCTTTCATTGATAGCTAAGCCACAGGTGATCAGTTTTAAAGTATTACCTTAGCAGCTGCTTTCTAGCAACAATCCAGGCACCAACTGTCGCACTTCAAATCCCCTTTAAAGGAGACTCTGAGATGGAGGTTACCATTCAGGAATTACTCATAATATCATCACTTATGGAGGGCTTAACTAATTAGTTTTTTTAGCAGAGGGACAAAATGGGCTGTGATACAGTCACCGTAAAGGACTTGGCCAACTTCACAAGGAGCTCTGAGGGTAGGATGGACCATGTAAGATAGTCCAAAACTGCTAAAGGAAACCGGGTCTTTATATTTTTGCATTAACCAATCATTGGTTCTGGGTGTGACCTCTGACAACACTCTTCAGTTGAGGGCAATAATAAGCAGATGAACCCACCTGCAAGCTATTAGCTACTAATATTCCCAAAAGCTGAGAATGAGTTTTCAGAATTGAAGCTGAAGGATCGGGTGGTACCACGGACTATCCACTATAGAATTGTTGTATTTTTCTGGTAAGTTTTCATTCTTAAAGGCTATTGTAGGTATACTTTTACCAGATTTTTGGGTTAGTAATATGTTATCATGTCTTTATTCTATCTTTATACATACAAACTTTCCATTCCCTTTGGGTTTGTGTCTCTTTTAAACAACATATCTTTAAAAGTGATCTTTATAATGCTCCTTAAAAACTAAGAGTTTTCTCATCTTCTCATTTCCTGGAGTCTCACCCATCTGTCATACTGATACTATGTTAATATTTTATAAATTTTAAGGCTTTATATGGAAATACTGTTTTCTCTTTGGTACATATATTTGTATTTCTTTATCTTTCAATAGCCAAATTCATCAAGATGTTTGTTCAGAATTACTGCCTTATGTCTTGCAGTATTACCTAAAGATTTTTTCCTTCTAAAAATCTGTTGTGTTTTACGTGGGTTTTTATGGCAAATTTTCTGTGGTCTTGTAATTTCTAAAAATATTTTGATTATGATTTTTACTTTTTAATGATAATGCCATTGAAAATTACAAATTTCAGGTTCAGGGGTTCCTGGGTGGCTCAGTCTGTTGAGCATCCGACTCTGGCTCAGGTCATGACCTCACAGTCTGTGAGTTTGAGCCTCACGTCGGTCTCTGTGCTGACAGCTCAGAACCTGGAGCCTGCTTCAGATTCTGTGTCTCCCTCTCTCTCTTCCCCTCCCCCACTCACACTCTGTCTCTCTTTCCTTCAAAAATAAAAAAAAATTAAAAAATTAAAAAAAAAAACAACAACAAATTTCAGGTCCAAATTTCTTTCCTTGAAAGCAACAAAAATCAACCCTGTTCAGCAGCACCACACAGACCATAAACTTAAGGTGCATGATGGTCTCCTGACGCCAAAGAAAAGACCTGGAGACAGTGATCAAGATAAAGCTTTTTGGGGAAACTTACATCCAGGGAGTCCAGGAGCAGTTGACTGGACAAAGCACCTGCTACTGGGATTTATGTGCAGCAAGTTTTTATATCACGGCAACTTACCCTAGCAGCTATCAGTGGTCCTTCCCTTCTTTGCATGGCCGGCGTTTCCAAGGAGATGAACATCTGCCACCTGGATACTGTTTTGTTATAAGGGAGATGCTCCAGGTTGGTCACCTCAGAGATCTTGACCTTGAACACTGAAAAACACCTTTTGTTGTACATTCTGCTTGATGGAAATATAGAGGGAGGACATGATCCTCACATTTTCAATATAGTGATTAACAGCGGCATTCAGGGTATGTTTGCACAAGCAAGCTATCCTGCATGTACCACACAGACCCCTATTTCATTTTGAAAGTACTTTAGTTGAGGAGTCTAATATTGTGTGTGCAGTATGTTCTTTCCCACTAAAAATTCTTCAAAAAGTTTTCTTTGTCTTTGGTATTAAACTTTAGTAAAATTTTTGTTTATAATCTTTATCACTCAATGGAATTTTTCAATCTGACATTATTTTTCCTCGTCTATATGAAACATATATCCACTATTTTAAAAAATATATTTTTATTTCTCCATTTTTTTGTTTTTCTTTATCCAGGATTCCTGTAATTTGGATTTGGAATTCCTACTTCTACCATATCTATTTTTTAACTTTTCTGTTCTAATTTTTATTCTTTTACAGTTTCATCTTCCAGGGTATTCCTCAGCCTGGTTTTTAAATTAACAAATGTTTCCTCAGCTATGTAAATTCTATTATTTATCTTGTCGTCTCCTATTATATTTTATATGAACATTTTACCTGTGTTATTTTCTTACAAACTGTTATTCTCTCGTATTGCTAATCTATTGTCTTATTTCTTCTACTACATTTATCTTTTTAAGAAAGCTTACTTCATCTGTACCCATTTCCCAGTTTATTTTTCTTTCAATATAATTTTACTCTTCAAGTGTTTCATTGTTTTGGGTTATGAACTAATGTTTCTATTGGGTGTATCAACTATTATTTCTGATAAATTGTGTAGAGAAATACTGAAGGACCTACAGCTGCAGACAATTCAATGTGAACAGAAGGACTGGAGAAGTCTAAGTAACCAGAAAGTTCCACTTAATCACTCCTCACACAGCAAAGAATTCATCATGTTTAAGCTTTCCCTCAAACCCTTAATGAGAAGCAGCAGTGGAAGGATGTTATTTCCCTTTAGTATAATTCATTGAATAGTTGAAGTAGAAGACTGTAGATTAGCATGAAAATTATAAATACATACTTATTCAATAACATTAGCATACATTTATGATTTATTTTACCAAGGATTCCAAATTTTACTGGAAGTAAGATGGCCACAGATGCAGGATACTTAACAAAGCTGCTTTTGGCTTCCAGGGGACCTGAGAGGACACACCATTTACAGTGACACAATTGTACAAAATATCGTCTCACCAGACTGGTAAGCTCAATTATTATTTTTATATTGCCTTTTTATATTTCACGTGTTCATCTCCATTTAGGGAGGACTCATGAATAATACAAAATGTATGTTAATAAGTGCTGGGCTTTTCCAGAACTGGATGGAATCCAGCATCAACAAGCAAACATTTTTATGTGGGGAAATTCTTAAGCTCTGTACTCACATGTCCCTGAACAATACTTTGCATCCAGTATTCCATGACCATTGCATGGTCATTACCCCTCAGCAGCAGTTACTGAAAATTTTAGGTATTTGAGATATTCTTAAAGTAATGAGGTCTTTTTAAATTCATCTTTAAGAATTTGTATTTTAAAAAGGTAAGTTTAATGCCATTATCATCAGTAAAATAAGTAGCCTGATTCTCTTATTTACTGAAAAAAAACATTCTAAAATATTCTTTAAAATCTACTCTTAGGAGGGGCACCTGTGTGTCTCAGTCATTTAAGCATCAGACTTTGGATTTCTGCTCAGGTCCTTCGTGGGATTGAGCCCTGTGTCAGGCTCTGCTCTGACAGTAGGGAGCCTGCTTAGGATTTTCAATCTCTCTCTCTCTCTCTCTCTCTCTCTCTCTCTCTCTCTCTCTCAAAATAAATAGACATTTAATGCTAGTCTTGGGCACCCATGTGGCTCAGTCAGTTAAGCAACTGGTTAAGTGACTGACTCTGGTTATTGGCTCAGGTCATGACCTTGTGGGAATGGGACTGAGCTCTCAGCTTTGGGCTCTGTGCTGAGCATGGAGCTTGTTTGGGATTCTCTCTCTCCCTCTGCCCCTCCCCCACTTGTACATGCACAGGTAGGCTATTTCTCTCAAAAATAAACTTTTTTTAAAAAGCTACTCTTAATTGTAAGAAATCCTATCATGTGGAATGATAATACCTTACTGATAGAAATGGAAATACTTAATATTTTTTAGCATTTAAATATGAAGTGTGGTTCATTTCAAAAATAAGCAGCTTCAAAATAGTAAGTATTATTGTGTTGGGTTGTTTCATTTTTTAAACAATTATGTGAAAATTTTACATAAAATGGCTAAAAATGATCCCTATGCAGAACTTTACACTCAGCTTAACAGAGATTCTATTCTCAGAATAATTTGTGAAATTTCTTTTTTGGACGTACTGAAAGGGGCCAGTCATATTCTTTGGAAAGTGCTCAATGATTACTCACTCTCATTTCTTGAAATGAAGCAGGTTCATAGAAATAACCTAAGGTTATACAGAACTTTACCACTTGAAAATGTGAATGACAAAGCTAGCACATGTCACTGATTTATAAGACATTTGCAAGTAATTAAAAAAAATATTTTGAACAAAAGAGTTTTCTTTAGATGGGGTACAGAGATTTCAAAGATGGGCTCTTTGAAGTACAGAACTTATGTATATGTATACAGTTGGTGTATACATACATATATATCCTGTTGTTATGATTACACTTCATATACTGCCTGAATTAAAAAAAAATGAGAAAAAGTATAAATGTCTTTTTGTTTGCCTCCTTGTTCTTTTATTTTTTCCTCTTTGATGATCAGAATTACCCAAATGATTTGTATTTGGATTTATTCTATTTTTCATTAAAGTGGTCCATTTTGCCCATGGCAAACAAAATACACATTTCATAGTAATTACTCTATTATTTTAAGAAAATTAAAAGAGCATATCATACCTTTCACTAATACAGAAATAAATCTGCTGCTTTAAAAAGGTTAAAATTGTTTCAGAGTATTTCAATTACTTGACATCCAGAAAGAAGTTATTTTTTTTAATTAAATAGAATTTCATAAGTGACCTTTAAGAAATATCCCTAATAACACTCATTATTTAAAAAAGAATTCATTCCTTTTACTAAGCTTTTAACAAAATATTGATTGCTTATACAAAAAACGGATACATTATTTATCTTTAGTCACAAAAAAGTGATACTTCCAAGATAATAAGAAATGTAACTCTTCAATGAACACATTAAATCACTTTATATACTGGAGATGGAGACCAGATGCCTTTTATGATCTTAAATTACACAATTATGATCATGTGTTTCCATATTTTGTGAGCAACAGACCCAAGAATTTCCTGAATTGAATGAATCTTTTACCATATTACATGGTAAAATTACATTTTCAATTAGGTATTGTTGACTAAAAAAAAAAAAAAAGTTAACCTCAAAGTAGACTGGTCAATGCTTTATTTGTTGTCTTACTGAGGACTTATAGTCTGGGAGACAGTATTTCAGACTGCTCTGAAAGAACTGCTCTAAAGCTTAGATTATTCAGGATTATACCCAAAAAGGGGAAGGCGTAGGTGTGCTTGGAATCAGTCATCCACTGTGTGATTGAGCATTATAAGGTATAATTTGTTGTAAAAATTGAGGTGTACTGATTTCCACATAGACATGTGAAAGGTCATTAGGTCATCTTAATACTTTGTTTCTATCATATCTGACTGTTCAAAAATATTGACTGAATGCTTCCACTTAACTGGTTTTCTGGTTCTTCTTGTTTTGGGTTTCTCTTTGATGTCACTTGAGATAGTCATAAGAGCCTAACATCAGTTACCTACTGTAGTTTCCATGCCCATTTCATCCTTTCCCTCAAATTGCAACCTACGGGAGACATTGGTGACCAAGTATCTCTTTGTCCCATAGCACTAGAAGGCTCTTTGCTAGCTGTTCTGATATATGTGAAGAAAGCATGTCCTAAAAAAGAAAACCATCTCTAAACTAAATTTGCTCAAGTGTAGGATTTTTATAGCCTGAGATGTTTCATTGTGTCTAGATATAAATCATCAACTCTTATTTTAGAACTATACATGGTATTTATATTGTCTACATGTTTTACCATTATTAGCTTAGTGTCAGTCTGTGTAGACCATCATATACAAAAAGCTAACAATTTGTGTAGTAATCATGTTAACTATAAAAAGGCTAATATAGCTAGAAATATTAGAATATATTTAAGCCAAGAATTTCAGAACTAAACCATTTGGCTGAATATTTCCCTGAGACTGGGTATTGGGTCACTTAAGGCTGATACTTGGTTTGATCAGCTTATTACCAGCATAATGGAGTCCTCTGACTTAATCTGCCATAACTGAGAGTCATCCATTCACATATGTTCCATATCTGGAATAACTTTTCATTGAAAAGTCCTTGTGGTATGGTTACAAATCAACATTCTATCCTTTGACAAGATTTTTTAAGTATAATAGCACAAATCAACATGGTTTCCTAATAGCTGGAGTTGAACTGTTCTATTCTGGACCTTTGGTAAGAAGTCTGCTCCATATCTCATCCACCAGTCTTCATCTTGAGGATGGGTCAGTTCAGTTGTGTCTCATTTTAGGAGGTGGGGTCATTTCAAAGTTCAGGTAATTAATAAGAGGTGTTTTTATGGAAACCAAAGAAGAACATAGGTGAACTTGAAACAAATTATAAACCCAGTGTCTGCCAGTGAGCTCTGCCAGTGAGATTTCTAGATACCAGGCTCAAAAGCATCTTCCGATGGAGTGGCGGCAGGCAGTGGCAATCTGACAGATTTTCCTGGTCTGCAGAAAGCTCTGGTGAGCTTTCTGAGAGGCCAAAAGAGCATAGGCATGAAGATCATGTGAACATGAGCCATTGTGGCAATTTCTCTGAAGCTGAACTCAAGTTGCGTAGCTTTAGTTTTCAGGGCTTCAGGAAAAACAGGCCAGTTTTTGTTTTCAGTGATTCCAAATGAATGAGAGGGTGGGGGGATGGGTTAAATAGGTGATGGGAATTAAGGAGTGCCCTTACTGGAGTGACAACATGGTGATGTATGGAAGTGTTGAATCACTATATTGTACTCCTGAAACCAATATAACACTGTACATTAACCAACTGGAATTAAAATAACTTTTAAAAAAGTGCAAATTTTAACATTGAAATGAAGAATGAGATTAAGTTTGAAATGTCAATTTGGAAGTCACAGCCAGATATTCAAGGAAATGAGAAGAATTCAGGACCCAGACCCATTTTGTAAGCAAAAAATATGGACATTCAAAGACCATTAATCAGAACTGGATGTGTTACTGAAGCATAATTTTTCTCTGAAATTACCCACATTTTCACTAAAGATGGCTAAATTAAGACTAATTTGTTTAAAAATAAGTCCAGTTTCAACAAACTTGGCCTATATTGACATATTGCAGCAGGGATAGTGATTCACTAAAGAGGTTCTTTTTAAAATTCGATTTGCTGGGGGGCGCCTGGGTGGCGCAGTCGGTTAAGCGTCCGACTTCAGCCAGGTCACGATCTCGCGGTCCGTGAGTTCGAGCCCCACGTCAGGCTCTGGGCTGATGGCTCAGAGCCTGGAGCCTGTTTCCGATTCTGTGTCTCCCTCTCTCTCTGTCCCTCCCCCGTTCATGCTCTGTCTCTCTCTGTCCCAAAAAATAAAATAAACGTTGAAAAAAAAAATTTAAAAAAAAAAAAAAAATTCGATTTGCTGGAACTTATCATAAGTAATATCAGATTGAAATTTTAATAGCCTCCCAAGGCTAAGAAATCAAGCCAAATGTTTGCCATTGATGTGGGAAACAAAGGAAAAAGAAAAAAAAATACATTTCCTTACAACTTAAAGCCCATTGACAAGTCCTTCAGACAGGCAGAGTGACTCACCTGTAGGAACTCAACTGCCTCACTGATAAGCCATTACTAAGGGCAAAAGAGAATCTTAGCTTAACATTATTCCAACCCCCCAGTATCCTGTAAGTCTACTTCAATATATAAAAATTCCTTTGGAAACTTCCTTTATATCTAACCCCCCCCCAAATAAATGTTAGCAATCATCCTCCAAGCACATGTCCCACTGATATGCATCTGAAGGGGTTTCATGACTGAATTTTTACTAAACATTAATAAATGACCTTTTACTAATAATAACTAACCCTCCCAGAATCCTGAAAACCTTGTTTCCAAAATACCTTGGAGGCTCATGGTGTCCCTAACCACCTCACAACTTAAAAGTATATAATCAGTCACCCATCACAACTGTATTGCAGCTCTTTCTGCCCAAGGTCCTGTCCCAGTGCTTTAATAAAACCTCCTTTTTTTTTTCACTGAAAACATGTCAAGAATTCTTTCTTGGCTGTTGGCTCCAAACCCCAATATTTCCACATCACCATTAGACTTACCTGTAATACCCATCAATTTGGCTTACTTCCTCTCTTCTCAAGATCCCCAAAGGTTCTTGGGTTACTAAGCCTGCCAGGAAGTGACCTTTCTTATTCACCTGGTAAGCTCTCAAGAACCTTGTAAGCAAGGTACCAGGCTGATTTTTTCCAAGGGGCTTCGTTGCCTCCATGAAGTCAGCCTTAGTCCCTTAAATCTGTATGGTCATATTTGAGTGTATGCACTTTTCCCTCAAATATGACATGCCAGTCAAAGCCTCTGTAATAGAACTAATATTTCTAATTATGTTCTGTTGAAAGGAGAACAGATTATTATGGAACTTTACAAATAACCATAAGTATTATGAAAGAAAGAATACTCACTGAGAGTTTCTGAATTCTGGACAGTTCAGGTAGGGAGAAAAGATCAATGCTTCAATTTTTTTCACAAAAGAATATTATGAAATTTCTGTAAGTCATAGATATCTTAGAAAAAAATGTCCTTAAATATGGAAGAGCAAACATTAGAAAACCAACAGTGTTTCAAGCAAGCCTCTTAAAACATAATAGTCTTTGTCAGTTCATTCAGCCCCATGTTACTAATTCTTGTTGTGTTTGAATCAAATTTTCCTGCTAGTTCCAGATTTTTTTTTATTTGAGAGAAAGAGAGAGCAAGCTGGGGAGGGGCAGAGAGAGAGAGACAGAGAGAGAGAGACAGAGAGACAGAGAGAATCTCAAGTGCGCTCCACACTCAGCACAGAGCCAGGCAGGGGGCTGCATCCCGAGACCCTGGGATCATGACCTGAACCAAAATCAAGAGTCAGACTCTCAAATGACTGAGCCCCACAGGCACCCCTCAGAAATTCATATTTGGTTTAGTTTTATGACCTTAAAAGTATCAAGAATCTGTATGTGTCAAAAGTCCTTTTCATTTATCTCCTTAAAGTTGAAACATATTTGCAGGAGCTTCAGACTAAAACAATAATTGTAGATGACAAAAGACTCAAAAATGACCATGGTTAAAGATATGATGAGAATTCATCATAATGCAATTTATAAGAACATACTTCCATGACACACAGCACTTCAGTAGTTAGAATTCAAATGATAACATTATACCAGGACATATCAGAACTTTAGAATTTCAGATAATTTCTGGAACTGTTATATTAATAGCATTTACCCATACAATATACCCTAAGAAGGTTTACCGTCACTTATCTGACAATGCTTCCCATGTAATTTGACATACCAAATAAACAAGCCTAATTAGACAAAAAGATTTCATTTTAGAACTTAAAGTTTGGGAACTTTGTCAAAAATAGTTTTATAAATACTAAAAAATTTTAATGGCACATGCCTAAATAGAATTACAGATCATTGCAAACTTAATCATTAATTATCTATTTAACCAAGGTGACAATAACAGATTCTGAAGGCAAATATAAAAGCAAATAAAGGTTATGTAGTTGTTAGCAAATTTAGTTCTTTTAAACATTGAGAAAATTCAACTTTCTTAAGTAATCAAAGATATGATAAAAACAAAACATAAAAATTTTGTGTTTCTAGGCAGATTACACTAAAGATAAAGAAAAACCTTTGTTTACAATTTATTATTAAAAATAGACCAATAATCTAAGATTAAATCTTGTCATTTTAACAGAGAAAAATGCCAAATTCCAATCCTAAATCGCTGTAATTTTGATGTTAAAACATATTCATTCCAGTCTTAGTAAGCCCTGACCATGCATAAAATTCTTTTCCATTTTTTTCTCATAAACTTCCTGCCACTATTTTATATTTAGATTTTGTCCCAAGTTTTCTCTCGATAGACAGTCTCCTTTTAGAACAAATTATTTTCTTTACACTCAATAAAAATTTATTTCTATTATTTAAATTTTTAAATTTATCTTCAAATTCCAGTATAATTAACATACAGTATTATATTAGTTTCAGGTGTACAATATAGTGATTCAATAATTCCATACAGTGCTCATTGCTCATCATGATAAGTGTAATCCCCTTCACCTATTTCACACAACCCCCACTTCCCCACTGGTAACTATCAGTTTGTTCTCTATAGTTCAGTCAGATTTTGTTTGTCTCGTCTCTTTTTTCTTCATTTTTTTTCTTAAATTCCACATATGAGTGAAATCACATGATATTTGTCTTTCTCTGACTTCATTCACTTAACATTCTATTCTTTAGATCTATAGTGGGTTGGGGCACCTGGGTGGTTCAGTCGGTTGAGCATCCAACTTCAGCTCAGGTCATGATCTCACAGTCTGTGAGTTCGAGCCCCACATCAGGCTCTGTGCCAACAGCTCGGTGCCTGGAGCCTGTTTTGGATTCTGTGTCTCCCTCTCTCTCTCTCTGACCCTCCCCCATTCATGCTCTGTCTCTCTCTGTCTCAAAAAAATAAATAAATGTTAGATCTATAGTGAGTTTCCATTCTTCATATCCCTCCCCTTTTTAACCAAAAACCCATGTCTCACTTTCCTTGCATACAATTTTGTCTCTTACTTTTTCCAGTAGTCTTATTTATTAGAATTGTTATAATTCTTAACTCTTAGAAACCTTAATTTTTAGAGAAAATGAAGTAGTAAACAATTGTGAACTATTACATCAGGATTTGTTCAGTTGCAAAACTTATGAATCTATTTCATAATTTTTAGAAAGTATGCTTCTTCATAGTGCAATCTTACAATAGAGCACAGTGTATTTGTTAACTGACCCAAATATTTTTTCATTTCTCTGTAATAGGAAGCCAGAACTAAATTAAACATATGTTTTGTAATTAATGTTTCAAAGGATCTCGATATTTAATGACTATCCATCCTGTAACTTATTTTAGCAAAAGTCTAAGGTTTTAAGTTACCAAAAAGAAAAGATTTGAGGAAACTATTTAAGTAGGCAAAAATATTGCTAAAACTCCATAAACTTTTATCTTCTCTTTAATTCACTCGTTTAATGATTATGTTTACTCATGAAGACTTCATGACATTAAACAGCTAATCATCATCTTGGAGTTGTCTTTCTTGCCGACAAATTATGTAACCCAGGTAACCTGAGCTTATTTGACTTTAGTAAACCTAGGTAGAACAAAAGTATTAGTTTCAATGCTGATAATTCTAAAAACCCACCTGTTTCAATTAAACCAACACATTTCAATTAGCTTTATTAACGATTAATCTTAGATCATGTGAACTTGGAATTTATTTGGGGTAGTGCTATTACATTTTGAGAATTCATAAAAGCACTTAATTTTCTTTGAGCCAATTAAACAGAGCTCTTGAACTAATTTTGGCAGTACCATCTGGAGATAGAAAATACCACATATCTACAATACATACTGACAGATACAAACAAAAACTTTATATTTACTGTTGAAAATTTTCAGTCATGAGACAGGTATGATAATGCAGAATTCTCTAGTTTTTAAAAGAACAGTTGGGTCTAGACTAGTTTTCTGGCAGATAGAATAATTTAAGTTCATCTGCTCAGGTGGCTAAGCTTTTATTCTACTAATATTTGTGGAGAGGACCCTTAAGATTTGTATTTATCCTTGACAAGTAATCTTATAGAAGCTGTGGGGTAGATTTTGAGCAAGGGTGCTTCTGTATCCATATGTATTTTTTTGTTTAAAATTTTTTTTATTATTTATACTTATATTTGAGAGAGAGAGAGAGAGAGAGAGGGAGAGAGAGCACAAGCAGGAGAGGAACAGAGAGAGGGCGAGACACAGAAACTGAAGCAGGCTTCAGGATCTGAGCTGTCAGCACAGAGCCCAACATGGGGCTCGAGCTCAGGAGCAGTGAGATCATGTCTTGAGGCGAAGTCGGTCGCTTAACTGACTGAGCCGCCCAGGCAACCCCCATTTGTATTTTTTAAAAAGGTGTCTTTTTCCTTTTTTTCCCCCTTCAGTTTTAGGAATAGGAAATTATCTAGATAAGAGTTACCAGGCAGGTTATAAGACTTTTGACTTAAATAGGGGAGGTCTGGGAATTGACCAAAAGGAGAGATTGAAGGATTTCCCTTGTTCCTGGGGATATTTCTGGGTTTGCAAAGATTTGTAAGATAAGGACAGTTGCTTTTAATCCTTCAAGCACTTGCAACTTAAATGACATTCTAGGTTGATCTATCCATCCGGTTTGCTTCTTCCCCTCTGGGTACATATTCTAATTTTAACTTAGGGGAGAAGGCCTTAAAAAATTTCTATCAGGCTCTGATTTTCAGCTTCAATCTGGCCAACTGTTGACTTTAGAGCCATAATTGCCTTAGCATGGTGAGGAGACGGAGGCTTTGATTTTAATGCCTAGTTCCCTGGCAGCTCATTTATAGGATAAGAAGGAAGTGGAGCAGTTGGAAGTACTTCAGGAGTTGATAATTTGGAGCTCAATTTTGTCACTATTTCACATAGTTTCTTACTAATCTCTTACCTAGATAGTATCTTGTCAGTGTTATTTTAGAAGCTTCTAAGTACCAATCAAAATATGCATCCCACTTAGTTGTTTAGTTTAATAGCCAGAGTTGGGTGTGGAGATAAACTAATTAGGTATTTCAAAGGAACTTAATGCTTCATTTAGGCCACTTGAGTGTTAAAATTATCCTTAGTATAATTTTCCATTTATTTAGTAACTTGAAAGCATATACTCCATGTGTATTAAAGATGAATCCAGCCGGAGTCTTGGAAAGTGGTTCTCCATCCCATTTCTCCAATTATGATGGCTTATCTCCCATCCTAGTGGGTTTGGATGCTCAGCACTACCAGTGGGTTTTAGTTGTGGATCACTGTGCTCATTAGAACAATCATGTTTCTCCAGGTGTCGTCCTGGTGTTGGTTGACCATATTTACTTTGTGTCTCAGTTTTCTCTGTTTAGCTTAGCTATATCAAAAGTGCTCAGAAAGCCGAGTAGCCAGCTCCCATACGCATCCCCTGACAGAACAACTAAATTACTTGTATTACAAATGGAAATCCCTATGGGACCACCGCAAGGTATGGGGTTAACCTCTGCCACTCTCTAATGAGAGGAGCTAATGTCCCTTGTCTTGAGATTTGCTCAGAAGCTCATCTATATAATTGTAGCATCAAGCATTCAAATTGGCAATATTGTGAAAAAAATTTAAATTTCTGGGATGAGAATTCATCCCTCCAACAGACCTGCAACCTACAGTCTACACAGAATGCAGCCCCTTCTGACTTACACAGAAGTGACCATGCATAATACCTGAAGTCTGTGTCATACACAGAATACTGCCCTTGCCTGACTTTGCAGGAGAAAATAAACAACAAATAAGTCTCTGGACATTCTACCAAATTGAGAGGTCCGGATCCCAGGAAGGATTCACCCAGTCAACTTTGCTCCATCTGAGTTGGGTTGAACCCAAGGGGTCTGTGTTAGTACCAAGGCTTCAGTTTCTTATAGATCTCAGGCAATTAAGTGGCTTCTCTTCTGGGGTTCCTTTGTGGTCCAAAAATTGTCAACTGAAAGAAAAAGCCAACCTCAAAGTTGGTTAGTAAATGCTTAATTATTGTCTTACTGAGGATTAAAACCCCAGGAGACAGTATTCCAGATTGCTCTGAAATAACAGCTTTAAAGCCTATCATTTTATAGGGTATTATGTGCCCAAAGGGGCAGGGGTATAAATTCCTGAAAGCATTTCTCAAAGGTGTATCACAGGGTATAATATGCCTTGTAATGTTTATTGATTGATTTCCATATAGACACATGAAAGGCCAATAGATTGTCTTAATACATTATGTTTCTATCATATCTGATTATGCAAAAAATACTGACTGCATGCCTCCCCTTAATTGACTTTCTGGTTCTTCTTGATTTGGATTTATCCTTGAGGTCACAGAAGGCTGACATCAGTGACCTACTGCAGTTTAGTGCACAGTATTGCTGGCTGTATTATTCAAACTGCTTATACTGCTGTTTGATAAAGTATTTAAAGCATGATTTAAAACCCAATGAAGTTAAAGGCAACCCCAAAGAAATAGAAAATACCTTGTTTTTCCTTGCTTTATAATTTAGAAATTATATATCCTCAATGTCATCACTGTTTGACAAACCACAAGCTATTATTTCTACTTTACCCTAAAGTTCATGATGGAAATATTATCAGTGTACTTAATTTTGCTTTCATTTTCTTCAATTTTCTTTGTAATTTAGTATACAGGTTTCCCCCACTATCTAAAAGTAGGGCATCCCTATGATCACTTTTATAAGCCAAAATGACATAAACAAGAAAGCAGTTACCTTTAATTTATATGCATTTTTTAGCATTCCCAGTCCCAAAAGTAACTTCTCTAAGGCTCTTCTGATAACTTAAGACACTCCTTGTTAACCACTGCAAAAAACAAATCAAGATAAAGTGCAGATCTCATACACTTCAAAGCCACGGTGTCTACTTGCTGAAATACTGGGTATATCCTGGGAAGGAGCTTCATAGGGCCACTCTCACTACTCAGGTGCACTGCTGCCTCTTTTAACAGCTTACTGCAAAACAAACTGAGAATGCTATTGTCACTTAGTGGGTGTTTTTTGTTTGGTTTGGTTTTTTGTTTTTGTTTTGTTTTTGTTTCTGTTTTTTGTAAAAGCAAAAATTCTCTTTGGATTTCTTTCACTTAGCAAACACAAGTAATAGTGCAAGTCTTTAGTAAAAGCAAAGTGACACAACATGAACTTTGAAGGGCAGCGGTTAACCATAGTGACTTTTTAAGTTCACTAGTTGTTTTAGCCTTACTCCTATGTAGTATTATGGGCCTTGAAGAATTGAAAGTGTTTTGCAGAGCAGTTGTTGTAAGAAATCACACCATAATGCCAAGTTTTAAAAAAACCTACCAAGTAAATGCAGAAAATAGTACTTTCATTCTGAATGACTTTAAGAAACTCCATGCAAATAAAAATGTGCTTTCCATAAAAATTTCAACAAAAATTTCATTGAAACACCTTACATGACAGAAGCAATGTTAAAAAAAAATAAAGTGTTTTCAAACAAAATATATCAGCTCCCAAACTGTTAATATTCTTAAAGAAACTTAATAACTATGTCATTGTCATTTAAGTCAGTAGAGGTGACAAAGAGATTAGATCAATGAGTAGGGTTTTTTTTTCTTTTTTTAAATGACTGATGCTGTTATCATCAAAGCAAATTTAACTTTTGTTTAAATCACTCACATATAATATTTAGTTCTGTCTTTGAGATACGCTTGAAGAAAGGGGAAAAAATACTGCTTTCCTATGACTGTCAAGTACACCAAGATCCTACATATAAAATCCCCTACACAACACTGAGCTATATGTAAACTAATGAAAGTTTTACCAAGAACTGAGTGTTCCCTTGAAGTATCCATTAGAGTTGTCAAATTTCAGTATGTAAAAATAAAATTTTAAAAACTCTTAAGCCTATTCTGTTTAGCAATGAACTAAATATATATACTAATAAAATAGTAGGCACTCCTGCTTTTGAACCCTCACAAAAGAAATCTGAGCAATTTGAATAAATATTTACATTGACAATCAGATGGATTAATCATTGCTTAAACTTGTTAAGTTACTGTTATCAATGAAACACATAGGGCATTTGACACAGAATTCCTCTTAATAATGGAAATGAATTGTTGATTTCCAGAACATTTATTTCTTTGCTTTTTTAGTATTTTTTGGAGAATACTGACAACAGTGATAATAGGGAAAAAAGAAGATAAATAGGAAGCTCATAAAAGCCCCTTGTCTGTCCTCACTTGGGTAAGTGACAAAAGACAAGGTGTCCTCCAATTGTCCTGGTTGGAGGTATTAACTTATTTTGTCACATACTGAAGATGAGAGGCAGAGTGTTCCAGGGGAAATCCTTCCCACCAAGCCACAAGGTCAAGGAAAGGTTTTACATCCAGAAAGTTGAACATTTAGGATAAATAAGAGTGTTCTACAGGGATAGAGTGGGGTGAAACATTGGTAGTATCTAAAAAACAGCAGGAAACACTGGTGATCTTTATTTTACCAAGAAGGTTTCCATTCAGAATTGCCAATTCTTTTATGAATGCCTTGACTGAACTGAGGCTGACCTATAATCTTTATCTTAGGGCTTAAACATGTTTGTTTACTAAAGATGGCCAAGAGGTCATTATTAGTAGCTGGTCAACAACTATCAGTCTAAGATTTATAAGATACCAGGTTTAGGACTAAAAGGACATCTAACCAAACCATGACAGAATCCCAAGCGGCTCCACAGTATAGCAGAGAGCCCACTGCGGGGCTCTATCTTACATACTGTGAGATCTTGACTGAGCCAAAAATCTAAAGTTGGACGCTTAACTGACTGAGCCCCCCAGGTGCCCCTAGATTTAACTTTTAATAGCCTCTCAAGCAAAAAGGCAAACCAAATACCTACTATCAGACTTTAGTAGTGATACCTATAAATTTGTGTGAATTCCTCTCTTCTTGAGGTTCTGAAAATGACCTGAGGTTCCTGAACCTGCAGAAAGTAACCTTCTTTATTCACCTGGTAAGGCTCCTGGTAATTTTGTAAGCAGGATACGAAGCTGATATTTCCAAGGATGTTTAGTGGCTCCATGAAGTCAACCTTAGTTCTTAAAGCTATCTCGTCATATCTGAGTCTCTGCACTTCTCTCTCACATGTGTTTGTCAAGGAGGAAGAATTTCCTCAAAACTTCAAAGTCCTTCTAGCTGGACTAGGAGTCAAATTGACATGATATAGATTAACAGGAAAAAAATCAAATTTTGTGCATACGCGGAATCCATACAGGTATGGAAATCCCAAAGAGAGGAAAAAGAGGTATTTATGTCATTTCAAACTAAGGAGAAGGAGGTAGAGCTCTGGGACTTCAAAAGGAAGGAATACAATTCACAGGAAGGTTAAAAAAAAAAGAGTAAATGTTTGGTAAACAAATGTTTGCTAGGCTGTTGAGAAAAAACAGGACACAGAGGACTTTTATCAAATAGGCCTTGCTACATTCCTCTACACCTAGTTCATGTCATAATGTAGTGGTCTATGGTGATAGCTCTCTTCCTGGAGCAGGTCCTCTGTCTAAATTCTTTTTAGGCAATTGTGGGGGAGATAAAGAGCTTTTCTTGAATCTGTTGGGTTTTATCACTTTTTAACTCAAAATAATCTTAATGCCAAAGTGGCCCATCTTAGCGGCACTGTCCTTGGCCTTTTCACATTCCACTCAAAGGTGTAATAAATAATATAATCAGTGTTTCCAATTGTGTCTGTTACAAGAAGGACAGATTTTTATTGAACTTATGCAAATAAATATTGCCGAGAGAATACATGAATACTCAGTGAGAGTTACTGAATTCTGGAGGGATCAGACAGGGAGGAAAAGAAATGTTTCAATTTGTTCACTGAGATAGATTTTATCAAACTGTTAAGTCAATTAGCTTAAGAGAAAAAACTTCTTTAAATCTCGAAAAACAAAATATTTTTTAAAACTCAGCAATATTTTCAACAAAGTTATAAAAATTATAATTGTCCTCCTTAGTTCAGTCAGTCCCATATTATTCTTGTTCTGCTTGAATTTAGTTCCTCCATTAGTTCTAGAAATTTTTACCCAGTTTAGCTTTATGATATTAAGGTTATTAGAGACCAGTACTCACTGAAGACAAAACACATTTACAGAAAGCTTTTGTAAAAGCATCTGAGTAAAAGTATAACTATCTGTAAATAATAAAACACTTAAAAATGGCCAGGGTTATAGATTTGATGAGAGTTCATTACAATGCAATTGAGAAGGAAATTTGTTTATTTCTGTGACACACAATATTTCAGGACAATAACATACCAGGACATAGTGGATTTTTAGGAGTTTCATATTCTTAGATGACTTCTTTTCATAATGTATATTTATAAAAATTTAATCTGGGAGGATTTAGTATAACTTATTTGACAATACTTCCACTGTTAAGCTGAAACAAATATTAGCTTATGACAAATAAGCCTAATTAATTTAATAAGGAAAACAAATCTTTTGAAATGTTTCAAGAATTCTTTGGAATAATTCAGTTAACGCTATAGTCAAAAGACTATTTTTTTTATTTTACATTTTTTAAAGGTTTGTTTATTTATTTTGAGAGAGCGAGAGAGAGAGATCAAGGGAGGGACAGAGAGAGATAGGGAAAGAGAGAGAATCCCAAGCAGGCTGTGTACTGTCAGTGCAGAGCTGAGCTTGAACTCATGAACCATGAGATCATGACCTGAGCCGAAATCAAGAATCAGACACTTAACCGACTGAAACAACCAGGTGCCCTTGACAGACTTTATTTTAGAATTTGATTTGGGGAAATTTGTCCAAAAATATCAAAAGGACTCAAACATTTGATAAAATAGGAATCCAAATCATTATGAAACCATTTATAATTGTCTATTTAACCAAAGTGACAATAAAATATTTCAGAGGCAAATATAGAAGGTTACACAGTTGTAAGAAAAATTTAGCTCTTTTAATATTAAGACTTGGATTTTTTTAAGCAATCATAGACCTGAAAAACATAGGAAATTATTTTGGCAAAACCTAGAATTCTTGTTTTAAGTCAAATTACTTGAAAAGTAAAGAAAAACTTTATAATTTCTTATTAAGAGCAGGCCAGTTGTTGAAAAAAAAACCTTGCCCTTTTAACTAAAATAAAACAAAATTTTAATTTTGCATCCATGTACTTTAGATATTAAAGCTTATTTACTTACTTAAATGTATCCTATATCATAATCTTGGCCAGTACTAACCACACAAAAAATTCCTTTCCAAAGTGTCCTTTTCCATAAACCTTCTACAACTTTTTTTTTGCCCTAAGATTTTGTCCTAAGTTTTCCTCATAAATAAGCAGGCTTACTGTAGAGCGAAAGTATTTTCTTTTCTCTCAACAAAAATATTTCTTTATTTCTCATGCATTTTCTTAGCAAAAATGCAAGGCTTTATTTACATACCATTGTTTCCCTTATTATTTTCAGTAGTCTTGATTTTTTTTTAACTCTTAGAAACCTTATTTTCTAGTGAAAACTAACTAGTAAACAATTGTGAACTATTAAATCAGAATTCTTGAGATTGGCACATTTATTAATGCATTTTTTAACTTAGAAAGGTATTTCTTCATTGTGCAGTCTTTCAATAAGGCTCAAAATATATTTTGCTAACAGACCAAATTTATCTTTAGTTTCTCTGTAATAACACAAACGTAGATAAACCTATGTTCAGTACTTAGTGTTTCATTACTTTATCTTATTGGGAAGTGATTAGGTATTCACTGAATGTAACCCATTATTTAACTTAGCAAAACTAGTCATATTCTTTAAAATTGCATTTTACAGGGGCGCCTGGGTGGCTCAGTCGGTTAAGCATCCGACTTCAGCTCAGGTCACGATCTCGCGGTCCGTGATTTCGAGCCCTGCGTCGGGCTCTGGGCTGATGGCTCAGAGCCTGGAGCCTGCTTCCGATTCTGTGTCTCCCTCTCTCTCTGTCCCTCCCCCATTCATGCTCTGTCTCTCTCTGTCTCAAAAATAAATAAACGTTAAAAAAAATTAAAAAAAAAACAGTGAATTATGTAGAGGGGAAACCATGAATGCTCAGTAATCTCTTCACCTAACTTGCAAAAAATGAGAAGATTGAACTGTTTGCTTTCTAATACTGGAAGTATTATAATTATGTTAATTTCACCTTTTCCATCTGGATATTTCAGCTATGAAACATCTTTCATTGGTAACCATATGGAACCACTTTATTATGTAATTGTGAGTTTGTCTTTAGGGATGTTTATGTTATAGCCACACTATTTGTTTCCACAATGGTCTCTGATCAACTGGATTAAAACATGCATAAGTTTTATTACATATTGTATTTTTAGAATTTTCCCTGTCTAAAATATTTCTTTCTATTCATCAATATAAAAATTTTATTTGCCAAAATTCCTTTCTTTCTTTCCCTCTGTGTTTCTTTCTCTTTCTGTCTCTCCCCTCCTCTCTTTTTCCCTCTTCCCCTGCCATGTATACATATACACATGTTACTTACTGTTGTTGCACCAATATGTACCAATATGGGGTGCCTAGGTGGCTCAGTTGGTTAAATGTCCAACTTCGGCTCAGGTCATGATCTCACAGTTCGTGGGTTCAAGCCCCATGTCGACCTCTGTGCCAACAGCTCGGAGCCTACAGCCTGCTTTGGATTCTGTGTCTCCCTCTCTCTTTTTAAATTTTTTACTTAAAAAAAATGTAACATTTATTTATTTTTGAGAGATAGAAACAGAGCACCAGTGGCGTAGGGGCAGAGAGAGAGGGAGACACAGAATCCAAAGCAGGCTCCAGGCTCCAAGCTGTCAACACAGAGCCTGATGTGGGGCTCAAACCCACGAACTGTGAGATCATGACCTGAGCCAAAGTCAGACACAAATGACTGAGTCACCCAGGCGCCCCTGGCTAATAGTCTTTTATGTGCATGTAGTCAAGTTGTTGGCCAGGCTATAGCCATCTCAAGGCTCAAAGGCAGCTGGGGAATCCACTTCATAGCTCCCTTCTGTAGTTGCTGGCAGGTCTCATTTTGTCATGGACAGTTGGCAGGAAACCTCAGTTCTTTGCCACATTGCCTGTCCATAGTGTTTCTCATAAATAGCAGCTTGCTTCATCCAGGGCAGGTAATCAGAAATCGAGAGAGAGAGCAAATGAAAGAAAGAAGAGAAGGAGAGAGAGAGAACTTAAAATGGAAGTCTTAAAAAAAAACCTAAACATTGAAATTGCAAACACTTGTGAAGTTTTCTTGTCATTAGAACAGTTAGTAAGCCATACTGTAGAAGAAGGGAATTCTGCTCCATCTCTTGAAGAGAGAAATGTCAAAAATTTTGAACATATTTTTAAAACCAACCACAATATATGTTTTAAAGATAGATATTATTTAAGTCTTACTAATTTATGGGACACCTGAGTGGTGCAGTCAGTTAAGCGTCCAACTCTTGATTTTGGCTCAGGTCATGATCTCACAGTTTGTGATATTGAACCATGAATTGGGCTCTGTGCTGACAGCATGGAGCCTGTCTGGAATTCTCTCGCTCTCGCTCTCGCTCTCTCGCTCTTTTGCTGCCCCTGCCCCACTCATAATATTTCTTTCTCAAAATAAGTAAATAAACACTTTAAACAAACAAATAAATAAAATCTTACTACTTTCACTTAGGAAATTATTCAAAGTGGGAACCACAAATGAGGCTTATATAAATAAGAATATGAAATTATTCTCAAGTTTCTTCATCTGCATTTCTGTTATTTCATGTAATGTCTTCTTTCACTGAAACTACTGCATGATAAAAAGAGTAATTCTGATATCTGAATCAATATTTTTCTGTTCCTATAAAATACAGTATTTTCCCAAATTTTCATGTTCTTATATCTCTCTAATATTCAAGAGGGAAATATGCCATTAAATCATTATATCATTGCCCATAAGTGGGTAGAAATCTTATCTCTGGAATATTGGAATCCTATAGATACATTATTTGGAACCTTCTGGACAATATTGCCTAATATTTCACTGGACAATATGATTGCACATCTGGACATTCTGCTGCCTTCCTGCTTCCTAGGGAATGTGGGCTTGCTGTTGATAAGTTTGGCTGGAGAACAGAAAGGTCCCAGGTCCCCAAAGTCTGTTAATATTTCATATCATGGTTATTTTCTTCATTTATTTCTGAATGAGACAGCAAGAAATAGCTACTTTATGTATGGCATACCCCTTGGTGGACATTATACCACACAATGAAATGTCTTCTTTAGGGATTCTATGGGCCAGAAGAAGCTGCAGTGAGATACCGTTTAGCTCCTGCTCTGTGTGTCTTCCTTAATTCCAGAATAGATGGTTGCCTTAGCTAACTACATTGCTATCTGTGTGTGTGTGTGTTGATGGTAGTCTTTGCACTTAATCCATAACTCACCAGAAACAATGAAACTGAAAAACAGTTGAAAAGATTGATCAATCTACTAATAAAATCTAATAATTAACAATGATGATAATTCCAAGGGCCAGGTATTCTCAAAACCATCTCATAAATGATGATGTTGGGGGAAGAAGAAAGAAAATTACCCTTAAACTTGTTTATTGATTCTCATTTTTCACTACTGAAAATATAACCAATATGTCTTCACATAATATGAACGAAAAATTAGAGAATTATGGCATTCTCATTTTGATCCAAGTTTTTAAAGATCAGTGATTTCTAGATTATTAGAAAATAAATGAGTTAATTATATTGATATCCAGCTATATTGAGTGAAATTCATAATAAAAAACATGAGTTCGCCTTTAACTCCTTTCAAGGGACAAAAATGGAAGTGGCTGAAAAATATAAAGGTCATTGTGTATGATACATTTGCTTATAATTTAAACCACCCTAATTGTAGAACTAAGGCTTCCATGATTCCTGACATTAACATATCATAGATAGCCTGAATGTTAATTTCTTTTTTCATTGCATTTCCATCAAATCTGTGTTACCATTTAGCTACTGTGCTTTCTTTTCCTTTTTTTTTCTAGCAACTTAAAATTTTTTGTTAAGGGCATTTGGAGCACTTTGCAAACAGAAAATAATTAAAGGCCAAAATGTTTATACTCCTCAAGACTTGAATCCTAACATAGAATACTCAAAAAGAAGCTCAATTGGAATTTAAATAGCAAAAAAATTCATAAAATGTTTTTTTATCACACTCAATGAATTTATTAACATTGATTCAGTAAATATATAATATCCAATCCCTACTTCCCACTTACTCCCAAAATATCCTTTATATCCTTTATATAAATATCTTTATAAGTTTTTGTTTTGTTTTTGTTTTTCATTTATATCCAAGTTAGTTAGCGTATAGTGCAACAATGATTTCAGGAGTAGATTCTTTAATACCCCTTACCCATTTGGCCCATCCCCCCCTCCTACAACCTCTCCAGCAACCTTCTGTTTGTTCTCTATATTTAAGAGTCTCTTATGTTTTGTCCCCCTCCCTGTATTTTTTTATTATTTTTGCTTCCCTTCCCTTATGTTCATCTGTTTTGTATCTTAAATTCCTCATATGAGTAAGGACATATGATACTTGTCTTTCTCTGACTAATTTTGCTTAGCTTAATACCCTCCTGTTCCATCCATGTAGTTGCAAATGACAAGATTTCATTCTTTTCATTTGCCAAGTTATACTACACTGTGTGTGTGTGTGTGTGTGTGTGTGTGTGTGTGTGTGTGTGTGTGTGTGTGTCTACCACATCTTCTTTATCCATTCATCTATCGATGGACATTTGAGCTCCTTCTATACTTTGGCTATTGTCGATAGTGCTACTATAAACATTGGGGTGCATGTGCCCCTTCAAAACAGCACATCTGTATCCCTTGGATAAATACCTAGTAATGCAATTGCTAGGTCATAGGGTAGTTCTAGTTTTAATTTTTTGAGGAACCTCCATACTGTTTTCCACAGTGGCTGCACCAGCTTGCATTGCCAACAACAATGCAAAAGAGATCCTCTTTGTCCACATCCTCACCAACATCTTTTGTTGCCTGAGTTGTCCATGTTAGCCATTCTCACACCTGTGAGGTGGTATCTCACTGTGGTATTGATTTGTATTTCCCTGATGATGAGTGATGCTGAACATTTTTTCATTTGTCACTTAGCCATCTAGATGTCTTCTTTGGAGAAGTGTCTATTCGTGTCTTTTGCCCATTTCTTCACTGGATTATATGTTTTTTTTCTGTTGCATTTCTATACACCAATAATGAAGCAGCAGAAAGAGAAATTAAGGAATCATCCCCATTTACAACTGGACAAAAACCATAAGATACTTAGGAATAATCCTAATCAAAGAGGTGAAAGACTTGTACTCTGAAAACTATAAAATGCTGATGAAAGAAACTGAAGATGACACAAAGAAATGGAAAAACATTCCAGGCTCATGGATTAGAAGAACAAACATTGTCAAAATGTCTACACTACCCAAAGCAATCTCTACATTGAATACAATCCATATCAAAATACCACCAGGATTTTTTCACAGAGCTAAAGCAAACTATTTTTTTAAGTTATTCTATTTTATTTAAGAGAGAGACAGTGCCAATGAGGGAGGGGATAGAAAGAATCCCAAGCAGGCTCCATGCCACCAGCACAGAGCCTGATGTGGGGCTCAAACTCACAAAACCACAAGATTGTGACCTGAGCCTAAACCAAGAGTCAGATGTTTAACCGACTGAGCCACCCAGGTGCCCCTAGAACAAATAATCTTAAAATTTTTATGGAACCACAAAAGATCCCAAATAGCCAAAGCAAAATTGAAAAAGAAAAGCAAAGTGGGAGGCATCACAATTCTGCACTTCAAGTTATGTTACAAACCTGTAGTGTTCAAAACAGTATGGTACTAGCACAAAAATAGACACCTAAGTCTGTGAAACAGAATAGAAAACCCATAAATGAACCCACAACTCTATGGTCAAGCAATCTTCAACAAAGCAAGTAAGAATATCCAATGGGAAAAAGGTAGTCTCTTCAACAAATGGTGTTCGCAACATGCAGAAGAATGAAACTGGACCACTTTCTTACAACACACACAAAAATAAATTCAAAATGGATTAAAAACCTAAATGTGAGGCCCGAAACCATAAAAATCATAGAGGAAGACACATCAGCCACAGCAACTTCTTTCTAGATACGTCTCCTAAAGCAAGGGAGACAAAAGCAAAAAACAAAAACACAAAGACAAAAACAAAAACAAAAACAAAAACCAATTGGGACTTCATCAAAATAAAGAGCTTCTATATAGCAAAGGAAACAATCAAATAAACTAAAAGGCAACCTATGGAATAGGAGAAGCTATTTGCAAATGACATATCTGATAAAGCATTAGTATCCAAAATATATAAAGAACTTATAAAACTCAACACCCAAAAAACAAATAATCCAGATAAAAATGGCAGAAACATGAATAGATACTTTTTCCAAGGAAAACATACAGATGGCCAACAGACACATGAAAAGACACTCATCACTCATCATCAGGGACATACAAATCAAAACTCCAAAGAGATATAACATCACACCTATTAGGATGACTAAAATCAACAACACAAGAAACAACAGGTGTTGGTGAGGATGTAGAGAAAGGGAACCCTCTTGCACTGTTGATGGGAATGTAAACTGGTGCAACCGCTGTGGAAAACAGTATGGAGGTTTCTCAAAATGTTAAAAGTAGACTTACCCCTACAATCCACTAATCATAGTACTAGGTATTGACCCAAAGAATACAAAAATATGAGTTTGAAAGAATACATGTACTCCAATGTTTATAGTAGCAACATCTACAATAGCCAAATTATGGAAACAGAAGATGTGGTGTGTGTGTGTGTGTGTGTGTGTGTGTGTGTGTGTGTGTGTGTATACACAATAGAATATTACTGAGCCATAAAACAGGGTGAAATCTTGCTGTTTGCAGTGACATGGATGGAGCCAGAGAGTATTATGCTAAGCAATTTAAGTCAGTCAGAGAAAGACAAATACCATATGATCTCACTCATACGTAGAATTTAACAAACAAAACAAATGAGCAAAGAGAAAGAAAGAAAGAAAGAAAGAAAGAAAGAAAGAAAGAAAGAAAGAAAGACAGACAAGCAAAGAAACAGACTCTTAACTGTAGAGAACAAACTGATGGTTACCAGAGGGGAGGTGGGTGGGAGAATGGGTTAAATAGGTGAAGGGGATTAAGGCGTATGCTTTTTGTTGGTGAGCCCCGGGTGTTGTATGGAAGTGTTGAATCACTATATTGTACACCTGAAACTAACATTACACTGTATGTTAACTAGAATTTAAATAAAAACTTAAGAAGTATAGTGAAAGAAAAGTTAAGAATTTGGGCAACCCCTAAGTATGCTATTTCATTAGTTCAGAAAATTGGGCTTCTTTCATGATGTCATTATAGAGAGGCATTGAAACATTTTTTTATTGATTGACTAAGTGTAGTTACTTTGGTTCAAAGAAATATTCAAGATTACTCTAAAAATGTATCACAGCGTACTGAGAACTGGGAAATATTCACATTTCAAAACCTGATTGCATGTACCGTTATATTTATCCTTTGTCTGCAAGGAGGATATATTCATTAAAGAAAATGTAAAAGGCTATATCTTGTTATGCCATCAAAATCTTTGAATTTTAGTTTCTAAGAAGCCAGTGTACTTCAGCATTTTCTATTCAAGCGCTACATCTTATTCTCACATAAGATTCCATTTTATATGCTTAATGTTCCCACCCACTCTTTTTGGCAAATGCCAACTCTTACACAGGACCCAGTCTTCATTTGCTCATAAACTCCAGGACAATCTTTTAGACTGAACCTGGTATACAGTGGGCACAAATTAAGTATTTGTTGAATGCATAAATAAAATCGTCTTACTTATTTTTTATAATTTTTAAAATATTTTTAAGTCTTTTTATTTTTGAGAGAGAGAGAGGAGGAGGAGGATGAAGGAGGAGGAGGGGGAAGAGGGGCAGAGAGAGAGAGGGAGGCGGAGAGACACAGAATCTGAAGCAAGCTCCAGGCTCTGAACTGTTAGCACAGAGCCCAACGCGGGGCTCACACTCATGAACCATGAAATCATGACCTCAGCTGAAGTCTGACGCTTAAAGGACTGAGCCACCAGGGCGCCCCATGAAATAATCGTACTTTTATCCTTATGTATCCCTTTCCTACACCAATACCATTTGCAATTGAGTGAGGAGTTTAAGAGAACAGTCACAAATAGTACCCATAACCAGATAAAATTAGTATAGAAGTATAACAAAATTGATAACCCCTAGCCAGAATTATCAAAAAGAAAAGAGAAAGGACCCAAATAAATAAAATCATGAAGGAAATGGGACAGATGACAACCAACACTATAGAGATATAATCAATTATAAGAGAAGATTATGGTAAGTTATATGCCAACACAGTGGGCAACCTGGAAGCAATGGATTAATTCCTAGAAATATACAAACTACCAAAACTGAAACAGGAATATTGAAAATTTGAAGAGACCCATAAAACGAGCAAAGGAATTGAAACAGTAATCAAAAATATCCATACAAACAAAAGTCTAAAGGCCAGATGGTTTTCCAGGGGAATTGTACTATACATTTAAAGAAGAGTTAATGCCTCTTCTTCTTAAACTATTCCCAAAAATAGAAACAGAAGGGAAACTTCCCAACTCATTGTATGAGGCCAGCATTACCTTGATTCCAAAACCGGACAAAACCCCACTAAAAAGGAGAATTGCGGCCCAATATCCCTGATAAATATGGATGCAAAAATTCTCAACAAGATACTACCATATCAAATTCAACAGTACATTAAAAGTATCATTCACCATGATCAAGTGTGTTTTATCTCTGGGCTGCAGGACTGGTTCCATATTCACAAATCAATCAATGTGATATACCACATTCATAAAAGGATGGGTAAGAGCTATATGATCCTCTCAATAGATTCATAAAAAGCATTTGAGAAAATACAACATCCATTCTTGATAGAAACCCTCAACAAAGTAGGGGTAGATGGAACATACCTCAACGTCATCAAGACCATATATGAAAAACCCACAGCTAATACCATTCTCAGTGGGGAAAAACAGAGAGCCTTTCCCCTATAGTCAGGAACAAGACAAGGATGTCCTCTCTCACCATTGTTATTTAATATAGCACTGGAAGTCTTAACCTCAGCAATTAAACAACAAAAAAAAAATAAAAGACATCGCAATTGACAGGAAGGAGCCACAATTTCACTATTTGCAGACGACGTGATACTTTATGTAGAAAATTTGACTCTACCAAAAAATTGTTACAACTAATATGCAAATTCAGCAAAGAGGATATGAAATCAATGTACAGAAATTGGTCATATTTCTATATACCAATAATAATACAGCAGAAAAAAAATCAAGGAATTAATCCAATTTGCAATTGCACCAAAAAAGAAATAGATTCCTGGGAATAAAACTAACCAAAAGGTTAAAGATCTGTACTCTGAAAACTATAGAACACTGATAGACAAAATTGAAGAAGACACAAAGAAATGGAAAAGCATTCCATGCTCATGGATTGGAAGAGAAAAACATTGTTAAAATGTTTATACTACCCAAAGCACTCTACACATTTCATGTAATTCCCATCAAATTACCACCAGCATTTTTCACAGAGTCAGAACAAACAATCCTAAAATTCATATGGAACCACAAAAGACCCCAGATAGCCAAAGAAATCCTGAAAAAGATAAAACTGAACGTGTAACAGTTCCAAATTTCAAGCTATATTACAAACCTGTAGTCATCAAGACAGTATGGTACTGGCCTAAAAACAAACACATAGATCAATGGAACAGAAGAGAAAACCCAGAAATGGACCCACAGGTATATGGTCAACTCATTTTCAACAAAGCAGAACAGAATATCCAATGGAAAAAGACACTCTCTTCAACAAATGGTGTTGAGCAAACAGGACAGCAACATGTAGAAGAATGAAACTGGACCCCTTTCTTACACCATACACAAAAATAAATTCAAAATGGGTGAAAGTCCTAAATGTGAGACCAGAAATCATCAAAATCTCAGAGGAGAATATAGGCAGCAATGTCTTTGACCTCAGCAGTAGCAAATTCTTTCCAGTCATGTCACCAGAGGCAAGGGAAAGCAAAGCAATAATGAACTATTGGGACCTGATCAAAATTAAAAGCTCTGCACAGCAAAGGAAATGATCAGCAAAACTAAAAGTCAGCCTATAGAACAGGAGAAGGTATTTGCAAATGACATATCTCATTAAGGGGTAGTATCCAAAATCTATAAAGAACTTATGAAACCCAAAACCCAAAAAACAAATAATCTAGTTAGGAAATGAGCAGAAGACATGCTTAGACACTTTTCCGAAGAAGGCATCCAGACGGCTAACACATAAAAGATGCTCAATATCATTCATCATGAGGAAAATACAAATCAAAACCATAAGGAGCTGCCACCTCACATCTGTCAGAATGGCTAAGTTAACAACACAAGAACCAACAGGTGTTGGCAAGGATGTGGAGAAAGGGGAACACTCTTGAACTGTTAGTGAGAATGCAAATGGATGCAGCCCCTCTGTAGAATAGTGTGGAGGTTCCTCAAGAAGTTAAAAATAGAACTGCCCTACACTCCAGTAATTGCACTGCTAGGTATTTACCCAAAGGATACAAAAATACAGACTCAAAGGAGAACATGCCCTTCAACGTTCATAGCAGCATTATCAGTAATAGCCAAGCTATTGGGAGAGTCCAAATATCAATCAACTGATGAATGGATAAAGAAGATGTGGTGTATACACACACACCATGGGATATTATTCAGTCACCAGAAATAATGAAGTCTTGCCATTTATACCAACATGGTTGGAGCTAGAGTGTATTATGCTAAGCGAAATAAGTCAGTCAGAGAAAAACAAATATATAATTTCACTTGTATGTGGAATTTTAGAAAAAAAAGCAGATGAACATATGGAAGGGGGGACAAAAGAGAAAGGTAAACAAACCATAAGAAACTTTTATATTTTTTTAATGTTTTTATTTAATTTTGAGACAGAGGGAGACAGAGCATGAGCAAGGGAGGGGCAGAGAGAGAGGGAGACACAGAATCCGAAGTAGGCTCCAGGCTCTGTGCTGACAGCTCAGCACAGACTCACGGCTTGAACTCACAGACTGTGAGATCATGACCTGAGCTGAAGTCGGAGACTTAACGGACTGAGCCACCCAGGCACCCCCATAAGAGACTTTTAAAGATAGAGAACAGGGGCACATGGTGGCTCAGTGGGTTAAGCAGCTGACTTTGGCTCAGGTCACGATCTCACGGTCCGTGAGTTCGAGCCCCAGGTCATGATCTCACAGTCAGTGAGCTCAAGTCCCGCATCGGGCTCTGTGCTGACAGCTCAGAGCCTGGAACCTGTTTCAGATTCTGTGTCTCCCTCTCTCTGACCCTCCCTGGAGCCTGTTTCAGATTCTGTGTCTCCCTCTCTCTGACACTCCCCATTCATGCTCTCTCTCTGCCTCAAAAATAAATAAACATTAAAAAAAATTAAAAAGAAATAAAGATAGAGAACAAACGGAGGCTGGGGGGATGGGCTAGATGGGTGATGGGTATTAGGGAGGACACTTGTTATAATGAGCCCTGGGTATTACATTTAAGTAAAGAATCACTGAATTCTATTCCTGAAACCAATATTGCAGTGCATGTTAACTAGAATTTTAAAAAGTTTGAAAAGTAAAGAAAAATTCAGAAGAGAACCATCCAGTCCAGTTTTATCTATTTAGGACGATATTTGGATGGCATGTTTAACTAAGAGATTTGTAAAAGACAATAAAGGATTTGTTGAGACTAATAAAACCTCCATTAAAGAGAAAAAAGCTTAATCTGGCCTTACATAGGAATATGATGAGGGAATACCTTCCAGTCAAGGTTTCTTTGACCTTCATGTTAACCCTCACTAAGGAGCAACTGAAAATTCTTGATCTAATGTAACTAAAAGCTGAGGGGTTTTTGTTTGTTTGTTTGTTTGTTTAAGATACAGTCTTGATTCCTCATTTCTTATATTTTTCAAGTATGTTCTATTGACTCTTCTTTGAGGACATTCTAGTTCTTTGTTATTCTTCCTCTGCTCAGAGGCAACTATTCCTGATATTTACCTCTTTGTGGCTCATAAATGTTTTTTTTTCTATTGTAAGAACTTGGTGTTATTTATACATGTTCTGTATTCACTAGTTCACCAGAACAGAAAGCATTTTTCACGTGCTGTACCATCTGAAGGAATTTTTAAAATCCTTGGATAGGAATAGTTTATTTTCTGATTGTGGTCCAAGATGAAATATATAAGTCCTTCAGGCTGAAAAGCGAACACCACCATATATTTTCTGCAAAACCAAAAACTGTTGATACCTGGCTAGAGTAGCTGAGTTTTTGTTCCTATTTAACTATTTCTCACCTACTATCACTTAGGCAGTTATAAATTAAAAGCAGTTATAAATTAAAATTATAAGAGGCAGTTACAAATTAAAAATCTTGGGATCTTTCTAAAATTCAAATCCTACCATTTCACTCACCTCTTTAAAATTCCTCAGTGGCATTCCTTGACCTGTAGAATAAAATCTAATAGACTTAGCATGTTGCGGTCACCTTTATGATGTAGAAATTCCCCATTTCTCCATTAGTCTTTCTACAAGTTCTCATCATCGATCCCTCAATTCATCCATAGTGACAAGTTATATTTTCTAGTATGTTAATGCTTTCATTATCATTATTTTTTTCTGTTATGTATACCCACCCAAACTAATATTCTGGCTCAGGACCAGAAAATTCCTACTCTTCTTTCAATAATCATGATTCCATCTGAGTACAGTCTATCAGAGATGAGTCCACTATGTCCTGTATATTGCCTGATTACCACATGAATCATTCACTTGTATGGTAGCACATAAAACATGTAACTACAATTGGAGTGGTAGTAAATTTTACCCACTGCTTTGGATTCATTCAAATATGAGGGCTGGAAAGTTTAGAAATGGTTTCCCTTCTAAACAGTCCCTTCTAAATAGCACTTGCCACCATGCCTAGTTCGGATGTTCAGGATCCCACCCTCTGTTTTGGAAGCCTTACTCTATGACTTGTTTCTCAAAGAGATTTGTTTATATATGCAGATGAAACGGGATATCCATCTGTCATGGACAGCTCTCAACATTGATAAAAACAGTGAATGTCACCACTCATCATGATAACATAGAGTCTATAAGCACCAGTTCATGTTTGTGCAGCTTTCTGGTGATGTAAGCAATAGTGCTCTGTAGTCTTACTGCACCTAACCTCCTACCCCATCCCTCCTTCACCCAGTTGGATTCATTCATTACCAGCTCCTGCATTCCTCTTTAGTCTTGTTGCAACAATGGCTTGCCTCCTTCCCAGCTCAGGAACTCTCCTCCAAGCTCTTCCTAAATATTAACTAGTCTTTGAAGTAGCATAAACTCGAGGTCTTTCAAATATGAGGCTTTTGATTGTCAAGTGCCTTTTATCTAAGCAAGCCCCTGTCTTAAATATGAAAGTTTTGTCTACTAAGATTATTGTCTGTGATTTAAGTCTATGGAATTACTGTCTGTGGTCTAGGATAAAAGCTGAACTTTTTTATGACAATCTTAATTTTTCTTACAGCAACTTGATTTTTTTTCCTAAGTAAGAGGGAAGTTCACAAATCTGGAAAAGCAGGAAAAAATGGAACAGATACTAATATTTCAAGTTTTCTCAGTAGCTGTTTAGTTACATATATTAGGAAACAACCAACAAAGTGAATAATGGCTTTGTCTTTACAAAAACCAAACAACTCTTCTTATTGGAAGATAGAATAAAAATATATTGTATTTATCACTATGTGACAATTTTTACCCAGTTTTGTTCAGTTTTTCCGCAACTAATGATTTAGTTAAACAAACTTCATTTCAATGGCACTATATAGATCAAGACCCGTTACAATACCTCTCATTTCAAGTGGCATTTTAAAGCCTCTCCTGCTTTTCATGTGTGGACAGGTCTTACATAGAGACAGCATCCATTTACATCCCTCCAAAGGGGTTAAAGTTCAGCTCCAGGAATTTAGACATAATTATTACCATTGAAAATTTACTAAGTCCAACCACATGATTGATTTTAGATGAGCCTTTGAAGAATTAAATGATGCAAAAGTCATGTATACGCTTATATTCAAATAATTAGACAATATTTGGGCAAAAGGAATGCAATGTCTTAAACTCATTAATATTGTTATAAACTTCTATTAAAATTGTTCTTTTTTAAGCTGATGGATTTTTTTAATTAAACTCTTTTTTTTTTGAGAGAGTGAGAGAGAGGCAGGCACAGAGAGAGAGACAGATCATGAGTGGGGGAGGTGCAGAGAGAGAGGGAGACACAGAATCTCCCAAACAGGCTCCAGTCACTGAGTTGTCAGCACAGAGCCCGACATTGGGTTCTAACTCATGAACTGCGAGATCATGACCTGAGCCAAAGTCAGATGCTTAACCAACTGAGTTACCCACGTGCCCCCAAAATTAAACTCTTTTTGACTATCTTTTTTGATGATTGTTAAAATAAGATTTTTGGATACTTGTCAGATAGTCAATTTTTGTGCCAACTTTTATACAGCAGTATTATCCCAAATTGACTGTCCATGCATAATGATCATGTACATTATTATTATTAATATTAATTTTTTACTTATAATTTTGATAGAGTGCTATTAAATTTCAGAAGATGCTTGATAAAGCTATCAAAGTAATAAGTCTGTATGGTTCAACTAACTTTAAAAATTTTTTTTGTTTTATTTATTTTTGAGAGAGAGAGACAGCATGAGCAAGGGAAGGATAGAGAGAGAGGGAGACACCGAATCTGAAGCAGGCTCCAGGCTCTGAGCTGTCAGCACAGAGCGCAAGATCATAACCTGAGCCGAAGTCGGACGCTTAACTGACTGAGCCACCCACGCACCCCTGGTTCAAACTAATTTTATATTCATATGCCAATGTTCAACATGTATTCCCAAATGCAAAGCTATCAGGTTTGGGGGAGGGGGTATTTTATCTATATATCAATACAGAATTTGCAACTTGATTAAAAATCAGAAATTAGCTAGGCAGAAGTTAGTTTGTTCCCATATTAGCAAAGGGGCATCTGTTTATAAAGTTTAGAGAACATGTTTAGCACATTGCTTTTATTTTATACTAACGTTTAAAAGGTAAATAAGTATGACAAATGGAAATGTTTATAATGTCATAGTTTCCACAGAAAAATGTATTAGATTCTATTTCTTATCTTAGATTATTATCCTATCTTTGCTATTAAAAAGTTACAAAGTCTATTAAACTTACGTATTTTGCTTAATTTAAGTAAAACATCAGCTTCTAATATTTTGCTTCAGAGTTACAGTGTTAATGTCAAGACAAATTACAAATAATAGCTAGATTTTAGGAAAGTCCACAAGTATTTTTAATATTTGCTTATATTGATTATATATTCTGCAGAAATATTTTGATCTTTTTCTTAAATTTATTTTTAAGCTTTTTGAAATATCTCTTCATTTCTAAAATCATGTTTGTGCCTAGATTGCTGAAATGCATCTGAGTTAGCTTAATAAATATAACGTCTGTTTTATTTCAGCCCATTAACTCCATGAAATTGATATTGCTTATTATGTAGGAGCTTCAATTAATATTGTTTTGAATTGTTCTAAGAAAACATTTACCACAGCAATCATGGCTCTATGATGTCTGTTTTTTCATACAGTTCATAATATTGTCCTTTATCTTATCAAAAAACATGACATTTTTGTCACTGAAAAGTACATTTTTCTATTAGAAAGACTAAGAAATCATAATGGTAAGGAAAGGTGACAGTATTTAAAAAGCCTAAAACAAAAACATACTCTATTTCTGATATATGCCCCACTCTTTTGACTTAAAACTTAGGTAAATCTTCACACCAGAACATGTCCACCATGGACAAATTTTTAACTTACTATATGGGCTAACAATTGAAATTACTCAGATTCCTTCATATTTACAAAATTTTAGTCTAGCAGTGATGCTTCTATCAGTCATTTTGTTAGTACAACTGTAAAGCACTGGGTGTTACATGGAAGTGTTGAATCACTTAATTGTATGCCCGAATCTAATATTCCACCATACATTAACTAGCTGGAAAAAAATAATGACACATTTGCAATATTAAAAAAATACTACCGTATAGGCACCCAGGTGGCTCAGTTGGTTAAGTGTCTGATTTCGGCTCAAGTCATGATCCCATGGTTCATGGGTTCGAGCCCCATGTCGGGCTCTGTGCAGACAGCTCAGAGCCTGGAGCCTGCTTCAGATTCTGTGTCTTCCTCTCTCTGCCCCTCCCCAGCTCGTTCACTCTCTCTCTCTCTCTCTCTTTCTCTCTCTCTCTCTCCAAAATAAATAAACATTTAAAAAATTTTAAATGCTTCGTAAAAGTGTTTTAAAAAAATACTACTGTAAAACAAACTAACCCAAAACTCAGTGGGTTATAATATTTATATCTCACTCATGCAAATGAGGTGTAACTGGGGGATTCATCTGTTCTAGACTGGAGTTGATTGAGCTTGGCTCCAGTCAAAAGTAAGGTTAAGGCCTCTTCCATGTATCTCCTTTTTTTTATTAATAGATGTATAATTGACAAACAATATCCTGTTAGTCTTAAGTGTATATCATCATGATTTGATATCTTTAGACTTTATGAAATGATACCCACAGTAAGACTAGTTGTCATCTGTCACCATACAAAATTGCTGAAATATTATTGACTGTAATCCCTAAGCTATACGTTACACCTCCATGATTCAATTATTTTGCAACTGGAAGTTTGTACCTTAATTTCCCTCACCTGTTTGGCCTGTCCACCAACCCCTCCCACACTGGTAACCAACAACAGTTTGTTTCCTGTACCTATGGGTCTGTCTCTGTTTTGTTGTGTTTGTTCATTTGTTTTATTTTTTTAGATTCCACATATAAGTAAAATAATGTTATATTTCTCTTTCTTTGACTTACTTCTCCTAACATAATATTCTCCAGGTCCATGCATATTGTCACAAATGGCAAGATTTCATTCATTTTTATGGCCAAGTAATATTCCACTGTGTGTGTGTGCGTGCATGTGAGTGTGTGTGAGTGGGTGTGTCTGTACACACACCATTTCCATATTTACCCATTCATTTATCAGTGACGACTTAGATTGATTCCGTATCTTGGCTATTATAAATAATGCTGCAGTGAACATAGGGGTGCATATATCTCTTCACATGGTTTTCATTTTCTTCAGATAAATACCTAGAAGTGGAATAGCAAATAAAAAACAACCTAAAGGCATCTGGGTGGCTCATTTGGTTAAGCGTCTGATTCTTGATTTCAACTCAGGTCATGATCTTGCGGTTCATGGGATCGAGCTCTGTGTACATCTTTGTGCCGACAGCACGAAGCCTGTTTGGGATTCACTCTCTTCCCTTCTTTCTCTGCCCTTCTCCCACTCACACTGTCTCTGTCTCTCTCTAAATAAATAATTTTAAAAAGGCAACCTATTGAATAGGAGAAGATATTTGCAACTTATACATTTGATAATGGGTTAATATACAAAATATACAAATATCTTGTACAATATTTAAAAAAAACCCAACCTGATTAATAAATGAGCAGAAGGCTTGAATAGACATTTTTCCAAAGCAGAATTACAGATGACCGACAAGCATGTGATGCTCAACATCACTATTCATCAGAGAAATGCAAATAAAAATGAAAATAAAATATCACCTCACACCTGGCAAATTGGCTGTTATCAAAAAAGCAAAAAATGAGTGTTGGTGAGGATGTGGAAAAAGATAACCCTTATGTACTGTTGGTGGGAATGTAAATTGGTACAACCTCTATGGAAAACAGTATATAGGTTTCTCAAAAAATTAAAAATAAGACCACCATATGATTCAAGAATTTCACATATCTCTTCTTGATCCAGGGACCTATGAATTAAAAGACAACACCTCTATTATGAAATAGAAAAACAAGGGTGTGCTCACATTCAGAAGGGGAACAATGGGTAACAAATAACATTAGCTGGTCTGTAAGGATTTTGAAATTTTGCTGAGCAAATGTTGCTAAAGCCTTATACCTGGAGATAGGGAATGTTCTTAATTAGGCCCTTTTTATATTTTGGGGAGACTGGTTCCTAAATCCATTGTTCTCCATGGTTCTTAGCTCCACCAAGATTCCTCCTCTTTTATCACCTTTTGTGGTCTATACTGAAGACAGCATTGAAAAATATGCTTTTCTTGGCGTAAAGAAGTTTTTGTGAGTTTCTTTTCTGCCTGTAGAAATTTAGATGTTCAGTAATTTTTAAAAATCTCTAAGAGTGCACCTCATTTGGATTTTCTGTATATTGACATGGCAACTCTGGATAAACTATACTCACCATAATTTTGCTTAACAGGCCATCCCACTCTGTGGCTTTTAACAAGCATAATTTCTTTTTCTGTTAAACATCTGCGAATTGTTTGACATTCAGCTGATTTAGGCTGGTTTCATTTGAGCCTGGCTCCTGGCCTCAGATTAGGTTGAGGTCTGCTGCACATGCTCCTATTTCTTCAGAGGTTAGCATACTATCTGGGTTAGCTGGGCAGGCTCTTTTCATGGCGATGGCAGATGAAGAGGGCAAGACCAAATGTAAAAGAATATTTAAAGACTCTGCTTTTGTCATGTCCACTCATGTCACATTTGCCAAAACAAATAACAGAGCCAAGCCCAGTAGGGAACCTAACTATGTATGGGGATCATGATAAAAGCGTTTACAAACAAGTCACAATGCCCTAGTATATTTGATTAATGCTTAATTATTTGCCTGAACTTAAAAAGTTGAAAATTACTAAGATTAAATATTGGGAAAACCTGTATGCAGAATAAGAATTAGTCCTTTGTTTATAGGAATTTGTAATTTAAGGAATCTGCATATATTACATATCATTTGATCGCTATAACAATTTACTAATGTAGATTAGAGTGTGCAGTTATATAACTTTGCAAATGAATAACTTGGGCACAACATGACCAGAATGTGGCAGTTAGGACTCAGATCTGAGCCACTACTACTCTACTCTAGTACATTGCTTTTTCAGTAGCAGTTCCCAGGAAAGCAATCTCTTAAGGAAACAACAATAATGGTAAAGAATGGAAAAGTTGCCATGGAAAAGCTTGTTTCTTCCTTCTCTAGTTCATGTCATCATGGCTGGTTGAGCTTCCAACTGCTTTTTACCACTAGTTTTATTCCACGGCAGTCGGCACAGTCCTTGGATTTCCATTCTATTTCTTGCTAAACATTTTTGAGTTGAAGTATAGTTGACGTATGGTATCATATTAGTTCTATTCTATCTCTTAAGATTATCATCATCTCTTGATTCTTGGTTATGAATTTGTGCAATTAATTACCATTCTTTTTTGGCTGTAAAACAACTTTAAAGTTTTTTTTTCCACTGGAAGTCTTCCAATAGATATTAAACCTTGTTCTTCTCCTCAATAGCAAGAATACATAGGGAGACATATACAAATTTCTGGCTTCTTAATCTGAACAAGTGTAGAACAGGAGAATTTTTTGGTTTAATGTCGACAAAGGCAAAACCTCACATTTCAGATGCTTCCCCTCAAATTTTTTTAAATAGTAGAGATGATAAGCAACAATATATATATATATACACACACACACACATACATATATATATATACATCGTCTGTACATCTCATCTGTACAAAAGAATTCTTTTCACAAAGTATTTTTAACCTTGTTCATAATGTTTGGGAGGACACATTTTCATTACTTCCTTGTCTTAAAGAATTTAGAGTTAGGTTAGAAACTATTGTGAGTCACATTATTTGACCTTTTTTGGCACTTGAATAACTTAGTATCTTTTTCTGTTACACACAAAGAAAAATAAAAACTCATATTGCACTGTACAGAAATATTTTTCTGGCATATATATATATATATATATATATCCTTCTTAAATGCTTCATGTAGTGTTTACGTTTTCATAAAATTTAAGCATTCAAGGATAAAATTATTTAAAGCAATTTAACTCATTGATTAATCAGCTAAATTCAGATTGAGAGATGTCTAAGAAATAGAGGAATTAGAACCGATGTATGAGTTGATAATAATTCATGAGAGTTACGTATAGACCCATTTAAAAGAGAAAATAGAAGCTAGAAGAGAATGGAAGCTACATTCCAGGTGATGAGTAACTCTGAAAATTTGAATGTCATGAACAGCTCAGCAAGTTGGGTAAGCCCCAGGATATCAACACATGAACGTGGAGGAAATGAGTCCTGTTTGCTTGCCACTCTTGTTCATAATGGATTTTTCTAAGTGCATCCTGAAGGCTTCCACTGAGGAACAAACTCAAAGAAACTTAAAATTTGTGATTGCTTGAGCAGAATAAAAAAAATCACATTGTAACTTCTGAAATGGAAGGTTAAGTAAATTTAAAGTGAGATCACTGCTTTATGCCATCGGTCTGAACATGATTTGGGGGGATTGGAGATAAGTGAAGCCTAAGGCTGATTTAGATGAATGAATCTTTGGAAGCTGAGCCTGAAGAAGTCGAATGAAATACCTAAGCAATAAAACTATAAAATGGCACTGTGAAGTTATTTTCTTTTCCCTCCAAACTATCAAAGACTAAGAGGAAAAAAAAATCTACTTAAGGTGCAAGAGATGCCAGTAGGCCTATATTGGAAGTACATAAAAATATATTGTCTCAGCCTGCTGGTCAGCTTAGTTCCAAACGTGTGGGGCAGTAAGTTTGCAGAACATTTTGAAGCTGCTGTGTGGTTTTTGGCTACAAATCTAAGAATTTTCTAATATATGCACCTCTATCATGCTGTTTCAAATATTTCTAGAAAAATTCTGTTAGAATAAAAAATACCTGTGTTTAAAAAGATTCTCCTTTCAGAATACACCCCTTTCCTACACCTAGAAAGTCATACATAAATCTCAAACAGATTAATGATTTCTAGATTATAGTTCTTCTCAAAGAAATGCTTATTAAATACCTATCATATACCAAACATTATACCATCCATTGCAGGGAATATAAAAACAAAATAAATAATACCTAATAACTAGTAATTTGCTATGTATCAGGGTAAATACAAAATGCATTATTTTACCTCTGATGTGCAGAAGGAGGGTTATGATCTAAGGTTCAGTTGAACCTAACAGCATCCCTATTTGTCAGGTACTGTTATGCTTCTTATTTTATAGTCAGTTTAAGAAACCTCAAGGCACACCTTTTCTTCAAATTTTTTAAATGTTTTATTTTTGAGAGAGTGAGAGTAAGGGAGTAGCAGAGAATAGGGAGACACAGAATCTGAAGCAGGCTCCAGGCTCCAAGCTGTCAGCATAGAGCCTGACATGGGGCTCGAACCCATGAACCGTGAGACCATGACCTCAGCCAAAGTCAGACAGACGCTTAACTGAACGAGTCACCCAGTCACCCCTCATGTCACACTTTTTTTTAAGAGACTGAGTCAAGATTAGAATTTAAGATGTCAAGTTCCAGAGTTAGCATTCTTAAATGCTTTAAAAATTCTGGCTTTCAAACAGTGAGAATGGTAGATGAATAAAGACAAAGACTCTAGCATAAAATGACAAATATAAAATACAGTTTTATACAAAATACAACATATCTGACTACCTAATAAGGTCCTATCAGTATTAAATAGCCAGAATAAATTGGCTAATGCTGACATGCCAATTTAGCAAGAAATTCAGCCTTTTACAAAGGTTTCCCTTTTTGAGTATTTCAAAAGATCCCCAAGTTTGCTTACATTTGCCCACCCTCTTTTGAGGTACCTGTTTCTCCCTGCCTGAAGTGTGCCAGTGGATGAGGCTGCATTCTGCAGAAAGTGACCTCCTAAGGATTCCCCCTGTAGTCTAGTTGTCAGTGTTCCTGCATGAATGCTTGTCTTGGACGGTACAGTTTCTGATCACAGTTTTGAAACCCTGGACACAACATGAAGATGACATTCTGACCAAGCTAGTCATACCACACATCCCCTTATTCCATTCATGTCTACCATTTGTCACTAGGGCATATCTTTGACAATTTTCCACAATGTAAGTAATTTGACAATTATAATAGAACATGCTTAATTATGCTCAATCAGCAGGACCCCACAGCAAAACTGAGAGGGCCCCAAATGATGTAGTCCTTTGATTTTCATATCCTTTTGAATAGTCAAAAGGCATTCAGGCATTGTTGATGGAGTTCATATGAGGCATGAAGGTATCCAGGGAAGAAAAGAATCTTGCAAGATTTCCCCAGTTGGCATCCACACGAGAGATAGCTCAGATACCCAGGCCCCTATTTTGTAGTAAATCTCTTAAGAGTGAACATTGTCCCTTGTCACAATTGGGTTTTGAAGGGTATCACTCCAGCTTGTCAGACATATTTAAATATCTTTACCTCTGATGTGCAGAAGGAGGGTTATGATCTTAATTCATTGATTTTAGTGAGATGTGCCCAGATCACACCTCAAATAAGTTAAATCAGAACGTGTGAAGGTGGGAGCCAACAGTCAGTATTTTTAAAGATAACCAGATAATGCCCTTGTGTAGAGAAGATTGGCAACCATGGTCCATATCACTTTTTTCCCAAGAAAGCTAGTCTGTGACTATGTAAATCTGTGGGCGTAGATGTTGACCATCTTTACCTATGACATCAAGGACTAAAATTCATACTTTGTCTATCATCTGTGCCATGTATATGATCTATACAACTTATTCAACTATTTGAATTTCAATTATTTCAACTATTAACTCTTTCAACTATTAACAGCATCAAAGCTTCAAGATTTGTGAAAATATTCTATTTAATTCATAAACAATTATAAGTATTTCAAGATAAAGGATATTTCAACCTATTTATGGAATCATCAAAGATTTCCTAAAGAAGGAAACAATTGAATAGATATTTGAACATGACTAGGATTTCCATTTTCAATTGCCCTTGTGCAATTTATTGGATTTTGTTTGCTTTTTATTTATATCCTAATGTTTATGTTAACATTTTGTTTCTGATTTCAAAGCCTGAGAATTAGTGGAGGAGACTCTAACAGAACCTAATTAATAACCCATTTTTCAGGGGCGCCTGCGTGGCTCAGTCGGTTGAGCATCTGACTTAGGCTCAGGTCATGATCTCGTGGTTCGTGAGTTTGAGCCCCGCGTCAGGCTCTGTGCTGACAGCTCGGAGCCTGGAGCCTGCTTCAGATTCTGTGTCTTCCTCTCTCTCTGTCCCTTCCCCGCTCATGCTCTGTCTCTCTCTCTCGAAAATGAATACCTGTTAAAAAAATTTTAAAGTCTTAGGGCTTACTATAAAGTTGATGGATACACACACACACACACACACACACACACACACACACACACACACACACAGGTTCTCAGCAAGCCAGCATAAAAAATGTCTGCTTTAGGTGTTCCTCTGGGAGCCTGTGGCCACAACAAATCAGGGTCAGATGTATTTCCTCCCAGTGAAGCAGTCATAACAAGAGCAAAATCAACATAGCTCAGCTTCTTCTAGAAACAGCAAACAGAAAACCCACTGCACCTATGGAAAGGTGCTACGGGTCAGCTGTAAGAAACCTCCTGGAATTTTGAAAGTAAATGCCTTTCTAAAAGCACAAGACCATTGTTTTATTCTCAGCATACAGGTCATTGCTGCCTCGTATTTAAGATGCAGTCAATAAATATTTGTTGAAATGAATGTGGTTTCTGGTACAAATTTGTAGCAAGAGAGGAAAAGAGAGAGGAGTGGATGGAGGGGTAGGGATGGAAGGGGGTACAGAGAGAATTTTTATATTTTTCATTCACTTTCTTAGACATTTTCCTCACTCAATCTCCAGCCTCTAGCAAGGTGTCTGAAAGATAAAAACATACTAAACAAATTCTTCTTGAATTGATACCTAAGTAAGAATCAACAAATTTCATGAAACTAGCACTCAGTAATCCAAAGGAAAGAGCACTTGTAGATCAAGAATAATTTCATGAATGTGAAAAGTTTAAGAAATTAAAAAAATATTGTGGAGGCAGTAGAGATCATTGGACACCATGGAGTCCTCAGTTGTATTCTACCATCCACCCAAAACACCCACAGATGATTTGATTAGAGTAAGAGAATGTGGTATGTAGCAAATTCAATTTTTGGAACTTATTAAAGTATTCTTTATGGCAGTGTATATGATCAATATTGATAGATATTTTTGGATATATGGAAAGTATGCTTTAAAAATCCCCTTTGAATTCTAATGAAGTTTCAATAAAACCAAACTTGTTACAATGGCCTAGTAAATCTATATGTACTCTCTATCCCTACTTACCTCACAGGTAGTCTCTTGACTGTAGGCTCTGAGACAACTTTAACTGTACAGCGTCTTTATTATGAAGTGTCCTTGGGATTATTACCTGTAGGATTCAGAAAAAAAAAAGCAGGCTCAAGCAGGGGGAGATATGGAGCTCTGATACAAGCCTGACAGCTTAGCCAGTCCCATGGGGTGCTTGGGAGAATATATCCCCTCATCAGAGTTATCTTACATTGGGGTGAAATGGTTGGGCCTTTACATCCCTATCTTCATCTGTCTTAGGAAGTGGGGGCCCCTTGAGAAAGGGGTTCATTAAGCAAGGCAGCTTTGTGCAGCTGACTTGATCCCTGAGAAGGCTGAAAACTGAAGGCTATCCCCGCCATGATTCCTTGTTTGCCCCCCTACACACACACCAGATGGGATTGGGTTACTCTCCATTGTATCACCCTTAATAGTTTTATTGTAGACCTTATGACAAACTTTAAATATCTTTTTAAAATTTTCTGTCTCCCCCATTTGAATATAAGCATAATGAGAGCACCAACCTCGTCAGTTTTAGTCACTGAATTTTTTCCCATTCCTTAGAGTGGGCACTCAATATATTTTTATTGAATGAATAAATCTTCAGTTGACTTTGTTTATTGCATTCATATCTTTGTCTTTGCTTACATTTTGTATACTTGCTAGATCAAATTTTATAAGGAGTATAAAAAAGGCCACAACCATAACAGATTTGTCAAATTTTCCTTTTATTTCTAGGAGGATGTTTTCTTGCCTACTTCACAATTATGTCCCTTTGTCACATAAAAGCCTAGTGCTGTTATATGTAATTTGCATATCATCTTTTTTTATATCACAATATCTTTTTTGTCATATTTGATGTATTTGGCTTTTAATTTCACTTTCTGATACTGAATTTGTTATAACTATGCTCCTGGTATATCTTTGTAAGTTACCTAGTCACTATCTGAAAATTTATAAGATTTTATTTCAACTTAGAACTTGTGGAGTAATTTCAACTGGAAAGCTTAGTTTTTCTTCAGGCACATTTCTCTTATTTTAATACCTCACATATTTGATATATATGAACTGATACATATAAAATTGTAATGGACACACATTCATATTTGAAGACAAATACTTTGATCCAACATTTATAATTATTTAGGTTGTCCTGTAAATGAGAAAGACAAATTTTCAAACATGTGGTAGTTCAGGGAAAAATAAAAACAAACTACTATGTTTCTTTTCTGGCATCATTACTCAAAGGTACACTACAGCTAGCCAAAGTAGGATTTAAATGAAGAGTTCAAGAATGGGAAAAGTGTGGCCTTAAAGGAATGGTGGTGCTGGTATTCTTTGAACCACTAACAAAACTAAGGTGTTTATCACATTTTTGAAGGAGAAGGCTTATGCAAGCCTAAAAACAATACAAAAAGCCACAGAGGAAAAGACTAATTGACATATTTGAATAACAGCAATAAAAGTATAAGCTTTTCTGTTAAAAAATAATAAAATCCATATATAAACCTGGGATTTATTTGGAGCTATCAGTTCAATATAAGTGTTGGAAGGTAGAGTTGAAGAGACCTGTTCAAAGGGCAAAAGAGAGGTACCTGGGTGGTTCAGTCGATTAAGCATCTGATTTTTTATTTCAGTGCAGGTTATGATCTCCCTCCCAGTTGTGAGATAAGTCCCATGTGGGGCTTCATGCTGGGCGTGGAGCCTGCTTAAAATTCTCTCTCTCCCTCTCCCTTTGCCCTCCCGCCTCAAAAAAGGGACAGACTAACTAGTCAATGAAATTTAAAAATTAGAAAGTGATTAAGATAATAATAACTATTATAATTATATCACTTAAAGTGTTCAGGCACCATTCTAAGGACTCTCCATTATGAACCTATCAATCCTCTCTATCCATTTAATAGAAACTCCAGGAAAGGGAAGCAGAGACAATTGTGAAGAAAATAATAAAATAATTTTTCTGTCACTGACAGAGATATTTTCCACCAAGTAGTCGAAACAATAAAAGGAATAAAATCCAAACCAAAGCACAGTCTTATTTTACCAATATATTTGCTTGAGATTTTTTAAAAGAAATAAAGCATGATAGACTTGAAACTCCTGGGTATTCTTCTGCAAACTCATTTCTCTCCCTCCTTCTTCCCTCCTTGAGTAAACCATTATCCAGAGTTAGTAGTACAGAATCCTAGGTATGATTTTATGCTATGATTAAGTAGGTATTTATCCCCACACAATAGATTTGCTTGTTTCACATTGCACATAAATTATTTCTGTAATTTTCTACAAGTTCTGTTTTTCATGTAATATTGTATTCTTGAGTCTTATTCATGTTAAAAAATTTAATACTTGTTAATTTTAGATACTTGGGCTGAGAGTAGATAGCTCTGAAAGGTTTGTGCTTGGTGCCTCAGCAGTATTAACAGCCTGGAAGTTCTTGAATCATTTAAATAGTGAAAAATTGAACTAGAGGCTTTGTTGTGGGTAGGCTTGTGATTTTAATTTTAATGTGAAAATGTCTAACCCCTCACCCACCTGCATTATGAGACAAGCCAAGACATACAGGCTTCCTTGCCATTTCTTTGTGACAGAGGGAAGACTTTTTGACCTACTTTTTATTGAATGAGTAGTCCAAAAATTCTGGCTTTATTTACTGCTTTTAGTTGGCAATTTCTATGGACCCCAGGATGATTTCCTTTCCTTTGAGATTACAAAAACTCTGCAAAACCACACAGTGAAGCCATGGTACTCTCTTAATATTCTAACTAGTTCTAGCCCTTTCAGAAATGCAGCATTTCTGAATGTTTTGGAACAGAGGCAATTTCCATATTGCTCACAGTGGAATTAGAAAATATTCCCAGAGTTCTATTTATCTATTAATCCTTTCCTTCATGATTTCTTTCATTGTTATATATATTGCTAGATATCTCTTTGTAAAATCAGGGAGAAATATTTCAGTTATGAATGCAAGGAGTGGAATCAATAGCATTGTTTCTACTGAAGAATTTCCTATCAAAGAAGAATTAAGAATTAAAATTATTCTAAGAATTTTATATTAAATATAAATTTCTTGGGAATATACTTTGAGGAAAGATGTAAGAATCTAATGTCAGTAGTTAATTGTTTCTACAATCTATTTTTCCAGTCATTTAGTGTTAACATGGAGAGGCACCACTGAGTTCCCTTTTATTTTTTTAAAATTTTTTTTTTCAACATTTTTTTATTTATTTTTGGGACAGAGAGAGACAGAACATGAACGGGGGAGGGGCAGAGAGAGAGGGAGACACAGAATCGGAAACAGGCTCCAGGCTCCGAGCCATCAGCCCAGAGCCTGACGCGGGGCTCGAACTCACGGACCGCGAGATCGTGACCTGGCCGAAGTCGGACGCTTAACCGACTGCGCCACCCAGGCGCCCCCTGAGTTCCCTTTTAACCAAACTGTTGCCCAGCTGCTGGCGGTGTGGTCAGCTAATAGCCTCCCGCTGTCAGCTCCTTCAGGGTCTGCCTTTGTTGATGAGAGCTGCCTTAACCAAAGCACCACTCTTCCCGGGGTAGCCCAAGTTTCCTGTAAAGGCCTGTCCGTTTCTGCCCAGCTGAGGAAACTGTGCGCCATCTTCACTCCAGAGCTTCCTGCTGGGATGGCTGAGAATAGTCAGGCTTCCATTGCAGTCTGACTTCCTATGTCTATCCTGTCACAAGCGCCCCCCCCCCCAACATGCCCCCTTACCCCCACATGCCACCCTCCTCCCACTTCTCTCCACAGATACTGATCTGTAGTGAACATCTTTCACCCCAAACACTTCCAGCATCTGTATCAAGAGAAAGTAACCTATGACCATTGTGGTCTAGTCCATTTCTTCTTCATTACTTCTTTGTTTTCTTCTCCATATCCTAATGTTTTTAGAAACAACTGTGTTTTCAGTAGCTACTCTCTTTTCCATTCAGCCCATAGATGATTATGTCACAATCACACTTTTAAATATTATAATTCATCAGATAGCTATATAGTAAAAAAGGAAACAACACTCTTCATTTGTAAAATGTTACCTTTTTTCAGGCATGTATTCCCATGAAGATGAGCTTCAGAATCTTATGGCCAAGTTTCAAATTAATGATAATAATAATACTCTATTGAAGTTTACTTTGTAACCACAATTATAAGATGATACGTACAATGTATAAGAATGTGTATGCTTATATATAAATATAGTCAGAAATATGGTATTTCTTTCCACATGTATCATTTTTGTTGGTTCTAAAAGATTTTTAAGCATTTTTGTTTTCAAATGTACTTCACATATTATTTATTTATTCATGTATAGTTCTGGTTTTGTTGCTCTTGTAACCAAAACATTTAAGAAATAATTTAGTAATTGTAAACATGTACCACTTCTAGTATCTTCGATTTGCCTTATACCTATTCAATTTATGGTACTCTGAATATTTATCCATTATTTCCAGAGATTATTTTAGAATTTCAAGGCATAACATGTACCACAAAGGAAAATTATGTTGTGTTTAATACATTGTTCATGTTTTTTCATGACTACTTAAATATTATTGCTTTGGACCAAATTTTTGTTTAACATTTTCTGAAATTAGTAATGGCATTCATCTTTGCCACCTCTTCTGATTTTCGGTATGATGTCAACTAATATTTTCACATGGATATCCATGATTATGTTTAGAAGTATTATACAGCTTCGTAGCTCAGCAACTGAAATCCTGCGCTATGCTAAATAAAAGTCAATAAGGCAGGAAGGTCACTAAGTGCTTGCAAAATTGACATTTCGGTTCATTTTTTTCTTCTTCACTGTATTTTCAACAAAGATACCATTTTAGAGTGCAATAATGTAGATATTCATAGGTTATAGATAAAATGGGCTTATTCTGAGCAAAGGAGTAGAAAAACAAGTGTAAAAAGAAACAGATCAAGAGAGGACTTGGCCTGTTTTAGCATATGAGGTAGCGTTATCTAGCATGTGTTCTCAAAAAAAGAAAAGTACATTCCATAGTTACATAAATTTGGCCAGGCTTCTTGTAGATTAGTGATGCAAATTAAGTTTAAAAACGTTTCTGTGATGTTATGTGGCAGAGAAATATGTTCTAATTAATACCTAGAGCTTTAAAAATACTTTAAATAATTACAAACCATACTCAAATTTTCTCAAGAAGAGATAGCTTTATGTTAGTTTATGGGAGAAATTATCTGTGGGATGCCTGTATCCAAGAGCAAAATTTATATCATCAAGGGCTATCATTTACTTATTTCTTTTTCTATTTATTCCCATATGTTGATTTCAATCTTTTTGTGCAGTAGAAAAAGGACAACTGACATACATAGATTTGCATTCTTTGGTGAATCTGTATGTACATAAAGACCCACTTAGGTTTTGTGCTTGATGCTGAAATGATCACTGATGCCAGTGCTACTATAATTAGTCTAGCAAGGGTTACATGGTTGGCTAAGGAAGCAAGAAAGGCAGGCTCCAGATGAAACCGAGGGATCAAAATATGCCCTCTATATGCTCCTCTGTATGTATATTCATAAGCTTGTTTGATCATGAAAGCTTTTTTTCCAGAATGCCTACCAAAATATTTTTATACAACTAAAAAAAAAATAGGTGATGGATTTCCTCAAATGCAATTTTTGATATCTATTGGGAGTATTTCTCTTTCTAGGAAGTCTCTTATCACCTTAAAATTTGAAGATGTATTGGACAATATTTTTTATTCCTATAATACTATCTCCATTATATTAGAACATATTTTTTTTTACATTTACAGTAATTTGCTAAGGCTTTTTAAAAATACATGTTTGTAAATATGTTTGGCCAGCACTTCTCCTAATTTTTTTATGATTCTCAGTTTTATCAATTCTATAAAATACAAAATTGGGTATATTTCATCTTTCTCTTTGTTTCTGAACTATTTTTAAAGTAAGGCAATTATTCTTTTTTCTATGAAACTTTAAAATATTCACCAAAAAATCCATTCAACAGTTAATTTTAGAGGTTATTGTTAATTATTTGTCCATCTCTTCCATGGTTATCTTTCTCCAAGTTTTCTACCTCTTCTTTTAGCTAATTCCATGATTTCTAGAAAATGATCCATTTTTATGAATGTTAAAATATGTTAACAATAATATAGTTATAAGCATGTTTATACTGCCTTCTGATTTCTAATTGTATTTATGATTGCTTTCTTTTACTCTTGATTTAGGTTTCAGATTAATTCTATTTTTTGTTTCTCTTTTGAAAATAACTATATTTGAGAATTATAATTGAGTAGATGGAACCTCATATTTTATGGCTTATTAACTTCTATAATAAGGAACAAGAGCAATAATTTCCTGCATCTTTGCTTTCCTTTTTTTGGAATTCATCAGACTTGGTTTTTTTTGTTTAATTTAGATGTTATTTTGTTTTGCTTATCTAGTTGTTTATTACTATCCTTACTAAAAGTTTAGAAATGAAAAATATTATTTTGTAGAATCTCTATTCTCATTACTTATTTACTAAATGCAGAAAAGTACTTTTCCAATTTCCAATATTATTTTAGTATGAATTGATATTATAAGCTTTTATTTAAAATCTTAAAGAACTGTGGTTAGAGATTATAGCTTGCACAACTTATAGTTTTATATGATACATTTTTGTAAATGTTAAAACAAAGCTTAAAATGGTTTATTTTCTTCAGAGTTTTGATTTTTTAAATAGACCTATAGTAATCCCTGGAAATATTGATGTTATTTTGTTTTTAATTCTTGGTATGTTAAATGTTGACAGATAAATTACATATTCCCTAAAAAATGTGTATCAGCTACTGGTTCCTATGTTTTGTTTGTTTGTTTGTTTCTGTTGTTGTTTTTTTTTTTTTGACATTAATTTGTGCTTAAGAAGTTGATAATATAATGCCATCATTCTAAATCAGGCTGTTAAAGAATAGAAAAGGACCATTGTTGGGGCGCCTGGGTGGCGCAGTCGGTTAAGCGTCCGACTTCAGCCAGGTCACGATCTCGCGGTCCGTGAGTTCGAGCCCCGCGTCGGGCTCTGGGCTGATGGCTCAGAGCCTGGAGCCTGCTTCCGATTCTGTGTCTCCCTCTCTCTCTGCCCCTCCCCCGTTCATGCTCTGTCTCTCTCTGTCCCAAAAATAAATTAAAAAAAAAAAAAAAAAAAAAAAGGACCATTGTTTTTTTTCTTTAATCATGACCAAAATTTACTTTTTTTCGGTATTGATAGTGGTACAACTGATTGCTTTTTGCTTACAGTTACATAGCTTCATTTATCCTTTCATTTTGAAATATCTCTGTGTAGGTGTACATATGTTTTCTTTTTACAATGTATTATGATTTTGTTCTTTAAAAGAATTTTAATCTTTTTTATTTGTTCAGAGGAGTTCAACCTGTCATATTATTTTTTAATTTTTTTTAATGTTAATTTATTTTTGAGACAAAGAGAGACCAAGCATGAACAGGGGAGGGGCAGAGAGAGAGGGAGACACAGAATCTGAAGCAAGCTCCAGGCTCCAAGCTGTCAGCACAGAGTCCGGCGAGGGTCTCAAACTCATGGACCGTGAGATCATGACCTGAGCCAAAGCTGGATGCTTAACGAACTGAGCCACCCAGGTACCCCCAACCTGTCATATTTTTATTCCTTATAATTTATTAGCCTTATTTCAGTAATTATTTATGTTATTTGGTTCATTTGTTCCTTGCCATTTTCTCTCTCTCTCTCTCTTTTTTTTTTTTTTTGGCTATACATTTATTTAATCCAAAATACACATTGAGGAACTTAGGTGGTAAGACATGTATTCAAGTTATTTGAAAATCTGTCTTTCCCTAACACATGACAGAAATGTAGTACACCTGTTTCTCTGCTGCCCCTGACCAACGTCCATTCTTTGACAATTTAACTTTAAAGTTTAACCAGTTCACTATTAGGTACTTTTATCATTGTATAACTCTTTGCTTTTAAGAATTTTGTTTTTGTGGGGTGCTTGGGTGGCTCAGTTGGTTAAGTGTCCAACTTTGACTCAGGTCATGATCTCGCTGTTGGTGGGTTTGAGCCCTGCATCAGATTCTGTGCTGACAGCTCAGAATCTGGAGCTTGGTTCGGATTCTGTGTGTGTCTCACTCTCTTTGCTGCCCCCCCTCCCACTCATGGGTATGCACATGCGCATGTGCTCTCTCTCTCTCTCTCTCTCTCTCAAAAATAAATAAACATTAAAAAAGAAAATTAAAAAAAATTTTGTTTTTGCTCTTTTGTAATCAATTTTCTAACCCATATTTATTCCATACGTGTATATCCAAAACTCCTATCAATACTTACCATATAATTTTTGAAATTTCATTTTTGACATATTCGGGCAAATTTTAGATTTACTCATGGAGGACGTTTCAGAATGTGGTATTTTGTATTAACACCCATTTCATAATGTGTTTTTATGACCCTGTCAATTTGAACAATAGTTTAACTATTGTAGGGGCCAAGGACAGGCTGCCCAAAAATATACTATTTTGGCATATTGATTATTTTAAATGAAAGCTACTTAAGAAATAGCTAGTGAACCACACCCCACCCCTACCACACACACACACTCATTTTGTCTGCAGAAAGCAGGAATTAAATATTCCATGGGAAAGGTATCCTGTTTGTACCAGGAGGTAAAAAGACATCCTCATCACCAGAGCTACGGAATCATGGCTGAGAAGGTTGTATCAAGAACCGTTGTTACTTCTTACTAAATTTATTACTCCAGTCCAAATTCTCTTTAAAATTCCTTACTAATTAAAGCTCCTGAACATAAGTTTTCTTTGTCCTGTCAATTCCTCACAGATACATTCTTTGTCTAAAAAGTATAAAAAGTGCCTGCCCTGGTCATTTTTCAGGGGTCTCAATTTCATATGGGCCTCCATGCACACGTAATTAAACTTTGGGGGTTTTTTTCCTTTATGTTAATTTGTCTCATGTCAATTTTATTCTTAGACTACCTAGAAGTATCTTGAAGAGTATGAAAAATATTTTCCTCCCTAACACTGTGTATATAACTACTAATTACAAATTTTTTAACCCTAGAATACAGGGGATTGTTTTTCATTTTTTCAGAGATTGATATTAAGAAATCTGAAATCATATTATTGTAGAGAAAAATAGAAGAATTTATTCTCAGTGATTAAAAGACATTTTTTCTTTAAACTTCAAAAGTTACATAGAAGTCATGTTCAATACAATTGAAATGGAAAAAAAAATCCAGTTAGTTATGTAGAGGAAAAATATGTTTTCTGCAAGGTAGAAAAACTTAAAGAAAAAGAATTAAACTTAAGTATATTGTGATGTGGTTTTTATCCCTTATATACAAGTCATGTGGCTTCATCTCATTTTGTTATTGATTAATGATGTCTTGTTTTAGGTTTTTTAGAGGTCATGTTTCCTTGCTGTTTTAAAAAAACACCCAGCAATTATTTTGAATTTTTTTTATAAAAACAAAACAAAGCAAAACAACCCCAAAATCTAGCAGAGATATATTCTTTCTTCAAGGATACAGAGAAAGATTTCACCTCCATATTTTTGCTTCAGTTTTTTTCATCTCTTATTATCAGTTGAGGAAATTGAAAGCATCTCCATTTCAGATATAAATTTAAAGACAAATGAACATTTCAATTAAAAATACCTAGCAGCCTGGGATGCCTGGCTGGCTCAGTCAGTTAAGTGCCCAGGTCATGATATCCCAGTTTGTGAGTTCAAGCACTGTGTTGGGCTCTGCACTGACAGCACAGAGCCTGCTTGGGATTCTTTGTCTCCCTCTCTCCCTGCCTGTTTCTTTCCCGCTCCTCTCTCTCTCTCTCCCTCTCCCTCTCAAAAATAAACAAACATTAAAAAAATACCTAACAGCCATTCATTGAGATTGGGGAACAAAGATTTGAAGTTTGATTCTTTACTTGCCTGAACACTCCATAGTCTTGGAGAATACTCCTACTAGAATTTTTTCCAAACTATACCCCTGCATTAGCACTTCATTTTTGAAAAACTACACTTCCCAAACTGTTAATCTTATACAGGGAGGAAAAATAATCTTACCTTTACCTTCTAGGTTCTTGGCTGAGAACCACTGGGATAAAAGATTAGCAGGAGAAAAGAAAAGAAGAGTTTAATGACATGTATATCTCCTGTGTATATGAGAGACTCCCAGGAAAATGGAATAATTCCCCTAAATGGGCTTAAGTACCACATTGAATATCATCTTAAGAGACAAAAGAAGATGTTGATGTAGAGGCCAGTTACAGGAGGTTCTCAGAACATAGTAAACAAGGGTGAGGTTGCAATGAAGATTTAAGTCCATGCCCTCTCCATTGATAAGAGTCTCTAGAAATTTAGAGTCATCCTTATTGTCCTGACAGAGAAGGAGACACTCTTATAAGTGGAGACTTCCCATATCCATATAAATTTCTCTTACAAAAGGGTAACTTCTACTTGGTTTTCAGAGCTTGTCCTGTGTCTGCTCTTTCTTAAAAATAACCAGCTCAAGATAAACCTTATGCAAAGAGGCATATTTTGGGGTGACAATTTTGCTCCCCATCATTCATCACCAGTCCATGTTCATAATCTAGCTTCCTGAACTACTACATATGTGATGAATATAGGGAGACCAAGGTGACCCAGCCCTTGAAGCCTCAAGTATTAGTCTTTGTTAGAAAACTAGCTACATAGTGTTCTTATTTTCACTGAAGCCAAAGAAAATAGTGGGTAGAAATAAGCTGAGGTAGCTCCCTACTATCTTCTTTTTAACACTACTGTATTTGCTTCACAGTCTTTGATGTTAGTCAATATTTCTTCTGGATTCACATAATTAACCACTTAATTCCTTTCTCCTTTTGTTTTCTGTATTCTTGTAAGTATTTTAGTCAAAAATATAAATAAGCCAGTTAGGGACTGCCAGATGTATGCTAGTTGAATAGACTTCAGTATTTCAGGGTGCTCGAAACAATCTGCATCCCTCATTGATTTTTTTTTTTTGCACAAAAACCAAAGCAAACTTTGCTGTAATTGAGAACAAAATAAATTCATTTTCTAGAGATAGAATTTTACCAAACTGGAAATATGTCATTATTGCAGTATGTTTTGTTTACACTCTAAAAAGTTATTTTGAGAAATTCTTCCCAAAGTAGACTGTAAAATCCTAGGGACAGGTAAGAGAGGGTGACTCATTTCCTTACTAATAAGTAAGTTAAGGAAAGAAAGAGGGAGAGAAAAGAAAGAAAGAAAGAAAGAAAGAAAGAAAGAAAGAAAGAAAGAAAGAAAGAAAGAAAGAAAGAAAAAGATTGCTTTAGGTAGAGTTTAAGAGCCATCTGCCTTACTTCTCTTGTCTCTATTTTTCCAAGTATTAGCATTGTTATTTATAATGTTTGTTGAGAAGGAAAATTTTTCCTCTACCTTTCAAGATTCTTTTGGCTGGTATAAGAATTAAATTGACATAAGACAGGGGCGCCTGGGTGGCTTGGTCGGTTAAGCGTCCGACTTCGGCTCAGGTCATGATCTCACGGTCCGTGAGTTCGAGCCCCGCGTCGGGCTCTGTGCTGACAGCTCAGAGCCTGGAGCCTGTTTCAGATTCTGTGTCTCTCTCTCTCTCTGCTCCTCCCCTGTTCATGCTCTGTCTCTCTCTGTCTCAAAAAAATAAATAAACGTTAAAAAAAATTAAAAAAAAAAGAATTAAATTGACATAAGACAGATTAACAGGAAGAAATAAAATGTAATTACCTATGTATGGGGGCTTCATAAGAACATGAGGCCCACAGGCAGCCAAGCAATTGAAGCTTCTATGTCATCCAGAGCTAAGGATACCAGGGTAGTGGCCTGGGACTTCAAAGGAAGGAAGACAATTCACAGGAAGATGAGAAGAATAAATATTTGGCAAACAAATATGTTCTGGGCCATACAGAAATAATGGGACACAGAGAGGAATTTTAATAAACAGAGTCGGCTAAATTTATCTATGTCTACTACCTCAGGTTCATATTATACTGTACTTATCTATGGGGGATAACAACTCCCTTCCTGGAGCAGGTCCTCTATCGAAACTCTTTTAGGAGGTTAGGATAAATGTCAAGGGTTCTTCCCTAGGTGGCCAGTTTCTTAAAAATAACCATCCTAATATAATGTACCTGCCAAAGAGACACATTTTAGGATGGCAGTTTTTGCTTCCCTGCTTCTTCTTTACTAACTCTAACTAATATTTTGAAAATAAATAAAAATAAAGCTACTTATTGAAACTCAAAATTAAGAAGATAAAAAAAAATCCCCTTGCTTATATGGGTCCCATTACTTATATGGTATAAGTACATTTAATAACATTGTGAAAACCTATGTTCTAATGCTTTCCTCTCTATGGAAGTTGCTCTTAATACTATAATTTTACCTAAGTCTACCTTAAGTCCTTTTTGATGAAAAAGAAACTCCAGAATAGATTCTGTACCAATCATCATGATGAGAAAAATCAGTGATACTTTCTAACTACTCAGAGTGCCCGTTTTCATTCTTTCAGTGAAACTAAATTTTAAACCTATACTCTCCCTGACCTGCCCTATTCTATTGTGAACATGTTAGCTCAGAAGGAATGAGAAATAAAACCTTGCAACACAAACCAGCTTTCAGAACCATGTAGTGATGTTCATTCTTGTATAAGATAAATGAAAATTATAACTGGTGAGACCATTGCATTCTTAAATGTTTATTCAAATGAAATGGAAAATATGTATGTAGCAAGGGAAGTAAAACTAATTCCCAGCAGCAATCCAACAAAATTACTTACACATTAGCAGCAGACATTATAAATGGTATATTTCAGCAATGATTCTTAACCATAATGCCAAACTATTACCAGCCATGCTTAGTTATTACTGCATGCAATATTTTTGACTTTTTACTCCTATGAATTCTGGAAAACAGTGCAATGCAAGAGACACACCCAACATTTTGATAGGGAATTTGTTTTTAAAGTAGTGTTGAAAACTTGTGTTGAAAATTCCTTCCATACTTTTAGTTTGAATGTAAAATCAACACAAATCTTATGTATGTGCAAAGGGAATTGTTAAAATTTGTCAGTGATTATATGTCTTGTGTGTAGAGATACTAGTGCAACCAAATTCTAAAGTCATATTGTGTTAATATTGATAGATATGTAGATGTGTAGAATGCTAGATAGATGAATATAGGTATGTCACTACTTCGTGAGAACATTTTAAATATATAGTTCTTAAATTTTTTATCCAAAAATCTGAATATATTTCTTTTTTTAATATTTTATGTTTATTAATTTTTGAGAGACAGAGAGAAGGGGAGGGGAAGAGAGAGAGGGAGACACAGAATCTGAAGCAGGCTCCAGGCTCTGAGCTGTCAGCACAGAGCCTGATGAAGGGCTCGGACCCACTAACTATGAGATCATGACCTGCGCCGAAGTCAGATGCTTAGCCAACTGTGCTACCCAGGCGCCCCTGAATATATTGTTTCTCAAGGATTTAATAAAACTCAGAAGAATTAAAATAATATTTAAATCCTCATATCAGTCTGATTCCAAGAAAGAAAAGAAAGCGCTCACCAGATCGTTCAATAGAAAATATTTAAACATGTTAGAAGAGATGAAAATGCAAACCAAAAACATGAAGTAACCCAGAGATTTTCAGTATCGGGAAGCTCTTACCTATCCTAGGGGTGGAGGGATACAGGGGACAAGACACTTACAAAAAATAATTTAAAATTGATTTAAGACTTAAATGTCAAACCTGAAACCATAAAACTAGAAGAAAACATAGGGGAAAATCTCCTTGCCATTAGTCTTGGAAATGATTTTTTGGACATGACACCAAAAGCACAAGCAACAGAAAAGAACATCAACAAAGGGTATTTTATCAAACTAAATAACTTCTGTACAGTAAAAGAAATCACCAGCTAAATGAAAAGGCAGTGTGCAGAACAGGAAAAAATATTTGTAAACCACATATTTGATAAGGAGTTAATATCCAAAATGTATAAGGAAATACAAATCAAGACTACAATGAGATATCACCTCACACCTGTCAGAATGGCTAAAATGAACAACACAAGAAATAACAAGCGTTGGCAAGGATGCAGAGAAAGGGAAACCCTCTTGCATTGTTGGTGGCAATGCAAACTGGTACAGCCGCTGTGGAAAATAGTATGGAGGTTCCTTAAAAAGTTAAAAACACAACTGCCCCACAATCCAGCAATGGCACTACTAGGCATACCTAAAGAATACAAAAATTCTAATTCAAAGGGACACCTGCACCCCAATGTTTATAGTAGCATTATCTACAATAGCAAATTATGGAAATAACCCAAATGTTCATCAACTGAGGAATGGATAAAGAAGAAGTGGTATATGTATACAATGGAATATTAGTCATCAAAAAGAATGAAATCTTGGCATTTGCAACAACATGGTGGAGCTAGAAAGTATTATGCTAAGTGAGATAGGTCAGAGAAAGACAAATAACATATGATTTCACTCACCTCTTGAATTTAAGAAACAAAACCAGAGAGCAAAGGGGAAAAAAAGAGAGAGGGAGGGACAAACCAAGAAACACATTCTTAACCATAGAGAACAAACTGATGGCTACCAGAAGGGAGGTGGGTGGGTGGATGGGTTAAATAAGTGATGGGGATTAAGGAGTAGACTTGTGATGAGCACAGGGTGAAGTATGCAAAAGTTGAATCTCTATATTATACACCTGAAATTAATATTACACTGTATGTTAACTAACGGGTATTTAAAGAAAATTTAAAAAAAATTTCTAAATAATTTTATCAGTTAAATTTCACCAGGCAAAAATACTGGTCATGTTCACAGGTATTCAATTTCTTTAATCCACCTCTACATGACATCTGTTTGCAATTGCAAAGAAATTTATTCATTATACTCTAATTTTCAGTTTAAAAAGATATTTGTTTTATATCTGTTGGCCTAAATATTCTAACTTTCAGATAATATCACAAGGTGTTGTGTGTGAGTGTTGAATCACTATATTGTACACCTGAAACTAATATCACACTGTATATTTACTAACTGAAATTTAAATAAAAACTTAAAAAACATATATGAATGACAAAAAGGAATTCATACAACTGTATAGCAAAAAAAGAAAATCCAGTTAATTCAATTAAAGCATGTGCTAAAGACCTGAATAGACATTTCTATAAAGAAGATATATAATAAGCCAGCAGGTACATGAAAAAGTCACCAACATCACTATTAGTTATCAGGGAGATGCAAGTCAGAACTGCAATGAGATCTCACCTGACACCTTTTCAAATGGCTGTTATCAAAAAGACAAGATAAAAAGTGCTGGTGAGGATTTGGTAGAAAAGGAACCATGGCGCACTGTTGGTGGGAATATAAATTGTTGCAGCTACTATGGAAAACAGTATGGAGGATCCTTAAAAATTTAAAAATAGAAGTACCATATGATCCCACAATTCCACTTTGGGTATATATCCAAAAGAAATGATGTCACTATCTCGAAGAGATGTCTGCACGCCCATCACCAACATGTTTACCGCAGCCAAGACTTGGAAATAATCTAAGTGTCAATAGATGAATGGATAAAGAAAATGTGGTAAAATTAGACAGATATAGATGTAGATACATAATGGATTATTCTGTCCTAAAAAGAAAGAAATCTTGCCATTTGTGACAACATGGATAAAACTTGAGGGCATTATGCTATGTCAAATAAGTGAGAGAAAGACAGATACTGTATGATATCACTTATGTGGAGAATGTAAAAGAAAACTCATAGAAACACTAGATTCATGGTTGCTGCGGGGATGGGATGAGAGAAATGGTTGAAGGTGTGTGCAGGGTAAAACTTGCAATTATAAGGTGAATAAATCCTGGGGATCTACTGTATAGCATGGTGACCATACTTAACAGTACTCTAGTGTATACGTGAAAGTTACTAAGAGAGTAGTTCTTAAAAGTTCTCACCACAAAAAAAAAAAAAAAAGAAAAGAAAAAAGAACAAAAGTAACTATGAGGTAATGGATCTGTTAACAAACCTTATTGAGGTAATCATTTTGCAATATGTACATATAGCAAATCCTTGTACGCCTTAAACTTACACAATATTATGTTAATTATACTCCGTAAAGCCAGAAAATTTTTAAATAAATAAAAGAGGGGTAAGAAGTGGTGTTAAAGTGACACAAGGGCTGAGAGGTATGAGTGAAGACCATGAATGAAGACCTTGCCTTTGATAGCAGGAATCACAGAGGAAACATGTTGCAGAAGCAGCAACTTCATGCAGACACTGCTTATTCAGAGAGAGAGGTTGGAAATATTCTTGACTCTTCTTCTCTTTGGCCAATCTCTTGCTGCTACCTCTTACTGGTCAAATCTAACAGGAATTCTTTTGGCAAGGGAACTTGGGAAATGTAGTCTTCAGTGGTCGAGATCTGATTAAGCGGACAAAGCAGGGGAAGGGCAAGAATGAATCTGAGGGCAAAGGGATGATTGATCCAACAGATTTCAACAGGAAATCTCAAGAGATCATAAGTGGCAACTACAGTTAACCTGAGAAAAGGTCGTATAAACGCTATAGATATTCATTAAAGTAATAAAGGTGGAACTTATAATTACAATTTACTTTTTAATCATTTTGATACAGAGGACTTTCTGCTGCTGGAAATTTCTTTCATGCGAAGACAGATGAGAGAGAAAGAAAGGGATGTTTTTCTGATAGCTTTGCCTGGAAAGGAGTCATTTTCCTACTCAAATGGCAAGGTTTCCTGAGGAGAAAAAAATGGTCCCTGCTGCGTCTCAGAATGAAAACCACAGAGTGACTGAAGCTTGGGCATAATTACAGATAGCCTAGAAGAAGCATGAAAAATGGATAAGAGACAGTGAATTCCATTTATAAAGTTTACTCCTATGCTACATCTCTCTGAAGTTGTGTGAGGTGGGTTTCAAGCAAAACCCATATACAGTAAGAATACAGAGTAGATGCTGAATATTTGGTCCAAGGAAAGGAGTAATTAAAAACTTAGAGCTTTTTAGATTAGCTGTGAATGTACATAAATTTTGACTTTTGACTTTAGGGCAAGGAAGGCCAAACATGACATACTGACATGTCTCTCATAATGAGCATGGGAAAGTATACCACTTAGGGGAATTATAAGTATTCCTGGATGTAAAGTCCGAAAAATTCTCAATAGAAATTTATCTAAAAATATTGTATGATAAAGACTACACTAACGTCAATAACATTTTATAGCGAAGGTAAAAACTATGTACCACAGGAATATTTCTTATTATCAACTCTGAGAGAATCTGAACATAGAACATTAAAGTACATTTCAGAGAAGTCAGTTGTTCAAGACACTAATTTGATGTAGTACACATTAATGGTTTAATTAATGAGCATTTCCAAAATGTGCTCCAGGGAATACAAACTTCATGATATAAAAAAGATGTTCAAAATGTCTAGATAAGTTTGTGAAATGCTGTATCCTATACAGCTGTATCCCTCCAGGATATTCTAATTTAATAAGAAAATACCAAAGGATCTGAATAGTCCCTTATAGAGAAATCTATTGAAAGTTTTTCAGTCTAATGTTTTCCAAACCCTTTTTATCACAGAATCTATTTGAGGCTAAAGTTAAATATTTTGGGAACCTGGTTTTCATATTCTTGCTTTGGGAAACTCTAGACTCATCTCATCACACAAATAAATTTAGAATGCCTATAAGCATATATGAGTTCCATGCTCACTATTATCATTAATAGTAAACATAGTGCTACCCCTTATTAGATATTGTTTATAAGATATTCAGGACTGATAATAAGAATTGCCATACTGAGCATCTCCGATAGATCAAATAACTATGGCCTATAAATCATTTATCTCATCACAACTAGTGAAGTAGACATTTTACCCATTAAATAGATGGTAGTGAAATTTCTTTGAAAATCAGAAAATAGGAATCACTTTTTATTTGAAAAACAGAAAAAAACTATAAAGTGGAACTTTTCATAGCAAGTAAAGGAATCTGCCTTCTGTCCATCAATGGAAGCATCTTCATGAAAATCCAGGACATTCAACAGTGCTCACAGTTAGAAGTACTCTAGCATTTGATACCTTTGGTTATATATGTTTTAGCAGGACACACATGGTTGTGTTCTGGGGGAAATATGGGGCAAGTGTTACCAGCTCTGTTCCTTAACTGGGAAAACATCACTTATGGTAACTTGATCCATTTTATTGTAATCACCATAAATTCCTGGTGATTTTCACTTAGTCACATAACCTCTTCAGCAACATGGAAAGATATCTCCCTCAGGGGCATTGTGACAATTAATATATTTTTTGAGGATTTTTTATTCCATAGTTTTTTACCACTTATCTGTTGAACACTATAACGATGGAGGTTTACGGTGCTAAATAATCAAATGAAAATGCACTGACCAAACTATTAAGGAGCTTCCACAGGAAGGCATTTAACAGGTGTTCTATGATCATTTGCTCTTTTCTGTTTGTCTTTCAAAGTTCCAGATAATATGAATAAGCTCAGAGCGTCTTGAACCTAAGTGTATAATGAAATCTTCACAGAGCTTTCAAGTGAAAAAAAACATAACTGACCCTACCACAAATCATTAAATCAGAATTTCTGGCATGGCATCTAGACAAAAGTGGTTTTTTTTTAACTTTCTACATTTTTCTAACATCAGCTATGAGGGAAAACTCTAAATTAGTTGTAAATGTAGTCTCCAAAGTACCAAATGAGGAAGTAGTAGTAGAGGAAAAAAATAAGAGATGAAATCGTATAGAATAAAATAGAAAGGAATGGCATTCAGAGATGACCAAGAAAGTAAAGCATAAAAGTATAATCTGTGACAGTAGCATAATAATTTTAATAGGAGCTAAGCATTGAGATACTATAGGGAAAATCTATACACATGTTTAAAATATAACTCTCACAGAAGTTATCTACAACAGTGATCAGCAAACGTTGCATGGTTAAATCACCTGGGTGAGACTATAAAAAGCTGGATGCCTAGGTTTCTGGAGTTGGTACCTTTTGTTTTGGGGTATTAGTGCTTTTAAAGCTCTAAAAGTTATTCCAATGTGCAGTAATAGATGTTTCTCACATTTGAATGTTCATATCAATAACTGGGGATCCTGTTAAAGATAAGATTCTGATTCTGCGGGTCTGGGGCTGGACCCAAGATTTTGTAGTCTCAGTATTTCCCAATGCTGCTGTTGCTGCTGCTGCTCTAAGCAACACGCTTTAAATAATAAGCCAGAACACTGGCTCTCAAACGTGGCTGCATATACTGGAATAACCTGGGGAAGTTTAAAAGTTGCTGGTCCAGATGGTGTTACAGATAAGGTGTAAATATGGTATAGATCACTCATTGATATGTCTTTGATTGCCTTTCTCCCTTCCCCACCTTATCTTTTCCTTCTTGTGCTTCCTTTCAAATCAGTTACCTACAACCCACATCCTAGTGTCAAAGTTGACTTTTGGGGATCCCATGCCAAGACCCCATCCGAAGTCTTGCAACACAACTCATCTGAGTAAGGTATTCTCTTCCTCTTTCCTCTTTTTTTCAAGGTCCCATTTGTTCAAGACAATATCTGTTCTAATCCCTCCAGTCTAATGCACTTTCAGTCTGACAGGAAAAAAAAATTGAAACAAAATAGAAGCTGAGATTTGCCATATTTTTCTTTGACTTCATAGCATTGCCCCATGCACTCCCAATAAATTAAACTGTGATTTTTTTATTATTGTGAGTCTTGCTCTGAAAATGATTCTAAAACCCTGCATGCTATTCTTAACTACTTTTTTTTTCAAGTTTTAGCTCAACTTAGTTTACTCTTTCATGAAATCACTCCTAGGAGTCCAGATCCTCTAGCTTGTATTCACTGTTGGTCATTTTCTTAGAGTTCACTGATCTGACAATCTCATTTTCCACAGTTTGAGAGAACAGGTAAACAAAGAAAGAAAAGTATGTAAAGAAGTAGAAGTCATATAACAGGGACTTTTCCATCCATCCATCCATCCATCCATCCATCCATCCATCCATCCTGTCATTCCATCATTATTTACTAACTTTCCATTGTGCATCAGTGAGGTGTCTAAATACTGGGAAATAGAGTAAAGAGGACAGACATTTTGACTAATGAAGATTTAGTGACCATAAAGCAAAGATATTCTAATTTCATATTATGCCAATTACTGTAAAGGAAATACAGAGTGTGATAGAGGTGGGACTGTGTGTTGGGATGTGTAACTTTATAGATGATGGTTAGTGAAGACTGCTCTGAGGAGATATTTGAGACAGGTTCCAAAGGCTCAGCCACTTTTATTTGCAAGGGGATGTTTTAGGCCATTACCACATCAATAAATAAATACAGTTCTAACTGTACTGTTAGATTCTTTGGTTTTACAAAGTCAGACTAACTTAGTGCAGGGGTGCCTGGATGGCTCAGGAGGTTGAATATCCAACTCTTGATTTTGGCTTACATCGTGATCTCACTGTTTATGTGATCGAGCCCCACATTGGGCTCTATGCTGACAGGGCAGAGCCTGCTTGGGATTTTCTCTCTCTCTCTTTCTCTCTCTCTCTCTCTCTCTCTCTCTCTTACACTCTCTCTCAAGATAAATAAGGAAATAAAACCACTTAAAAAAAAAAGGAAAAAAAGTGCAAAGGGGCTGGCTGCTAGATACAGGTACACTTAGAATACAAATGAGACTTAATAAAGAATGTGATAAATCTCTGTGTACCAAGGCAGGAAAATGGCTAATAGAATTTAATAAGGTTTTATAATGCATTATATATATATATATATATATATATATATATATATATATATAGTTTGTCTTTGCTTTAATTTATCTGTATTTGAATAGTCATGGGGTGTATTTGGAAAATTGCACAGTAAACTGTTAGCAATAATTCTCTTCAGAGTATGAGATTAGAGAGAAAGTGGTAAGAGGATTTTGCTCAGGGATAACTGATGCCCTCCAGGTTTCAGAGTATATTTATAATGTATGTTGTGCATTATGTTTATAATATATACAATAATTATAAAAAAGAGGAAATAGAAAAATAAGAAACCAGGTCATGGTAGATAGTACAGGTAGAAGTAAATACCAAATAAAAATTAATTTAAAATTTTAAAAAATGAAAAAAATTAAATTAAGATTTAAAAATTAGAAAATAAGATTTAAAAAATAAAATCCATCTACACAAATTCCTGAAACATAGGTTCTTTTCTTTCTTTCTTTCTTTCTTTCTTTCTTTCTTTCTTTCTTTCTTTCTTTCTTTCTTTCCTTTCTTTCCTTAAGAAAAATACTTTTAGGAAGCTGGTATTACCATTTTAGAAGCTTTCCATCACAAATATTTAAGTACAAAAACTTTGCTGCTCGTGGGGATAAGCGCTTTAAATATGTACAAAATGAACTCAGTGCATCTTATTACTTGATAAGTGGAATGCAAGAGACACAAAGGATTGAAAATTTTCCCCTGTGGCCCTCACATACTTTTACAGTATTCCTCTCCATACTTACTGATAAAATGTAAATTTCCCAGCCTTCAACTGCAGTTCACAAGATTGATCCCTCCCTCTTCAGAAAACCAATCTGAAGTAAGTATACCCTAACCAGCTGGTATCTGACCGACCCTACTGCTAAAGCTAAAGTTCTATTAAAAAATCTGGGGGCGCCTGGGTGGCTCAGTCGGTTGAGCGGCCGACTTCGGCTCAGGTCACGATCTCGCGGTCCGTGAGTTCGAGCCCCGCGTCGGGCTCTGGGCTGATGGCTCAGAGCCTGGAGCCTGCTTCCCATTCTGTATCTCCCTCTCTCTCCACCCCTCCCCGGTTCGTGCTCTGTCTCTCTCTGTCTCAAAAATAAATAAAACGCTAAAAAAAAAAAAAAAAAAAAATCTGTCGTTATTCCTCTAACCAGAGCATTCCTTCTTAATATGCATGTTGAAATAAAGGCTTAAGTTCATTAGTTTTTTTTTTTTAATTTTATTCTACAAATGAGTACTTTACTTTAAATTATTTAAATATAAGTATAAAAGTATAGAGCTCAGTATAATATAATTTAATAATATAATATAGACATATGAATAGAATGAATAATGAATAATACCCGGACAACACAATTTGATTATTTCACAGTTCTGTAGTTCAGAAATCTAGGTTATCTCAGCTGGTTTCTTGGCTCCAGGTTGCAGAAGGCTGAAATCAAGGTATTGTCTGGCTGGACTCTTATCAAAGACATGTTCATTCCTTCTCACCTGTGGAATCTCTCTGACTTCCCTGTCATTCTTATCTCTCTCCTGCCTCCAGTCAGAGGAAGTTCTCTGCTTTTAAGGGCTCATGTGATTATATTAGGCCCACATGAATAATCAAAAATAATCTCCTTATTTTAAAGTCCAGGATATTATTAACATGTCTAGAGTCCTTTTTGCTATGTACGATAACATGGTTACAAATGTGGACTATACTGGCTTCTAGATAATAAGAACTTTAATAGTCTTCTAGTAAAAAAGGTATATGCACATGTATATGTATAATATGCATAGAAATAGTATAAAAGTTATATTCTCTGGAAGTCTCTATTATCTGAATTTACCAAAATAAACAATTCATTTACAGTTTTAAAAAGAAATACTATTTTTGGGGGCGCCTGGGTGGCTTGGTCGGTTAAGCCTCCGACTTCGGGACTTCCGCTCAGGTCACGATCTCACCGCCGGTGAGTTCGAGCCCCGCGTTGGGCTCTGTGCTGACCACTCAGAGCCTGCAGCCTGTTTCAGATTCTGTGTCTCCCTCTGTCTCTGCCCCTCCCCTGTTCATGCTCTGTCTCTCTCTGTCTCAAAAATAAACGTTGAAAAAAAAATTAAAAAAAAAAATAAAAAGAAATACTATTTTAAAATAAGGAAACACAGGAGGAGGAAAAGTGCTTTGTTTTAAATTTATAATTGATTGAATTTTAATTCCATATTTGGAATAATATTTGTTACCCTATTTCCTTTTTGTGACAAATTAGAAACAAAGAGGTTGACTATTCAGTATGTAAGATTATAATACCTAATCCAATGCACACCCATAACTTCCTGTTGCTAAGGTGTGAGGATTAGAAAGTATTACAAGATATGTTGTGTTTTATAAAGTATAAATTATACGATCACTAACATACAATACACTATAATCTCCTTATAACGTAAATCCCTACTAATACTTTGTAGAGAATCTTTCATGGTTCATAGTATGAAAAAATAGAGTATTAATAAAACTAGAGACCCTGATTCTATATTTATAATTTTTTTTTTACCATACCTACTATGTAACTTTTCCTCATACGCATAAGGATATTTATGTACTTTGGGTACACCATGCTTTCAGATTTTTCTAGTAAAAGTAAAGGATATAGTTGAAATCATGTAGAAAGGTACATTAAATAGCTATCAACATTTGGAAACAAAGTACTAAAAAGAACTACGAAATTTATATGTTTAAGGAAAATGCTTCTGTATGTAACAGTCAGATATTCACTCATAATTGCCTTGGTAGATATAAATTTAATCTTTATGGAAGAAGAAGGTTAATTTTAGTTGATTCTAAAAAACCAAAGCACAGTTAATTAGAAAAAGAGTAATTTTCAAGGTAGACTTTACATGCTCTGGGCAAAGGCCTTTGCAATATTTTCAGAGTAATGCTTCAGAGTTAAGTGCAGAGCTGAGTTTTTGACCCTGAAATATTTAGTACTCTATAAAAAGAATCATGAAACCAACATATCCCCATGAAGATGTAACTAAAATAAATAGTGCCTAAAATAAACAGCGTTGTGATTTTTAAAGCAGACATATTCTAAATGGAAAAAAAAATGTGTACCTCTGTATTAACTAGACTAAACATAAATTAGTTAAAGTGGTCATCAGGCAAATTGTGAAATAAATCTAGAAAAACGTTTAGATAATGAGGAAAATCACACTTTAGAGCTCTACAAGTAAAAATTTCCTAGGCTAAAGAGTGGCAGCCTCTAATCATGGCATGCCTGTGGTCTAGAATAAAGTGATACATTTCTAAGCAGTGGTGAAGAACAGCTGTTCTCTAAATCAATAAATGGTTCCTAGTGCAATTGACTATCCATTAAAAATATTTCAATTCTACATAGAAATAAATTGTAGATGGAGAGCTATACAATAAAAAAATAGAAGTCGAAAAATTAAATGTCACAGTGAGGAAGGCCTTCCTAAATACCAGAGAAGGAGCCATAAATAAAAATATTAACATATTTAATATATATCATAATGTCCAATGGAAAAATACAATGTAGGAAAAAATTGTAGCATATTTAATATATACCATAATGTCCAATGGAAAGATACAGTGTAGGAAAAACTTGTAAGTCATTTTATAAACAAAAAAAACATTTAAAAAACATGACTTTCTACATTTTCCATAAAAATGACACAACCCAATAAAACGTGAGTGACAAACTATATGAGGGCAAATCAGAAAATATAAAATATAAGTGGCCAATAATCATATGATAATATACACAAGGTTGTTAAATATTATCAGAGAACAAATTAGAACATTGCAAAGTATCATAATTCTTAATCATATCATAAGATCTATAATATTAGATGTTAATGAAATTGTGGGAAAATGGGTATGTGAATACAATTTTATTGAAGTAAATTTGTGAAGCATTTCTGGAAGGTAATTTATTGGTATCTATCAAAATGTGAAAAGCCAATACTTTTTTTTTTTTTAACAAATTCCACTTCTAAGAATTTATTTTATGGAAACCCCACACATGTGTCCAGTAATCACTGTTCTAGACATTCATTGCAGCATTGACTATATACCCTAAAAAAACAAGTAAATGTAAAACAGCCATCATAGGAGAATGGTTAAATAAATTGGCTTGCAACTTCTCTGTGTAATGCCGTGTCATTATTTTTTAAAAATAAAGTATATATTGTTAGGCAAATAAAAACTTTATAAATCCTTGTGTAAGAAACAAAAACATATATGGGTATCTGAGTATCCGTGTGTAAGTAAGTTGATGGAAATTTAAATGGACAAATAGTCACCAATCTCTGGACAAATACTATTCTCTAAGTAGTAGAATATAAGAAGGAGGGGAAAGAGATGTATTTATATTTCACTCTTTATACTTTTGTATCATTTGGATGTTTTACATTGTATATTCTTGTATTACCTCTGGAAGGAAAGATGGAAGGAAGGAAGGAAGGAAGGAAGGAAGGAAGGAAGGAAGGAAGGAAGGAAGGAAGTTAAAAAAAAGAAGGAAGGAGGAATGGTGTATTCCTGTATTACTTGCATAATTTAAGGAGACAGAAAAGAAGAGATAAAAAGAGGGAATAAAAAAGGAAAGAAGAAAAAAAGGCTGGCTGGTCTGTTAAAAGGCAGGGGTTTTGAATTTTTGTTCCCAGGGTATAGGTACATTATAATCACTCAAAAAAATATTTGTTAAAACAATAAAGGAAAGGGAAAAGTGGGAGGATAGAATTGATTTCTATGAATTTGTCTCAATACCTGGAAAATAGTACAAATAACAGTGTAATAATATCTCTTGTGATCACTTGTATTTGTCCTAAACTACATGGTAGAATGTGTTTTTAATACATACTCTTGCAGATCACATAATTTAAAAGCATATAAGTACTAAAAATATTAGAAATCAGACATGGAAGCAATAATATATCAGTTCACCTAGATCAGTGTTTAAATTTTCAATGGTAAGACTGTGCTTTTTCTAAGAAAATTCTTTGGAAAACAATACTTTTTTTTTTGTTCAAATATTTATTTTCTGTCAACAGGGTACTAATATTGTAGTGTGTATTTCATTAGTCATAATTTCTATCAAACAGTTAAAAGTTAAAATATACATAAAAGAGTTGAAATTAAATTATGAATTAGGAAGTAATGGGTGATAATACTAGGACAACACATTTAATTAATAATGAAAATTTTATCTGTAATATATTTTCCATTCCTTCCTCCATTTCATACTTTTCTTTCCTACATTCATATAAAAACTTCTAATAAAAAAAATATCAGCTTATCACATTTTAAGCTAATCATAATTATTAAGTAACATTTCTTTTTAATTCTCACATATTTTGCACTTTATTCCTGATATTTGCATTGGATCTCTAGACAAATGATGGCAGTGTTTAGTTGTCATTTTGGAGATGTAAATGCATATTTTATTTTTTATTTTCTCCATGTATTTATTCATATTCTTATTTTATTCCTATTTTATTTTCGTATCCCTTTCTAATTATCATACATTACTTCTTTTTTTTAAGTTTATTTATTTATTTTGAAAGTGTCAGAGAGACAGAGAGGGTGACCAGGGGAGGGACAGAAAGAGAGAGAATCCCAAGCAGACTCTGCACTGTCAGTGCGCTGACGTATGTGGGGCTTGAACTCACGAACCACAAGATCATGACTTGGGCCGAAATCAAGAGTCGGACACTCAACCAACTAAGCCACCCAAGTGCCCGTATCATGCATTCCTTCTATGTGAAATTCTATGATTCTTTTTTTTTTTTTTTTAATTTTTTTTTCAACGTTTTTTATTTATTTTTGGGACAGAGAGAGACAGAGCATGAACGGGGGAGGGGCAGAGAGAGAGGGAGACACAGAATCGGAAACAGGCTCCAGGCTCCGAGCCATCAGCCCAGAGCCTGACGCGGGGCTCGAACTCACGGACCGCGAGATCGTGACCTGGCTGAAGTCGGACGCTTAACCGACTGCGCCACCCAGGCGCCCCTGAAATTCTATGATTCTAATTATATAATATGACATCTAATTAATTAGTTTATCCAACAAATATTTATTGAGTGTGTATCCATTACTATTTTAGACACTAGAGAACCAATAAGAAAAATACCACTATCCATCATGGAGCTTCTATTTTAAAGGAAAATGACAGACCATAAACATAATAAATTCACATATGTTATTTCAGGTTGTGAAAATTGTGATGAAAATGATAGGATAAAGAGAACAGGGAGCACTGGGGAAAGGCAAGAATGAAACTTCTCAAAGTGATAGGAGGTGAGGGAGGGAGCCAATTATGTATCCAGGAACAGAGATTTCTAGACAAAGGAAACAAGTACAAAAAACTGAGACAGAAACATGATGGTGAGATTCCAAGAAGAATAAGGCCTGTGCCCTGGAATGGAGTTGGATAGGAATAGAAGGATGGGGGATATGTTCACAGGAGCCAGGAGGCAGAATGATGCAGGTCACCATTGATAAGCCTTTGTAAGCATTTTTACTTTTATTCCAAGTGAAGAGGGAAACCATTGTAGGCTCTTGAACAGAGAAATGACATCATCTGTCGTGCATTCATAAAGATCTCTTCAGTTGTTCCTGGAGAATAGACTTTAATGGAGCAAAGGCAAAAGCAGGGCAACAAGGAAGCTGTGTATAACCCAGAGAGATGATGGTGGTTAGACTACAGTGGTCATTTGGATGCTCTGAAACCATTCCAGAATCTATAAATATTTTGAAGGATATAAACTAAAGGTACAGTAAAAAGGTAAAGAATTAATGATGGCTTATGCAAATAACAGGAATTTACTCAGTTTAGTTAAGCACAAAGAATTACTGTGGGGCTGTTCATGAGCTAAAACTAGATCTGGGCTGTTTAGTCAGGAAACATGGCAGCCCATGGATTGCTTTCTCCCTCTGGGCATCTCTGCTTCATTCTGAAGTGAGACCTGCCAAGACCAGGAATTACTTGATGAGGTGTTTTTTTGTTTGTTTGTTTGTTTTTGTTTTTTTTCTTATTTGGCTAGAGCTTCAATCAGCTTTTGAAATATGATGGATTTAACTATAAAACCAGAGAGAATATTTGAAAAAAAAGGAAAATATTGAGGACAAAGAAAGGACAGAATTTTGAAAATTAGTGGTCAATAATTAGAAAATAGAAGGGAAGAACAGAAACACAGTGACAGAAAGTAAAATGAACCTGATGGAATACTTTTATAACTTCACTGTCACCGCAAATACCCAAAGAAATCTTGAAAAACAAAATTGAAGATGGAGGCACCACACTTGCAGACTTCAAGACATATTACAAACTATAATCATCAAGACACTATGGTACTGGTACAAAAACAGACACTCAGATCAATGGAACAGAATAGAGAACCCAGAAATGGACCTACAAATGTATGGCCAACTAATCTTTGACAAAGCAGGAAAGAATATCCAATGGAATAAAGACAGTCTTTTCAGCAAATGGTGCTGGGAAAAGTAGACAGCGACATGCAGAAAAATGAACCTGGACCACTTTCTTACACCATACACAAAAATAAACTCAGAATTGATGAAAGACCTAAACATAAGACAGGAAGCCATCAAAATCTTAGAGGAGAAAGCCGGCAAAAACCTCTTTGACCTTAACTGCAGCATCTTCTGACTCAACACATCTCTGGAGGCAAGGGAAACAAAAGCAGAAATGAACTACTGGGACCTCATCAAGACAAAAAGCTTCTGCATAGTGAAGGAAATAATCAGGAAAACTAAAAGGCAACCAATGGAGTAGGAGAATATACTTTCAAATGACATATCAGATAAAGGGTTAGTATCCAAAATCTATAAAGAACTTATCAAACTCAACACCCAAAAACCAAATAATCCAGTGAAGAAATGGGCAAAAGACATGAATAGACACTTCTCTGAAGAAGACATCCAGATGGCTAACCAACACATGAAAAATGCTCAACATCACTCATCATCAGGGAAATACAAATCAAAACCACAATTAGATACCACCTTAAACCTGTCAGAATGGCTAACATTAACAACTCAGGCAACAACAGATGTTGGTGAGAATGCAGAGAATCTCTTTTGCATTGCTGGTGGGAATGCAAACTGGTGCAGCCACTCTGGAAAACAGTATGGAGGTTCCTCAAAAAAATTAAAAATAGAAGTACCCTATGACCCAGCAATTGCATTACTAGGTATTTACCCAAGGGTTACAGGGGTGCTGTTTCAAAGGCGGCACATGCACCCCAATGTTTATAGCAGTGCTATCGACAATAACCAAAGTATAGAAGGAGCCCAAATGTCCATCGACAGACGAATGGATAAAGATGAAGTGGTATGTATATACAATGGAGCATTACTCACCAATCAAAAAGAATGAAATCTTGCCATTTGCAACTACGTGGAAGGAACTGGAGGGTATTATGCTAAGTGAATTTAGTCAGAGAAAGACAAATATCATATGACTTCACTCATATGAGGAATTTAAGATGCTAAACAGATGAACATAAGGGAAGGGAAACAAAAATAATAAAAAAAACAGGGAGGGGGCAAAACATAAAAGACTCTTAAATACAGAGAACAAACTGAAGGTGGCTGGAGGGTTTTTGGGAGGTGGGGGATGGTCTAATGGGTAAGGGGCATTAAGGAATCTACTCCTGAAATCATTGTTGCACCATATGCTAAGTAACTTGGATGTAAATTAAACAATAAATAAATTAAAAAAAAATAAAACATCACTGTCACATAGTATGACATGTTCATATTTAATGGCTTTCGATTCAGTAGCAAACATCAGTTTCACTAAGGAAAACTTCTTTTAAAAAGGAGGTTAGAAGCACCTGGGTGGTTCAGTCAGTTAAGCGACCACCTCTTGATGTTGTCAGGTCATGAACCCAGGGTTGTGAGACTGAGCCCCCGCATCAGGCTCCACACTGAGCATGGAGCCTGCTGGGGTTTTCTCCCTTTGCCTCTCCCTCTCCCCCTCCCCACACACACATGCATGCTCTCTCTTTCTCAAAAAATAATAAAAATAAAAATAAATAAAAATAAAAAGGAGGTTAGAAGGACTATATACATATATATTGATGGTGTTAAATGTCAGGTCACCCAACGGTATTATAAACCTGAAATGGAATTTGTTACTTAATGACACAAGGCCTTACCTGCTGGATATCACTTTTTTTTTTTAATTAAACTGCCAAGTTCAATTGCTGATCTTCAAAATCATTTAGACCAATATCTTCCCCTATTGACTATTTGCATTTTAGTCAATTATCATTATTAGTAAAACGATTATGCTTTAACCCTGAAACAGGGACTATCCCTAGGGCCAAGGCAAATATTATAATAATTACTTTACCCAATACAACTGAAATATTTGGAAAGTTTGAGATCACAGTGAATTTCAAGTATGTGCAACTGATAGAAGAGTGAATATCTGGCTTTGTAATGATGCTACTAATGTTCTCCTGAGGCATTTTGGGACAAAGTTGCTTTCCTCTTTATCCAAACTTTACTACTACTACTGATAAAGTAATTTCCCTATTTTTTGGCTGATACACTCATTGCAGGAAATCTAAATTCTGTGAAATTGTTCATTTTATTCTTCATAAATTTGTACCAACTAGTGAATATTCAGTGTTGTTGTAGAAATTTTAATCTCTGAAGTGCCACACATTTATAAGCGTGCCCATATTTAGTGTAAGAATAATATTTGTCCAGATTCTGGCCTAACACCTATTAATGGCATTTATAGTATTGTTCTTTATAAAAATCTCTATATTGAAATAAGTTATTTTTATATTCAAAGGTAAAACTACTATTTAAAACACTAAGGATTTAAGAAATCGTGAGAAACAATAAAAATTCAGTGGACATAAAGATGATAAAAAAATATCGCTCTGGAAAAAAATATGCTGCTGGAAGTATTTTCATGGTGATTTTAATTCTGTGATATCTTTCAGGAATTCTAGTCAGGAATGCCAAGTTGATGCTTAATAAACATCTCTGGAAGGGAGATATAATTTCATGGAATTTGTGAATTTTTTTCTGTCCTGTTTGACTTTGGAATAATATAAAACAACATGAAAAACACTTATTATATTAGAAAAAGTGAGGACTAAAATAATTGAGAAGGTAAGATAAGAATTGTATGTGGATGATCTAGTTTTATATCATATTATCCAGAAGAGTTAACACCGTACATATCCAGTTCTCCCTATGACTTTTCTGAGGAGGACTTCAGGAACTTGGGACTATCTAGAATTGTGGGTATTAGTTTATGATATGTACTCTGTTTATTAATTAAGTAATCAAATCAATGGACATAAGTATTATGAAAATTATACATCAAATATTTAAAATGCAGGTAAATTAATTGCTGCTAAAGATCATTTTACTTTCAAATTCTACAAGTATCATTACTGTAGGAAATGTTCTGTGACTCTCCATTCTCATAGATAAAAAGAAATAATCCTGGAAACATACAATTCATTAATAATATTAGTAAAAAGGAGAGCTAGATTAAAGTGAATTTTAGCCTCACACATTGAGATGTCATACAGTTTGATTATAAATAACATCTTAATTTGGGAAAGGTAAAAGGAAACAAAATCATTAACTTTTCTTTGGAATCTGTGTTAAAAATGTATCCATGCAAGAGAAAGATAGAGCCTAAATAAACTCTAGGAATATTAATTTTGTAGAGCAATATAACTAAAATGAGTTTCTTAGAAATATGAAATGATTAAAAACCCAGATTTTCTGTAATGCTTAATGTCCTTGAATAACTTCTTCCTCCTGATTTCCACTGATAGAAATGTTTGATAATTGTATTTTGTAGTGGGATCAGAAAACAGAATTTGGGGGGGGGGGTGGTACTTGCTTTCAAGTAATATAACTTCAAACTATGTGGAGTATTACTTACTGCTACTAAACCCTAATTTCTTCAACCCCCCACCTCCCTTTAAGGGACACCTTCTCCCTGCCAAACTCTCAGCATTCTTATGCTGGGGCCACCTCTCCGTCTTTAGTATAGTCTGAGAAAAGTATGCAATATGACTTCATACTGAGTTGTTGATAACTGCATCAAGTATGGTCTCTTTACATGCATCTCCTTTTTCTAACTGTGAGTTACTTAAAGGCAGGAATTATGTTTTATTCATGATTATTTTGAGGACTTCTCATGGTGCTGAGGCTAGCATATAGTCACTACCTCAATAATTCAACAAAAATAATTTTTTATTATAATGCTGAAAAACCTACCCCTTCCTTATTGTGAACTATCTAGCTATTTTATAAGTTGTGTTCTGGGATCTGAAGAAACAGCAAAGGGTAGAATAGAAGGAGAAATTTAAGTGATGAGGGGGAAATGGAGAGAGTGATTGAATAAACATGGCACAAGGAGAAAGCATGCAAAAGTGTATTTGGCTCAGGTTGTTCCCATTTAGTAATAGAGGAAAGCATATTAGAAAAACAAGGAGGAAAGTGACATGTATTGAAGATCCCAAACACGTGCTCCTCCATCCAGGTACCCTCACTGTATTATGGATTTGGTATTGTTAACACTATTTCACATAGGAGAAAGCTAAGGTTCAGGGAATTGGCCAAAATGTGCAACTAGCAAGAGGCAGAAGCAAGAGGGCATTTTATGTCTTTCTAAAATCTGTCAAAGGAGAAACAAAGATCACTACAACATGCATAAATAAATGCTGAGAACTTTTTTTAGATTAATAGACTAATTTTTTTTTGCAGCAGTTTTAGGTTCACTGAAAATTGATTCTACATTTTGACCAGCATTTAGTATTATCAGGGTTTTTTTTTTTAATTTTAGTCATTCTAACAGGTATGTAGTGTTATCTCATTTTTAATTTGCAATTCCCTAATAACATATAATGTTGAGTATACTTTCATATGCATATTTGCTGTCTGTTTAACTTCTTTGGTGAAGTATCTATTCAAATCTTTTGCTATTTTTTTTTCTTTTTTTTTTCTTGTGCTATTTTTAAGTGGGTTGTTTGCTTATTGCTGAGTTTTAAGAGTTTACTATATAGTTTAGATACAAATCCTTTATCAGATACATGTTTTGCAATGATTTTCTCCAAGTCACTAACTGGTTTTTCATTCTCTTAACAGTGTCTTTCACAGAGCAAAACGTTTTAATTTCAACGAAATCCACCTTACCATTTTTTTTCTTCTATAGACCATGCTTTTGGTGTTGTACCAAAAAACTGATTACCAAGATCACCAAGGTCACCTAGATTATCTCTTATGCTATATTCTAAAAATTCTAAACTTCTGCATTTTACCTTGAGGTCTATTATACATTCTGAGTTAATTCTTCTGAAAGGTATAAGGTGTATAAGGTCCCTGTCTATATTTAATTTTTAATTTTTTGCATGTGGATGTCCAGTTATTTCAGTACCATTTGTTGAAAAGATTATCCTTTCTCCATGTAATTGCTTTTGCTCTTTTGTCAAACATCTGTTGCCTATATTTTGGGTCTCTTTTTGGGATCTCAGTTTTGTTCCATTGATACGTTTGTCTCTTCTTTTACTAATACCACACTATCTTGATTACTGCAGCTTTATAGTAGGTCTTAAAGTTGGGTATTGCCAGTCTTCTAACACTGTTATTTTTCAGTATTAAGTTGGCTATTATGGGTTGTTTGTTTCTAACTTAGAATCAAGAACACATACAGTAAAGAAATGTACTAATTCCTGAATAAAAATATGTTTTTTCTCTTTTCTTATGGTTTTATTAATCAAGAAGTGTAAGTTTACACTCTAGATAATACAGAGTAAATTCATTCATCTTTTCTTGGTTGGTAAAAAGAAAGTCTGGTACCCATTTTCTGGAAAGAGTTGTAGTAGCAACCATTAATATGCCACTCAAATTTCCCTTCAAAAGAGAACTTAGAAGGAGAAGAGTAATTTGCTGAAAGTCTCCAGCTGACACACCTTTTGGATATATCTCTGCATTCTTGCAAATGCTACTCTGTTTTTCGGGGTGCTCCCAATCAGTGACTGAGCACAGTGGGTATACAAGAGCCAAAACATCCCTGCCCAGCATGGGACTTTTCTAAGGGGCATCTATGTTCTAGGACTTCTCATCCATCTGGCCAAGACTTTCTAAACACAGCACTGCAGTCTGAGGCTCTTTCTACCAAATTCTCCTTCCTTCTTTCTCCTGTTTCACAGGGGCCAGACTTGCATTGCAGTTCGAAGTCTCTTCCCATGTAGTCCTGTTCCCATTCTTTTTTATCTTTCAGAAGAATCTATCTTAATAAATCTCTTATGTATCTAATACCATTGTTTGCTTCTCAGAGGACCCAAACTGATCAAGTTTTCAATTACATTGGGGAGGGTTGAATTCACTAGGATTGCTCAAAGTTCATGGATTCAAGGCACACGGAACTGAGCTTTGCAACTAAACCTCTTGGCTTTCAAGGTAGAGTATACCAGCCAGCCTACAGATACATAACAGAGTCCAGTTGTAGAGCCACCCAGCTGAGTCTAACCTAAACCAGGTGATCCCCCTCATGAGGGAATTCTAATAATAAATAGTTACTTTAAACCATTGACTTTGAGTTAGTTATTCATGTAGCAAAACTACCCGATTCCGTGTTGCTCACCAATCCATTAACATCAGTCAAAAAGTAATAGACTCAAAGAGTTATAATGCAAATAGGAAATTTTATAAATGAGAAAAAATAAAGCTAGCTTTATGGTATTTTTCTCTAAGTTACCAAAATCAAGAGAAGCTTTAGCACAGAAAAACAAGCCTACTAGAAGAAAGCTAAATGAGGATCCAACTAGAATACAAAGGTGTAAGCAAAAATACAAGAGCAATACAACAGGGCAGATTTAGAGCATTAGAGAAACATTTCTAAGAAGCCAGAATTCAATAGTTATATGTTTAGAAGTACAACCTATTCCATGCTCAGTACTTGACAAGATATGATATATTAGGTTGCTACTACAGAAAGTAAATAGAATCGCTCTTTACTAGAAATTCTAAGAAGCTCTGATAGGCAAGGCCCAGCATTAGAAAAACAGAGGGAGTAAATATATTGTACACACAATGCCAGCCACCAGCAGGAGGTTAATGGGGGGAAAAGGTACTAAATTTTTCTTTTCCTTTTCATTAAAGTCAGTTCTCTCTCTCTCTCACCCTCCTTTTCTCCCTCCTTCACACCCTCTCAGTATTAGGAGAAAATTGCCTTATGTAAAGGAAATATAAAAGAGAAAATGACTCAATTTGATATTTTCACTATGATCTTACTCATTGTAAATTCTGAGCACTCTGATATCAGTATCTGTGTACCAGGCTGTGTATATGTAGAAAAATATATATGAGCTCTTCAAAATATTGTGGCGACTGTAAATTTGGAAGAACATATCATCACATAAGTGAATTGTCAGAGCTTGAAATTAGTGATGCAAAGATGTCTATAGCATAGGCCCTATTAAAGCAAACTCTTATGTGGGGATCAATAATCACAATTAAATGAGATGAGTGAAATTATAGAGACATGCATAGAATGCAGCAGAGAGAAAAAGGACACTTGTTCATAGAAAATAGAAAGGAAGATGAGTAGAGATGGTAAACTTGAAAAGAAGAGTTAACATTGCTTTTGCTAGTCCTTAAATTATGAGAACAGAAGTATTGAGAGATAAGTCTGAAAAGACAAGTGGGGACCTTCCTTTGGAGGCCATGCATGCCTTGCTAACGAGAAGAGATTTTATTATATTGTAGGTTACTAGAGACCACTGCAAGATACAAGTGTGTTGTGGAGGGGGCTCTTGAAGAGGTAGGAAGATTTGATATTTGGAAAGTTTTAATTTAAGATATATTGCCTAGATTATTATATGGAAAGCAGATAAAGAAGGCTTAAAAATATTTCCTGTTTAAAGATACTTAGGGAACTAGCAGAGTTAAGACAAAATGCTATTTTCAAAGATTGGAGCTGCAAAATATATTTAATTTATGTTTTGAGAAAATTTCATAACACAGAACCAATGTGCTAAAAAAACTATATATGGAACAATGTTGTGCTTAATATTTGTTGTGTTTGGGGAGGCATATGAACATTCTGGAATTTTTTACTCTGGAGACTAATTAAAAAGATAACTGAAAGTAAGTTGCCAGTGAACGTACTACTCTTTAATTGGCAACACTTAACAGAGCTACAACTTAAAGAGAGGGAAATAAAAGAGAGATACTATACCATGTAAGACAAGTTTTTCTAAAGATGAAAAAATTACTTTAACAATTATTCATTGTTTAAATGAATTTCTCCATGGTAATCATTTGACAAAAGGGAAGGGTAATTTTCTAAACCAAGAGAAAATATTTTGGAACTGCTAATCATTGTAGACTATAAATTTAAATTTTTATATAAATTGACTTTTTCCTATTTTTGGGTTTTTTCATTGCATAATCATACCTAACAAAATTGACCATTTTTAATTTTGTTTCCGGAGATGGAATCTAGGTATAAATTATCTAATTTTGATTTATTTTAAGGGTACCAAGCAGGCCTATGAGGTTTCAAAATATTAACTGCTTCAGTTGATGATCACCTTTATAGATGGTATCCTGTTTAGTATATATGCTTTGGACTATTAATTCACCTACTTTTCACAGATAGCTTTCAGTTTAATGGACATGGATCTAATTCCTTAACCAATGAATACATTTTTTTCACCTAATTGGTCTATTGCTTTCTGTATATTTACCTTAAGAGGTAAAGTGACTTGGATTGAAAATGAAGAAGTTAAAAAATGGAAATATAAGCTGTATGAGTTGCAAATGCCACTCTCCTTAACACCTGATGAAGTTTTATTTTTAGTTTATTTGAAAATCTGTAAAAGAGTAATGATCAATAGAAACAAAAGGGAAATGTTTGTAACCTAATATTAAGAATTATACATGCATCTAAGCACGCATATCCTTTAATAAATTTGGTTTGGGAAGGCTATTAAATAGCCTGCATTAATTTCTTTTTTGGAATTTTGTACTATTTTTATGATAGAATGTTATCCTAAACAAATGAGTCTTACAGTAATTGAATCTTTTTACATCAGCATATGCTGCAATAAAAATGTGATATATGTGTTATTTCTTACTGAACAATGAGTTTGTAATCAATGTTTCTTGGTGCCCAAATATGAGAACTACAATCATTGACAGTAAAAGGATTCATTTTGTCTGTTTATAATTTTTTTCTTTTCTTTATGTTGAGGTAGATGCAGAAAAATTAGATAATTCTATGAAGTGCCAAATAGTGTCTGGCACATAGTAAGTGGCCACAAATGTTGGTTATTACTATTGTTTAGATGTTTGAATTGATTTTTATTCCCTTCCTTTTTTATATGCCTATTAAACGTTTGTGACTTAAACTTTGTGACAGATCCAAATATACAACAGTCAGATCCCTCATCAAGTAAGTACTTGCTGCCTAGCTCCAAGGATTATGGTTAGTTGACAGCCTTGAACCGTTATTTTCATCAACATCCACATTAACTTGTGAGCCAAAGCTATGATCTTCTAGGGCAGTGGAGCAATAATGGAGCAAGGTGGTGGTCTGAGGGCCTCCCAGTGAGGATCTTCTTACTGAGTAATCTTTGCTCTGGACCTCCCGGTTGAGCTGTTAGAAGTTTTGTCAGGTCAGAATTGTGGGGGAGGAGAAATAATTTTCTCTCTAGCCTTATAGGTTATTGGCTGAGACCACAGCCCCATAATAAAAGATTAACAGGAGAAAAACAGACAGAAGTTTAATAACATGTATACCTCCTGTATATATGGAAAACTCCCAGGAAAACTGAGTAACCCCCTGAAATGACCCAAGCCACCCCGTTAAATAACAACTCCAGCTAAAGACAAAAGATGTTGGGTAAAAGGAGAGAGGCCAGTTAGGGAAGGTTATCAAGCACAGCACAATAATCAAGGATAAGGTCATTACGCAGATTTAAGCAATTGCCTTCTACATGGATAAGAATTTCTAGAGATTTAGAATCAGCCTTCCCTTCTTGGTACAGAGAAGGAGATACCCTTACAAATGAAGATTTCCCTTATAAACGTAAATATCCCTTACAAAAGAGTAACTTTGATGTGGTTTTCCCAGCATCTCCCATGTCTGCCGTTTCTTAAAAATACCCAGCTTAAAATAATCCTTATGCCAAACAGGCATATTTTGGGGGGTGACACATTCTACTTCCCTTCACAATCATGTTCTGACAGCTCCTTGTGTCTAATCCTACTTCCTCCCTTTTTTTGCTCCATCTGTTACTCTACAATAAACATTTTTACTCAACTCCATCTCAGCATCTACTTTCCAGAGAGCTCAACCTGAAACTAACATCAAGTTTCACTTTGCATTTTTCTGAAAAAAATGAGTAATATGACGTTTGAAATAGTTGGTCTGTTGAAGCGTATATTTTAGAATAGAGAATGGAGAGTGAACATGTAAAATATTTGTTTGTGGAGCCACTAAAATCACCAAGGTGTAATTTGAAAAGTTAAAAACATGCTTCTTATATATGATGGGTTGAATTATGTCCTGGCAGATTTATATGTTAAAGCCCTAATTCCCGGTACGTCAAAACGTGACTGTATTTGGAGATAAGGCCTATAAAGAATGATTAAGATAAAAGGTGACCATTGGGGTGGCCCCAATCCAATTTGACTGGTGTCCTTGTAAGAAGAGGAAATTTGGACACACAAAGAGATACCAGCAATACCAAAGGTGTTTAAAACAGAACTTTTGATACCCATTTCTCCCAAAACATCTTTCTTATTTTCCAAAATAATACTAAACTGCACCAAAATTTAACTCAATGCAAGATAAAGGAACAAAACAAAGCCAAAAGAAATAAAAATATTAGGTATTATCCTTCACTTGTCCTCATTTTTTACTCCTTGCATACCATGCTTATCAGCAAGTTCCATGAATTTTATCTCCAAAATGTATTTCAAATCCATCCATTTCTCCTCATCTTCACTGAAAACTTATTTGTTCTGGATGTCATTATCTAATACTTAGATGAATAATGGATAGAACATTCCTGTTTCTACACTTGCTCAAACTCCATTAATTCTCCATACATTGCTGTTTGAAGTAAATATCTGATAGGGAATTCCCTTAATTAAACATTGAATAGTTTCTCATTTAAGTCAGAATGAAACACAAAACATTTCATAATTTACCTGTTTCCAGTATACATCCCAAAACACATCTCATACAATTTTCTTCTTGTTCCGTATTACTCGTATTCATTCCTGAACATGGCAAGCCCTTTTCCATGTCAGTAATTTTATACTTACTATTCCCTCTGCTTGAAATATACTGCTTGCCCAGCACTGTGCATATGTTGCTCATTCTAATTCAGACATCACATCACAACAACCTCTTCAGATAAGCCTTTTCTGACTACCTTATTTAAATTTGTCTGCATGTGCATGCAATGTCTATAAAAGCATACGGTGTCCTTGTTTTCACTTACTAAAATAAATGTATTCTGCCTGCTTTTATGTTTGAGTGGATCTTACAAAATTTTTGCCAAATGTAACTTCTACTTTTCAAACCTTCTTCATGATCAATCTATCAGCCTGGTATTAACATCTAAAGTGAAGTTAAAATGAAAGGAAACACAACCAGTATTCTTAAGCCTTTTGGGAATCCTTGAAACAAAGTCTGCATAAGAGCCTTGGAGAGTTTTGGTGGACTTGATGTTATTGCCAAACATTTATCCTATATATTGATAAGATCCTTGAAGATGAGGAGCTGCTCTTTACCCCAGAGATTCACCGGGAGAAAAAAGATTACTGAATTTTCCATAGAGCGTATGTCTGACAAAGAGATGTAATTTGTTTACAAACTAACGTGCCCATGCTAAAGCAGAATACTGTTGATTAAGTTCAGAGGATAGCTTCAAAGTGAAGCCTTTCAAGTTTAGACTCTTAATACAGTACATTCAGTGCCATGTAATGTTGCCATGACTCGGCATCTTCCTCCTCTGGGAAAAAGGAGAGGAGAACCCAGTGAACAAACCCACAGTAGTTGGAGGGAGTCAGAAGAAAGAAGTTCTTCTTAGGGACATTCAGCACTTCTGTGAATGTCAAGATAATTGTTTCAGGTATGCTAGACATGAGTATGAATCAAGTGAGTGCTGCACCAGGTACTACTGCGTTTTCTGAGTTTAAGGGAAAATTCAGAGACAATTATGGAAAATGATCCATCTTCTAAGAATTCAAAAATCTGAAATTACTATTTTTATTTCAAATCTGGTTCCAAACAGAGAGCCTCCAGTGGCCTTTATTGAATATGCCAGTCAACATGTGCAGATGGAAAGGTGTAATGGAACCAGTATAAGCCATTTCTAGTTCATGCATACAGTGTAGCAGAAAAAAAGCACCATTTGTTTCTCATCCTGTATGTTCATGATAGAGTCTCAGACTTCCATTGAACCTTTGATGAAAAGTAAGCAAAAGCCTGGAAATGTCAACAGTCTCCCCCAAACAGGGGTAACCTTATTAGCTCAGAGGACAATGGCCTGACAACACTATAGCCTGAAGAAGCATCCCTCCACACCCAACCTTTAGTTCTAAAGCAGCATTGTTTGAGCCATTAAACCATGTGCTGAAGGCCTTATTGCCAGATAATGCTGCTACAAAAGAAGGGCTAAGTATTTCAGGAGAATGGGAAGGCCCTATATAGTTAAAAAGAAATAGATGTGTGTAATATTTCGTGTGAAATAATATGGGCTGCATGAAACTGTAAAAACATCTGCAACATGCTGCCTAGTATGTGAACGACAGCTAGAAAGTAGGGAGCTGGATCTGTTAGACAACAGAGCCGGTATTTCCAAACACTATCTCATATGCTGTTTTGTTTTGACTTTTTGAAACTAAGTTAACGACCACTTAGTTAATTCAGCTCCAAATGTCCAGCTTATAGTCTGACTGCCATATAAGTAGGATTTCATGATTTCAAAAGTTGAACTTCTTTTGTTGCAATGCATCATAGGGGAAAATACTGTTATGTCAGACAACCACCCCTCTTCCTTGTAACACTTTTCCTTGTAACCTTCCTTCCTTCCTTGTAACACCTTCCTTGTAACACAATTGGTTTCAATTGTCACATTTCTCTGATTATAAAATATGTTTGCTCCTATTTTAAGCATTTGATGACAAAACTAAAAATTAACTGCAGAATTCTATTTCCTTTATGAAAAGACTGTGTAGAACAGTTCCTTGTTCTCCTAGTTTTCCCAGGCATACAGCTGGACTAGAAGCCCCAGCCACTTGCAACTAGTAGGGCCGCTTGTTTCACCAAAATAATGAGGGCGGAAACATCATACATTCCATTCACAATAAGGTACAGTGTGAGTCCTGGATCCCTGCATCAGCCCACCGTAATCACACATATTGGGCTATTGTTTCAGAGAACCATAAATTGCAATGTTGCCAAGTTACCGACTCTTCCTTCTCTATGGCAGTTAGGTTACCCTGAAAATGCAGTGAGGATATAAACTCTGTTCTGTTTTATTTGCTAAGAAAGAGCTGGCTGAAGGTATAAAGTAAATACTACACTCTTGACGGTGGAAGCATATGCTGTCCCACAATGTGCTGCTTGGGCATGGGGATTGTTTTGAGCTGAAGGCAATTAAAACCCAGCAAGCTCAGGAAAAGATTTTGCCTCTCCCTTAATTACCTAAAAGAATTTAGAGGGCTTTGTACCAGAAAAGAGCTATGACCAGAGATAATTTTTTATCTGAGACACTTATCTGTATGTCAAGGCAAACCTTTGATTACCGAACATCCTCTTGTGAGTTGCCCTCCTCCCTTTTAAAGTCTCAGGCCCTATCCTATTCCTTAGTTCACTATGGCATATAAACCTCAGTTACGGGACTGCCTTTGGGTTTCATGTCTTTCATGCACATGTATGCAATTTGTTTTTCTCCTGTTAACCTGTCTTATGTCAATTTAATTGTTAGACCAGTCAAAGAACCTAGAAGGGAAAAAGGGAAAAGTTTTCCACCCCTACACTCTCTACTTAAAGACAACATATTTCTATCTTTGAAAGTTGTAGATAAAAGTTATTATATTAAGATTCCATAGGGGTACCTGGGTGGCTCAGTGGGTTAAGCGTCCAGTTTTGACTCAGGTCATGATCTCACACTTTGTGAGTTGGAGTCCTGCATCAGGCTCGCTGCTGTCAGCAAGGAGCCTGCTTTGGCTCCTCTGTCCCCCCCCTCCCCCCCGCCTTGTCGCTGCTCCTCCCCTACTCATGCTCTCTCTCTGTCTCTCAAAAGTAGAAATAAATATTTAAAAAAGCAAAATATTCCATATTATTCATTTGTTGATATCTCTGTATATATTTACTTTCTTTGGTTCCTGATACTAAGATGTGGAAAGATCTGGAAAAGGTTTTTGGTTCTATGATTGTGTGTCTGTATGTATATGCATGCACTCATATGAACATTGGTTCATGCATCTACCTCATTGATTTGTATTTTTACTTTGCCCTATTCAATATTTTGGGTTTATAATATATGGAAAATTGTCTGGGCTCTGGTTCACTGCCACTACCAAGCAATTACCATCCTATCCAAAACTCTTATAACCATTTACTAAATATGATGACTTATCCAGTTACCTTTGTAAGCTGCAGCAGTATTTGGGAAGAAGATTTTTGGGAACACTATGCCAATGTGTCTTCTGAGAATCTGGTAAGCCAAATTACATTCTAAGGTCTCATTTTCAGTAGTGGGTTATCAGTATTAAAAAAGTACTCTACAATACAATGTGAACTTTAAATAAATATTTTAAAATGTCATTTATTTATTTGTTCATATGTCATATTTTCATCATATTCTTTCCTCCATTAAGTGAATTATTTCCCTCTTGAGTATCCAGGCTCAGGTTTGGGGCAAGCCCATTTCATAGCCTACATGCCCTAAAATCATTGGGAGAAGAGTGAGTGGAAGGAGAAACCTCCAACTTGGGATTTATGAATGTAAATATTAATACCTCTAATATTCTCCATTTATCTTTGAGGAGAGAACTTGGGGCAAGCTGAGGGCAAAATACAGGCTGGTGAACACACACACACACACATATACCAGGTAGAATATGTGTGATATTCCTCAGATACTCCTGGCTACTCAAGAACAAAGGAAAGTGCTTGTCGTGGTAATGTGGGAAACTAAGGCAAATGAAAAAGCAAATTCCCTTACTGCCTACAACCCACTGATAAGTCCTTGAAATCGGCAGAGTGACCTCCCTCTAGGAGCTCAGCTGCTGAGATGGTGACACTTCGGTACGGGCAAAAGAGAACCTTGGCTTAATATTGTGTCAACTTCGAGGATCCTGTAAGTCTACTTCTTTTATCACAACTGCCCCAAGATATATACTGGCAATCATACTCCAAGCTTATGGCCCCCCTGATATACATCTGAAGGGTCTCATGACTGGGGTTTTATTAAACTGTAATAAGTGGTATTTCCCTAGCAACAGCTAGCCCCTCAAGGTCCTGGAAACCTTGCTTTTAAAATACCTTATAGACTTACTCTATCCCTGACCCCCTCCCAACCTGAGGGTATATAATGAGTTACCCATCACAACCCCAGTGCAGCTCTTCCTGCCCATGGGTCCTATCCCCATTTTTTAATAAAATCACCTTTTTGCACCGAAGACGTCTTCAAGACTTGTTTCTTGGCTGTCGACTCTGGACCCCACAAACCCCCCATCACCCCAAAACTTCATCTTCCTGAGTCTGAAGTGGGAGAGACTGTTTCTATAGAAACAATGCTTTTGGACAGCCTCTTTGTCACTTCTCCCCTACTAAGTGAATCAAGTCAAAATGTCATGAGAGGTCACTCTGTGACCTCATAAAAATTAACATCAGGAACATGGAATGCCAGGAGAAAATGAATTATTTTAAAACATCAAATAGTTTATACATTTATAATTCTTATTAACCAATAATATATTGAGTTTTTTTAAGGCTAATGGATTGTTCTTTGAAAATATTTTTAAAAACTCAAATAATTTAGTTAGTAGTAGAGTAAGACTGAAGATGAAAATGTGTTCCAATATTTTCTTTTGACAAAAAGTGCTGTAGTAATCAGCCTCTTGAAAATTGAGGTAAAAAATTCTTTAAATACATATAATAGAGTGTCACTTAAGTAGTGATGTCAGTGCATGCCTGACAACTGGGGGGAAAAAAACACAAAGTAGAAGAGAGGGCAATGGTTTATGAAGTGTTGGAAGGATGGATTTTATATATAGCATTTCCTGTTCTTTGTAGCTTCAGGTGTGGGAGTGAGAACTTTTTGTGTCAAGAAATGAAGGCACCTGAAGGCTACAGCCTTATTTGTAGGTACCAATATTTCCTCAAAGCTATATGTATCCTTGAACTCCACTACTTTTATTTTGTCATCTGGTTGAATAGTTATCAAAGTCCACTCATAATGTTGGGTTTGGTTTTTGGTTTTGTTTTTTTTTTTTTGTCTCTCTCCCAAATCTTCTATTAACTTACATTAGACCAGCCACTCAGACACCCTGTGGCAGATTTCCTGATTATTAAGGTGTTGCCCTTCTCCTAGATTCTTTTTAAATTTCATACTGGATCTAACATTCTAGGATACCACCCTGAGATCCAGAGATTTCACATTGGTAGAAGTGTAGAAGACAAAGGAGGGAGGGATAGAGGTCATTTCCATTTGTTGCCCCAGGCAATGCTCTGCCTGGTCCTTTAATTTAACTCTCTGCCACTGTAGAGGCCAAAAGCAGGTCACCCCAAGATGGACCACTTTGGCATGAACATTATTTTTGAGTTACAAGAAATCAAAACACAACAGATTTGGGGAAAAGCTCTTAACCTCCCTCTCAAGGCCTGACCTTCTTGTGTCAGGACTAGAGCTGTTAATAGCATTAGCAAAGACTCCATTTTACCTGAGAGGGCAGTCTTTGTTTTCCAAATGGCTCCTTTCCCCTTTCTGCTAATGGCGCCCTCCCCTCTGTCTTTAGTCCCCTCTCCTTCTCCTTAGCCATGTGAGCTTCACATTGCCTCATAATCTTTGGAGTTTCTTGTCTGTGTGTATTCCCTGTATGTATGTCTGTTAAATTTGATTTTCTTCTGTTAAACTGTCTTACGTCAATTTTGATTCTAAATCCAGCTAGAAGGACCTCGAAAGGCAAAGGAAGGTCTTCCTCCCTGACACCACCCATAGATAATGAACATCCTAGTGTAAATTTCTAAGGAGACTTACTGATAAAGGAGATCACTAATAACAACAACAAAAAGAGTAACAACAGCTTAGGATCACATTCATTTCTGTAACAATCTCTCAGGCCCTGTGTTAAGGATTTTATATGCATTGCAGCTCTTAATCCTCATAAAATTCCTATTTGCAAACATTATTATTATTCCCAGTTTAGAGAAGAGGAAATTTAGGCTTACTCCTGAAAAGTAGCATAAATTACAGTGTAATGCCTAGAGAGGTTCAAAGATTCAGAAAATAAGAGTTTAAGGGACTCTCAAAGATACTGCATTAAACATATTTTATAATAAAAATCTTTCTAAATAAAATTTCTCTAAGGCTTCAGCTTCAAATATAATTATGTTTTATTGGCCATAATCCACCCCTCCACCTTGCTTTTTTCTCCTGATACACCCATGTATTCAGGAAACCTTGTGACTTTATCCTGTTGTGCTAAATCCAATTCTTTTTAAAGATTTTTCTATGCAAACTATATTTCTTTTTTTTTTTTTTTTTTTTTAATTTTTTTTTTTCAACGTTTTTTATTTATTTTTGGGACAGAGAGAGACAGAGCATGAGCGGGGGAGGGGCAGAGAGAGAGGGAGACACAGAATCGGAAACAGGCTCCAGGCTCCGAGCCATCAGCCCAGAGCCCGACGCGGGGCTCGAACTCACAGACCGCAAGATCGTGACCTGGCTGAAGTCGGACGCTTAACCGACTGCGCCACCCAGGCGCCCCAACTATATTTCTTTTTAAAGTTTCTAACCAGTTTAGTTGTTGTTTTTTTAATTTTTTTGCTTCAATCTTATTGTATGTTATACTTTCAATCTCCTTGGTTTTATGTTTTAAAGTCTTGGGAAATACTTACATAACCTCTGCTCCAAGGCTTTTCACAAATTGTCAGGTTGCTAAAGGGCCTATTTTTCAAGTCTCCCTCTTGCTATCTCAGTAAAATTGCTTCAATTCCCATTCAATGCTCCGTGTAAGCCCTAACCTTTCCTAAATATTTCTGGAATTCTGAAGAAGCTTCTATTTTCATGATGACTTCTGGCTTCTAACTTTGGCTTCTTAGTTGCCAGTTTGTCTTACCACTTCTCCATGTTTGACCACTCAGACAGATTTGGTGATAGCTGGAGGCCAGTTATGAGGATACCATTTAGATGAGGGCTAACATCACAGAACCTCAAAATAACAATATCACGGATCTGTTTTATTAAATCTAATGTGGCTATGCTACCTTTGGGGAAATATCACTGGCTATCTGTGCCACTTAGCCTTATAATAGGCTCCCATGTTTTCAGGTTGCTACCCGACCCTGGTTCCTTTCAAACTAACTAACCTCTTATGGCATCTGGAGATCTTCAGCTTCAATATGTAGAGTGTGTTTATCAAGTTATGTCTGTGGTGATGGCTAAGGAAAAAACAGGGCTTGGACTATCAACAGTATTGGGAACCCCAGTGGGATTCTTAAAATTTCAAGGAAGTTGAGAAGTGACTAGAAGAGAGGAAGAAACAGAAATTCTTTCTGATCTGCGGATTTGAGCACTCCACTGTTGCACTTGTGATGATGGGGGAGTTTGTTATTCACACTCTGACTTTAAACTTGGCACATAAAAAATAGCAATCACAAAAATGACACAGGTTTTGACAAAACTCATCAAATTGGACACTTATAATTGGTAAAATTTATGTATAAATTAAACTTTGAGATTTTAAAATGACATGCAAATAAAAAATTGTATTACCTCAAATCCAATTATATTAGTCATGTTTAGGCAGAGAAAACAGAACCAGTAGGATATAAGGAATTAGCTCATGTGGCTATGAAAGCTGAGAAACCACACAATCTGCCCTGTGCAAGCTGGACACCCAAGGAAACTGTCAGTATAGTTTAGCCTTAGTCAGAAGGCCTGAAAACAAGGAGAGCCAGTGGTGTCAATCCCAGTGAGGAAGAGAGGCAGATAAGAGATGAGAAGACCCAGATCAGTGAGGCAGAAAAAATGGGAGGAATTCCTCTTTCTTCTGCTTTTTGTTCTAGTCACGCAAAGGATTGGATGATGCCCAACCACATTAGAGAGGGCAATTTACTTTGCTGAGCCCACAAATTCATATAATAATCTAATCCTGAAACACCCTCAGACACACCCACAAGTAAAATTTAATCTGAACATTATGGTGGCTAGTGAAGTTGACAAATAAAATTAACCATCGGAAGTTGAGTCCACTCCTTGTCAATTTACCACCCATATGCATCTCCTTAAACAATACCTAATCTCCAACTAAAGACAAAAACAAGGTCATAATTCTACCTAACATGATAAAACTCTCCTGTGTACAACTGAAAACTTATCCCTTCCTCAGTGCAGGTAGTAAAGTGCTTGAGTGATGTTTACTCTTTTTGATATCCCATAACTTAAGTATTATTATGAAAAAGTAATAATACTTAAAATCTATATATAAAATCAGTAAATCTTAAGTTACATAAAAAGGGACTAAGAGAAAAAGTCAAAAATCAAGCAGAAAACAAATACACATAAATGTATTCATAGCAAGGTGAGCAAGAAATACTCGTAAGAGTTATAATTCTGTCTGTAATTGGTCACATGGTCATAGCTAGTATTTGTAACTAACTTCTTCCACTACTCATTGTCTTTTCCCTTTCTACTTGGCCAGTCAAGTTGACACATAAAATTAATCATCATGCCCAAACTGGAAAGGAGTGCTTCCAAACCATCTTGAATCATTTCATTGATTGAGAGTAATAAGTGGTCATTTCAAAGTCCTAAGAGAAATCATAGGGGTGCTAAGTAGGAAAAAAGGAAATCAATAAATTAAATTCTTTGTGTCTATAAGACTTACAGGCAAAATAGCTTGCTTAATTGACAATAAGCTTTTTGGTTAGGTAAAAAATATTGTCTCTGTGTTGTAGAATGCTCCAAAAATTATAACCAAATTTTTAAAATCACTCATAAGCCATCATTTCTGAGTTAATTCATATTAATATATTTTTTAAATTTTCTTTTAGTGTTTATTTTTTGAGAGAGAGAGAAAGACAGAGTGTGAGAAGGGGTAGGCAGAGAGAGAGGGAGACCCAGAATCCAAAGCAGGCTCCAGGCTCCAAGCTGTCAGCACAGAGCCTGATGCAGGGCTTGAACTCACGAACCAACTGTGAGATCATGACCTGAGCCAAAATCAGATGCTTAACGGACAGAGCCACACAGACACTCCTGATTCATATTAATATTTTTAAGAATTTTTTCAACTCATTTTTCTTGATAGATTGTCTTAAATATATTGTTTTTTCTAATATTATAATAATCTTAAGTAATATAAATATTTTTAAATGCAATTTTATGTCTATAAAATATAATATCCATTTTGTGGATAAAATATATTGACCATTCATTTATTTCAGTTACTTGTGTCTGCCTTTTAAAAAATTATTACAAGTTATGCTGCATTCAATATCATAATGTATAAATTTTGCCTGTATAGCTATTCATTTCTTTAGGTCTAGTCTTTGAGTTCATGACTCAATGACCATGAATTTTTTCTAAGGTATGGACTGTAGATTTTCAGGAGAGTTTACACTTTAAACTCTGCTGCTGTGTGTATAAATGTCTAAAGTATCGTGGTTTCAATAGTAGTGAGTATTAAACATGTTTTTATTTTGGTACTTTTATAACTTAGAATGATTGAAACTGTTTTCCCTTTTTCATTTTCAAGCTTTTAACTAGTTAGGAATGTAAAATATGTTCATGTATAATGATGTATATATCAGAATCTTGGCGCTTCACTGCTTATTTTGCCCAGCCTCCAATATAACTATATATACAGTTCAATTCTGAAAACTCATGGTGATATGGAGCTTATTACTTCCTATCATATGACAATTAAATGAAATAATTAGATCTAGAGATCTAGCCAATTATGAAAAATCCACCACTAATGAAAACATACTTAGTAAAAAGGGAATCTTCCAAAATGGAAGATCAGTATTGATAATACAGGGTATCTTAGTGCAATGCCTATGTCTTTCCATATGCAGAGTCAATGTGTCATAAAAATAGTGGAAATGATTAAAATACTCACATATAAAAATGGCCTCAAGATGAAAGTAAAACAAAATTTGTTCTTTGATTTTAAGAGACTGCTAAAAGGAAATTAAGAATTTCAGTGCTGAATAAGTTTGTATGGAGAACAAGTTAAATCAGCCTTCATATTATTCTACAAAGAATATTGTAGTGTTGAGGGAGGATCCAATCTCCCAATATTGTAGAAAAAGTACAGGCTTACTAGAATCAGATTGTCCTAGGTTTAAATCCTGCTACTTACTGCTCACATGACTTCAATGTCTGTGAATCTTGTTTTATTTTGTAATAAAATAGAGATAATATTATTTCCTGTACTGCTGTTAGAATTTACAGAGATAGTATGCATAAATATCAGTGTCTGGCTTATACTAACTGTTGAATAAATGTTAGATCTCTCTTCTACCTCCCCTCCCCTGTTAAGAAACACAAATTTTATTTTTCAGATATAATGTAAACAGTATAGTATTCTAAGATTTTCTTTCTGGTTACTCTCTTTGCCCTCCAGATGTACACAACTGCCTGCTAGCAATTGTCAACAAAGTACTGAGTTGTCTTCCTGGATCTTTGTGCATAGACTCTTAACCTTTTTTTTTTTTTCCTTATTGCTTCTGTTCAGAGTGATGGTCTACCAATCCAGATTTCTCAAGAAGCTCTCTAATTAACTGTACCCTGGATTAGCTGCATCTGTATTTTGTATGTCCACCACATCTCTTATGGATTTTATCATTATGAAATGCTGTCTTTTAACACAAGGTTTTCTTCTCTTGGATTATAGCTCTTTGAGGGCAAGGTTTCAAGTTAAGCATTTCTATTGAGGACATTTTTTTTTAATTTTTTTTTTTAACGTTTATTTATTTTTGAGACAGAGACAGAGCATGAACGGGGGAGGGGCAGAGAGAAGGAGACACAGAATCGGAAACAGGCTCCAGGCTCTGAGCCGTCAGCCCAGAGCCCGACGTGGGGCTCGAACTCACAGACCTTGAGATCGTGACCTGAGCTGAAGTCGGACGCTTAACCGACTGAGCCACCCAGGCGCCCCTCTATTGAGGACATTTTGTCATTCAGTAAGTTCTGTGCTTTAGGAGACAGGCATATTAATTCAAGTACTAATTAAATTGGAAGGTCACATAACCAAAAGTTTTGTTAAAAAAATTAATATAAATAAATAAGTGAGTTAAAAAGTAATATGAACATTCACAAAAAAGAGAATTATACTCCTACTCACTGTTTTCATTTGACATAAGCCAAGGTATTAAAAGACCCATTCCCAGTTGGAACAAGTTCTCAATCAAGGATACAGCATAAAACAGCTAACTGAAATACTTTTACTTTTATTCTTAACTTGGATTGCTTCTAGGATTTTTTTCCAAAAACGAAAGTGACTGTTTAGACTGGCTCTAAATCATACTGCTTTGCACCCTGAGTCATTGTTGCAGAAACAGACAAAGAAATGGTAGGCTGTGATTTTTTTAAGGGGAAAAAGTAGATATTTCCCTTGATGATGAGTGAATATTGTAGTTAGTTTATGATGCTCAAAGCCTTGTGAGAACAACGTGTGAGCACTGGGAATTTCAGAATCACTTGATAATCAATGTTGCAGACGCCCTGTTGCTTATAAAAAAGTAACTGCCATTACCACTGTAATTTGGCAAAGATTGTGAAGGGAAAGTCTGAATATAAAAATAAAGCTGAAGGATTACTGTTTGATGGAGCACATAGAGCATCTAGTTAAAGTGGCACAGAAACAGGAACAGTTCATTTTGTATACTTTTTGGAATTGCAGGGTATTCCAGTAAATAAGGCTGAGATGTGAAACCATGTTTCAAATCTAGGATGATGTAGACAATAAGATAAAATGAATTTCATTTGTTTAAGCAAGAAATAAATCATTTTCTAAAGAAATCTATCATTCCAGAATGCTTAAAATCAGAGAACTTACTTAAGAATCTTTAGTAGAAAGTCAAAAGTCCTGTCTTATTTTAAAACAAATTCATTCTGGGGCACCTGGCTGGCTCAGTTTGTTGAGCATCTGACTTCAGCTCAGGTCCTGAATTTGAGCCATACATAGGCCTCTGTGCTCTCAGTGCAGAGCCTGCTTCAGATCCTCTGTCCCCCTCTCTCTCTGCCCATCCCCAGCTCCTGCACGCGCTTGCGCCCTCTCTCTCTCTCTCTCTCTCTCTCTCTCTCTCTCTCTCTGTGTGTGTCTCTCAAAATAAATTTAAAAATTAAAAAAATAAAACAAATTCATTCCAATTAACGTGTTTTCTTGCAGAAAATATTTGTAAAAAGAATGTATTAGCTTTCTCTTACTGCCACAAATTTATAGACTTAAAACAACATGATTTCTTAAATTCTGTAGGTTCAAAGTCTGATGTAGGTCTCGTCAGGCTGAAATCTGTGTGGTCAATGGGGCTGCATTCTTCCCTGGTGGCTAAACAGGGAATCAATGTCCTTGTTCCTTCAGGTTGTTGGCAGAATTCAATTCCATGCAGTTGTAGGACTGAGGCCCTCTTTTCCTTGTAGATTATCAGATGAAGTTCATTCAATCTTTTAGAGGCCACCCGTATTCCTTGCCTCATGACCCTCTTTCTTCATGTTCAGAACAGTAATAGCAGTTTGAATCCGTCACATTTCACGTCTCTTTTTCTCCTGCTTTCATTGTCTCACTTTTCTGATCCAGTCTTCAAACTTTCTCTTCCACTTTTAAGGACTCATGTGATTACACTGGATCCACTTGAACAATCTAGAATAATCTCCCCATCTCAAGGTCCTTAAAGTGTTTAAAATCTTTTTTGCCAATTAAGGTAACATATTTACAGGTTCTGGGGATTAGGGCATGGACTTTTTTTTTTTTAGAGAGAGTTATTCTGCCTGCCTACCACAGGGAGATAAAAGGATGCCAGGTGTTCTCCCCCTGCTTTTCCTAAATTGCTAAGTGGGCATTCAGAAGCTTTATTTATTGCATCATTTAAGGAGATAAGCAAATGCTTAGAAAATAGTCTACTTGTGTTCTTCAGGGTAGTTGATATGCTATTGATTTTTATATGAAATCAGTTTATCTAGTGTTTACAACCATAGTTGGGCTAATGTGTGTGTTTGGAGGTGTTGGGGAGTGAGCAAAAAAAAAAAATCTAAAAAAGCTCCCACCTTAGGATTTTACTTTCCTTTTTGAAAAATTCTCCATATTTACAAGTTGGAAAAAAATGCTTTAGCTAAAAATAAGTAGTCTATTAGTATGTTTGTTTATTTGTGTGCATGGTGTGGGTATAGAAGCCAACAGAATTTGACATTTTTAGGTTCAGCTATAAAAATATTTGGTCTGAGAGATTAGTTTGTTTTAAAAAGTTAAAAATAACTCTTTTTGAACATGTGACACTAATTAAGAGGCAAATTACGTATCTGACTATTTTTGTCTCCAAGTTACTACTTAACTTACAGTGAGTATTGCATAATATTATATCTACATTTAAAATAGGAGTGTTTATATTGATATAGAACAAGACAGGGTTTGTTTTCCTAATTTGTCTACTGGAATTAGGTACCAAGTACTAATGCATTATTGGTTGTTAAGTCTGTCATGGAAAGTATTTTTTATGTGTGTGTCAATAATAGGCATTCACTAGAGAAATTTTATGTTTTCTCTGTAACAAAAGTAATTTTATCTTATTTATACAATGCTTATTAAGGGGTACAAATTATTAGTGGTTTGTGCCTAGTCATTGTTAGAAAACCTGTAGTTGAAAAGTAGTTATAGTAAGGAATTACAAGGTTTTAGAAAAAAAATCAATACTTAAACTTGAGCAGGGATTTTGCAAAATGATATGTGAAATGAATCTTATTTCAACATATAATAGTTTCAGTAAAAATGAGTGTTACTCTTCAGGTACTAGTGTAGTAAAGAAGGCTGTAGTCATACTATGCACATATGTTCACCAAAATCTAAAATTTTTTTTTCCAAAATGTAAATTTCATAGGTGATTCCTATGAATCATCTAACCAGAACGAAAGGAAAAGAAGAAAAAAAAAGTCACAGAAACCCTTCAAATGCATTTTTCCCTTGAATATGAGTGTGTACCAATTAGTTTTCCAGAACAATTATGTTAATGACAGTTACTCAAATGGGTCATTTTGGGTTGTTCTCTTAGTGACAGAAAACATTAATCTGCTTAAATAATTGAACTTCAAAGACAGTTGATCCTCAGAATGATAACCTAACTTTAGCATCTCTTGAAGTCATCAAAAAGAGAATAGATTTCAAAAAATATGGACTGGGGCACCTGGATGGCTCAGTCGTTTAAGAGTCTGACTTGGACTCAGATCATGATCTCATGGTTCATGGGCTCCAGCTCTGCATCAGGTGCTGTGCTGACAGCTCAGAGACTGGACCTGCTTCAGATTCTGTGTCTCACTCTCTTTCTGCTCCTCCCCCCCTCACAGGCTTGTGTGCATGCGCCCTCTCTCAAAAATGAATAAACTTTAAAAAAATAAAAAATATGGACAATTTTTCTCTATATTGAAGAAAGGAAAGGGAAAGCGAAGAGGATATATCTAATGTGCAATGCATGTTAGACATTAAAGTATGAAACATTTCTTTGCAGTAGTTCCCCCCATAGTACAATACATTTGTATGGCTTCTCTGAAAATTCCAGTTCAAGAAGTTCTTGTAATTGTGATACAAAAAGAAAAGTTGTTGCAAGCTAATGCTTAGAGACATGTTATCTAGAGACACATTCTGTATTCCTTAACTGAGGCTGCACCACCAGTTTTAGATCTTTGAGCTTTTCCACTTTTTAAAATAACTGAACTTGGGGTGCCTGGGTGGCTTAGTCAGTTAAGTGTCCAACTCTTGATTTAGCCTCAGGTCATGATCTCACGGTTCATGGGATTGAATCCCACAATGGGCTCTGCGCTGACAGCGCAGAGCCTGCTTGGGATTGTCTCTCTCCTCCTCCATACATGTGCTCTCTCTCTTTCTCTCTCTGTCTCAAAATAAATAACGATTTTTTAAAAATAACTGAACTCAAAAGACATGTAAAATTAGTGTAAACCACAGTATGGACAGTGAAATAGTAGAATAATGTACTATTGTTTTACCCAAACCCCTATAGTTTCATGTGCATATGTGTGAGAATAAGCTTTATTTCTACTCTCAAACTCTGAAAACTTTGCATAAAGTCCTCATCCATACATCAGAGGTGGCAGAAACTGTAATAAGCAATCCATCCCCCATGCACAGTACAGTGAATTTCAATGTCCCTCCCTTTTGGGAGAAAGGAGGTCACACTACATGCATTTGGAGACCCCTTAAAGGTTTCTGGGCACTTTGCTACAGAAAGGATTTGGTCTGATTTCTTGCAGGCTTAGGATACTAAATAGCACATGAATTTTGGTTGCTCAAATCAACTTTTGGTTGCTCTGGGCTGAGGTGTGGCAGAAGGTGGGCAGAGAGGTGGTCTGTGACAGATGGGCAGACTATGGGTGGGCTCAAGTTCTTGTCAACAGAAGTAGTTGATCCTGGGTGGCTGCTGGGGTGGCTGAGGGCAGCCTGAGTGTTCAGGCAGGTAGGTGCTGCTCTGGTGGCCATCCTCTGCCCAGTCCACCAGCTCCTGATCTGGAACTATAGCTGAATCTCCCTCTGGTCTTCCTCCATTGAGTCTCTGGCATGGAAGATGTTCCTGCTGATGTGGACACTGAAGTCATCTCCCCACCCCTTTCTCCATAGTGCCAGGGGCAGCCTCAGCTGAGTCTTATCATGACCCTTGAGGAGCAGACCACATTAGGGCCTTCACAGACCATGGCCACCATGGGACTGGAGCTCATGTAGCTAATGAGAGCTGAGTAGAAAGGCTTCCTCTGCAGGTCACGGTAGTGCAAGGACTCTCGCTGTCACCTGCAACATCTTCATCCCCACCAGCTTGAAGGCCCTCTCCTCAAAGCACTGCATCACATACCCAAAAAGCCCCAGCTACACCCCATCTGGCTTAACTGCAACCAAGGTCTGCTCTTGTGTTCAGGAAGACCCTCCCAAGTCGGAGCGTGTCAGCAGGCTGCACAGTGTGGCAGGCCCCAAGAGGCTGCCCTTGACCCTCACCCACAGGCCACTTGGCCGGGTGTGGAATGAGCACGGGCATTGGAGCCCCCTACACTCTAGTTTTAATTTGATTTGACAAAACATAGATGAGTTTGATGTCTTTTTTAATTTATGTAATGAAACTAAACTAAACTAGTTTACACTGCCATTGTTATTTAGTAATGCTATCTGTTGAAATGTATTGTAATTAAAGGTGGTTGATATTTAAATGGACATTATTTATTAACATGATGTGAAATATTGTTAAGAAACAAGGAGATTTAAAGTAAGACTCTAAGTACCTTTCTTAAATGTTTTAATTTTAAACATCCCCCCTCCACCTCAGTGTAGGTTATAACTAAAAGAGTGGCACCACTTGAGCATACATAAGTATTACTTTCCACTAGCATACTATTTTAACCATAAAGAATTATACTTTTCTCTGCCTATCTTTTAGACTTACATAAGCACATGTAAAGATCTTGAAAGTCACTACCCCATCCTAACAAGTAAAACTGAACACACTGAAAAATTAATAACTCTTCTTAGATCCATAAAAGATGGGAAGACATAGGACCAACTACTGCCCTCAACACTGAAGAGACAGAGGCAAATAGAGGGAGTAACAGCTTATCAGAGCAGAGACTTTCAAGCAAAAACTACCATGGGAACTACTGCAGGGTTAGGAAAACCCAAAATTCAATTGACAAATTGCTAAAAGCTCAGTGTGGACAACTCTGAGAGCTTAAAATACTAGTGGGGGGGGGCAGTGCTAAAGGAGACTCAGTATATTGTGAAATTTATCTCCAGGAGCCTAAGACGGTTCTCAAAATAGGTATAAGAGAAATATCCCCTCCTCCCTCTGTCTGAGGGGGATGGGGGTGGAGGAACAATTTTGAAATATGCCAGAACCCTCTGTTCTTCTTAACAAGGATTGCTTTCAAGGGGAGCTAGTTAACCAGAGCCTAACCTGGTGGAGTATTATCATAGCCTAACTAATCTGGTAAAAGGGAAATACCCAATTCCAGTCCACTGTAGTCATCGTGTCTCACTTACATACAAAAAAAAAAAAAAAAAAAAAACTGAGAAAGTCTTATTATAAAGTTCATAATCCAGAGACATAGACTCACAAATAGACTAAGACCTGATGATGGTAGGACTGTAAAATGCTTCCCCTTCACTCACACCTTACTGCCATTTTACTAAAGGCTAAGTTATACTAGTTCCATTCCCCTTTTTCATCTTGTTTGGCTATAAAAAAAAATTAGAAAGCATACTAAAAGGCAAAAAATACAATTGTAAAAGGCAGACCAAACATTAGGACCAGACATGGCAGGGATTTTGGAATTATCAGAACAGGAATTTATAACAATTATTACTAATATGATAAAAGCCCTAATAGATAAAGTAGACAGCATGCAGGAACAGATGGGAAATGTAGGTAGAGAGATGGAAATCCTGAGAAAGAACCCACCATAAATGGTAAAGATTAAAAAAAAAAAAAACCTGTAACACGAATGAGGAGTGCCTTTGCTGGGCTTATTAGTAGATTGGACAAAGCGAGAAAAGACTGTCTGAGATTAGTGATATAGCAATAGAAACTTGGAAAATTGAGAAACAAAGAGAACAAAGACTTAAAAAAGCCCAGAATATTCAGGACTGTGAGATAACAATAAAACTTGTAATGTACACAAATGGGAATGCCATAAGGAGAAGAAATTGAGAAAGGAATAGAGGAACTTTTGAAAAAATAATGACTCAGAGCTTCCTCAAATTAATGTGAGATATCAAATCACAGATCTAGGAAGCTGAAGGACACCAAGCAGGATAAATGCTCAAAAACTATATCTAGGCCAATCAAAGGTAAAGAAAAAATTCTGCAAGAAGCCAGAGTGGAAAACACCGTAAGTAAAGAGGAAGAAAAATGAGAATTACATCCATTGTTTCCTTAGAAACCATACCAGCTAGAAGAGATTTGGGTGAGATATTTAAAATGTTAAGGGAAAATAAAGACAAAACTAGAAATCTGTACTCTAAAAAATTATTTTCCAAGAGTAAAGGAGTAATAAAGACTTTTTCAGACAAACAAAACTTAACAAATCTGTTACCACTAGACCTGCCTTATGAGGAATGCTAAAAGAAGTTCTTTAGTGAGAAGGAAAATAATATAAGTTAGAAATGCAGATCTGCACAAAGTAAGAAAAAATATCAGAGAAGGAACACTGAAAGTAAAATAAAAACTTACTTTTCTTAGTTGATTAGCAGACAATTTGTTCAAAATAATAGCACCAACAATGTAGTCAGTTATATATGCTTAGGTATATATCTTATGGATAACTATGCTCATGTATACTTATACATAAGTGAAATGAATGGCAGCAATGATACAAGGGACAGAATGAAGTTAATTAGAATTATTTTGTTATTATAAGGTACACTTCCCACGAAATGTAGGTATACAGTTATTGGAAAGTAGATGTGGATTAGCTGTAAATGTATATTACAAACTCTCTAAGGACAACACTAAAGAAAGTAAGAGAAGGAGGAGAAAAGGAAGAGGGAGAGGAGGTAGAGGAAGAGGAGGAGGAGGAGGAGGAGGAGGAAGAAAAATAACAACAATAACAACAAAAATAACAGCAATGACAGAAACCACCACCACCACCAATATGCTAAAAAAGGAAAGAAAAGAAAATCATATAAAATGTGTCTTTGATGAACATAGGTTTTCAATTTTGATGAATTTGAATTTATATTTTTTTCTTTATTTCTAGGTTTTTTTTTTTCCATAAGAGAAATATTTGCATAATTTTAGGTCATTAATATATTATACTTTTATCTTTTAGAAACTTCAAATTTTTATCTTTTATAATTATACTTATGATCCATCTTGTACTAATTTTTGTCCCTAGTAGGGTCAAGGTTAATTATTTCCCATACCTATATAAAGTTTTTTCAGCAATAGGTAACAAGGGTGGAAGACTTTCTTTGAATTTTTTTGGCATCTATACCAAAAAGATATATATACAGTTCTGCTTCTGTACTTTCTATTGTTTCTATGGTTTGTCTAGGGTTATGCTGGAAGCACACTGTTCTAATTGCTATAGATTGAAAATAAGTCTTCATCCAAGGTAATATGAATCCTCTACCTAGATTCTCCTCTTTTAGAGTTGTTTTGACTGTCTTATGTCCTGTGCATTTCCAAACAAATGTAAGACTCAATTTTTCAAATACTAAAAATTGGTTGTGGGGCTTTTGACTAGAATTGTATTTGCAGTGGTGGATAAATTTAGGGGAAATAAATTTCTTAACAGTACTGCCTCCTAACCCACAACATAGTGTTACTCTCCATTTCTTTAGATTTTCTTAAATTTTCTCAGCAGTATTTTCTAATTTTCAGTGATTATTCTTACACTTATTTTGTTTAATTTGTTACTAAACATTACATTGTATGGCATTATTTGTCAGAATTTCATTTAAAATTTTTTAAATTGCTTTTTGATATTGGAATTGAATTTTGTATAGGCATACCTTGTTTTATTATACTTCACTTTATTATTCTCTGCATATGTTGATTTTTCTTTTCTTTTCTTTTTTTTTTTTTTTTTTTTTTTTTTTTTTACAAATTGAAGGTTTGCAGCACCCTGCATCAAGCAAGTCTACCAATACCATTTTTTCCAAGAGCATTGGCTCACTTTGTGTCTCTGTGTCACATTTTGGTAATTCTTGCAATATTTTAAGCTTTTTCATTATTATTTTATTTATGATGATGATCTGTCATCAGTGATCTTCAATGGTACTATTGCAATTTTTCGGAGGTGCCACAAATTATACCCAAAGACAGTGAATTTAATTGATAAATGTGTGTATTCTTACTGCTCCACCTACTGGCTATTTCTTCCGTGTCTCTCCCTCTCCTCAGGCTTCCCTATTCTGACAAATAACCTATTGAAATTAAGGCAGTTAAGAACCCTACAATGGCCTTTGAGTGTTTAAGTGAAAGGAAGTGCCACACATCTCTCACTTTAAACCAAAAGCTAGAAATTATTAAGCTTTTGAGAGAGGCATGTCAAAAATGTAAGTAGGCCAAATGCTACACCTTTTGGACCAAGCAATTAGCCAAGTTGTACCAGAGGTTAGTTCATGAAATTTAAGGAAAGCAGCCATCTTCATAACATAAAAGTATGATGTGAAGCAGGAGTGCTAATGTAGAAGCTGCAACAAGGTATCCAGAAGATCTAGCTACGATAATCAATGAAGGTGGCTACAAATAAGCAACAGATTTTCAGTGTAGATGAAACAACCTTTTATTGGAAGAAGATGCCATTTAGAATTTTTATTGAAATAAAATGCCGTCTATCTAGAATAGCTAAAGAGGAGAAGTCAATGCTTGGCTACAAAGCTTCAAAAGACAGGTTGACTCTTTTGTCGTGGACAAGTGCTGCTGGTGACTTGCGAATGAAGCCAATGTTCACTTACCATTCCAGATATCCAGGGCCCTTAAGAATTATGCTAAATATACTCTGCTTATGCTCTATAATTGGAACTACAAAGCCTGGATGATAGAACATCTGTTTACAACATGGTTTACTAAATATTTTAAGCCCATTGTTGAGACCTAGTGCTCAAAAGAAAAAAATTCTTTCTGGACATTACTGCTCTTTGACAATGTACCTGATAACCCAAGAGTTCTGATGAAGCTGTACAATGAGATTAATGTTGTTTTCGTGCCTCCTAACAACATCCATTCTGCAGCCCATGAATCAAGGAGTCATTTCAACTTTTAAGTCTCACCCTTCAAGAAATATTTTTGGTTGGGTGCCTGGGTGGCTCAGTCGGTTAAGCAGCCAACTCTTGATTTCAGCTCAAGTCACGATCTTGTGGTTATGGGATTGAGCCCTGCATCAGGCTCTGTGCCGATGGCACAGAACCTGCTTGGGCCTCTCTCTCTCTCTCTCTGCCCCTCTCCTTCTCTCTGTCTCTCTCTCTGTCTCTCTCTCAAAATAAATAAACCTAAAAAAAGAAATACATTTGGTAATGCAACAGCTGCCATCACTAGTGATTTTTCTAATGGGTCTGGACACAGTAAATTGAAAACATTCTGGGAAGGACTCACTATTTGAGTCACTGTTAAGAATTCATGATTCATGGGCAAAGGTCAAAACATCAACATTAATAGGAGTTTTGAAGAAGTTGATTCCAACCCTCATGGATGACTTTGAGGGATTCAAGAGTTCAGTGGAGAAAGTAACTGCAGATGTGGTAGAAAGAGCAAGGAAACTAGACTTAGAAGTGGAGCCTAAAGATGCAACTGAATTGCTAGAACCAAATGATAAAATGTAAACAGATGAGGAATTGCTTCTCATGAATAAGCAAAGAAAGTTGCTTCTTGAGACGGAATCTATTCCTGATGAAAATACTATGAAAATTATTGAAATGACAATAAAATATTTAAAATATTACATGCATTTAGTTGATGAAGCAGTGATAGGGTTTGAGAGGATTGGCTCCAATTTTGAAAGAAGTTCTATAGGTACAATGATATCAAACAGCATCACATGCTACAGAGAAATTGATCAAGAAAGGAAGAGTCAATTGATAACAATGATGAAACACAAACTTCCTTGTTGTCTTATTTTAAGGAATTGCCACAACCACCCACCACACTGATCAGTCAGCAGCCATCAACATCAAGGCAGTACCCTCCACGAGCAAAAAGATTACAACTCATTAAAAGCTCAGATGATGATTAACACTTTTTAGCATAAAGTACTTTTGAATTAAGGTATGTACATTGTTTTTTAGACATAATGCTATTGCACACTTAAAAGACTACAGTATAATATAAACATGACTTTTATATGAATTGGGAACCCAAAATATTCGTTTGATTCGCTTTATTCCAAAATTTGCTTTACTGGAGTGGTCTGGAACTGAACCCACAATATCTCTGAGGTATGCCCTGTATCTTGTATTCTTATATCCTGTGACCTTGATTCATTCATTTATTAGTGCTAGTAAATATTTGGTATTATAGATTCTTTGGGGGTTTTCTACATGCAAGTTTTATGAGCAGACACTGTCTCATTTCTTTCATTCTAATATATATGCCATTTTTTCTTTATTGGACAACTAGAGGCTCCAGTAAAATAGTAAATAAATGTTAATAATGACATTTGTGCTTTATTTCCATTCTTAGAAAATATTGAAAAGTTCATCTTTGAGTATAGTATTAGTTGTTTGTTTTCAGAGAAGCTATCGTCAATCATATGGAAGAAGTTTCCCTCTATTTCTTGTCTTGGAAACTCTTCATCTTTCCTTCTACTCTGAATGACAGCCTTGCTGGATAAAGAATTCTTGGCTGCATATTTTTCCCATTCAGAACATTGAATATATCCTGCCACTCCCTTCTGGCCTGCCAAGTTTCTGTGGACAAATTTGCTACTAACCTTATGTTACTACCCTTGTAGGTTAAGGACTTTGTCCCTAGCTGCTTCCAGAATTTTCTCTTTGTATTTTGCAAGTTTCACTATGATGTGTCTTGGTGTTAACCTGTTTTTATTGATTTTGAGGGGAGTTCTTGGTGTCTCTTGTCTATGAATGCCTATTTCCTTCCCCAGATTAGGGAAATTCTCAGCTATAATTTGTTCAAATAAACCTACTATTCCTTTTTCCCCCTCTTCTTCTGGGATTCCTATCATATGGATATTATTGCCCTGTATAGAATCACTGAATTCCCTATGTCTATATTCATGATCTAATAGTTTTTCCTCCCTTCTCCTTTTCGGTTTCATTATTTTCCATAATTTTATCTTCTATATCACCTATATCACCTATTCTATCCTCTGCTTCTTCCATCCTCATTGTCATTGTATCCAGTAAGTTTTGCATCTCAGTTATAGCACTTTTTATTTCGGCCTGACTAGTTTTTAGGTCTTTTATCTCTGAAGCAAAGGTTTCTTTGGTTTCTTCTATGTTTTTTTTCACACCCAGCTAGTATTCTTATGACTGTTTTTTCTAAATTCTTGTTCACATTATGTTACTTATATCTGTTCTGAGCAAATCCCTGGCTGTGGTTTCTTCATGATCTTTCCTCAGGGGAGGGTTCCTCCATCTTGTCATTTTGTCTAGGTTTCTCTCTTTTGTGTTTTTTGAAAGCTTGTAATGTTTTATTTTCCTGAGAATAATGCTATATTAAGAAGGGATTATACACTGTCCATGGCCTGGAGATTCAGGAAGTGTTTCTCGCATATGCTGTGTATACTCTGCTATTGTCATTTGGTTGTTCTTTCCCCCAGGTCATTCCTCTGCAGAGTTCCTCCTTGCTTTCAGTGGGGAGTGTTTGGACCTTTAATTAGATATGCTTTGATTTGTTTGTTAAAATAAGCCTGATTAAAAAAAAAAAAAGCCTGATCCAAAAAAAGAGAAAAAGAAAAGGAACAAAAAAAACAAACAAAAAACTATATGCCTGATTCCAAAGAAAAAGAAAGCAGGGAAAAAGAAGCCTGATTTAAAAAATTAAAAAAAAAAAAAAAAAAAAAACAGAAAAGGAAACAAAGGAAACAAAGAAACAAACTATAAAGCTGATTAAAAAAAAGAAAAAGCCTAGTCCTGGTTCCACCAAAACTGAAGCTGATGCTTTGGAGCACTCTATGATCAGTAGATTTGGTGCATGTGGGGTGCCTGTGCTGGTCCTCTGGGGGAGAGGCCGACAGTACTGGCTCACAGTCAGACCTGACCTAGAAAAGATGTCCCTGCAAGGTGCAGGGGCATGAGATTTAATGCAAGCAGCTCCAGCCTCCACTGGGGGCGCTGTGTTGTTCACTGAAGTCCAACTGTGCTGCTGGGCTGGGAGGAGATGATGTCACCCCACTCTCTTGTCCTCGGGTAGGGGTGCTCCTGCCGCCACTGTTCAGGTAGGCCTCACAGACAAACAAACAATCTCCCCTCCTATGTCCTAGGCTTCTTTCAGATCCCTGCCCTCAACCCATCTGTGCCAGGGCCATTGACACGCTGGGTGTCACACTCTCCTGTATTTTATATCTGGCACATCATTAGGATTCAAAACTCCAAATCTTAGAAGACTCGACAAGGCACAGACCTGCTCCCCTCCTGTGGAGGAGATGCTCACAGCACTGTCCCTGGCACTGTTCTGTCCGAGAAAATAAGTATTACGACTGTGCAGGCTCCTGGAGTTTGTGGTGAAGCACAGCAAGAAGCTATGAGTGCTTTATCTACCCTACACGTGTGCCTCCGTCTGCAATTGTTGAAAAGCCACTCAGAGGGCACCAATCAGGACTTTTGTCCTTATAGAGGGAATATACCCTCTTCCAGAACGCTCCATGAAAGTCAATGTTCTTGCCCACTGAAACTCAGGGATCCCCACACCACACTCTCCACTGTCTGCTCCTGGACCTTCCTTCCTTCTCCCCAGGAGCACCACTGCATGCCCAAATCTACTCCACCGAATAGCGCAGACTTCCAAAGACTCAGAATTTCCGCTCCACTGTTTACAACAACTTGTGATAATCAGTTCCTAATGATTCCCCAGTCAGTGGTTTTGGCAGAGTTCTTTTCTTGCGTGAACCCGACACACTGCCCTTTCTCCCTGTCTTTCTCCTCTCTGAGAAAAGGGCTCCCTCCTCTATGCCACACAGTGGCTTTTCTTTCCCCTAATTTCCCTCTCCTTACCATGTACCTGCCATGTTCTCTCCCTCAAATTATACATATTGTTTTCTTAAACCTCAGATCGATTACCTAGGTGTGCAAAATGATTTGATGTTGATCTAGCTGTGTTTGAGGGTTGAGATGAGCCCAGGATATCCCTACTACTTGGCATCTTAATTCCTCCATTTCTAATTTTGAGTGTTTTCACCATGAACAGGTATTGAAATGTATCATATGCTTTTTTATGCATATCAAAATGTTCATTTGATTTTATCTATTATTCTGTAAATGAAATGAAGTAATTCCGTTGATTGGTTTTTAAGTGTTAAATTAATCCTTTCCTGGAATACAATTTTTGTTTATTATGATATATTATCTTTTTTAATTGCTGGGTTTGTTCCTTTGATATTTTGTTAATGACATTTGAATGTATGCTCATAAAGGATAAAAAATAGTAATTTCTTTTTTTTTAATACCTTTGCTGGAATTTGGTACCAGGCCTACCTGGCCTTTTATAGTGATCTCAGGAGTGGTTTCTCCTTTGCTGCTTTTTGACAAAATTTCTAAGATTTGTATTATTTCTGCCTTAACTAGTAGAAATAACCAAATAATCCATTTGAGATTATACTTTTCTGTGTGAGAATATACATTGTTATTCACATAAGATTTATTAATAAATATAGGCTCTTAAAGTTTTAGATTTCTTGTCATGTCAACTTTGGTAAATTGCGTATTGTAAATAATTTCTCCAATTTATATCTAAGTTGACTAATTTATTCCCATAAAGTTTGTAATATTTAATTATTATTTTAATAGGTAGAATATGCAATGATACCATGTTTCCTTGTTATTGGTAATTTGTTTTTTCTTCTTTTCTTTATAATGTTCTTATGGTTTTATTAATTTTATTTGAATTCTTAAGGAACTAAAGTTTGAGTCTCTACACATTTCCATTGCTGGCAACTTTTTATTAATTGGGTTTTTCTCTTATCTTTATTACTTCTTTCTTTCTATTACATTTGGGCTTAATCTTTATTATTTATATAAAAAGACTTCTTTTTTGAAAACTATATTCAAGGCTTACATTTTCTTCTTGATGCTTTATTCTTCCATGAATTTTGAAATGTTGTCCTTTAGTTATAAATCACATGAAAGATCTTAAAATGCTTATTTTTGGGGTTTTTTTTTTGAATAGTTTAGAAACTGTTTAATAAATTTGGTTGTATATTTTCTAGATATCTTATTTTTATTGAATTATATTCTAATTCCATTTTGGTCACAGAATACATGACCTCATAGTTCAAACTTTTAAAACATACTGAGTTTTGTTCTATGATTCAGCATATTTTTTTTTTATTTTGTTTTTAACGTTTATTTATTTTTGTGACAGAGAGAGACAGAGCACGAACGGGAGAGGGTCAGAGAGAGGGAGACACAGAATCTGAAACAGGCTCCAGGCTCTGAGCTGTCAGCACAGAGTCCGACGTGGGGCTCGAACTCACGGACTGCGAGATCATGACCTGAGCTGAAGTCGGTCGCTCAACCGACTGAGCCACCCAGGCACCCCCAGCATATTTTTAATCTTGGTAAAAGCTCCTTGTGTACTTGGTGACAGGCTGATGTAAATAACAATGTCTATTAATGCATATTATTCTGATGTATTTTGAAAGTTACATTTCCTAAGTATTCTAAATATCTTTGAACTTTTAAGCATTATGTATGTTATCCTCCATGTTCAAGTTGATATTGGTATGTCTGGCATGTTTTAAGATATTTTAGAACATGTAGTTCTTTCATATGCTTACATTTTGTTCTGTTCCTGGCCTCTCGTGCTTTTTCTGAGATTCATAATGATGCAATTTCATTTTTATGCAGCACAGTTGCAAGTGATTGATAAAAAATTTTTCTAGTAGGGGCACCTGGGTGGCTCAGTCAGTTAGGCATCTGACTCTTGATTTTGGCTCAGGCCATGATCTCATATCATGAGTATGAGCCCTGCATTAGGCTCTGCGCTGACAGCACAGACCCTACTTGGGATTCTCCCCCTCCCTCTCTTTGGGCCCTCCCCTGCTCATGCTGTGTCTCTCTCTCTCTCAAAATAAATAATTAAGACTTAAATTAAAATAATTATTTCTTTATAGTAAAAATCTCAGAAAACTGTATTATAATAAGATTTATAACAACTTCAAAATATACTATATAAAAAACTCCCTAGGCTAAGATGTGGAGTCAGATGGCACATTTCTTAAAGTTAAGCCAAAATGGCTCATCATCTGGAAACTACAGTTTCAAAAATTGAAATCTTCTAGTAATAATTTTGGCTGGTACAGCAGACTACTATTGGTAATCCCATATATCGATATACATTTTCAATTCCTGACCTCTCTTGCAGTTAAGTAGGTCAGATGACTAATTTGACCAATGGAATGTGAGAAGAGACTTTGGGCTAAGCTATTTAATTATGTGGCTTGCCTCCATCCTCTTCACTCAGAGGCCACAGTACAGCCAGCCAACTACAAGGTGGACACTGCCTTCACTACGTACAATTCTGACATCAATGAGACATAGACTTCTTTCCTTTTAAAATTGAACAATGACATCATTTGTAATATAATTCAGCTAGGAGGCACCTGGGTGGCTCAGTTGGTTGAGCGTCTGACTTCAGCTCAGGTCATGATCTCACGGTCCGTGAGTTCGAGCCCTGCATTGGGCTCTGTGCTGACAGTTCAGGGCCTGGAGCCTGTTTCAGATTCTGTGTCTCCCTCTCTCTCTGCTCCTCCCCTGGTCACACTCTGTCTCTCTCTTAAAAATAAATAAAGATTTTTAAAAAATCAGCTAGGTTTGGTGGGTGTTTTATTACATTCAATCTGTAATTTTTCATAATTCTATAATGCTATCTTCTGTATTTAAAAGAAAATATGGGATCTAAGCTTGCAAAGTGTATTTCCATATTATACTTTGCTTTTACCTTAAAACAACACAGTGAGATGCCAGATACTATGTATAAAGTTAATATGTGCTTTTAAGGCACACTGAATATAATAAGTGTTTGATAAATGTTAAGAATTACTTATTTTGTATGATTATAAAGACTGAGGCTTTGGTTTATATAAATCAACATGACTAAGATATACTGTATACTCCCTAAATGTTAACAATCATATTTTCTTTTCAATTCTGTCAAATAAAGAGCTCGGGTTTTACATACTCAAGTAATTTTTTTCCAACTGGCACAGCTAATAAGGTTAGACCAGAGAATGAAACTCAAGTCTTTTAACTTGAAATCACTGTTTTTTACATTATACCACAACAGCCCAGTCCTTTGAGGCATTCTATATTCTTTTAAGTAGACTTGGGTTTTAATTAAGCTAAGTGGAGTCCAGGATAATTTCCTAGCATATGCTATTTAACACAGCAATCTTTAGAATCAGAAACAATTCTTATAAAAAGTGGAAAACTGGTTAATTTTTTAAACTTTTTTTAAATGTTTATTCATTTTTGAGAAAAAGAGAGACAGCCAAGTGGGGAAGGGACAGATAGAGAAGAAGACTCAAAATTTGAAGCACACTCAGGCTCTGAGATGTCAGCAGAGATCCTGACGTGGGGCTCCAACTCACAAACCATGAGATCGTGACCGGAGCCAAAATTGGACGCTTAATCAGTTTAGCCACCCAGGCAGCCCAGAAAAGTGGTTAAGTTAAAAAAAAATTTTTTAACATTTATTTATTTTTGAGAGACAGAGAGAGATAGAGCATGAGCAGGGGAAGGGTAGAGAGAGAGGGAGTTATGGAATCCCAAGCAGGCTCCAGGCTCTGAGCTGTCAGCACAGAGCCGGACATGGGGCTGGAACCCAGGAGCCATAAGATCATCACCTGAGTCAAAGTCAGAAGCTTAACCCCCTGAACCACCCAGGCACTCCAAAACTGGTTAATTTTTTAAAAAATTCCCTCACAAGTGTTTTTGCATTCATTCTAAGTATGAATACATTTGTAAATAAAAATCTGTCAGCCAGTTGATATGTTTATGCATCAACAAGTGAATAACATGTAAAGTGTTAGGAAATAGCTTTTCAGAATTTTTAAATTTAGTTTTCTCTATTAAAGTATAGTTGACACAAAATGTTACATTAGTTTCAGGTGTACAACATAGAGATTCAACAGTCTATGCTTTATGTTAGGCTCATCACAAGCATAGCTACCATCTGTCACTATAGAGTGCTATACCATTGACTATATTCCCTGTGCTGTACCTTTCATTTCATAACTAGAAACCTTCCCACTCTTCTTTACCCATATTGCCCATCCCCACCCCCATCTCCTCTCTGGCAGCCATCATTTTCTTCTCTGTATTTTATGGGTCTGTTTCTGCTATTTGTTTATCCATTTTTTTAAATTTCACATATAAGTGAAATCATATGGAGTATGGATTTTTCCATTTGAAGTGACTGTGCGTAGAATTGAAACTTGAACTAATTAATATATGTATTATATTATATATTTATATATATTTATATACATTATATATTTGTATTATATAATATATAATATATAATATATGCATAATATAATAGAGTCTGTGATGAACTATTTTGAAGGAAATTATAGATACCAGAATAGTATGGAAGATCTTATGAATAGATAATTTGAAGTTTAAAATTTTACTGCATTAAGGCAGAGATAGAGGCTCTAACACTACTGCAAATGAAGTTAATCCACTTTCTTGGCAAAAAAACAGACAGAAATCAGATTTGGATACTTTCTCCTTCATTCTTAAAGGAAGGCAGTCTTTGGGTTTTGGTGAATGGCATTAAAGTATATACAACTTTAACTTCCACCTACAAGTGAAATCATATGGTATTTGTCTTTCTCTGACTGACTTATTTTTGCATCTATGATGATCAGAGTAACTGGCTCATAATCTTCTTGTAGTGTCCTTGTCTGGCTTTGGTATCTGAGTAATGCTGGACTTGAAAAATCGGTTTGGAATTGTTACTATATTTATATATCTATATCTATATTCTTTTTTTCTTGATTTACTTATTTGGAAGATTTGAAAAGGATTGTCACTAATCCTTCTTTAAATGTTTGGTAGAATCCACCAGCAAAGCCATGTGGTCCTGGGCTTTTCTGTGTTGGGAGGTTTTTGATTACTGACTCAATCTCCTTACTCATTATTAGTCTGTTCACTTTTTCTGTTTCTTGATGATTCAGCCAGGATATGCTGTATATTTCTAGAAATTTATCCATTTCTTCTAGGTTATCTAATTTTTTGTATATAATTTTCAAAGCAGTCTCTTATGAACCTTTGTATTTCTGTGGCAACAATTATAACATCGCCTTTCATTTTTAATTTTATTTGAATCTTCTCTTTTTTTCTTTATTAATCTAACTAAAGTTTTGTCCATTTTGTTTATCTTCTCAAAAAACCAACTTCTATAGTTTTTCTAGTCTCTATTTCACATATTTCAAAAAATAGGCAAGTGGGATTACATCAAACTGGGAAGCTTCTGTACAGTAAGGGAAACAATCAACAGTTAAAAAGCAGCTTCTGGAATTGGAAAACATACTTGGAAATGATATATTTCTTAAAGGGTTAATTTAAAAAAATGTATAAAGAATTCCTACAAACAAATAACAGGAAAAAAAGGCAAAGGACATGAATAGAAATCTCTTTATAGAAAACATACAAATTGCCAACAGAAATATGAAGAGGTGCTCAATATCACTAATCATCAGAGAAATGTTGATAAAAACCACAAAAGATATCACCTCACACCTGTAGAAATGGCTGTTAGAAAAATAATAAGTGTTGGCAATGTTATAGAGATATTGGAACTTTTGTACACTATTAGCAAGAATGTAAAAGGGTGCAGCCACAATCAAAAACAATGTAGAGTTTCCTTGATTAACTAAAAAAATATGATCATTAATCCTACTCCTGGGTACCTATCCAAAAGAATTGAAATCAGAATTTTTCTTTTAATTTAAATATAATTAACATACAATGTTACGTTAGTTTCAGGTATACAATATAATGATTCAACAATTCCATACATTTCTTAGACATCTTCAAGATAAGTGTATGTATAATTTCCTTTATTTCACTCATCCTTCCACCTAACTCTCTTCTTCTCTGTATTTAAGAGTCTGGTTTTTTGTTTGTTGGTTTGTTCATTTATCTCCTTTTTATTTGTTAGTTAATTTATTTTGTTTCTTAAATTTCAAGTATCTGTGAAATCATATGGTAGTTGTCTTTCTCTGATTAACTTATATCATTTTGCTTTACACCCTCTAGGTACACCCATGTTGTTGCACATGGCAAGATTTCATTCTTTTTCATGGCTAATATTCCACAGTATGTATCTACATATATACATGTGTGTGTGTATGTGTGTGTGTGTATGTGTGTACATATATATGCACCACATCTTCTTCATCCATTCGTTTATGGATGGACCCTTGGATTGCTTCTAAATCCTGGCTATTGTAAGTAATGCTACAATAAACAGAAGGGTGCATATATCATTTTGAATTGGTGTTTTCATATTCTTTGTAAATACCCAGTATGGGAATTACTGATCATATGGTAATTCTGTTTTTAATGTTTTGATGAACCTTTCTACTGTTGTCCACAATGGCTGCACTTTTTGTATTCCTACCAACAATGCATGAGGGCTTTTTGTTCTATATTCTTGGCAACACTTATTGTTTCCTGTGTTTTTCATGTCAGACATTCTTACAGGTGTAAGATAATAGCTCATTATGATTTTGATTTGTGTTTCCCTGATGCTTAGTGATGGTGAGCATCTTTTCATGTGTCTGTTGGTCATCTGCATGTCTTCTTTGCAGAAATGTTTAGTAGTTTTCTGCCCATTTTTTCATTGGATATTTTATTTTTTTGGAGTAGAATTGTATAAGTTATTTATGTATTTTGGATAATAACAATTGATCAGATACATATGTAACTGGCAGTCACCTTAGCTCATTCAATAGATTGTCTTTCAGTTTGGTTGACTATTTCCTTTCCTGTGCAGGAGCACTTTATTTTGTTCTAGTACCAATCATTTATTTTTGCCTTTGTTTTCCTTGCCTGAAGAGACACATCTAAAAAAAAATGTTGGAATGGGTAATGTCACAGAAATTACTGCCTGTGTCTTTTCTAGGATTTTTAAGGTTTCAGCTCTCATATTTAGGTCTTTAATCCTTTTTAACTTTATTTTTGTGTATGGTGTAAGAAAGTGGTCATGTTTCAGGGCACCTGGGTGGCTCATTTGATTGAGCAGCTGACTTCCGCTCAGTTCATAATCTCACGGTTTGTGAGTTCAAGCCCCGCATTGGGCTCTGTGCTAAAAACTGGAAGCCCAGAGCCTGCTTCAGATTCTGTGTTACCCTCTCTTTTTGCCCCTCCCCCGCTCACACTTTGTCTGTCTCTCTCTCTCTAAAAAAATAAATAAAAATTAAAAAAAGAAAAGTGATCCTGTTTCATTCTTTTGCATGTGGGTGTCCAGTTTTCCCAGCACTGTTGGTTGAAGAGACTGTCATTTTCTTCCCTTGCCTATTCTTGCCTCCTTTGTCAAAGACTAATTGACCATATAATTATGGGTTTATTCCTGAGCTCTTTTCTGTTCCATTGCTCAATATGCCTCTTAGTGTGCCAGTACCATACTATTTTGATAACTACAGCTTTGCAGTATATCTTCAAATCTGGGATTATGATACCTCTAGTTTTGTTTTGTTTTGTTTTGTTTTTCAAGATTGCTTTGGTAATTCAGGTCTTCTGTGGTTCCATACAAATTTTAGGACTATTTGTTCTAGTTCTATGAAAAATGCTGTTGGTATTTCAATAGGGATTGCGTTAAATCTATAGATTATGTAGTATGGACATTTAAAAAATATGTGTTCTTCCAATCCATGAGCTTGGGATACATTTCCATTTGTTTGTGTCGTCTTCAATGTCTTTTTTCAATGTTTTATAGTTCCAGAGTACAAATTTTTCACCTTCTTGGTTATGTTTATTGCTAGGTATTTTTTTATGTTTGGTGCATCATAAATGAAATTGTTTACTTAATTTATTTTTCTGTTACTATTATTGGTATATAGAAATACAGCAGATTTCTGCATATTGATCTTGTATCCTACAACCTTACTGAATTCATTTATCAGTTCTAGTAGTGTTTTGGTAGAGTCTTTAGGGTTTTCTATGCATAGTATGATGTCATCTGCAGGTAGTTAAAGTTTTACTTCTTCCTTACCAATTTGGATGCCTTTTTTTTTTTGTCTGATTACAGTGACTAGGACTTAAAATACTGTCCTGAATAAAAGTGGTGAGAATGGTCATCTTTGTATTGTTCCTGACCTAAGGGAAAATCTCCCAGTTTTTCACCATTCAGTATAATCTTAGCTGTTGGTTTTTAATATATGCCCATTATTATGTTGAGGTAAGTTCCCTTTGTTGAGAATTTTTATCATGTAATTGTCAAATGCTTTTTCTGCAGCTATTGAAATGATAGTGTGGTTTTTCTCCTTTCTCCTGTTGATCTCATGTATCACATTGATTGATTTTCAAATATTGAAGGACTCTTGCATCCCAGGAAACAATGCCACTTGATTGCAGTTAATTATATTTTAATATATTGTTAGGTTAGGTTTGCTAATATTATTTTGAGGATTTTTGCATCTACATTCATCAGAGACATTGCCCTGTAGTTATCATGTTTGTAGTGTCTTAATCTGGTTTTGATATTAAGGTAATGCTGGAGTCATAGAATAAATTTGAAATTTTTCCTTCCTCTTCTATTTTTTGGAATAGTTTGAGAATAGATATTAACTCTTCTTTAAATATTTGATAGAATTCACCTGTGAAGCTGTCCGATTCTGGACTATTTGTTGGGAGTTTTTGATTACTGATTGAATTCCATTGCTGGTAGTCATTCTGTTCAAATTTTCTATTTCTTCCTGATTCAGTTTTGAAAAGTTATATGTTTCTAGGAATCTATCCATTTTTATAGATTGTCCAATTTGTTGCAATATAATTTTTCATAATATTCTTATATCCTTTTGTAATATGAGGGGTCAGTTGTTATATCTCCTCTTTCATTTCAGATTTTGTTTATTTGACCTCACTTGTTTGCTCGCTCGCTCTCGATGAGTCTGGCTAAAGCTTTATCAATTTTGTTGATCTATTCAAAGAACCAGTTCCTGGTTTCATTTATCTGTTCATTGTTTATGAGATTTTTTTTATTTATTTCTGCTCTAATCTTTAATATTGCCTTCCTTCTTCTGGTTTTTGGTTCTGTTTGTTCTTTTTCTAGCTCTTTTTGGTATAAGGTTTGGTTTTTTTGAGATTTTTCTTGCTTCTTGAGGAATATCTACAGGCTATAAACTTCCCTCTTAGAGCAGTTTTTACTGCATCCCAAAGAATTTGGAATGTAGATTTTCATTTTCATTTGTCTCCATATATTTTTTAAATTTCCTCTTTGATTTCCTGGTTGGCCATTCATTGTTTAGTAGCATATTATTTAACCTCCATGTATTTGTGTTATTGCCAGGTTGTTCCTGTGGTTGGTTTCTAGTTTCATAGCATTGTGATCAAAATGCATGCATAGTATGACTTTGATCGTTTTGAATGGTTGAGACTTGTTTTGTGGCATAATACATGACTTATTCTGGAGACTGTTCCATGTGCACTTGAAAAGAATGTGTATTCTGCTGTTTTAGGATGGAATGTTCTCAATATATCTTTTAGATCCATGTGGTCCAGTAAGTAATTCACAGCCACCATTTCCTTGTTGATTTTCCATTTGGATGACCTGTCCATTGATACAACTAGGATGTTAAAATCACCTAGTATTATTGTATATTGTCAATTAATTCCTATATGTTTGTTATTAGCTGCTTTATTTATGTGGGTGTTCCCATTTTGTGTGCATAAATATTTAAAATTGTTATATCTTCTTGTTGGATTGTTCCCTTTATGATTATATAGTATCCTTCTTTGTCTCTTGTTGCAGTCTTTTTTTTAAAGTCTCTTTGTCCAATGAATATATTGCTACCTGGGTTTCTTTTCATGATAAGCACTTTGCATGATAAATGATTTTCCATCCCTTCACTTTCAATCCACATGTGTCTCTAGACCTGAAAGGAATCTCTTATAGCAGCCTATAGATAGGTCTTGCCTTTCTAACCATTCCCTCACCCTTTGTCTTTTGATTGGAGAATTTAGTCTATTTACTTTCAAAGTAATTGTTAATAGCTATGTACTTATTACTATTTTGTTACTTGTTTTATGCTTGTTTTTATACTTCTTCTTTTCCTTTCTTTCTTCTCCCACAGTTTGTGGGCTCTTTAGTGATATACTTGGATTTATTTTCCTTTGTATTTTGTATATGTATTACCAGTTTTTGTTTTGTGGTTGCCATTAGATTTACATATACTATAGTATATATGTGTGTGTGTATGTGTGTGTGTGTGTGTATATATATACATATATATATACATATTTATATATGTGTGCATGTATGTAGTATAGCAGTCTATCTTAAGAAAGACATATATATATATATTTAGTATAGTAGTCTATCTTTTTTTTTACTTTTTTTAACATTTATTTATTATTGAGAGACAGAGAGACACAGAGTGTGAGCCGGGGAGGGGGCAGAGAGAGGGGGAGACAAAGAATCCAAAGCAGACTCCAGGCTCTGAGCCGTCAGCACAGAACTCGACCCGGGAATCAAACTCACAAACTATGAGGTCATGACCTGAGCCGAAGTTGGTCGCCCAACCAACTGAGCCACCCAGGTGCCCCATAGTAGTCTATCTTAAGTTGATGGTCGCATAAGTTTGAACCCATTCTTTACTCCTCTCCCCCATGCTTTATGTTTAATGCATATACTTTACACTGTTTATTTTGTGAGTCCCTTAAGTGATTGTTATAGATATACTTCTATTTACTGCTTTGTGCTCCCTACTTTTCTTATTCCTACTTCTTGTCTTTCCATTTCACTCAAAGGGTCCCCTTTAACATTTTTTTGTAGTGCTGGTTTAGTGGTCACGAACTCTTTTAACTTTTGTTTGGGAAACTCTTTACCTCTCCTTTTATTCTGAAGGATAGACTTGCTGGATAGAGTATTCTTGGCTGCAGGGTTTTTTCCTTCAGCACTTTCAATATATCATGCCACTCCCTTCTGGCCTGCACAGTGTCTGCTGAAAAAGTCAGCTCATAGCCTTATGGAGTTTCCCTTGTATGTAACTGTTTTCTCTTGCTGCTTTTAGCATTCTCTCTTTATCACTACTTTTTGCCATTTTAAGTATTACGTGTGTGGGTGTGGACCTCCGTGGGTTGATTTTGTTGGGGTTCTCTGTGCCTCCTGGATCTGGATTTCTGTGTCCTTTCCCCAGATTCTAGATGGTTTCAGCAATTATTTCTTCAAATAAAATTTCTTCTCCCTTTGCTCTCTCTCTTCTTCTGGAATCCCTTTAAGGCAAATGTTATTATCTTGATTTTGTTGCTGAGTTCTTTTAGTCTATTTTTATCGTTTTGTTATTTTTACTCTCTCCTGTTCAGCTTGATTACTTCCTTCTACTCGGTCCTCCAAGCCACTGCCCCATTCTTCTGCTTTCTCTAGTCTGCTATTTATTCCATTTAGCATATTTAAAAATTCAGTTCTTGAGTTCTTCATCTCTGGTTCTTTGTTATGTTTTCTGTCTCTTTATTGAGGGTCTCACAGAGGTCCTCCACTCTTTTCCCAAGTCCAGGGAGTATCTTTATGACCATCACTTAGAATTTTTTATCAGGCATTTTGCTTTTCTCTGCTTCATTTAGCTCTTTTGTTGTGGTTTTGTCCGTTCTTTCATTTGGGACATAATTCTCTGCCTCTCCATTTTGTCTAGCTCTCTGTATCTGTTTGTTTATGTTATGAAAGTCAGCTGTTTCCTGCTCTTGAAAATAGTGGTCTTTTGAAGAAGATATCCTGTAGTGCCCTGCAGTGCAATGTTCCCTGTTCCCTGTTCCCTGTGGCTGTGCTGCTTTTGCCTTCACTCCAGTCATCTGCGATGGTTCTCTTTGTCTGTTGTGGGCAGGGTTTGGTCCTTGTGTTGTTAGTGGGCCAGTAGGGTGGGCCTTGGGTTTGAGATGAGTCAGACCAGGCGTTGGCCAGAGATGCAGTAGCACTGAAATGAGTAAGGCAGCGGTGTAGCACACAGTGCCAGTAAGATTCCTGCCAGTGAGAGGGGACCTCCAACTGTCTGGGACCAAGGCAGGTATGGTTGGAGCAAGCTGATATGAAGAAGCGTGGAAGGGTGGGATGCTGGGTGTTAACAAGGTTTACGTGGGTCTTTTGTGGGCAAGCACCTGGACCTGATGCCTGGCTATTGGGGGCATGTCCATAGGAGAATGTGTGGGCAGGGCACACTATGAGCAAGTTAGGTAAGGAGTGTTGGCACTGTGCTGGTTCCTGCAAATGTCCATGTATTTATTCTGGGGGTGGGAGGGGGAAATGGCAACTGCCATCTTCTTTATTCCTGGAGATGTCTTCCAATGATCCCTGCCCTTCCAAGCTCTGAGAGTACTAAAAGAAACTCCCTCCCACATACCCCAGGCATTTTTCAAAATGCTACTTGTGTGATGGCTCTCTATATGGTTGTTTGTTTTTCTGTCTCTTCAAGGGCAGGGACTGTTTCCTCTTACCCTCCCAGGTCTCCCATGAGCCTGCTTATTTTTGAAGTTCCAGGTTTTAAGCTCTGCTGATTGCAAGAACTCATGAAATTTGGCCCCTCTGTTTCTCAAAGCCAAATATTACGGAGACATCTTCCCTGGGTGTACTCCATGATGTGAGAGTACTCCTCTTTGTGCTTGAGGTGTCCCTCTTTCCTGCAGAGAGTCCCATGGGTCCATTCAGCTCCTGGCCATATCTCTTCTCCTTGTACCCTCTTCATTGTGACCTCTTCTTTACATTTAGCTGTGGATAGTCTATTCTGTCAGTCTTTGGGTCATTTTCTGGGTTATTTACATTCATGTGACTGTTTCCTGGTTGTCTCTGTGGGACAGAGTAAGCTAAGAGTCCTCTTATTCTGTCATCTTTGCCAGAAGTCTGTCAGGCTTCTTATCTACAATATCAGATACCAGAAAATATATGGCAGGAACATTTGATAGTAAACAAATATTAAGGAAAACTCATGAACATTAAATACAGTCAATTTAACAGGAAAGAGAACTGAAATGCATCAAATATCTATGGATTTTAATTTTTGTGGTGTAATTTAATCTTACTGGGAATTCATCAGGAAAGTATGGAGATATTTATTAACTTGCCCCAAGTAACACAGAAGCTATGGGTAGATGTATAATAGAAGCTCATGTTTATTAGGTGCCATAAGCTCTCATCCTATTCATTTTCATTTTCAACATAGCTCAATTATTTTCAACTATTAGTATTTCTAGACTGAGTGATTCTTTGATTGGTGACTTTAGAACACAAGCTAAAAAGCAAGGAAGTCAGTAAAAATAACTGGGCCCCAAGCTGTCTTCAAGAGAACCCTTAAGCATACTAATGATTTTTAGGTTGTCCAACTCTGTGGAGCCTAAACATATTGTATCTTGCATACATACTGACTTATAACAACCTGGCATTGAAAGTCAAAATTATCTCATTTCAGAAACTGATGAGAGATTTAATACTTTCCCAGTTTTAAAGGTGGAGAAATTAATAATTATTTAATGTCCCCCACTTTGATAATGTCAAAATTATGACTAGAATCCAGGTCTTTTGTTCTCCAAATATACTATTCTAAGAAAAAATGAATACTAATTAGACAATTGAGAAGGGCTTTTCATTTTTATAGAGAAGCAGCTACAAAGAAACGTAGAAGAAAAAATGACACAGGTGTTGTTATGAATAATAATTTTGTAAAAATTACACAAGCCCTGGAAGATGTCATGACAATTCTAGACTGAAATCTGAGATTAAAACAACAGCATAGTTATATCACAGATGATATGGTTCAGATTTCCATTTCGAAGACACTGAATTTTCCTTGCCCGCATTAGCACCATATATACATAAAAAATTATGCACACACTTATAGTTGTACTCAAAACAAGAAAGAGAAATGAAAAGGCATTTCTATAAATACTTACAATAAACTAACAAAGCAACAAAGAAACCAAATCAGTTATATTATGACAGCTTTCTGAGAAGCAGGGCCAGTGTGAGTGCCATAAAACTAGAGCTGACACTAATGAGTACGTAAGCCTGAAACATCATTGACCTAAATAAGACCAATGCCATGGGGAGAAACATCCCAACAGAAGGTAACACTTATACTGGAGACTAGGAATATTAGAGTCATCAGTACAGGCTTAAAATAAATGCATTTAATACCCTCAATAAACAAAGGAATTATGCTCATTATGTTAGTTAGAAATCATAAAAATTAAGCGTCATGAACAATAAATGGACAGTTATGAGGATAAACCAATCGGTCATTTTGAAAAGCAATAGTGTTGAAATAAAGTAAAAATCTTAGCACAGGCTTTTACCTAAATGAACATAGGATGATTACCTAAATAACCATAGCTGAAGAATTAATGAGTAGGTTGAAAGGTCAGATGTAGCAGTTGTCTGAAACAAATTAAAAAAAAAAAAAACTTTTAAAAACAGGAGGACCAGGATCAAATGTTTAGAGACATATACAGATCCAGAAGTTGCAATATTTCTCTATTAAGATTTCTGAATAAGAGGGTATAATTATGTTGGGTTGAAAGTATTTGAAGAAATCACGAATAAAAATTTCTAAGAATTGAAAGTGTACATGGATGCTGATACTGGAAGAAACTACTGTGTACAAGAGCAGGACAAATGAAGAAGTAAAACTTGCCCACAAACTTGCAGTTTAAATTCAAGTCAAGGATAAGGAGAAATTCCTAAAGCTAAATAATACTAGGAATTCTCAAATCCCCATACAGAATTTCCTTAAAAATTGTCAACCAATGTATCAATATTTCAACAATACCCAAGTAAGAAACCCTGGGCTTTTAATACACACGAGAGCTTATGCTGGTATTCTTACTTTTTTTTTTTTTAATTTTTTTTTCAACGTCTTTTATTTATTTTTGGGACAGAGAGACAGAGCATGAACGGGGGAGGGGCAGAGAGAGAGGGAGACACAGAATCGGAAACAGGCTCCAGGCTCCGAGCCATCAGCCCAGAGCCTGACGCGGGGCTCGAACTCACGGACCGCGAGATCGTGACCTGGCTGAAGTCGGACGCTTAACCGACTGCGCCACCCAGGCGCCCCTGGTATTCTTACTTTTTACTTTTTCTCTCAGAGTAGAAAGTAATGTTTAAACAAATTAATCATATTTACATTTCTTTTGAATTATTACCTTAAAATTGCTATAGCATTTAAAGGATGATTTCCTATTTGGGATTTGTGTCATAGATTTGAAGATTATTGCTTCAAGAAATCAGTTGTAATTTATTTTAATGAATGAGGAGCATTGTCTAAATATATTCTGAATTTTTATAGTCTTGCTGTTTGAGTATATTAAATTATATGAGTTCTTAATGAGAGAAAAATCTCAAAAGTAAACAGGAAAACCAGGATAATGTTCCCATCAGTACTCTGATACTGCTCTTCTCCTCATTATAAAATACATTCTTCCATTTGGTAAAATGATCTACATTTATATTTTGTGAAATTATCATATATCTCTTCAATCTGTCATCTTTGAGTACACACACACACACACATCTCCTAACTATATATTTGAGTATATAAAATTATCTGTATGGTTACTGTTTTATATAATTGTCATATATTTTAAATTATCTATAATTTTTAATAGTTGATATTGAATTTGAATTTTAAAAATCTGCAGATTTTAGAGTTAACCTTATGGACTATCAAAGATCAATGGGATGGGGGCGCCTGGGTGGCTTGGTCAGTTAAGCGTCCCACTTCGGCTCAGGTCATGATCTCAGGGTCCGTGAGTTCGAGCCCCAGGTCGGGCTCTGTGCTAACCGCTCAGAGCCTGGAGCCTGTTTCAGATTCTGTGTCTCCCTCTCTCTCTGCTCCTCCCCTGTTCATGCTCTGTCTCTCTCTGTCTCAAAAATAAATAAACGTTAAAAAAAAAAAGATCAATGGGATGATCTATTTATACATATGTACTTAAATAAAGGTCAATGGGATGATATAGTTATAAATATGTATTTCAGTTCATACATATTATCTATTTATAGATATGTAGTTAATGAAAAGAATCATTTTAAGTCCTTTTTGGATTTTTATTGGTGTGTAATGGACTTGTAACATTATATTAGTTTTAGACATACAACATAATAGTTGGATATTTGTATACACTGTAAAATGTTCAACACAATAAATCTAGTTACCAACCATCACCGTTTAAAGTCACAAAAATAAAACCCTGCCCACAAAGCACGAAGAGAGATAATACAGATTACTGGAACTGGAGGCAAAGCTTGCTCAGTCACAACAGCAGGGCACATGAAACACACATAGGAGACACCGCTGAAGTGCCAGTTTCTGATGAACAAGGAACATTTTACAGGGGACATTAGAATCCCATGACTCATTTATTTTATAATTGAAAGTGTGTATCTTTTGAACCCTTTACCTGTTTCTTCCAATACCCAGTGATCCTCACTTCTAGCAACTTCCATTCTATTCTATGTATTTATGTCTCTATATCTATCTTTGTTTTGTTTGTTTTTTAGATGCCACATATAACTGATTTTTATTTTTTTAAGAAAACACCAAACTGTATTCCTTAATGTTTCAACTAATTTACATTCACACCAGCAGTGCGTGAGAGTCCCCTTTTCTCTACATCCTCACCAACACTTGGTATCTCTTAAGGCTTTTTCTATGATATCTATTCTAACAGGTATGAGGTGGTATCACACTGTGGTTTTGATATGTATTTCCCTGATATTACTGATTTTGAGCACCTTTTCATCTGTCTGATGGCCATCTCTATGTCTTCTTTGGAAACATGTCTATTTAGGTCCTCTGCCCACTTTTTAAATCAGATTATTTTTCTGCGATGGGTTTGTATGAGTTCACTATATATTTGGGGCATTAACCTCTTATTGGATATATGATTTGTGATATTTTCTCCCATTCAATAGGCTGCCTTTTCTTTTTCTTAATAGTTTCCTTTGCTATGCAGAGCTTTTTATTTTGATATAGTCCTACTTGTTTACTTTTGCTTTTGTTATCTTTGCCTTTGGAGAGAGATCAAAAAAAAAAAAAATCATCACCAAAACCAATATCAAGGAACTTATCACCTATGTCTTTAATCCATTTAGGGATAATTTCTGTGTATGATATAAGATAGTAGTCTGGATTCATGCTTTTGCATGTGGCTGTCCAGTTTTCCCAGAACCATTTATTGAGGAGACTTCCTTTCCGCATTGTATATTCTTGTCTCCTTTGTTATAAATTAATTTACCACATATGTATGTGTTTATTTCTGGGATCTCTATTGTGTTCTAGTGATCTGTTTTTATGTCAACACCATACTATTTTGATTATTACAGCTCTGTAATATAGTTTGAAATCAGGGAACATTATGCCTCCAGCTTTGTTTTTCTTTCTCAAGATGACTTTTGCTACTTGGGGTCTTTTGTGGTTCCATACACATTTTAGGATTATTTCTTCTATTTCTGTGAAAAATGCCATTAGAATTTTAATGGATATTTCATTAAATCTGTAGATTGCTTTAGGTAGTATGGAAATTTTAACAATAGTAATTCTTTTAACCCATGAGCATAAAATATCTTTTTGTTCATTTGTGTCTTCAATTTCTTTTATCAGTGTTTTATAGTTTTTAGTGTACAGATCTTTTACTTTCTTGGTTCAATTTATTCCTAGGTATTTTATTTGTATGCAGTTGAAAAGGGGACTATTAATTTCTCACTCTGATAGTTCATTGTTAGTGTATATAAATGCAACGGATTTTTCTATATTGAGTTTATACCCTGCATTTTTACTGAATTCTTTTACCAGTTCTAACAGGGTTTTGTTGGTGAAGTTTTTAGAATTTTCTATATATAAAATCATGTCACCTGCAGATAGTGACAGTTTTATTTCATCATTTCCAGTTTGGATGACTTTTATTTCCTTTTCTTGCCTAATTCCTCTAGCTCGAACTTTAAGTACTATGTTGAATAAAAGGGGTGGGAGTGGGCATCTTGTTCCTTATCTTAGAGGAAAAAGGTTTAGCTTGTCACCATCAAGTATGATGTTAGATGTGGGCTTGTCATGCCTTTATTACAATGAGGTATGTTTCCACTATACTCACTATGTTGAGGGATTTTTAGCATAAGTGAATGTTGAATTTCCTCATGAGCTTTTTCTGCATTTATTGAGATGATCATATAATTTTTATCCTTCATTTTGTTAATGTGGTATATCATGTTGACTTATTTGTGAATGTTGAACCATTCTTGCATCTCCAAAATAACTCCCACTTGATCATGGTGTATGGCCCTTTTAAATTATTTGGTATGCTAAGATGTTGTTGATGATTTTTGCATCTATATTCATCAGGAATACTGGCCTGTAATTTTTTTGTGTGTGTGGTGTCCTTTTCTGGTTTGGATATCAGAGTAATGGTGGCCTCCTAAAATCAGTTTGGAAGACTTATCTCCTCTTTAGATTTTTTGGAAGAGTTTAAGAAGGCTATATATTAAATATTTTTGTAGCTTTCATAGAACTCACCAGTGAAGTCATCTGGTTCTTGGCTTTTGTTTGTTGGGAGGTTTTGGATTAATTATTCATTCTCCTTAGTACTAATGTGTTAATTCAGATTAACTATTTCTTCATGATTCAACCTTGGAAGATTGTAAGTTTCCTGGAATTTATCCATTTCTTCTAAATTGGCCAACTTACTGGTATATAATTCTTCATAGTAGTCTTTTATGATCCTTTGTATTTCTGTAGTATCATTTGTGTGTTCTCTTTTATATTTTATTTTATTTGAGCCCCTTTTCTTTTTTCCTTGGTCATTCTAATTAAAGGTTAGTTGAGTTTTGTTTATCTTTTCAAATAGTGACCTTTTAGTTTCATATATCTTTTTGATTGTCTTTTTAATATCTATTCCTTTTCTGAGCTTTGTTATTTCTTTCCTACTAAATTTGGACTTTGTTCTTTTTCTAGTTATTTTAGGTCTAAAGTAACATTGTTTATTTGGGATTTTTCTTGTATCTTGAGGTAGGCATGTATGGTGATTAATTTCCCTCCTAGAACTTCTTTTGCTGCACCCCATAGATTTTGGTATGCCATATTTCTTTTCATTTATACCTAGACATTTTTTTATTTCTCCTCTGATTTCTTGGTTGACTCATTGGTTGTTCAGTAGTATGTTGTTTAATCTCTACATATTTGTGTTTTTTCTAGCTTTGTTTTGTAATTCATATCTAGTTTCATACCATTGTAATCAGAAAAGATGCTTGATATAATTTCAATATTATTAACTTATTTGAGACTTGTTTTATGGCTTAACATATGATCTATCTTGGATAATGTTCCATTCACACTTGAGAAGAATGTATATTCTGATGTTTCTGGATGGGATATTCTGAATATGTCTATTAAATCCATCTAGTCTAATGTGCCATTTGAGGACAATGCTTCCTTACTGATTTTCTGCCTGGATGATTTTTCCTTTGTTATAAGTAGGGTTATTAAAGTTCCTTAGTATTAATGTATTGCTCTCAACCTCCCCCTTTAGATCTGTTAATATTTTCTCTATATATTTAGGTGTTCTTATGTTGAGTACATAAATATTTACAAATGTCATATCCTCTTGTTGGATTGGCCCCCTTATTGTGTGATGGCGTTCTTTGTCTTTTATTACAGTCTTTGTTTTAAGGTCTTTTTTGTCTTATAAAAGTGTTGCTACTCTAGGTTTCTTTTGGTTTCCATTTGTGCAGAACAACCATTTCCACTGCTCACTTTAAGTTCAGGTGTGTCCTTACATTTAAACTGAGGCTCTTGTAGACAAAATATAAATGAGTCTTGGTTGGGTGGGGGGGGTTGGTGTTTTCTTAAACCATTCAGCCACTATGTCCTTTGTTTTCTAGAATTTAGTCAATTTACATTCAGAGTAATTATTGATTAGTATGTACTTAATGTAATTTGTTAATTATTTTATTTTTGTTTTGTAATTCCTGTTTTTTTTTTCTTCTCTTGCTCTCGTCACTTGTGGTTTGATAGGTTCCTGTAGTGTTTAGACTCCTTTCTTATCATTTGTGTATCTGCTACAGGTTTTGGCTTTGTGGATATATATATATTAATATATTATATATATGTATATTATTATATATATTAAGTTTTTATTTATTAATGTCTATTTTAAGTTGACAGCAACTTAAATTTGAATGTACTCTAAAAAACTACATTTTTACTACTCATTCCCCACATATTATGTCTTTTGATATTATATACCCCTTAACTAATTTTTGTCATTGTGGCTATTTTTACTACTTTTGTCTTTTAATCTTTACCTTATATTTACCTTTATTAGTGAGATTTATACTTTCATATTTTTCCTTGTTACTAATTATTTTTCTTTTTTTTCAGCTTAAAGAAGTCTCTTTAACATTTATGTAAGGCTGATCTAGTGGTTGGTGATAAACTCCTTTAGCTTTTCCTTGCTAGGAAAACTATGTCTCTCCTTTGAATCTGAATACCTACCTTGCCAGGTAAAATATTGTCTTTATTTCCTCTCGTTCTCTCTCTCTCTCTCTCTCCCTTGTAGGGTGCTTTTTCTATTCAGCACTTTAAATATATCATGATACTCCTTTTTGCGATGCAAAGTTTTTGCATAAAAATCTGTTGACATCCTTGTGGGAGTTCCCTTTACATACAAGTTGTTTTTCTCTTGATGCTTTTAAGATTTTCTCTTTATTCTTAACTTTTGACATTTTAATTATAATGTCTTGGTATAGATATCTTTATGTTCACATTATTTGGAACTCTGAGCTTCCTGGATGTAGATGTGAATTTTTTGCCTGAGTTAGGGAAGTTTTCAGTTATTATTTCTTTAAATAAGTTTTCTGCCACTGTCTTTCTCATCTCCTTCTGGAAACCCTATAATATGAATGTTATTCTGCTTAATGTTGTCCCATGGGTTCTTTAAGCTATCGTCAATTCTTTTTTTCTTTTTGCTGTTCTGTCTGGGTAAGTTTTCACTGTCCTATATTCTAGTTCACTGATCCTTTCCTCAGCTTCACCTAGCCTGCCAGTGAATCCCTCTAGTGTATTTTTCTTTTCAGTTCAGTTATTGTATTCTTTAGCTCTTACACTTTAATCTGGTATGTTCTTATATTTTCCCTTTGTTAATATTCTCACTGTGTTCATCAGTTCTTTTCCTAAGTTCAGTGAGCACCTTTATGACTATTATTTTGAACTCTCATATAAATTACCTCCATTTTGTTATTTTTTTTTCCTGAGGTTTTATCTTACCCTTTCATTTGGAATATATTCATGTTTCCTCATTTTTCTTGACTCTTTTCTTGTTTGTTTGTTTCTATGTACTAGGTGAAACAGCAACCTCTCCAAGTCTTGAATGAATAGTCTTGTGTAAATGAACTTCTTCATTCATTCTTGCCCTAGCTGTTGATTTTCTCCCAAACTTTTGTGATTGCCTAAGCAGCCTGATTTATTCTGGATAGGTTCCTATTGTTAAGAGTGTGCCAAGACCTGTCACTCTTCCAAAGGGAGGGATCTCAGTTAGCACCTAGAGTCAGGTTGATTGGTAAACAAACCCTCAGGCTGCAGCTTTTAACTAATGCAAACACATACAGTCCTGTGTGACTTCATTGGTAAATACTGCTGGCCTCCAGCCATCTCCAATCTGGAGATGTCCCTTGAGCAACAGTTGCAAAACTGGGGCAGCAGATGAGTGTATAAGTTCCTTTCTGGGAGGTACTAGTGAGTTATAGGGAGGATAAGGGAAAGCACAAAGATAGTGTCCCCCACCCTTTGTTGCTTGAGAGCACCACTGTAGTCTCTAGGAGTGTGATGACCCTGAAACCTGTTCTTCAAGCTAAAGCTTCAGGAAAATTAAATAGGCCTTTTTCACCTGAAGACTATGGGTATGTTTCAGTCTACTGTTTGTGTAGTGCCCTGGGGGGTGATTGCCTGCCAAGAACTGTCTCTGATTGTCACAGTCCCATAGGATTCAGGAAAACAAGCTCCCCTTGCCACCAGAGCCAGGCAGTCAAGTGGAGTGCCCTGTATGGTCTGTGCATGTTTGTCAGCTTTAGAGAGGCATTTAAGAGTACAGGGACTGTGCATGCAAACCAGCTTCAGCAGGGTAGTCCTCTCTGAAGCTCCTGCTGTCTTTAGCAGGGCATCAGGAGAGTTCAGGAAATGTGTGTGCCTGCTGGTTTTGGCAGGACTCTGGGTTAGTGCAGGAACTGTGTGCATCTGCCAGTATTAGCAAGGTAGAATGAAAACACATAAATGGTGCCCACTAACAACTCTGTCCAGGAGAGATTCCCAGCAGGCTCCTGCCCCTCCAGAGGACTTTAAGATTATCAAATGGATCTCTTTCACAAGTAGTCTAGGCAATGTTCAAACTGCCACTGGGCCCTGGGGTGAGGGGGTCTACATATAAGCCCTTTAAGTGGTATCTCTGTTCCCTACAGCTATTTGGGTCTCTTGGGTATAAGTCCCATTGTTTTCAAAGCTAGATGCCTCTCATTCCTCAGGAAGATGCACCTGCTTTATGAAATCACTCCTGATTTGGGGTTGCTGTGCCCGGGATGGACTTTTTCTTAACACTGTATTTCTGCCTTTCCCACTCATCTCAACACAGCCATTTTATCCTTTGTTGTGGAGGAGCTGTTCAGATTGTTTTCAGGTCCTTTTCAGAGGGAAGTTTTCCATATATACCTGTGTGGTTTGTGTGTCCACAGGAAGAGGTAAGTTCAAGAGCTTCCAATACTGCTATACTGGACAACCCTCACATTATTTTATGATCTTGGCAAGCTTTACTAAAGGCATATACTTCACAAAAAATCTATTACTAAGATATTCAGTTTTTTTTTAAATTTTTTTTTCAATGTTTTTTATTTATTTTTGGGACAGAGAGAGACAGAGCATGAACGGGGGAGGGGCAGAGAGAGAGGGAGACACAGAATCGGAAACAGGCTCCAGGCTCCGAGCCATCAGCCCAGAGCCTGACGCGGGGCTCGAACTCACGGACCGCGAGATCGTGACCTGGCTGAAGTCGGACGCTTAACCGACTGCTCCACCCAGGCGCTCCTCTGAGCTAATACTTTAAAAAAATTGAATATCGCTCCTCTGAGCTAATACTTTAAAAAAACTGAATATCGCTCCTCTGAGCTAATACTTTAAAAAAACTGAATATCTGAGGCGCCTGGGTGGCGCAGTCGGTTAAGCGGCCGACTTCAGCCAGGTCACGATCTCGCGGTCCGTGGGTTCGAGCCCCGCGTCAGGCTCTGGGCTGATGGCTCGGAGCCTGGAGCCTGTTTCCGATTCTGTGTCTCCCTCTCTCTCTGCCCCTCTCCCGTTCATGCTCTGTCTCTCTCTGTCCCAAAAATAAAAACTTAAAAAAAAAAAAAAAAGTATTAGCTCAGAAAACAAGTGGGTAAGGAGAAAAGATACCCAATAGTAAAAACATGATAAGTTCATGTGTATAATTCCAAACCCATAACAATAATTTAGCAAAAAGCAAGTGTAGTTCTCAGGTACATATTTCCACTTTCCTACCTCCAATAACAGAACAAAATTTTATCAGTTTTAGGGACAAGAAATGTCCCACTATTTTCAAAAGTAAGTGTCCTGGTGGGATGAATTAAGGTGGAGACTAAAAATACAGTTCTAAAATGGCAAAAAAATTATAGATGAGTTCAATAAATTGGGGAGAAAGGAAACAACAGAAAAAATGCTTGAGAAATTTTCGGTATCAACTGTCTGCTGTAGAACAAATCTATAGTTGCTGCTTTCCCCTCAATGCTCTGATATTGTTTTCAGTGGAACTTCAAAGGGAAGATGTGGCTGCTTTCCAGTTTCAGTGTTCTCATCCAGCTGTTAAGACAGTTAAAGAGCTTTGGTTGTAAAGGTTGAGGTTTCAGAAATCATGCAGTCTGCCTCTGCGACACAAGTGAGCATCCAATCATTAGTATTGAGATATAGTGAAGAAAGACAATGTTCTTGCCTAACTAAAAAATGGTCAATAAACCAAACATCCAAGAGGATTTCTTGGTATATCTTTTTTCTACTCCCATGTTTTCTGGTTACTACAACTTCCCAGATGCTCAAAACTAGAATTTGATGAAGTATAAAAAAAAAACAAAAACTAGTTAAATTAACTAAACACAATATAAACAACTTTGTATAGTATATATATAAAGTTTTTTTAAAAGTCCCTATAGATTGACTCTCCCCTTTTAAAAATCAGTAGGCAATAGGAGAAACTTCCTAGGAAGATGGTGAAGTAGGAGGAACCTAAGCTCACCTCATCCCATAATACAACTAGATCACACCCACGTCACTGTAAATAACCCACTAAACTCTCCAAAAGACTAGCACAACAGACTCTCCACAGCTATATGTAGAGAAGAGGCCTCATCTCAAAGGGTAGGAAGGGCAGAGATGTGGTCAGAGCTAAAGAGATTTGTGGGAGCATCTGCAGAATTGAAGAACACCATAGGCGTTGAGGGGGGAATAAAATACAATCTCATGCCAGGCACCCCAGGCATAGGGAGCCTGCACAAGGAAGAAACATTCAGCTTTGAGAACTGGATGAGCTGAACTTTGTGAGTTCTTACAGTCAGTAGGACTTAACACCTGGAACTTTAAAAATCAATGGGCTCACCTCTGGTGTAACAGCCCTCCCGTCACTCTTAAGGATTAACTTCCTTCAAGCTTACACACTCTTTCCTTGCTGACCTAAGTCACTTGATATGTACAAGAACTAAGTTAATATCATTGAGATATTCAGAACCCTGGCCTTGAGGATTGAAGGACCAAACTTTCCCAGAAGATAAGGCTAGACTACATTTGAAAACAGCTGACTAACCTCCCTTTCTGCACATGCAAACCCTGCATTCTTTTGCAGAAATAACAAAGTACTCCTGCACATCACGAAATAGGACTTGCTAAAAGCACACCTTATCTCTTATTTCTTCTGTAGACACACCCCCTCCAGTCACTCCGCTGTTCCAGGTATCCTCCCACAGCAGACATATGCAAACCTTGTTCCAACCTGGCCTGCCTGGGTCTCAGAGACTGCAAGTCACTTCCCACATACACCAGCATGGACCTTGTTGACAACGCATGTCCCACCACTGCATTCTTCTCTGGACTTCCCTCCTCCAATATACCTTTGGCCAGAGCCCATCCAAAGTGGTGCCACAGGCCTGTCAGTGTGCAAGCAGTCCTGACAGTGGCCAGAATCACTCTGAAGTGACTCCTGACCTCGGGAGAGGCAAAGACAACTACAGACACCAGTCCAACTGCTGCCTCAGTGGTGGTCTGGGAGTAGACATCTGCTCTGATAGCAGGCCCCACCCACCAGTGAAAGCTTCTCAGAGGACAACATAGAAAAAGTGCCTTGCAATACAAAGCTACTGCATCTCTGGCCAACGCCTGGTCTGACTCATCTCAAACCCAAGGCCCACCCTACTGGCCCACTAACAACACAAGGACCAAACCCTGCCCACAACAGACAAAGAGAACCATCGCAGATGACTGGAGTGAAGGCAAAAGCAGCACAGCCACAGGGAACAGGGAACAGGGAACATTGCACTGCAGGGCACTACAGGATATCTTCTTCAAAAGACCACTATTTTCAAGAGCAGGAAACAGCTGACTTTCATAACATAAACAAACAGATACAGAGAGCTAGACAAAATGGAGAGGCAGAGAATTATGTCCCAAATGAAAGAACGGACAAAACCACAACAAAAGAGCTAAATGAAGCAGAGAAAAGCAAAATGCCTGATAAAAAATTCTAAGTGATGGTCATAAAGATACTCCCTGGACTTGGGAAAAGAGTGGAGGACCTCTGTGAGACCCTCAATAAAGAGACAGAAAACATAACAAAGAACCAGAGATGAAGAACTCAAGAACTGAATTTTTAAATATGCTAAATGGAATAAATAGCAGACTAGAGAAAGCAGAAGAATGGGGCAGTGGCTTGGAGGACCGAGTAGAAGGAAGTAATCAAGCTGAACAGGAGAGAGTAAAAATAACAAAACGATAAAAATAGACTAAAAGAACTCAGCAACAAAATCAAGATAATAACATTTGCCTTAAAGGGATTCCAGAAGAAGAGAGAGAGCAAAGGGAGAAGAAATTTTATTTGAAGAAATAATTGCTGAAACCATCTAGAATCTGGGGAAAGGACACAGAAATCCAGATCCAGGAGGCACAGAGAACCCCAACAAAATCAACCCACGGAGGTCCACACCCACACACGTAATACTTAAAATGGCAAAAAGTAGTGATAAAGAGAGAATGCTAAAAGCAGCAAGAGAAAACAGTTACATACAAGGGAAACTCCATAAGGCTATGAGCTGACTTTTTCAGCAGACACTGTGCAGGCCAGAAGGGAGTGGCATGATATATTGAAAGTGCTGAAGGAAAAAACCCTGCAGCCAAGAATACTCTATCAACAAAATCAGTACAAATAAGTATATATATATATATAACAGGTAAGCAATTCACAAATTAAAATGATGGAAAATATGACACTATTTATCTAAAACATGAGGGAGAGAAGAATAAAGAATGGGTTCAAACTTCAGGGACCATCAACTTTCTGTAGACTGTTATATGCATAAAATCTTATAGACAAACCAAATTATGACCACAAATCAAAAAACAGAAATAGACATATGAAAAATAAAGGAAAGGAATCCAAGTATATCACTAAAGAATGCAAACAAATGGTGAGAGAAGAGAGAAAAAGAAGAAAGGAAAAGAGAATGACTACAAAAACAACCATCAAACAAGTAACAAAATGGCAATAAGTGCATACCTACCAAAAATTACTTTGAATATAAGTAGACTATATGCTTCAATCAAAAGACACAGGGTAAAAGAATGGATAGAAAAGCAAGACCCATCTCTGTTCTGCCTAAAAGAGACTCACTTCAGACCTAAAGACAGGTACACATTGAAAGTGAAGAGATGGAACAGCCCTTATGTAAATGGAAGTGAAAAGAAACCCAGGGTAGCCATACTTACATTGGACAAAGTAGACTTTAAAATACTGTCCCAAAAGGGGTGCCTGGGTGGCTCAGTTGGTTGAGCGTCCGACTTCAGCTCTGGTCATGATCTCACAGTTCGCGAGTTCTAGCCCCACGTCGGTGTCTGTGCTGACAGCTCAGAGCCTGGAGCCTGCTTCGGATTCTGTGACTCCCTCTCTCTCTGCTCCTCCCCTGCTCATGTTCTCTCTCTCTCTCTCCTTCAAAAATAAAAACAAAAACATTAAAATATTATACCAAGAGAAGTAGAAGGACACTGTATTCATTAAAAAAAATCCAACAAGAAGGTATAACAATTTTAAATATTTATGTACACAAGATGTGAATACACAGATGCATAAAGCAGCTAATAATAAGCATAAAGGAGCTCATTGATAGTAATATAACAATAGTAAGGAACTTTAACATTGCACTTACATCAATGGATAGATTATTGAAACCCCAAATCAACAAGGAAATGGTGACAACAATGACAGCAATGACAAATTGACTCATATGAAGCTAACAGATATATTCAGAACATTCCATCATAAAACATCAGAAGACACATTATTTTCAAGCACACATGGAACATTCTCCAGAATAGGTCATGTATTAGGCTACAAAGGAAGTCTAAACAAATTTTAAAAAATCAAAGTTATACTATGCATCTGTTTTGACCACAATGCTATGAAACTAGAAATCAATCACAAGAAAAAAAATGGAAAGAACACAAATACATGGTTAAATAACATGCTACCAAACAATGAATGGGTCAAACAAGAAATAAAAGAGGAAATTAAAAAAAAACATGGAAATAAATGAAAATGAAAACACAACACCCCAAAATCTTTGGGACGCAGCAAAAGTTTTTCTAAGAAGGAAGTTTGTTGCATCCAGGTCTTCCTCAAAAAGCAAGAAATATCTCAAAAAAAAAAAACCCAACCTAACCTTAAACCTAAAGGAGCTAGAAAAATAAGGACAAACAAAACCAAAACCCAGAAAAATGAAGGAAATTTTGGAGATTAGAACAGAAGTAAATCATAAACTAAAAAAAAAAAAACAAAAAAACAAAAAACACACAATAGAAAAATTCAAAGAAACCGTGAGCTGCTTCTTTGAATAGATCAACAAAATTGATAAAACTTTAGCCAGACTCATCAAAAAGAACAAAATAGAGAAGAATGAAATAAACAAAATCAGAAATGAAACAGGAGAAATAACAACTGATACCACAGAAATGCAAAGGATTATAAGTGAATATTATAAAAAATTATATAATAGCTAATTGGACTATCTAGAAGAAATGGATAAATTTCTAGAAACATTTAACATCCCTGAACTGAATCAGGAAGAAATAGAAAATTTGAACAGAATAATTACCATCAATGGAATGGAATCAGTTATCAAAAAAATCCCAACAAACAAAAGTTTAGGACCAGAGGCTTCACAGGTGAATTCTACCAAACATTTAAAGAATACTATTCTCAAACTATTCCAGAAAATAGAAGGTAAGGTTCCAAATTCATCTTATGAGGACAGTATTACTCTGATACCAAAACTAAATAAAGATCCTACAAAGAACAAAGAAAAGAAACACAGACCAATATGTGTGAAGAGCATAGATGCAAAAATCCTTAATAAAATATTAGCAAATGGAATCCAACAATTCTTTTTAAAAAATTAGCGCAATCAAGTGAGATTCATTCCTGAAATCCAGGTTCATTCAATATCTGCAAATCATTCAACATGATGCCTCACACCAATAAGAAAAAGGATGAAAACAGTATGATTAGTTCAACAGGTGCAGAAAAAAACATTTGACCAAGTATAACACCCATTCATGATAAAAACTCTCAACGAAGTAGATTTAGAGGAAACATATCTCAATATAATAAAGGCCATATATGAAAAATCCACAACTAATGTCATACTGAAGGTGAAAAACTGAGAGCTTTTCCCCTAAGGTCAGAAAAGGAGAACATGTCCACCCTCACCAATTTATTCAATATAGGACCTGAACTGGAAGTGCTAGCCACAGCATTAATACAAGAAAAAGGAATATAAGGCATCCAAATTGGTAAGGAAGAAGTAAAACTTTCACTATTTGCAGATGAAATGATAGTATAAAAATCCTGGAGACTCCTTTAAAACACTACTAGAACTGATAAATGAATCCAGTAAGGTTATGGGATAAAAAATCATTTTGCATAAATCTGTTGCATTTGTATACACTATTAATGAAGCAGCAGAAAGATAAATTAAGAACACAATCCCATTTACAATTGCACCAGAAAGACCAAAATATTTAGGAATTAACTTAACCAAGGAAGTGAAAGATATGTACTTTGAAAGCTATAAAACACTGATGAAAGAAATTTAAGATGGCGCAAAGAAATGGGAAGACATTCCATGCTCATAAATTGGAAGAAAAAATATTGTTGAAATGTTTATAGCACCGAAAGCGACGTACAGTTTTAATACCATCCCTATCAAAATACCAGCAGAATTTTTCATAGAACTAGAATAAATAATCCTAAAATTTCTATGGAACCACAGAAGACCCTGAATAGCCAAAGCAATCTTGAAAAAGAACAAAACTGGAGATATCACAGTCACAGATTTCAAGATATAGTACAAAACTGTAGAAATCAAAACAGTATAGTAGTGGCACAAAAATAGACACATAAGTCAATAAAGCAGAACAGAGAGCCCAGAAATAAACCCAAAATTATATGGAAAATTAGTCTTCCACAAAGGAAGCAAGAATATGTAATGGGAAAAAAGAAGTCTCTTAAAAAAGTGGGGCTGGGAAACTGGAAAACCGGTCAGATACATGCAAAAGAATGAAACTGGACTACTATCTTACACCATACACAAAAATGAGCTCAAAATAGGTTAAAGATATAAATGTTAGACCTGAAACGCTAAACATACTAGAAGAGAGCACAGGCAGTAATTTTCTCTGACACTGGCTGTGTCAACATCTTTCTAGATATATATTTTCTAGATATATATTTTCTAGATACATATATATATATATAAGATATATATATATATTTTCTAGATATATATCTTTCTAGATATATATTTTGAACCAAGAGGAACAAAAGCAAAAATAAACTATTAGGGATTCTTAGTTAAATAAAACGTATCTGCACAGCAAAGAAAACAATGAGCACAACTAAATGGCAACATACTGAAGGGAATAAAATATTTACAAATGATATATCTGATAAACAGTATCCAAAATACATAAAGACTTACACAACTCAATACAAAAAATCCACTTAAAAATGAGTAGAAAATATGAATAGACATTTCCCTGAAGAAGATATAAAGATGGCCAACAGACACATGAAAAAAATGCTCAATAACCATAATCACAAGGGAAATGCAAATCAAAGCCACCATCAGATGTCACTTCACACCGGTCAGAATGGCCAAAATAAAAAGCACAAGAAATCAAGTGTTGAGAAGGATGTGGGAAAAAAAGGAACCCCTTACACATTGTTGGTGGAAGTGCAAGAGGGTGTGGTCACTGTGGAAAACTGTGGAAAATAACTTCAAAAAGTTAAAAATAGAACTACCATGTGATCTGGTAGTTCCACTACTGGGTATTTACACAAAGAATACAAAAACACTAATTCATAAAGATATGTGCATCCTATATTTATTGCAGTATTATTTACAAAAGGATTTTAGGATTTTAGGTTTCACGTTAGGTCTTTAATCCATTTTGAATTTATTGTGTGTATAGTGTAAGAAAGTTGTCCAGTTTCATTCTTTTACACATAGTTGACCAGTTTTCCCAACACCATTTGTTGAAGATACTGTCTTTTTCCTAGTGTATATTCTTTGCTGCTTTGTCAAATATTAATTTGCTGTGTAGTTGTGGGTTTACTTTTAGGTCTTCTGTTCTGTTCCACTGATCTATGTGTCTGTTTTTGTGCCAGTACCATACTGTTTTGATCACTACAGCTTTGTAATGTAAGTTGAAGTCTGGAATTGTGATACCTCCAGCTTTGCTTTTCTTTTTCAAAATTGCTTTGGCAATTCAGGGTCCTTTGTAGTTCCATATAAAATTTAGGATTGTTTGTTCTAGTTCTGTGAAAAATGCTGTTGGAATTTTGATAGGGATTGCATTAAATATGTAGATTGCTTTGGGTAGTATAGACGTTTTAACAATATCTGTTCTTCCAATCCATGAACATGGAATGTCTTTCCATTTTTTTGTGGTATCATCTTCAATTTCTTTCATCAATATTTTATAGTTTTCAGAGAAGAATACACTTATCTTGAGGAGCACTGAGAAATGTATAGAATTGTTGAATCAATATATTGTACACCTGAAACTAATGTTACACTATATGTTATCTGCAGTATAATTTTCAAAACTTCGAAGAAAATCTAAGCTAAATAAATGGAAAACACGGTAAAAGAGAAAAGAAGTCTGACACTACCATGGTTAATTTTCTTTTGTGTGTGTCCTGCATTTTTTTCCTGTATGGTACTATTTAAAGATTTTATCTTTATTTTTGTTATTCTAACATTTCATCACTATGTATCTCAATGTGGATAATTTTCATTCATCCTGTTTGCCATCCATTTGGCAGTTGGATAGTTAAGTCTTACAGTCCAGGTCTTTTTTTAAGTCTGAAATTTTCTTCCATGATTTAGTGATTTTTCTCCTCACATTTCCTCTAAATTATCACCCTGGAAATCCAACTAGAAAAATATTGGTACATTTGGATCTATTTTGCCAAAGTTCAGCTTTTCTCTCCTACTCCCAAGCGTTTACTCATTTAACCTGCCTTGAGAAAGGATTTTTGGCTCATTATTATGTGATAATTCATTCCTTAGCAGTCTTTTCCACTCAGGCACAAACTGTTAAGTGTCTTACCCCCTCTTTCTAAAAGGTGAGGAGTGTTACATTTACTATTGCTTACTTTCAGCATTTTACTCTGTGATGTTGGTTTAACTCAAGTGTTTGTTAATTTGTATTTGTGTGCTCAACATTATTTTTGAGCACCTCTGTCCCCCTGACTAATCTGTGTGCCATAATCTCTGTTCTGGCTGAATGAAGGAAGAAGATGTTCCTTATGGGGATATCTTTTGTCTGTGAGAGATCCCATGCTTCTCCTGATTATCTAATGGCAATCTGCATTCTGCTTTTCCTTTCCAGCCTTGGAACTCACACCCACTGCTTTAGCCTACAGCTTTTGGTCAGGTTCTTAGCATAAATAAAAGAGGAAGGAGAAAGCAATAAACATAGCTTCTCCAAACAATGTTCTCTGGTTAATCATCCTGATGTACCCTTCAGAACTCCTTTCTTTCCTTCATGAACTGACTTAGCTTGCAGCTACCAAAGAAGCTGTAAACAACTTATTTGCATCTATTGAGATCTCATTTTTCTAGTCAATTCCACTCTGTCTACTTGCCACCTGTTAGGACTCTCTCAATATTTCTGGACCACTTGTGGTACTTTTCCTTATTTATCACGGCTTTAGTAATTTTTCCTCCTCTGCAAGACTTTTTCCCCATTAAAAGAGAATTCATCCGACTAGGAAATTAGAAATGCATGTCCAGTTTACCATCTTATTCTAAACTCTCATTAGTCTATTATCATATGACTCTTTGCAATTTATTCAGTGTTCCATAAGTGCTAGAATTTTTGAAAATTTTTCCCATAATTAGTAAATGTCCTGTTAATAGATAATGTGTTGAAGAGTACTGCTAGAGACTACTTTGCCCAGAAGTGCCTGGGAAATAATTTCTCTCACCACTTCCCACTGCCAGTCCGCCAAGACAACCCTTAAAAAATGATTGACTGGTATGTGAGTATAAAAGTATTATAGCTACAGCATCCCATAGCTGGAATAATATGGAAATTTTTTTTTCATGGTTTGCAAGGTTTCCCTGCAGAATTAATTTCTAGGTGTCCATTATTGTAGGTGATATAAGAACACACTCATTATCAACTCTCTTGTCTTCCCTGTCTCACATCACTTTGTTCCTGCTGGTGTTCCTTCTCCCTCCAAATAAACTACATGTGCTTAAATATTTGACTATGTGGAAATGCAAAATAAGCATTTGTGTTATGAAATGTGACCAATTAGCCTCCATCTAAGTATTATTTGATTAGAGTAGTAAACCAGATATGTATATATGAAGTAATCATGCATTTTTCCTAATGTATCATGGTTATTTAAATCTGAATAAGAAAATAACACATACTACAAGAAGCCTTGCTATATGGCATACATTAGAATACTCAAAGTGTATTTTACAGCACAATAGTCTGTCGAAATATTCAGGAAATAAAGGATTCTGTGATCATATTATCTTGAGAAATACTACATACTATATTCTTTCTTAGAGATTTGCAGTTCATATGAACATATTAAAACTAAAGAGAAAGTCTACAGTAAAAATAACACAAAAATTTACAGTAAAAATAACACAAAACATGTTTTCTTTATTTGAATTTAATATTTCTGAAACTAATTTGACCACTTTATAACATGATTCCCGTTAATATCCTGTGAAATCAGTATTTTGTTGAACATGATCCTCATCAATAGCAATAAAAAGAAATATGGTATGTTTATCTGTGGGAAGCTAATTCACCTATGCAATTATGAAAGCTATAATCTTGATTTTGTTAGACCCATAATTTTACCGATCACACAAAACTGCTGAGACATTAGTAATTAATTATTAAATCTGTGGGCTACATTGGAAAGTGGCATTGCTTCAAAGAGTCTTTTTAAAACTTGAATTGGAATTCACATAAAAACATAGACCTCCAAAATGTGTAATCTTTTTGATATTTTGCTCTACTTTCTTAAATATCACATTGGTAACATGATGTCGAGGTGACAAAAATAATGGCTATGTATACTCTATCAAAGTCCATAAATATAATTTTATTGTTGGTTCAATGGAGAAGTCTCATCTGATTAAGTCAATAAATCACTTTGGTAGATGACTATAGCTGTTTATTTTTTTCTAAAGATTGAAAAAGTCTTTAAATACTCATTAACTGACACAATATAATTCCTAAATGATGGCATTTTTGAAATTCATGTGATAGTAATAGACATTTAAGTATCCCCTTTTTTGAGTACATAGATATCATTGGCTTCTAAATTCACTATACTTGTGAGCACTGGTACATAGTTTGTCTCTAATTTTATAGACTAGCTTGAATTACAAGGATTTTGAGAGTTATTAAAATACACATTTCTCACAGTGTCAATTTTCATTCAAGATGAATTTAACGTCTAGTTTTTTTGTTCTTGATAAGAAGTATTTATACTTTCCACTATTTTCTTCAAATTTCTGTCAAAGCTGTCTTCAAAGTACAGTCCCAATTACTGTCACCTCCTCACTTAAAAATCTTTGCTACTGTTTTGGTGTCATTAACCTATTCTCTAAATATGTTTAGGAAAATCCCACCCATTTCCAAAAAGACCCAGTTCAAATGCCTTTCCGTCAAAGAAACAGGTCTTGAATTGCAGTCCACTGGCACCAATTTGTTCTTTCTCTGGGTTCTTCTAGAACACAGCTTCTATAGTTTAAAGACTTCACCTCCTTTTTCTTTATATATTTAGATGGTAATAGCAATATCACTAGTTGTTATATGCAATACATAAGTTGAAGTATGTAAAGTACCAAGCATAAGGTTTGGCAAATATTAACTCAACAAACTGTAACTATTAATATGCTTTATTATTATAGCCCGCAATCTGCTGTTTGTTAGGGTTATATGTGAACAATCATGTCTTTTTCTATTAGCATATGAACTATTTGAAGTAAGATTTTAGCCTAAATTAATACCAATATACCCCAAGGTGTTGAGTATTTCTCTGACATACATATTTGTTTTACTTTTAATCCATAGTAATCTAATGTAAAAATAGGCATATGGATTCATATGTAATACCTCTGTCTTGTAATTATTAAAACCAATACATTTTTCTTTCTTTATTTTTGTTAATGTTTTTTTTTTAGAGAGATAGTAACAGAGGGCATGTAGGTGAGGGGCAGAGAGAGTGAGAGACACAGAATTTGAAGCAGGCTCCAGGCTCTGAGCTGTCAGCACAGAGCCTGACAGGGCAGCTCAAAGTCACTAACCAGGAATTCATGACCTGAGCCAATGTCAGATGCTTTACTGACTGAACTACCCAGATGCCCCTAGAACCAATACATTTTTCAACTCACAAATTTCCTGAGACTTTACCATGTGCTTATCTCATTGTAGGTTCTATGAGCAATAATGGAGTAGGATTGTCTATTGCAAAGTAATATTTTGAAATATTTACTTGATGTATATTTGTATGTGTTCATCTCCCTATGTAATAGCTTTGTCTTCCCCATTGACAGCTACTGTTCAAACAAGACTTTTACTGTCCAATGCAATGTGGACCATGGCAGAATTTAACTAGAAATACTTTGGGGAAGAGGAACAGAGTCTAAAAACAAGCACAGAGTAGATGCTTGAATGAGTTTCTGACATGGGATCTTCCATGAGGCCTCATTGGAGGCACATCCAAGTGTTGATGGGGGTGGAAGGGGAATAGAACTCCAAAACAGATGAAAAAATTTTGAAGTTGTAGGAATATGTGCTTTTTTAGTCATGTAATCTGGAGATCTTGAAGATTCCAGCATTTTTTACACTTCAGCATGGTGCAAGAGTAAGTAAAGTAAGCAAGGATATAAAGTTTGGCTAAGCGTATAAATCTGGTCTAAAACAGTTCATGGAGCTCATGGAGGTCATGAGACAGTTCATGCAGTCTCCAGAATGGTAAAGGAAAGAAGCCAAATTTTCCTCTGCTCTCAGGAGTAGCACAAAAGTAAGCTAAAAACTGGTACTTGCAGGGGCACCTGGGTGGCTCAGTTGGTTAAATGTGTGACTCTTGGTTTCAGCTCAGGTCAAGATCTCACAGATTCATGGGCTTGAGCCCCACATTGGGAAGAGCCTCCTTGGGATTCTCCCTCCCTCCCTCTCTGTCCCTACCCTTCTCTGTCCCTACCCTTCTGGTGAGTGCTCTCTCTTTCTCTTGCAAAATAACTAAATAAACTTTAAAAAAAAATAGAGCTTGCAAATAAGTGAGAGAGCTAGCTGGAAGATCCTAAGGGTCACATTGTTGAAATAACAGGGTGTTATGGCAGAATATAGCATGGACCTCATAACTGGGAATTCAAAGAGCCTGACTACCTTAGTAAATGTCAGGATGGAAGATGATTATAGTTGAGAGCATGACAGAACAATAAACATTCCAAAGGATGCATGAGATGGACACATGAGAATCTGGAACCAGATCACCCCTTCTCTAACACATTTAAAATTCTATATGAACGTCCCATATATACCCTTAATTGCATATCACCTCAGGGAAAAGAAGAGGGAAAGTAAATCCTTTCCTAATGTAGACAATCCTGAATTGAATGAAAAACAAAATATTGAATTAATTGTTTTACAGAAATGACCAAGTCCAATTGTGTCCCACTGAGTTGAAGAGTGACTCAATAGAGAGATCACTATAAATTATAAAAAGAAAATTTGTCCACCTGAGTTACACGATGTGAATTTTGTATCTAGAACATATTCACAGTGCCTTGAAGAGTGTCATTCAACACTGTAGATGATTTTTCCACCAATTACAGTTTTGGAGAAACATAATATTGAAAAGCATTACACACACACCTGCCTACGAACACACAATCTGTAAGTAACAATAGAAAATAGTATAAAATTCAGTAGGAAAATGAGAGATATAGGTTTATAGTGTTTATTACTCCCAATGTGGAATGTTATTTTCATTTATTTTTAGCATTAATTTTCAAATATAAGTTGTATATATTTAAAGTTTACAAAATGATTTGGTATACATATACACTGTGAAATGACTACTACCATCTAATCAATTAACATATCATCTCTTCACGTAGTTACTATGTATTTTGCATGTGATGAGAACACCTGAAATCTACTTTCAGCAAATTTCCAGTATGAAATACAGTATGATTAAATATAGCCACCATGTTAGATTTCTAGACTTACTCATTCTGTATAACTGCAATTTTGTAGCTTTTGATCTACATTTCCCCATTTTCCCCACCTCCTTACCCCTGATAACTTATTTTTTTAATGTTTGTTTATTTTTGAGAGAAAGAGAGACAGAGAGCAAGTGGAGGAGGGGCAGAGAGAGAGGGAGACACAGAATCTGAAGCAGGCTCCAGGCTCTGAGCTGTCAGCCCAGAGCCCCATGTGGGGCTCAAACTCACAGACTGCGAGATCATGACCTGAGCTGAAGTCAGATGCCTAACCAACTGAGCCACCCAGGCACCCCCCTGGTAACTTATTTTTAATGGAACATATATTTTTTCCAGCTTTGCTAAGATATAATTGACATATAACATTGTGTAAATTTAAGGTGTACAGTGTGATGATTGTATATATATATATATATATATATATATATATATATATATATCTCAAAATGATTACCACAGTAAGGTTAATTCATATATCCATCACCTCAGTTATCTTTTGGTGTACATATGTGTGTGGTGACATATTTCAAGATCCATTCCCTTAGTAGTTTTCAAGTGTACATTACCGTACTATTATTACCTATAGTCATCATGTTGTACATTAGATTCCCAGAATTTAAAGTCATCTTACAACTGAAAGTTTGTACTCATTGAATACTTCATCCATTTTTCTAACCTCTCCACCCTGGAAACTACCAATCTACTCTCTTTCTGTGATTTTTGTTTTTTTAGATTTCACATATGAGATAATTCAGTATTTGTCTTACTTTGACCTATTTCTCTCAGCATAATTCCCTCAAGGTTCATCCATGTGGTTGCAAATAATTTACATATTCCCTTACTTAATGACTGAATAATATTTCACTGTATGTGTACTCCGCATCTTCCTTGTCATTTCATCTTTGGATGGACACCTAGGTGGTTTCCATGTCTTGGCTATGATAAGTAAGCTCCAGTGAACATGGGGTACAGATATCTCTTCAAGATAGTGATTTGATTTCCTTCATATATATATATTCAGAAGTGGGATTGCTGGATCATATTATAGTTCTACCTTTAATTTTTTGAGAAACCTCCCATACTCTTTTCCATAGTAGTTATACCAATTTATATCCCCTCCAATGGAGTTCAAGTCTTCACTATTCTCTACATCCTTGTCAATAGTTTTAATCTCTTGTCATTTTTTAAATGTTTATTTGAGAGACAGTGTGTGTGCGCAAGCGGGGGAGGGGCAGAGAGGGACAGGCCCCAGGCTCTGAACTGTCAGCACAGAGCCTGATACAGGGCTTGAACTCACAGACTGTGAGATCATGACCTGAGCTGAAGTTGGACGCTTAACCAACCCAGCCCCCCAGGCGTCCCAATCTCTTGTAATTTACATACTATCCCTTCTAACAGGTGTTCAGTGATACATCATTGTAGTTTGACTTCAATTTCCCTGATGTTTAGTGATGTTGAGCACTTTTTCCTGTATCACTTGGTCATGTATATAAGTCTTTGGAAAAACATTTATTCAGTTCCTCTGACCATTTTTAATAGAATATTTTTATATGACTTTATTTTATTCTTACACTGTCCAGTTAAACTTTATAGGGCTAATTTCTCATAGATCCTGTATTAGTTTAGCCTACTATAACAAAATATCATCGATTAGGTAAATTAAACAACATATATTTACTTCTCACAGTTCTAAAAACAGGGAATTCCAAGAGCAAGTTGCCAGCACAGTCAGTGTCTGGTGAAAGCCTTCTTCTTGACTTGCAGAAGGCCTCCTTCTTTCTGTCTTCATATGCCAGAGAGACAACCAACTCTGGCCTCTTCTAATAAGGATACCAGTCCTATTATGGGGAACCTATTCTCATAAAATCTTTTAAATCTAAGTACTGCCCAAAGGTTCCACTCTTAATACCATCACATTTGGTCAGGGTTTCAGATTTTGTGTTGTTGTTGCTGTTGCTATTGCTGCTGCTGCTGCTGTTGTTGTTGTTGTTGTTGAGTTGTATGAGTTCTTTATGTATTTTGGATACTAAGCTCTTATCTGACACATTGTTAACAAGTATTTTCTCCCATTCTGTAGATTGCCTTTTCATTTTGTGGATTTTTACCATTTCTATGCAGAAGCTTTTTAGTTTGATGTAATCCCATTTGTTTACTTTTGCTTTTGATGCTTATGCTTTTGTTGTCATATCTAAAAAATCCTTGTCAAGACCAATATTAGGAAGTTTTTTCCCTATGTTTTCATCTAGGAATTTAAAGGATTCAAGTCTTACATTTAAGTCCTTAATCCATTTTGGGTTAATATTTTGAGTAGTATAAAACAAAATTCATTCTTTTGCACATTAGTATCTCATTTTCCCAGTACCATTTTCTGAAGAGGCCCTCCTTTCCCCATTGAGTATTCCAGGCTCCTTTATCAAATATTAGTTGACCATATATGCATAGGTTTATTTCTGGGCTCTTGTTTCCTTTCCATTGGTCTGTATGTCTATTTTTATGCCAGTACCATGCTATTTTGCATACTATAGCTTTGAAGTATAGTTTGAAATCGGGAAGTGTGATGCCTCAAGTTTTGTTCTTCTTTCTCAAGGTAGAACTCGTTCTATTATAGGAGGGGGCGTCATGATTCCATGGAAGATAATATTTCTATTATCATCATAGAATCAAAATTTTAGTCAAGGAAAGATTTTACTCATCATTTGGTCTAGTCTAATCATTTCAAAGATTACAAAACAAAATTCATTTATTTGAGACATATTTTTGAGATTTTCCTATGTGACAGGCAGTCACAATGATAGCTTATTCCATTGAAAAAAAATAGAAAATAAAGCAAATTCATTCCCTATATAGATGTTGAATACTGATAATGCTAAAAGACAATAAATTCAGAAGTTCTGAGGTAAGGGCGAGGTAAGGGTGATCTTTTAAATAGGGTGGAAAAAGAAGGGCCTCTTACTATGTGAGCAAGTAATGTGTTAGCAAGAATATAAAATTCTAATGACTAAGGTGAGGAATGTGATCAAGGTGCTACTTTTATCCTTAAGGAAATGAAAAGTGATACATGAGGGTGAAAATAGTGTAACTTACAATGCTGTGAATCATTTGCTTTGACTTACTGTAGACCAAAAAAATAAAATACAGACTACTCTTGTGCAGGATTGGACATCTTTGAATCTTTAGAAAATTATTTGACATTAACAATAATTAGAAATACTATTGGTGTTATTTTACTCAGTATTTCAGCTAATTGTACAGATGTGAGAAATGTCTCTCAAACAACTACTAATGATGATGATATGTTTATTTTTTAAGCTTATTTATTTATTTTGAGAGAGAGAGAAAGAGAACAGGGGAGGGGCAGAGACAGAGAGAGAATTCCAAGTAGACTCTGCAAGGTCAGCATCAGCTTGGAGCCCGATATGGTCTCAAACTCACCAACATGACCTGAGCCAAAATCAAGAGTTGGACGCTTAACCGAATGAGCCACCCAGGTGCCCCATGATGATGATATGTTTAATACACACACACAGACCCATTGTGAAAGTATGGAAAGAGTATAAAATGTAAACAAATGGCTTTTATTAGAAAAAGAAATAAGAAGACAAAGAAAGGCCTTTTAAATAGATTCCAATATAAGCAAGACCTACATGGGACGTGAGGGAGTGAGCCATGGAAAAGATGCAGTCACAAGTGCAAAGTCCTGAGATGGCAACATTTCTTGGATGTTACAAAATAAATGTTAAGTTACATGTTTAAAAGTCAAATTCTCGTTAGAGGCAGAGGCAAATCATGAAAATACTCCCTAGATTCCCAGTGCAATCTTCTTTCCTCCATAGGCTAATCACCCTAATCACCATACTTAGTGTTGGTAGAGTATTAATGTGCAATTGCCCAGAGGCAATTAGAGGTCTAGTCCCAGTCCTTTACATTTAGAAAATGTTACAGTAAATTAATGAAGAAACTGGTAAAATGGGTGAGCTCTCCTTGACACATAAATGCCCTTTTAGACTAGCTAAAATCTAGCAATTTTTATCTTTAGGAATTGGTGAAAAGGTTTCACAATTTAAATAATTTCTATCCAGTCTTGGAAACCCACATTCCATTTTTTGTTTGTATGTTTCTGCAACACTGTGATGACAGAATGATGTGGTATTGACCTAAACAAAACTCTTCTCTTTGTTAAAACTCAGAAATTCACATGAAAAGTACATGCGGAATAATATAATAATTTGGCAGATTTATTCAATTTTTTCCTTTATTTAAAAATATTATAGAGGCGCCTGGGTGGCTCATTCAGTTGAACATCCAACTCTTGATTTCAGCTTGGGTCGTGATCTCTCAGTTTGAGATGGGGCCCCACCTCAGGACTCCTGTGCAGGGCGTGGAGCCTGCTTAAGATTCTCTGCCCTACCCTGGCTAGTTCGTTCTCTCTCTCTCTCTCCCTCCCTCCCTCCCTCCCTCAAAACAAATATATATTGTATAGTTTTGGGGCATCTGGGTGGCTCAGTCAGTTAAGCAAAGGACTTTGGCTTGGGTCATGATCTCACAGTTGGTGAGTTCGAGCCCCACATCAAGCTCCATTGTGACAGTGTGGAGCCTTCTTGGGATTCTCTCTCTCCCCCTCTCTCTGCCCCTACCCTTCTTGGTTTTGTTCTTTTTTTTTCTCTCTCTATCTCACTGTCAGATATATATATATATATATATATATATATATATATATATATATGTATACCTTAAAATATATTAAGGCACTGTATACTCACCCAGTGTCTAAAATGAAAAAGATTTTAAAAAATAACAAATGTTGTTGAGGAAGTGAAGCAACCAGAACTCCATATACTCCTGGTGATAGTCTACATTGGCACATGGAATTTGCCTGGTTGGTAGTTAATTGTTAAATGTGAATATAAGCACACCCCAGTGACTCAAATATCCTCCCTCTGTACATAACAGTGTGCATATAGTCACCAAAAGAAATGTGAAAAGATGTTCATGGCAGCACTATTCATAGTAGCCCCAAAGTGGAAATTACCCAGGTGCATGGATAACAAAATTTTGTTATTTCTGGGCAACAGAAAACACACAGCAATAGCAAAACTTACAACACCAAACAACGTAGATGAGCCTTCTTTCATCACCACTACACTTCCTGGAAACCCACTATGCTTTATTTTCTATGTATCACTTATCACCCTCCAACATCTATGTGTTAAACATATTTATGATAACTTTCCCCCATTGAATTGTAAGCATTATAAGGACAGGATATATTTTTATATTTCATTCACTGCTCTGTCTCAGGATATAGAAGAGGAAACTCACAGTAAATACTTAAATGAATGAATACTGTTTTCTTATTTCTAAAGAATCTAGACACAAAAGAGCAGGAACTGTATGGATTCATTTATATATAGTTCAATAACAGACAACACTCATCTATGGGTTTACAAGTCAGAAAATAGTGATTAGTGCTTGAGAGGAGCTTCTGGGATGCTGGTAATATTCTGTTTCTTAATCTAGGGGTTCATGTCACAACTGTTCCATTTGTAAAATTAGGTCAGGAATATATTTATTAGCAGTATACGTATGAATCATGCATGTTTTCCAAAAAAAAAAAAAAAGGAAAACAACACAATGTAACAATAATCCAATAACTACCATATAACCACCAACTAACTTCTGACATTAAATATTATTACAATACAGAGGAAGGCCCCTGTGCTTTTCTTTTTGAAAATATCATTCATTCTTCCCTTGTCTCCCCTCCCAGTTGTTATGCATGTGATGTTAAGTCATTCTCCCAGATTCAAAGGCAAGTTCTAGCTATACTAGTTCTGTGACCTTAGCAATTGGTTTTGTACCTCAGTTTCCTCATCTATAAAATGAAAGAAACAATGGTTTTTAATTCATAGGGAGGAGTCAGGATTGAAGGTTTGTATGTATACAGAGTACTTAGACTAGCCTTACGTGAAATAAGCAATATAAGCTCTATTACTAACTTGAATTTGGTGTTTTTCATTTTTCATTTCAATGCATGCCTTTATCCTTTCATCTATAGGTATGTATTGGTAAATCTATGCACATGCACACACACAAACCTATGGATATTATTGTTTTGATGGCTTAAAATTTAATATAATTGGGAAAAATTAAAACTTTGTATACATAAGTATATCATACAGCATGGACTCTTCTGCAACTTTAAAAAATATTATATTTGTGGTGTTTCACTCTAATTTAAAAACTAGAAGTTTTGGGGCGCCTGGGGGGCTCAGTTGCTTAAGCGACTGACTTTAGCTCAGGTCATGATCTCTCAGTTTGTGAGTTCCAGCCCCGCGTCAGGCTCTGTGCTGACAGCTTGGAGCCTACTTCGGATTCTGTGTCTCCCCCTCCGTCTGCCCCTCCCCTGCTCACGCTCTGTGTCTTTCTCTCTCAGTAATAATAAATAAACATTAAAAAATATTAAAAACTAGAAGTTTTATGAAGGTACATATATAGGATAGAAATTATTGAAATTATATCTACTCAGTAATGTCACGTTTCTTTCCCCCAAAGTAGTTGTCTCAATTTATATTCCAGAAAATAGTTTGTAAGATTTCTTATTACTTCACATATTTGCTTAAACTTCATGTTGTCAGACTATTAAATTTTGCCATTTTAACAGGTGTGAATTGTATTTCTGTATAGTTTTAATTTGCATATCTCTGATTATTAGAGATTGATCGTATTTTCTTAAGTGTATGGCTTTTTTCTTTTCTTTCTTCTGTGAATTGCGTATTCAACTTTATTGCCCATTTTCTCATTTGTTTATGTATTTTTTATTTGTAGAAATTCTTCAATATTTGCTCTAGTAATTCTTTGTGAATCATAATATATTGAAAATCTCTTCATCAAGTCTGCAGTTTATTTTTTCAATTTCTTAAGGTGCCTTTTGACATTCTTTATATATAAATATAAATACGTGCACACACACACATTTTTGTGGTTTGGTTAAGCAATCCTTCAAAAAATATGAAGCACCTGAGTGGCTCAGTCAGTTGAGTGTCCGACTTTGGCTCAGGTTATTATCTTACAGTTCTTGAGTTTGAGCCCTGCATTGGGCCTTGTGCTGACAGCTCAGAGCCTGGAACCTGCTTCAGATCCTGTGTCTCCCTCTCTCTGCCCCTCCCCAACTTGCTCTCTGTCTCTCTCTGTGTCTCAAAAATAACAAATAAATGAGGGGCGCCTTGGTGGCTCAGTTGGTTAAGCATCCAACTTCAGCTCAGGTCTTGACCTCATGGCTCATGAGTTCAAGCCCTGCATTGGGCTCTGGGCTGACAGCTCAGAGCCTGAAGTCTGCTTTGGATTCTGTGACACCCTCTGTCTCTGCCCCTCCCTTGCTCATGCTCTCTCTCTCTCTCAAAGAATAAATAAAAGTTAAAAAAGTAAAAATAATAATAATAAAATGTTAAAAACAGAGAAATCGTTAAAAAAATACTTTTATTCCTTGAGGTGAAGAATAAATACTTCATCATTACATACCAAACATTTAAAAATTCCACTTTTCATGATTCATTCTTAATATATCTTGAATTGAGTTTTGTTTATTGCATGAGGTGGGGAATCAATTACAGTTCTTTTATTAAAAAAATTGTTCTGGCATTCTTTACTGGATAACCTATCTTTTCTTTAACTATTTGCAGCAGCCAGTTTGTCAAATATCAGGTTTCCATGGATGTATGAACTTATATCTATGCTATTATTTTATAATGGAAATATTTTTTTTAAGTTTATTTATTTTGAGAGAGAGAGCACAAGCAGGGAGAGGGGGAGAGAGAATCTCAAGCAGGTTTCCCTCTGTCGGCCTGGAGCCCGATGTGGGGCCTGAACTCACAAACTGAGATCATGACCTGAGCTGAAACAAAGAGCCAGATGCTTAACCAACTGAGGTGTCCCAGGTGCACCATAAAGGGCATTTTGAAGAAACTTAATTAACATTAAAAGATGGTAAATATGATTCTTAAGAACATCAAAGTTCAAATTAGATTTTGGGGGGAAGATATAGAGATGTGTATTTATGTTCCTAGGGTTAACAATAACAAGTAAGTGATGACTTTTATATGTAACCTCTTGTTTCCAACGAATAGCAATCTTACATGAAAGCTGAACCCATAAATCCATGTTTCATAAAGAGGGTATATCAATGTCTTAGTCAGAAGGATCATATTTGGGGAAAAAATATGTTCGAAAGACAAAGATAATTTACAAACCAGGAACTTTGCATTTAAGAAATTATAAACCATTAAAATAATATAAATGGATATTGAATAAGCATTAATTACTTCCAAATCCTAGGGAAAAAAGTCAGATCTGTAACACTGCCATTTGCCCTGAAATAATATTTTGTTCAAATTATAAAGCACAAAATGAACTTCAGATGACATGAAAGTTTCTGAAACCTCCACCTTAGAAGTCTTTATTATAAATATTTATTCTTGAATTTTAATTAAATTAATATAAATAATTTTAACTTATCCCTTGTGCAAAAGATATTGGATGTTTGTACATCTGACAGATTTTTTAAAATGATAAATATTTAAACTATGTTGTTAATCAAGATGTTAAAATGTCATTGTTATCTAAATTATGGGTAATATTCACTGATTATGATAAAATCTGTGTTCACTAAAAAGTAAACAAATGAAATTAGAAATGGAAGATACATATCTGAAAGCAGTATGCATAAAAAGCTGACAGAAGGCACAGATGGTAATATGCTAAGTGTTCTTCCTAATTGCAAGGAAACCTTTTCTCTTGGGCAAACCACTCTGAAGCTTGTTTAAATGTCTTTCATGTGAAGATGCTTGGGACAACAGAATCCTATTGTCAATTGCCATAATCTCTAGAGGATTAAAGAGTTATCTGATTGGGTGATGCCAAAAATTTAGGAATAATTCCCTTACAAAGGTGGCAATATGCCTAATGGCAGTGTCCTGAGGATGAACTAATGCAAAGGCCCTATTAGAAAGATGCCATGTGAACATAGATCTGTTGGGAAATATTACATGCTTGCATGGATAGCATGGTGTTTTGTAACCTTTATTGAAGAAAGAAGAACCCTGGAATTCAAGTGATCCTAAGAAAAAGAACACTCAGTTTTAGCTGTTTCTTTATTTTTACCATTTCCTTCCAAATTCATCTTTGTGAATGTGGAAGTAGTCAGGAAAGGTAAACAAACAATGAAACTATTTACATTTCCCTTAAAACTGCATAGGCAGAGGCTTATTACACCAGATAAAATGTTTAAGACAGGATTTTCTACAATCACTTTGATGCCATTTTTTCTTCTTGCTTCGATTCACCCTTCAAATAATTAGTGTAAATAGTTACACTGAAGGCAAGTGAATTACTGTTAATTTAAGTATAATAAATGTATTTATAAGCCCATATTGTTAAATTTATTTTTAAAAACCAATGTGCTAAAAATGCAATTCACAAGCATGCTAACAACTTCATATACATAATTGGTATTAATGTAAAATAATGGACAGTTTCCTGGTAAATCAAAGGATAAACAGGCGTTAGCAGATTGATTTACATATGAGAAATTGTTGGTTGATAATTTAGAGAAGAAAATATAAAGGAATGTGAACTATAAAAATTTATAAAGGAAACAAAAGAATATTTTTCATAAACCTTTGTAAGCAGGATATCAAAGACTTATTTGTGCATTCATGTTCATTGTAGCACTATTCACAGTAGCCAATAGGCAGAAGCAACCTGAATGTCCACTGATGGATGCATGGATAAAGACAATGTGGTATACACATACAATGAAATATTATTCAGCCTTAAAAAGGGAGGAAATCTTATTATACATCACAAAATGGATGAAACTTGAAGATTTTATGCTAAGTGAAATAAGCCAGTCACAGAAAGACAAGACTGCATGATGACCCTTATTTGATGCATCTAAAATTTTCAAAGTCATGGGAACAGAATGTAATAGAAAGGTGGTTGCCAGAGGCTGAGGGGAAAGAGCAGTTTCTTGTTTGGTGGGCACAGAGTTTCAGTCATGTAGGATGGGAGAGGTTTGAGAATCTGTTGCAACAACCACATGTGTGTGGTTGACATTATTGTACTGTACGCTTGGAAGCTGTTGGGGAGGTATATTTTTTATGTTTGTTTGCCACAATAAAAAAATAAAGTAAAATAAAAAATATATACGTGTGTTAGGCACAGACTACGTCTACTGAATTGATATCTCTGTGCTGTGGGTTGTGACCAGGGTAGTTGCAGTGATTTATAGTTTTACTTTTTCTTTCACACATTTCTGGACATTTAGATATTTTTAGACAAAGATTTTCTGTAGAATAAAAAATTCAGAGAAAAATTACAATTCAGTGCAAAAAAGTTTCTTATATAGATAAAAACAAAGCTAAAGCATTTGCAGATAACTAGCTAGCAACCTTTTCTTTGATTCCAAATAGCTAAATGAATACACTTTGCTCTTGCCATTTAATGAAAATTCTAAAGAAAGAAGAACTGTGTCCTAATACAACCTGATAAAAAAAGTGTTGTTGAATCAAGTGTTGTAAAAAGCAATATTAAGGAAATACTTTTATCTGAACTAAGCTGAAGATGAAAAGAAAATAATTAAGTTGGGACTTCCCCCAAGAATATTAATGCAGAATGTGAAGTTCAACTGTGTGGGTGCTGAAGCATTAGATGCTGGCTGCTTTAGTCTACGTACTATTCCAAGTGAGCAGATGCAATTATTTAATGCTAATTTTTTATCTTAATACCATAGCATAGGAAATTGCTAATGGGGGGGGGGGATCCTGGAGTTACTTAGGAACTAGCTCAAAGAGAAATACTTAATTGGAGTTAAAGATGATGGCAGAACACATAGTCATTTAGCAAGTACTCTGTAGAGAGGTTCTCGCCTTAGTCAGAGGAAAATCAAGGGTTCAGATCAGGGAATATGGATGATAAAGAAGGAGGTGGATTAATAATGATGATAATAATAGATAACATTTCATGAGCATTTACTCTGTATCAGGCACTGTGTTATTTATTGTCTTATTATTTATTTATTTGTTTATTGTCTTATTTTATCCTAAACAAAACTCATCTACCCCATTCATGGATGAAGAAATTGAGGACTAAGGATGTAATGTAACTTTGGTAAGGTGGTATTTCCATTGAACACTGGAGCAGGATTTGAACCTGAGGTGTATGGTATTGGAGTAATACCGACCTGGATTTGTATCTTTTCTTTACCAAAGAATCATTTTATAAATTTAGACAAATTTTTAACTGCTCTGTGTGTTATTTTTCTTATCTGTAAAATGGGAATAAAAACAAAACCTATGTATAATGCTATTATACATAGCATAGTATAGCATAGTAAAGAATCACTGGGGTAATGTATGTGACAGGCACAGAGTTAAGTACTTAGTAAACAGTTATATACTTAGTAAACAGTGATGTTCCTATTGATTTTCTTTTTAATGAACAAGCAGAGGAGGTGCAGAGAGAGAGGGAGATAGAAGATCTGAAGCCGGCTCTGTGCTGACAGCAGAGAGCCCAATGTGGGGCTCAAACTCCCAAACCTCAAGATCATAATCCAAAGTAAAGTTCGATGTTTAACCGACTGAGCCACCCAAGTGACCTGATATTCCTGTTTCTTGATGACATGAAGTGAGAATAACAGCCTAAAAGAGTCTCCAAGAACTTTTGCTGTCAGGTTGACACAAACTCATCAGGCCTTCCTGAGGCAACAATTAAATTTAACTGTTTTGTGAAAATAATAAACTTTTAAGTTAAGTTAATAAAAAAATCCAAAAGATATAAATTAGTGTTAGATTAATATGTCAAAAGTTAGTGGAAAATACCTAGGAAATTTAAAACTGCTTCTGAATGTCTATCATAAATTTACATGCAGATTTTTGCCTGTTGATTTTAGCCATTGGCATACAAATGATCCTAGAGAAAAATAACTGAATAAAACGTGTAAACTGCTATTCTTTTCTAAGGTACATTCTTTAAATGTGGACTGAGTCCTGGAATTCCTATATGATAGTCCTTCTGGTGGGAACAGATTGGACTAATAAATGAGAATCATTCTTTTAAATAGTTTGCTGGGCCCTTTCTTAAAAAATAAGCTGCACACCTACAGTGAGTAAAAATAATTGACATTTGGAAATTCTTTCCACTGTTTAGGGATCCAGTACCTTTTAGATCTGGTAGAATGTCTCCATAAAGAAATCAAAGAGACTTGCATCTTTTTGTATCTCAATTAAGGTAAACGAAAATGTCACTGTATTTAATCATGGACCCACAATTTCTACCTCAGAAAAAAGTTAAAAAAAAAGTTTAGAGTATAGAGTACTCCCACCCTTTGGTGAAGTATTTTCTGTGTTTTCTCTACAGAAAATTGTCTATGGGCCAGAACATTTCATCGCTGACACCTGGTCCTTCAGTGAGGTAAGCAACTCTGGGGATCAAAAATGTTGTGACTTAAATATTCTCACCTTCACACAGGGACATTTAATGGAGTATAGACAATAGTTGGATATTGCTTTTTATGGATTAGATTCAGGATAAAGACTGTAACTTTAACTGGTCTTGGCATCCTGAAATGTCAACCTCTTTATGATTACAGAGAATCAGCATATGGACCGGTACAAAGAGAATGAAAAAAATTAAAAAAAGAATCCCCAAACCTTGAAAATACTCAGTTTTTTATACTGGTGCAAAAAGAGAAGTCGGGATGGATGAAACCTAAGTCCCAGCAGACTTGATTTCAATACGGTGTGGAGGTCACTTTACTGTTGTGTCAGACAAAGAAGAAAACAATCTAGTAGCTACAAAAGAAAATAAATGGGTTGTAAGGTTTTAATATCAGAATAAAATAAGAAAATATTTAGTATAGTTAGTGTGAAATGAAAATATAGGGAGCTGTTCGTTTTAAAGGGCTACCTCGTGGGGCGCCTAGTGTCTCAGTCAGTTAAACGACCAACTTTTGGCTCAAGTCGTGATTTCACACTAGGTTAGTTGGAGCCCCAGGTCTGGCTCTGTGCTGAAAGCTCAGAGTCTGGAGCCTGCTTGGGATTCTGCGTCTCTCTCTCTCTCTGCCTCTCCCCTGCTTGTGTTCTCTCTCTCTCTCTCTCTCTCTCTCTCTCTCTCTCTCTCTCTCTTAAAAATAAATAAACATTAAAAACTTTTTAAAAAAATTTTTTAAAAATTAAAAAAGGGCTTCCTCACAAGCACTCACATGACCTATGTTTTTTCTGGCCAAACAACAAGTATTCATATGAAACAATGTGCACGTAATATCATAGTTTTCTAGGGTTGCTGTAGCAAAGTACCACAAACCTAATGGCTTAAACAGAGCTTTTTCTCTGACAGTTCTGGAGGCTAGAAGTAATGAGATGAGGACACTGGCAGGGCTGTTTTCATCTGAAGACTGTGAGGAAAAATCTGTTCCATTCTACTTCCCTCGCTTCTGGTGCTCTTCTCCCAGTTTTTGGTGTCCCTAGGCTTGTAAAATCATCACCCAGATCTCTGTCCTTGTCTTCATACGTGTTCTTCCCTGTACGTTTGTCCCTGTATTCAAATTTCCCCTTTTTATAAGGACTCCAGTCATATGGAATGAGCTCTAATGACCTCATTTTAACATGATTACCTCTGCAAAGGTCCTACCTCCAAATAAGGTTGCATTCTGAGGTAGTGGACAATAGGATTCCAATATATCTGTTTGTGGGAGGGGGAAACAATTCAGCCCAGAACACCTTGAGACCTAGCTGGTGCTATTTCTAGGGAGACTTGAAAATCAGTATGGTCCAGGACATCCAGTTATTTTCAGAGAGCATAGATAGTTTTAGAACTGAATAAGAGAGAATTGAACAATTTAGAGGCATTGACAAGGCCACGTTGGAAATTAATCCCCTATCAAGGGCCTTATTCTATAATACCAAAGGAAAAACTCCTTCAATGGTAAGGTTGGATAAGGCTCTAAAATTGGATTGTGAAACAATCTGAATGGAGGTTTTGTTACATTTGATTGGGATTTTAGGGAAGTCTGGGCCCCTTACATTATTACAAGATCTTTATATCAAACTTTATTTCAGAAGGTTAAAATAAGGGGCGCCTCGGTGGCGCAGTCGGTTAAGCGTCCGACTTCAGCCAGGTCACGATCTCGCGGTCCGTGAGTTTGAGCCCCGCGTCGGGCTCTGGGCTGATGGCTCAGAGCCTGGAGCCTGTTTCCGATTCTGTGTCTCCCTCTCTCTCTGTCCCTCCCCCGTTCATGCTCTGTCTCTCTCTGTCCCAAAAATAAATAAACGTTGAAAAAAAAAGTTTAAAAAAAAAAAAAAGAAGGTTAAAATAATGTGTTGAACTATTGTCTGAGAAGTTTACAGTCTAGACAGTTGAGATTTGGAGGTAATTATCATAAGCTGGTAATGTACAGTCTTTTCCCTCTCCTTTTGTCTTAAAAAAAGGTCTGCTACACACTGAACATCTTATGAGTCAAAAAGGACCAAAAACTTCCCTCTCTCTGACCCTCCCCCATTCATGCTCTGTCTCTCTCTGTCTCAAAAATAAATAAACGTTAAAAAATTTTTTTTTTTAAAAAAAAGGACCAAAAACCATTTAAAAAATTATTTGTTTGCTTGCTAAATAATGCAAAGAAGCCAGCTGAAGGTATTTCCACTGGATAAATGATGAAAAGCTGAGCATCTAAATAAATAGATAAATTAAAACAGATATAGCCAATTGCAATAGTCGGGTCTTTAAATGGATCTATGACTTCATGATAAGTTTCTTTTATTATTATTATTGAGGTATAATTGACATACATTATAGTAGTTTCAGGTATACTGCATAATTTAATATTTACATATATTGTGAAATGATCGCCACAGTAAATCTAGTTAATATCCATCACCATATATGGTTACAGAATTTTTTTCCTGTGATGAGAACTTTTATGATCTACTCTCTTAGCAACATTCAGTATGCAATACAATATTATTTATAGCCACCATGATGTAAGTTACATTCCCATGGTTTATTTATTTTATAACTGGAAGTTTGTACCTTTTGACTGTGTCATTCATTTGTCCCATTCCCTTCCTCCCCACCTCTGGCAGCCATCAATCTGTTCTTTGTATCTATGAGTTTGTTTTTTAGATTCCACATATAAGTGAGATCATACAGTATGATCTCTTTTTCTGACTTCTTCACTCAACATAATGCCCCCGAGTCCATCCATGTTGTTGCAAATGACAGATTTCCTCTGCTTTTCAGGGCTGAATAATATTGCATTGTATATATGTACCACATTTTCTTTATCCATTTATCCATTGATGGACACTTGGGTTGTTTTCATATCTCAGCTATTGTGAATAATGCTGCAATGAACACAGGGCACAAATATCTTTTCAAATTAGTGTTTTTATCTTCTTTGGATAAAAACCCAGAAGTGGAATTGCTGGATTATGTGGTGGTTCTATTTTTAATTTTTTTTGAGGAAACTTCATACTGTTTTATTCAACAAATGCACCAATTCAGGAGTGCCTGGGTGGCTCAGTCGGTTAAGCTTCCAACTTCCAGCTTCCAGCTCAGGTCATGATCTCACAGTTCATGGGTTCGGGCCCCGCATACGGCTCAGTGCTGACAGCTCAGAGCCTGGAACTTACTTCTGATTCTGTGTTTCCCTCTCTCCCTGCCCCTCCCCAGTTGTGCTCTGTCTCTCTCTCTCTCTCCCTCTCTCTCTCTCAAAAATAAATAAACATTAAAAAATAAAAAAAAAATAAATGCACCAATTCATATTCCCACGAATAGTGCAACAGTGGATGTTCCTCCACGTCCTCACCAACACCTAGTTTTTTATTGTTAGGTTGTGTTTTTTTGATAATAGCCATTGTAAGAGCTGTGAGATAATATCTCATTATGGTTTGATTTCCACTTCCCTGATGAGTAGTGATGCTGAACATCTTTTCATGTGTCTATTGACAATCTGTATATCTTCTTTAGAAAAATGTCTGTTCAGGTCCTCTGCCCATTTTTTAACTAGATTGTTTTTTTCTGCTTTTGAATTGTATGAATTCTGTATATATTTTGGATATTAACCCCTTGTCAGATACATGAATTGCAATTATCTTCTCCCCTTCAGTATATTGCCTTTTCATTTTGTTGGTGGTTTCCTTTGCTATGCAGAACTTCTTAGTTTGATGTAGTCCCACTTGTTTATTTTAGCCTTTGTTGTCTTTGCTTTTGGTGTCAAATAAAAAAAGAGTTATTACCAAGACTGATGGAAAAGAGCTTACTGCCTATTTTTCTTCTAGGAGTTTTATGATTCCAGGTCTTACATTCAAGTCTTTAATTCATTTTTAGTTAGTTTTTGTGTATGAGGTAAGATAGTAGTCCAGTTTCATTCTTTTGTATGTGGCTGTCCAGTTTTCCTAACACTATTTATTGAAGAGACTCTCCTTTGTCCGTTGTATAGTCTTGCCTTCTTTGTCATAAATTAATTGAGCATATAAGCCTGGGTTTGTTTCTTGGCTTTTGATTCTGTTCCCTTGTTGTATCTCCATGTTGAGGTACATTCCCTTTATGTCCACTTAATTGAGTTTTTTATTGTAAATAGGTGTTGAATTTTGTCAAATGCTTTTTCTGCATCTGTTGAAATGATCATGTGATTTTTATCCTTCATCTTCTTAATGTGGTATATCACATTGATGGATTTGTCGATGTTGAACCATCTTTGCATCCGTGGAATAAATCCCACTTGAATATATTGTATGATTCTTTTTATATATTGTTGAATTTGGTTGCTAATATTTTGTTGGGAAATTTTGCATCTGTGCTCATCAGGGATATTGGCCAATAATTTTCTTTCTTTTTTTTTTTTTTTTCGTTCCTGTGGTGTCCTGGTGATTCTTTTTGAAGTTCCACACCCATCATTGAGTTTCAACTCATGACCCTGGAATCAAAAGTTGCATTCCTTTGGGGCGTCTGGGTTGTTCACTTGGTTAAGCATCCAACTTTGGCTCAGGTAATGATCTCAGAGTTCAAGGTTTTGAGCCCCATGGTGGGCTCTGTGCTGAAAGCTCAGAGCCTGGAGCCTGCTTCAGATTCTGTATCTCCCTTGTTCTCTCTGCCCCTCCCCGACTCATGCTCTTTCTCTCTCTATCTTTAAAAAAATAAATGTTAAAAAAATTTTAAAAAAAGAGTTACATACTTTACTGACTGAGCCAGCCAGCTGACCCGATGATGATTTTTGAAAGAGACAAGATATTCTACAAAATATCAAGCAAATTTACTATATTGATGACACCACAGTTATCAAATCTGGTGAACATGAACTACAAGTTCTCTATATTCCATAACTAAAATGTGTTCCACAGAGTAAGGGGTACATCCCACACAAATTCAAGACTCAAACACTTTGGTAGACTTGAGGGATTCAGTAGTCTATGGCATACTACAGCATCTCCTCTAAGGAAAAGGAATTTCCCATGTCACCACTAATGAAAGACTTCATACCTGGTGGGCTTATTTGGATTTTGGAGGCAGCATGTATCACATTTGGGAATACTTCCCTGACTTATTTTGAATGATCTGGAAGTCTATCAGTTTTCAATGGGATCCAGAGAAAGCGAGGACTCTGCTTCAGGTACAGGATCTGGTTGTAAGCAGTCCTGCTACATGAGCCATATGATCCAGTGGACCCAATCATGCCAGATGTATATGGGATATATACATTTCCTTGATAACAACATATATCAGAGAGATGTGGTGCATTTCTAGAATAATTCTATTCCTTCTTTTGCAGAGAATGAATCTCTATTTGAAAAATCGCCTATAGGAAAGATAGAGTAATTGACCATGGAACACCAAATAAGTAAGCAATCTTATATATACATCCAAAGGTGACTGTTCTCTGCTTTACAAAACACATGTAAAACTACTGTCCCATGGTCCAAATCTAGCTTTTCACTTGTTGATGCAAATAATTTTTTATTAGAATGCAGCCATACACATTCATTTACAGATGGTCTATGGCTGCTTTCATTCTACACCACCAGTTGGTTAATTGCAACAGAAATCTTATGTCGCACAGAGTCTAAAATATTTACTCTCTGGCTCTTTATAGAAAAAAAAAATAGCTGATCCCAGTACTAAGGCATAAGGTCAGGCAATGCAATCATGATCCATTGTAATGTTGAATTTTCCATTCTGGACTTGGATTGAGAAAAATAAGAATACCCATGAACAAGTAGTGGAAACTCCCATGGCCCCTACCTTTACACTGCTGATGCTTCTTCTTCAACCCACACCTATCGCTTTGAAAAAGATAGGTTAGGTGGGTTATTTAAACATTTGTTGGAGAATAAATTACTTTAGCCTGGTTCACAGGATGTGAATGTATCATGGGAGTGGGTACATGACAAGTTGATATTTTTGTCTGGCATAAATTTCAACTAGATGGCATCCACCACAAAAAAGTTAGTCAAAAACCAGGTGAACAGTGTGATTCACCCTACTTCACTTGATCCTTCCTTTGCACAGTGGGTACTAGTCTTGAAAACAAAGGTGGAGGCTTTGCATTAGTTCTAAAGCATGAGCTTCCTCCCAGCATAGCTCATATAACTTCTACTGCTCCTGAGGGCCCAATCTGTGGGCGGAAGAGATTTTTACTGGGTCTTTGATAAGATAAACTATTCCTCAAGGAGATCAGTTGGATACTTGTTGGTAGGTAGATTATAGATCTCATCCTCCTTGCAGGGGTCACTGGTTAATCTTTATCCAAGTTCATACATAATCCAGAAATGAATTTGGCTTTTCTGCCTGAGTGTTTTGTACCAGCATCACAATGTGAAAGTTTATGTAATCCCTTAGTTATTGATATAGTACACTATTCAACATTGTGTTGGACAAAAGGAAAGAAAAAAGGTGCATGAATAGGCTCATGATCATGAGATTTACAAGTTGTACTATGTGGCTATCACCCAGATGCAGCTGATATGATATAATATTACATAGAATAGTGGCTTATTTGTGGTCCAATTAAAGTCACCAACCCAGAGACAACAATCTGGATTTTTGAATGCTTTCCTTCAGGCCATGGTGTATGCATTGAACTAATGGCTAATAACGGATGATGTGGCCTCAGCAATTTGAATAAATATGTTTAGGAACCAAGGAGTGGAAGTAAGAGTGTTCACCGTCAACATCACCTTCAATACGTACCTGAAGAATTTGTGCTTCTCATATTCACATACTCAAGCTATGCTGAGCTAGTGACTTTGATTTCTGGGGGCAGGGAATATTTCATTCAGGGGATTCAGTGAGTTATTTTGTACTTGAATATGATTAACGCTTGACCTTTAGAGCTTTTTAAAATTTTATTTATTTTACAGAGAGAGAAAGCAAGCTAGGGAGAGGGGCAGAGGGAGAAAGAATCTTAAGCAGGCTCCACGCTCATCGCAGAGCCTAATTCAAGGCTAGGTCACATGACCCTGGGATCATGACCTGAGCCGAAATGAAAAGGTAGACACTCAATTGACTGAGTGTCAATTGAGTGCCACCCAGGCACCCCTAGAGTTTTTGTTTTTCTTTGTTTGTTTGCAGTAAACCACAGATGCAAGAAAGGATTTACTGTCCTGGCTAAGGTAATTGACCTTGATAACCATTAGGACCAAAGTCTGCTAATACACAATGGAGGCAAAGAGTATTATATCTGAAATCTTGGGATTCAATGAAGCATATCTGAGCATTCCCTCTTGCTAGAGTGGGATAAGGTGTCCTTCTGCCCTATCAAAAGTCCTACACCTCTATAGCTTCCATCACACATTTCTTCTGGATTTTCTAAGCCAATGTTTCATTTTCCTTTGTTCTTCATAGCCACATTTATTAAGTAAATTGTGAGTTTATACCTTCAATGCACTGCTTTAATCAAGTTTATTTTCTTATGGAAATCTGCAACTCTTGAGGTGTTAGCAGCATTTGACACTATTTACCAATCTCTTCTTCCTAAACAGTCTTTATTGGGTTTTCCCTATATCCAAATCTTCTGGATTGTTTTTCCTTGTTTTTGCCCAGTACCCAGCACAAAACAAGCATGCTGTAAAATATTAAATAAATGTATAGATTATGCCATTTGGTTATTAATGATATAATCATTTACATGTTTTTTTCTGCTCCACATAAAGCATTATTCATCTAAGGGAGGAGTTAAGATGGTGGAGAAATAGGGGGACCCTGGGCTTTCCTCATCCCTCAAACATGGCTGTATTGAGGTCATATCACTCGGTATACCCATGAAATCGATCTGTGGAGTAGCAGAAGGATCTCCACAGTTGGAGAGAGACAGCCTGGAGGGTGCAGGTGAATTTAAGGGAATTGGAGGAGAGAAAAATGGCACTACCATAGAGGAGAGGGAACCCTTTCTGTGGGAAGACAAAAGGGAGAGAAAGAGAGAGGGGTTGAGAAAGTGGGGCATTGAGTTTGCATAAGAGGAAAACCCTTCTAGACCACAGACTGGGGTTGAGAAGTACTGAGTGTCACAGATGTATTTTACAAACAGCATTTGGAGCTTTAACTCTGAAGTTTTGGAAGTGTACCACATTCTCCAGAGCAGAGCTCTGGTCCCAGAGTGCATAGTATGGTGTAGGGATATCCGGGGTGACTGGGAGAGAAATTACGCTTCCTGGAGTGTTTTTGAAGGAGGGTACATTGTCTCCCTAAGGATAAAAGACCTTCAGGCACCAGCAAAAGGCCTTTCACTGGCAGGGAAAGAAGTGCACCCAGAGGGGGTATAACTTTTGCTGCTTTGAGTGGTGCTACACCATAGATTCAGCACACTGTGCAGGCATGGGACTGTTTTTCAGGGACAAGGGACTTGAGACATAGGGTGGAGAGGCCCTACTCTGGAGGAGGGGAGCAGATCCATGTGGTACCCAGTCCTTTAGGGATTCAAGTTTTAAATCACAGCCATGTTGCAAAGAAAAAACACAGGAGAGCTGTGGTGCAAGGGAAGCTGACTGCCCTCGCTCTTCTGTGAGGGCTGCCTGAACAGCAGGGTTGTTAAGATCCCTGGTCCAGGGACGAGACATTGGGGTGGTGCCATTTTCCCCCCAACACCAACACTGTGGGAGAGCACACAGTGGCCCCAGTGGAGGCGGGACCCACTTACAACAAACCCAGCCCCCCTGTCCCTGGCAACTGCTTATTTAGTGGGAAAACATGGACCCTGAGCCAACACAGCTCACCATGATCAAGTGGAATTTATTCCTGGGCTGCAGGGCTGGTTCAGTATTTTAAAATCAATCAACATCACATAACACATTAATAAAAGAAAGGATAAGAGCCATATGGTCCTCTCAAAAGATGCAGAAAAAGTGTTTGACAAAATACAGCATCCTGTTTTTATAAAAACCCTGAAGAAAGTAGGGATAGAAGGAACATACCTCAACATCATAAAGGATATACATGAAAGACTCACAGCTAATATCATCCTCAATGGGGGAAAAACTGAGGGCTTTCCCCCTAAGCACAGGAACATGACAGGGATGTTCACTCTCACGACTGTTGTTCAATATAGTACTGGAAATCATAGCCTCAGCACACAACAAAAAGAAAAGGCCTACAAATGGGCCAGAAAGAAGTCAAACGTTCACTCTTCACAGATGATGTGATACTTTGTGTGGAAAACCCAAAAGACTCCACCAGAAAACTGCTAGAACTGATACATAAATTCAGTAAAGTCACAGTATATAAAATTAACATGCAGATATTGGTTGCATTTCTATACACCAATAATGAAGCAGCAGAAAGAGAAATCAAGGAATTGATCCCATTTATAATTGCACCAAAAACCATAAAATACCTAGCAATAAACCTAATCATAGAAGTAAAAGATCTATATGCTGAAAACTACACAAAGCTTATGAAAGAAAATGAAGAAGACACAAAGAAATGGAAAAACATTCCATGCTCATGGATTGGAAGAACAAATATTGTTAAAATGTCAATACTACCCAAAGCAATCTACACATTCAGTGCAATCCCTATCATAATACCAACAGCATTCTTCAGAAAGCTAGAACAAACAATTCTAAAATTTCTATGGAACCAGAAAAGACCGTGAATAGCCAAAGCAATCCTGAAAAAGAAAAAAGAAAAAAAAAAAAAACTGGAGACATCACAAGTCTAGACTTGAAGTTGTATTACAAAACTGTAATAATCAAAACAGTATGGTACTGGCACAATAACAGACACATAGATCAATGGAACAGAATAGAGAACCCAGAAATGGACCCACAAATGTATGGCCAACTAATCTTCAACAAAGCAGGAAAGAATGTCCAATGAAAAAAGACAGTCTCCTCATCAATTGGAGCTGGGAAAACTGGACAATGACATGTAGAAGAATGAGACTATACCCCTTTCTTACACCATACACAAAAATAAATTCAAAATGGATGAAAGACCTAAATGTGAGACAGAAAACCATCAGAATCCTACAGGAGAAAACAGGCAGCAACCTTTTTGAACTCAGCCACAGCAACCTCTTACTAGACATGTGTCTGGAGGTAAAGGAAACAAAAGAAAAAATGAACTATTGGGACCTCATCAAAATAAAAAGCTTCTGAACAGAAGCTTGAAACAATCAACAAAACCAAAATGCAACCAACAGAATGGGAGAAGATATTTGCAAATGACATATCACATCCAGAATCTATAAAGAACTTATCAAACTCAACACCCCCCCAAAAAATAATCCAGTGAAGAAAATAGGCAGAAGACATGAATAGATACTTTTCCAAAGAAGATATCCAGATGGCTAACAGATGCATGACAAGGATGCTCGACATACTCATCATCAAGGAAATACAAGTCAAAATCATAATGAGATACCACCTCACACTTGTCAGAATGGCTAGAATTAATACCTCAGCAACAACAGAGTTGGTGAGGATGAGGAGAATGGGAACCCTCTTTCACTGCTGGTGGGAATGCAAACTGGTAGAGCCACTCTGGAGAGCAGTATGGAGGTTTCTCAAAATATTAAAATTAGGTGGGGTTCTGGCTCAGTCGGTTAAGTGTCTGACTCTTGGTTTCAACTCAGGTCATGATCTCATAGTTTGTGAGTTCAAGCCCCATATCAGGCTCTGCTGACAGTGCAGAGCTTGCCTGTGGTTCTCTCTTTCCCTCTCTCTCAGCCCCTCCCCTGCTTGTTTTCTCTCTCTCTCTATCTCTCTCTCTCAAAATAAATAAACTTAAAAAATAAAATTAGAGCTACCCTATCACCCAGCAATAGCACTACTAGGTATTTATCCAAAGGATACAAAAATACTGATTTGAAGGGGCACATGCACCCCAATATTTATAGTAGCACTATCAACAATAACCAAATTATGGAAAGATCCCAAATGTCCATCGACCGTTGAATGGATAAAGAGGTTGTGGTACATATATTCAATGGAATATTCCTCGGTGACCAAAAAGAAAGAAATCTTACCATTTGTAACAACATGGATTAAACTACAGTGTACTATGCTAAGTGAAATAAGTCAGTCAGAGAAAGACAAATATCACATGATTTCACTCATATGTGGAATTTAAGAAACAGAACAGATGAACATAGGGGAAAAGAAGGAAAAATAAGATAAAAACAGACAGAGGGCAGGTCATAAGAGACTCTTATATGCAAAGAGCAAAGTGAAGGTTGACAAAGACAGGTGGGTGGGGGATGGGTGAAAAGGGTGATGGGCATTAAGGACAGCACTTGTTGCGAAAAGCACTGGGGGTTATATGTGAGTGATGAATCACTGAGTTCTACTCCTGAAACCAATACTGCACTGTATGTTAACCAACTTGAATTTAGATAAATACACTTTTTTACAAAGATAAAAAAAAGCATTATTCATCTATATCCTCATTGGAATCCTTATGGATAGGATGGAAAAGAATTCAAATGATTCCATGGGGATATCTAAAAATTCATAGATGCACACATTTAGTCACAAGAATTTATTCGTATCAAATTTTTTAGCTAAGTCACCAGCCCATATATTTCTACATGATCTAATACTTCTGATAGCTGTTTAAAATTAGTAGGACATTCATCCTGCATTTTTTAACTTTCTAAGCTATAGACTTATCTCTGTAACTGCAATTAGTCATAAAGAAAGTAGTATTTGAATGGGATACAACAAACTGCATCACTTTTAACAGTCTGTGTATACATAAAGATGGAAACATAATATACATTTAAGTACAATTTATAATCTTGCAGATATCCTCTTTTCATTCTTTCAAACACAGAATTTTATCTTCTGTAGAAAAGTCTATAAACCCCACAGAGATTACAAATTGAGTACAATGAACTGAATTTTCTGAGAAACTGTTAAGATCCTTTCATGTTAATAGCAAAGCAGCAACTGAAAATGGCTCTCCACCAGCACAGATTGTGGTGTTCCACTTCTCCTCTGTTCTATAAACAATACATTAACAACCATTTGCTATAAAAGACCTAAACATATTTTTAAAACAATGGCCTGGAAACTTTGGGAGGAACACCATGGGAAGCCTCTAAGGCTACCTTTAGCGGTGAGATAATAGGCTACCAGCATCCCACAGCAACAAAAAGCAGCCCAGCATGTAACTTATGGTCTAATTTGATCATAGAGATGGAAGAGCATGCATTTCTGAACCAGATCCCAGAAAATGAAGCATTTATGGAAATAACCACATTGATTCTGAGAGAAATTTGTGTTTTTTACAAGATGTGTCTTTTCCGGTTAGTGATACTCAACACTTATCAAATAACTAACTATAGCATTAAACTAATGGGGCATTTGGGGCGCCTGGGTGGCGCAGTCGGTTAAGCGTCCGACTTCAGCCAGGTCACGATCTCGCGGTCAGTGAGTTCGAGCCCCGCGTCAGGCTCTGGGCTGATGGCTCAGAGCCTGGAGCCTGTTTCCGATTCTGTGTCTCCCTCTCTCTCTGCCCCTCCCCCGTTCATGCTATGTCTCTCTCTGTCCCAAAAATAAATAAGAAACGTTGAAAAAAAAAATTAAAAAAATAAATAAATAAATAAATAAACTAATGGGGCATTTACTTCAGAGCATGGTTTTGTTAATAAATTCAGATGACTTGTGATTAAGCCTCAAGAAGCAACAGGGATACACCTTATCCAAGGATTGACCTAGAAGCAAAAATGAAATAATATAAACACAAATTTCCAACAGGCATGTCATTCCAGCTATTAGCACAAAGAACCAAGAGGCCTTCCAAGATGAATGAATCCAAGTCCAGAAAATATGACCTCTAGGACATAACTTTATAATGAATTTCCTCCAAAATGTTTGGCTTGGTCTAATGTAGTCAGGAAAGTAAGTCAAAATCTGTTCAAAAGCTCTTCTCATAGATTTTTCTGTCCTTTGGAACCTATATTCTGTTATTTAGAAGCACAAAAATCTTTTCAAGTCACTGCATAGTTTGAATTTGCTTATCTCTATAATGTAAATCTGGATCTTATTCTAATACACAAAACACTTGTTTTATTAAAAGATAGAGGTGAGATTCGTCAATGTCTTAGAAGACAATTTAGCAATTTTTATGTTTATCCTAAGGAAGATGGAGTTAATAATAATAATAAACAATGTTTACAAAACATTTTATGCTAAACATTAGGCTGAGTTACATGGATTGCCTTGTTTAACTTTTACAACCTTATAAAATACGTACATTTATTAGTTCTTTTACAGATGAGAAAAGAAAGAGTCATTAATGTTAAGTAACTTGCGTAAGGTCAGATAACCAGTGAGTGGTCAAGTGTAGTTTGAATCTGGGCTATTTGAGTCTACAACCCACAATCTTTTTTTTTTATGTTTTATTATTATTATTATTATTATGAGAGAGAGAGAATGAGAGAGAATCCCAAGCAGGCTCCACGCTGTCAGCTCAGAGCCCAGTGTAGGGCTCAGTCCCACAAACTATGAGATCGTGACCTGAGCCAAAATCAGGAGTCAGACTCTTAACCAACTAAGCCACCCAGGTGCCCCCACAACCCACACTCTTTTTTTTTTAATTTTTTTAACGTTTATTTATTTTTGAGACAGAAAGAGACAGAGCATGAGTGGGGAGGGGCAGAGAGAGAGGGAGACACAAAATCTGAAGAAGGCTCCAGGCTCTGAGCTGTCAGCCCAGAGCCCCATGTGGGGCTTGAACTCACAGACCATGAGATCAGGATCTGAGCTGATGTCAGATGCTCAAGCAACTGAGCCACCCAGGCTCCCCCTCCCTCCCCCACTCCCACGGTCCACAACCCACACTCTTAACAGCTTTATTAAACATTTTTAATACACTTTCTTACATATGGAATATTCCACACACAAAAAAAAACTTGTAAAAAATTTTGCATTAGAATCTGTGTCTTCAAAATGTCTATTGTCTTAAGGGGCACCTGGGTGGCTCAATTGGTTAGGCGTCCCACTTCGGTTCAGTTCATGGTCTCACGGTTCACAGATTTGAGACCCGGATCAGGCTTTGTGCTGACAGCTCAGAGCCCGGAGCCTGCTTCAGATTCTGTGTCTCCCTCTCTCTCTGCCCCTCCCTGACTCGCACTCTGTCTTTCTCAAAAATAAATATTAAAAAAATAAAATGTCTATTGTCTTTGAATCAAATTATAAATATAAAGCTATTCATATGAAAGTCTCAACAGGGATTTTTTTTAATTAATAAATTATTCTGGGGTCGCCTGAGTGGCTTAGTCAGTTAAGCACCTGACTCTTAATCTTGGCTCGGGTCATGATCTCACAGTTCCTGAGTTCAAGCCCCATATTGGGCTCTGTGCTGACAATGCAGAGCCTGCTTCTCATTATCTCTCCCTCTCTCTGCCCCTCCCCCACTCATACAGACACACACACACACACACTCTCTCTCTCTCTCTTAAAAATAAATAAACTTTAAAAATTAATAAATTATTAAAAATTAATAAATTACTCTGGATTCATATAGCAGAATAAATGGGTACAAAAAGCTGCTGTTATTGTAAATGGGTACAAAAAGCTGCTTGATCTTGAAAATATCAAGAATGAAGGTGTTTCCTTTAAAGAAATAAAATACATTATAAAGCTAAAAAACTATAATATTGTGTTAGGGCCAAAGGAATTAATAGCAATGTAAATAAAGTACAGTGAAAAAAAACCAAAAAATCTTACATGGGTGAGATTTAATAGGCATATTATTTGAATATTTATCTGCATATACTAGATAGAGTAAGGGAAAACTGCTTTTACAAGGAGATGGAATTCAGGTAAATGAAATGAAAATGAGTAAATGAATCCAGTACATGAAAAAACACTTGGGTTAAATGGAATAGTCTATACAAACATAGGGGACCATAGCAATCAAGTTTTCAGAAAATTCAGAATAGAGGGCAAGAAGCAAGAATAAATCAAACAATTCTCCCTACTCTGTTTGTATATATTATTTCCAGACAGGATTTTTTTTAATTAAGGTATAATTGACATACAACATTATATTAATTTCACGTATTTAATATAATGATTCAATGCTTATATATGTTGCAAGGTCATCACCGCAATAAATCTAGTTAACATCCTTCAGCACACGTAGTTACAGAATTTTTTTCCTTGTAATGAGAACTTTTAAGATTGACTCTCCTAGCAACTTTCAAATGTGCAATGCAGTATTATTAACTGTAGTTGCCGTGCTGTACATTACATCTGCATGACTTACTTATTTTATAACAGACTAGCTGATTTTGAAAGGACTTTAATTTATTTTCAAATGATTGTTCTCATAGAAAAGAATCATATAGCATTTCATCTTTAAAAAGCAAAAGGCACAGAGTAGACAAATAGATTGGGTAACCCAAATAGGTTACTTCTGTTGACGGGATTGTTTTAGGGTGGTCTCTTCTGGGTAATTGGATTGGTTTCCTGCTCCACCCCAGAATTTTTCACTGTACCCTTTATAATCCATTGCACACTGTGAACCTCCAGGAAAAGTTAGAGCAAGGCTATTAGGTCACATCTGAGTGTGGTGTGAGAGTAGTGTTTAAACTCTGTTCCTCACTATTTGAAGGTTCCACAGGAGTGATCTGGGGACATGTGGTTAATATGAAAGATTCCAAAAGGTGTCCAAAAAAGTGTTCAAGAAGGAAAAACTACCAGAGCCGTATCCTATCCTTCTGTCAATAGAGTAACCACACAAAAAAAGAAAGCAAGAAAGCAAGAAAACACATTATAAAGCTAAAATAATTAAAATATTGTGTTAGACCCCAAGAAATTATTAGGAATGTAAATAAAACATAGTGAAAAAAAACAAAAAATCTTATATGGGTGAGATTTTATTCACACATTTTTTGAATATTTATATGTACATTTACTAGAGGGTGTGAGAAAACTACTTTTTCAAAGAGACTGAGTTCAAGTACCTCAAATTTTTTGGAAAATAGGAAGTATCTTCTCAGGAGAGAGTGCTTGCTTTGTCCTTTAGTCTGGGCTAATATCTCACCAGCTCTATTCTTTTAAAAAGAGAACAACTCTTCTCCTTCTCAACCTACAATGGAATGTTGTATTAAAAAAAGGAGTAAAGCAAAGAAAGGGTTCGTGTGGTACATCATAGAAAATAGGAGGGATTTGAGAGTCGTGTCTTCAGTGACTGAGGGGAAAGGTGCCCCAAAATGGAGAGTAATGATATCAGGGTGGTTAATTTACAGTGAGAGATCTTAGATTATAGTAGGAAATTATGTAATTAGGAATGGTCACAGCCAACAAGGAACTTCCATGGCAAGTAAAGATTTCTCATTGTTTATAAAAAACTGAAGACTGAGGCTGTATGTTAAATTTCTATTACCCTGTAAGAAATCACTCTGTAATACCCAAGACATTCATTAAAACTCTCATAACTCTCATTGTGGTTGGTCAGTGGTGTTTTCTAGGAAAGAACAGGAGTAATAGCAAGAGCAGATTCAAATGGGACGGTGATAAATCATAGGTGTTTCCATTTAATGAAAATACAATGTTGGGAACATTGACTCTTGATGGGCTATTTGGAATCAAAGCCCAGCTTTTTCCTTGCTAATTGTGTGACTTCAAGGAAATTACTCAACCCCAATGTGCTCAATATCCTCTTCTGTAAAATGGAGGTAACAATAGGGCTATGGTGACTATTGTATAAGTTCATTCATACAAAGAATTTGGAGAGTGCCTCTCACATAGGAAGCACCTATTATGAGATAGCTATTACCATTATTGCTAGAACCAAGAGCAATGAAGAGGAAAGACAGCAGAGAAAGACTGAAGAGAGAAATGACTCAAGAGTAGACCTGATGAGACAAACACTGTTTTCCCAAAATACACCGGAGGGAGGTGGTCCTGAAAAGTCAGGAATAAGGAAGCAACACACGGTGTAGTAAAACCTATGCTGTGTGTTTGGAACACTATCTTTTTCTCTCCAAGCACACAAAGGAAACTCTCTCTGAGTTCTGCTGCAGCCTGGATTCCCTGGAGGCAGACCTTGAGACGGTGTTGGTGTTGGGAGCCAATGATATTTATGAATGATCAACACCTGTGGAAAAAAGCAGGCAGAAGCAGGATTCGGCAGTGGGAAAATCCTGAATGGTGATTTTTTTCCATGGGAGTTTGTCATAATTCCCTCATAGCACTGTTTTC